>NC_072403.2:42215000-42830750 GCF_028858775.2 Pan troglodytes | reverse complement strand
AGCACTTACTGTGTGCCAGGCATTCTTCTGAGTGCTTACACATATTCACTCACTTAACCCTACAACCACTGTAGCTACAAGGGAATTATCCCACTGTTATCATCCCCATTTTACAGATGAGGAGACTGAGGCACACAGAGTTTAATTTGGCCAAGGTCACAAAGCTAATAAGTAACAAAGCTAAGATTTGAACCCAGGCCATTTGGCTGCAGAGTCCCTGCCCTCACCACTGCTGAGGTTGAACCTGAGTCTTGTCCTGAATGTTTCCTGGCATCCCAGCCCCAGCCTCATCTCCTCCTCCTCATGTCACTCCCCATTAGGCAGCAGCATATCCCCTCAGTATCCCAACTGCCTCCCAGAATGTTGCCCCACTCCAAGGCGCACCTCTGTCTGAGAAGCAGCTCCCAGCCTGTGTGGCCCCCAGTCTCAGCCAGCAAGACTGTAGGGCATCAGGGATCTACAGGTGGGGAAACTGAAGCCCAACAATGAGTCACAGGCCTCAATCAGGGAGCTGTTGGCAGAGCTGCATCTGTGACGCCTGGTTTGTTGTCCACCTTTCCTCGATGTGCAGGCTGGCACAGCTGTGAACGGCAGTGCTGGGTGTGTGCAGAGCTCTTCCTAGATCTTTCTTACGTGTCATCCTGTCTGACGCCCAGGGCAGGGATCGCCAGCCCCATGTTTCCATCTGGAAACAGAGGCCTTTGAAGGGAAAGGGGTCCACCCAGAGTTACTTCAGCCAGATCACATTAGGCTGAGGTTAGAACTTAGGTTTGGGGCCCCAGGCTCACTGTTATGTTCCCCAAGGTGCATCTGTTCTCTCAGGCACCAGCTCCAGGGGTCCCTGAACACTGCCCAGCAACCTCCCCAGTCACCTGAGGGTGGCTGGAGGGGACAAGCTAGTTCAGCCCTCAGGGAGGGCAGGAAGTGAGTGAATTTCTCACTTTATCTCCTTTAATTCTGCATATAGACAGCCCGCCTCTCACCCTACCATAAATAGCTCTTCCTGACAGAAGTAACCAACCCTAAATCTGGCTTCTGTCTCCTGTGTGCATGTACATGTAATGTTTACTACATCTGCGTGTTTCACCAGGACATAAATAGTATTTTTACATGTTTTCAGACTTCATGTAAAGAGATCCTACTGTGTATTTTTTAGAGATTTTATTTCCTCCCCCATTCAGTATGATATCTGTGAGATTCAATCCACACTGGTATATACGTAGCTCTAATTCTGACCGCCTTTTACAGATGAGACACGGGATCGGCAAGGTTACAGGACTTGCCTCGAATCATAGGTCTTGTAGGTGACCGAGACAGAATTTGGACTGTGTGATCCAGAGCCCTCTCTGCTTCTGGATCCTGCTGTCACCCACCTCCTTAGCACCTGCCTCCTACTCCACGTGCCCACGCCCATCCTGCTGCCCTGCTTCCTCTTGTCCTCTCCTTGGCAGGCATGTGAAAGACCGTTTTCACAAAGGTGTTAAGAACTTCCCGGGTTCCCCCACTGAGGGCACATGCATTTGAGGAAGTGCTGGGGAAAGCTCATTGGAGTGGGAAGCCAGGGCTTTGGGTCTGGCTCTACCAGCTGTGTGACCCCAACAAATCCCTCTGAGCCTCACTTTCCTTATCTGTATTATGAGGCTGCTTATAGGGGCCTGTAAATTTTATTAGGCGGGTGCAAAAGTAATTGTGGTTTTTGCCATTTAAAGTAATGTAATACGATGTCAGGGACTCGGGGACTCTGTCACTGACCAGAAAAAGGAGAGGAATTCTGAAATAGCTTCAGCATGAGGAGCAGGGTAAGAGGGCCTGGTGACAGACCCTGGCCAGCACCCCTTCTATCCCAGCCAGCAAGGGCCATGGCCACACTTACCATGTGCAGCATGTCTGAGGCCGGCGGGGATACCTGGGCCCGGTAGAGGTTGTGCAGCTCCACCATCAAACGTTTCTCCTCATCTGTGAGGGCTCCAACGGGGCCTGTGGTGGCCACCAGCAGTAGCAGTAGCGGCAGCAGAAGCATCAGGAAACTGCAGGAGCCGTGCATGGTGGCCAGCCGTCTCTCCTTCTCCCGTCCAGGGGTCTGGCAGCTGGATTTAAAGTCCTTCCCACACAAGCACCACCCTGGCTGGGGTGGGGCAGTGGGGGCCGTGTTTGAGGCCCAGCCCGACTCACACAATGTCTCAGGGAGGGCTGGGTGCTTTGGGTCCCGACCAGCATCAAGTGCACTCCCCTTGGAGTCCTTGGCAAAAACCTCCTTTCTCTTGGTAACGGGGGCTCAGGCCAAAAGCTGTGTGAGTTCCGAAGTTGTGGACAGATCCTTCAGGGGCAAAGTCACAGTAACCTCTGCAGAGCTGTGACTGGTTGCACCCAGGTCACACCCACTGTGTGTTGAAGATAGATAAGAGAAAGGAAACCACAGACCCTACCCGCAGAGGAGTGGGCAAGATGAGGAAGCTATAGGCTTTTGAAAGGACAGAGGAAGACCAGATGTATTTGATAAAAGGCTGAGCCAACCTAAATCAGAATCCTGGTTCTGCCCCTTGCTATCTGTGTTTTGGCAGCTTTCTCAAGTGAATCAGTGACAATAATAGTACCTATCTCACAGGACTAGAGGGAAGATTCAATGACATATAATGTATGTAAAGCACCTAGTATGGTATCTGGCACATAGTAGGCCCTCAGTAACAGTAGACAACCCACTCATGTGGCCTGGGCCTTAGCAGGCTACCAGCCCCATGTGGAGGCAACACTCTAGCCTGTGGGGGGAGAGGCCAAGGTCTTCCCCACTCTAGCTGTATTCAGGAATAAGGCCTTTCACTATGGCAAAATTTTGGCTTCCAGGTATCCTCTCTGAATGCATGTGCTTGACATGCTCATTTGGAAGTGGGATGCTGGGACCCCTGTGCTCTAACTATGTAGAAATATAATATGTCTGTTTCTTAAATCAAGAGAGAGCAGAAAAGCAGAAGGTTGAATGAGCTGATGCACCAGGAGCTCTGAGGGGAAGGTATTGGAAGGGAAATAGGCTTAGCAGTCAGGTGCTGGCATTATAATGACCTTGACCTTGCAGGGGCCATGACTGGTTCATGAAGCAGGAAGCTGGAACCAGTACTCTTGAGGACAGCTGGGATCCTTGAAGCCTGCTTCTTCAATGAATAGGGACCTAGAAAAAGTCTACCCACAGGCTTTGGAAGATGACAAGAAAACCTGTCCCTGCCTGAGTCTCCAAGTAAAAATAAAAACAAAACCAAGATGGATTACACACACATACACACACACACACACTTATTAGAATTAATAAAGTCAGCAAAGTTGCAGGATACAAAATTAACACATAGAAATTAGTTGTTTCTATACACTAATAATGAAAAATCCAAAAAGGAAATTAAGAAAACAATTTCATTTATAAAAGCAATGAAAAAGAATAAAAAGAATAAAATTCTTACCAATCAACTTTTTTTTTTTTTTTTGAGATGGAGTCTCGCTCTGTCACCCAGGCTGGAGTGCAGTGGCATGATCTTGGCTCACTGCAACCTCTGCCTCCTGGGTTCAAGTGATTCTCCTGCCTCAGCCTCCCAAGTAGCTGGGACTACTTGCCCACCATGCTGCCCACCATAGCTGCTACCATGCCCGGCAAATTTTTGTATTTTTAGTAGAGATGGGGTTTCACCATGTTGGCCAAATGGTCTTGATCTCTTGACCTCGTGATCCACCCACCTCGGCCTCCCAAAGTGCTGGGATTACAGGTGTGAGCCACTGCGCCTGGCCCTTAGCAATAAACTTAACCAAGGAAGCAAAAGACTTGTACACTGAAAATCACAAGTGTTGCCAAACAAAGTGAAAGAAGACACAAATAAATGGAAAGTCATCCTATATTCATGGATTAGAAGACTTGATATTGCTAAGGTGTCAATGTTGCCTGAAGCAATCTACAGATTCAATGCAATCCCTATTGAAATGCAAATCATAATATTTTTATAGAAACAGAAAAATCCATCCTAAAATTTATATGGAATCTCAAAGGACCCCAAATAGTCAAAACAATCTTGAAAAAGAACAAAATTGGAAGTCTTACAGTTTCTGATTTTAATATGTAACCACAAATCTACAATAATTAAAATAGTGTGGTATTAGTATAAAGACAGACATTTCGACTAATGGAATAGAATAGCCCAGAAATAAACTCTTACACATATGGTCAAATGATTTTAGACAAGGGTACCAAGACCGTTCAACGAGGGAAAGGCAAGTCTTTTAAAGAAGACTTAGAAAACTGGAATGTCCACATGCGAAATAATGAAGTTGAATCTTTACCGTAAGTATATTAAAAAATTAACTCCAAAATGGATTCAATACCTAAACATAAAAGCTAAAACTACAAAACTCTTAGAAGAAAATATAAGGGGGACTTCTTGGCACTGGATGTGGCAAGGATTTCTTGGATATGACACCAAAAGCATAGGCAACAAAACAAAAATAAATTGGACTTCATTAAAATTAAGAACTTTTGGGGGCAGAGTGTAGTGGCTCATGCCTGTAATCCCAGCACTTTGAGAGGCCAAGGTGGGTGGATCACTTGAGGTCAAGAGTTCAAGACCAGCCTGGCCAACATGGTGAAACCCCGTCTCTACTAAAAATACAAAAATTAGCTGGGTGTGGTGGCAGGCGCCTGTAGTCCCAGCTACTCAGGAGGCTGAGGCAGGAGAATTGCTTGAACCTGGGAGGCAGAGGTTGCAGTGAGCCAAGATCCAGTCACCGCATTCCAGCCTGGGTGACAGAGTCTCAAAAAAAAAAAAAAAAAAAAAGACACAATTTCCCATGAAATGGGAAAAAATATTTGCAAATCATGTATCTGATAAGGGATTAATATCTAGGATATATATTTTGTGGGTTTTTTGTTGTTGTTTTTGAGACAGGGTCTCGTTCTGTCACCCAGGCTGGAGTGCACTCGCGCAATCTTGGCTACTGCAACCTCCGCCTCCCGGGTTCAAGTGGTTCTCCCACCTCAGCCTCCCAAGTAGACTGGGACGTCAGACATGCGCCACCATGCCTGGCTAAGTTTTGTATTTTCAGTAGAGACAAGATTTCGCCATGTTGGCCAGGCTGGTCTCAAACTCCTGACCTCAAGAATCTGCCCGCCTTGGCCTCCTAAAGTGCTGAGATTACAGGCATGAACCACCACACCTGGCCAATATCTAGGATATATTTTTAAAACTCCTACAACTCAACAACAACAACAACAACAACAACAACAAAACAATTTGAAGTCGATTCAGTGGCTCAGCACTTTGTAATCCCAGCAGTTTGGGAGGCTAAGGCGGGCCGATCGCTTGAGACCACAAGTTCAAGATCAGCCTGGGCAACAAGGTGAAACCTCATCTCTACAAAAAATACAAAAATCAGCTGGGCATGGTGGCATGCACCTGTAGTCCCAGCTACTAGGGAGGCTGAGGTGGGAAAATTGCTTGGGCCTGGGAGGTCAAGGCTGCAGAGAGCCGAGATCACACCACTGCACTCCAGACTCCAGCCTGGGCAACAGAGGGAGAGCCTGTCTCAAGAAAAAAAAATTTGATTAAATAGGCAAAGGACTTGAAAATTCATTGTTCATTTATGCAATTATTCATGCAATTATTCATTGTCGAAAAGACATTTCTCCAGAGAAGATATACAAGTGGCCAATTAGCACATGAAAAGATGATCGACATCACTTACCATTAGGGAAATGCAGTGAAATACCACTTCACACTCATTAGGATGGCTATTATTAAGAAACAAAACAAAACAGAAAATAGCAAGTGTTGACAAGGATATGGAGAAATTGAAACCCTTGTACATTGCTTCTGGGAATGTAAAAGGTGCAGCCACTGTGGAAGACAGTGTGACGGTGCCTCAAAAAATTAAACACAGAATTACCATATGAGCCAGAAATTTCACTTCTGGGTATATACGCGAAAGAGTTAAAAGCAGGGACTTGGCCGGGCACGGTGGCTCAAGCCTGTAATCACAGCATTTTGGGAGGCCGAGGCGGGCGGATCACCTGAGGTCAGGAGTTCGAGACCAGCCTGACCAACATGGAGAAACCCTGTCTTTACCAAAAGCACAAAATTAGCCGGGTGTGGTGGCACATGCCTGTAATCCCAGCTACTCAGGAGGCTGAGGCAGGAGAATCGCTTGAACCCAGGAAGTGGAGGTTGCGGTGAGCCGAGATCGTGCTATTGCACTCCAGCCTGGGCAACAAGAGCGAAACTCCATCTTAAAAAAAAAAAAAGCAGGGACTCAAACAAATATATTTGTACACCAGTGTTGATAGTAGCATTAGTCACAATAGCCAAAAGGTGGAAACAACCCAAATGTTCATCAATGAATGAACTAATAGAGTAGTATGCACAAAATGTACGATCACATATACAATGGACTATTATTTTGCCTTAAAAAGGAAGGAAATTCTGACACATATTACAACATGGATGAACTTTGAAGACATTAGGCTAAGTGAACTAAGCCAGACACAAAAGAACAAATCTTACATGATCCCACCTATATGCAGTACCTAGCTAGAGTAGGCAAATTTATAGAGACAGAAAATAGAACGGTGATTGCCGGGGGCTGGAGGAAGGAGAGAATGGGGAGTTAGTGTTTAGTGGTGTAGAGGTTTGGTTTGGGAAGAGGAACAAGTTCTGTTGACGGACGGTGGTGATGGTGACAATGCTGTGAAAGTCCATACTTAATGCCACTGAACTGGACACATAAACATGGGTAAGATGGTAAATTTTATGTTCTATATTTTACCACAGTAACAACCACCACCACAAAAACAGGAATTCTTACATTGGCCAGGAGTACGGTGACAAAGGAAAAATCGTGTCTGGAGGGAGCCTTCACAACCCAGGCCACTTGAGCCACCATGAGAAAAAAAAAAAATATCCAACTTTAGCTCACAATCAGAAAGTATCAAATGCATCAGGAACTGAGTCACCATGAGCAACAGACAGACAGCATACATCACAATAGGAGAATTTCTGACCCTGAAACTTGAGATAATAGAACAATCTGAAAAAGACTTCAAATAACTGTATTTACAATGAATATGCAAATAAATGGGTAGCTGAAAAGGGGAGAAGGAAGACTTGGGGGTAGAGGGGAACAAGATGTGGAAAAGAATCGGAAGAATTCAGGAAAATGAGTTAGTCTGGGGAGAAAGGGACACTATTTGAGAAAAATCCAAGTGGAGGAAAGCAGACTGACCAGATTAGACTACAGCCCAGACCCCTGGGCAGCTGTCCCAGGGTGTTCAGGTGGCAAAGCTGTGAGATGGATCTCTTTCCTCCATAGATGGGAGAACTCAGTGAGTTCCTGACAACTTAGGCTTGAGATAGAAATAAGGGGACTTAGTGACCGGGCGCAGTGGCTCAAGCCTGTAATCCTAGCACTTTAGGAGGCCAAGGTGGGCGGATCACCTGAGGTCAGGAATTGGAAACCAGCCTGGCCAACATGACAAAACTCCATCTTCACAAAAAATACAAAAATTAGCCAGGTGTGGTGGTGTGTGCCTGTAGGCCCAGTTACTTGGCAGGCTGAGGCAGGAGAATCACTTGAACCCGGGAGGCGGAGGTTGCAGAGATCATGCCACTGCATTCCAGCCTGGGCGACAGAGCAAGACTCCAGTGAGAAGAAAGAGAGGAAGAGAGAGAGAGAGAAGAGAGGAGAGAGAGAAAAAGAAAAGAAGGCTGGGCGCGGTGGCTCACACCTGTAATCCCAGTACTTTGGGGGTGGATCACGAGGTCAAGAGATTGAGACCATCCTGGCCAACCAACATGGTGAAACCCTGTCTCTACTAAAAATCCAAAAATTAGCTGGGCGTAGTGGCACACGTCTGTAGTCCCAGCTACTTGGGAGGCTGAGGCAGAAGAATCGCTTGAACCCAGGAGGCGGAGGTTGCAGTGAGCCGAGATCGCGCCACTGCACTCCAGCCCGGGTGACAGAGTGAGACTCTGTCTCAAAAACAAAAACAAAAACAAAAAAGGAAAGAAAGAAAGGGAAGGGAGGGTGGGAAGGGAGAGAAGGAAGGGAAGGAAGGGGAGAGAGAGCGAGCGAGAGAGAAAGGGAGACAGTAAGGGAAGGAGGGAGGAAGGAGGGAAGGAGGGAGGGAGGAAGGAGGGAAGGAAGGAAGGAAAAAAAAAAAGAAAGAAACACAGAGCTGGGCGTGGTGGCTCAGGCTTGTAATCCCAGCACTTTGGAAGGTGGAGATGGGCGATTGCTTGAGCCCAGAACTTTGAGACCAGCCTAGGCAACAAAGTGAGACCCTTTCTCTATTTCTAAAAACTTTTAAAACATTAAAATGAATAAAATAAAATAAACACAGACTTCCCAAGGAATTAAAGTGCTGACCTGGCCTGGGAAGTGCTGGACTCAGGAATGGAAGGACACAGTTCTCAGATGCCCCCCGGGTGGAACCAGGCACTGGCACTACAGGTTGCCCTGGTGTGGTCATCTCTGTGGCCTCTGCCTCCAGTCATGCCCCTTCAATAGCAGGGAAAACAGCTCCGTAGGTGCAGGACAATGGGCAGCATTCATTCACTCAACAAAGGCTTACAGAGCCTCTCATTGTGCCAGGCGCTGAGCTGGGTGAACAACAGCAGGAAACCAACCAGCAACCACGGGCAGTGTTGTGGATGAGAGTGTGGGGCTTACCGGCTGGGTGGCCTGGGGCAGGTGATTTCTCTGCTCACTGGCCTGTTTCCACATCTGTACACTGGGGCTTAGAACAGAACCTACCTCCTAGGATGGTTGTGAGCATTAAATGAGTTAGTACATGGATAGGGCCTGTGATCATCCCTGGAACATAGTAAGTGCTCACTGAGTTAGCCAGTATTCACATACAGCAGGTCCTTGAATAACGTCATTTCGTTCCATGTCTTTTTGTCATGACATTGGTAAGAGAAAAATTCGATTCCTGCAGGGGCCACTGTCTGCGTGGTGTTTGCATTCTCCCCACGTCTGCGTGGGTTTTCTCCCATGTCCCAAAGCTGTGCACGCTAGGCTCATTGGTGAGACTGCATGGTCCCAGCACGAGTGAGTGTGGGTGTGTGAGCACCATGCCCTGTCCAGGGTAGGTTCCCACCTGGCGTCCTGAGCTGCCAGGATGGGCTCCAGCCACCCACGACCCTGAACTGGAATAACTGGGTAAATAATTATCTTGTTTTTCTTTCTTTTTCTTCTTTCTTTCTCTTTCTTTCTTTCTTTTTTCTTTCTCTCTCTCTCTCTCTCTCTCTTTCTTTCTTTCTTTCTTTCTTTCGAGTGTCTCGCTCTGTCACCCAGGCTGGAGTGCAGTGGCACAATCTCAGCTCACTGCAACCGCCACCTCCTGGGTTCAAGTGATTCTTGTGCCTCAGCCTCCTGAGTAGCTGGATTACAGGTGCCCACCACCACACTCAGCTAACTTTTGTATTTTTAGTAGAGATGAGGTTTCACCAAGATGGCCAGGCCGGTCTCGAACTCCTGACCTCAGGTGATCCACCCACCTGGGCCTTGCAAAGTGCTGGGATTACAGGCGTAAGCCAGTGCACCTGGCCTAATTATCTTGTTTTTCTTAATTTTTCTTAAATGTATGTATAGCTTACATTCATTTCAGTGTTTAATATTAGAAGTGTTTTGATCTTTAGAAGTTTGGTGATGTTTTTGTCACCAGAAATATATCACAGGAATTCTATTCATTTATATCAATTAGCCTATGGTAAAATTGGTTTTGTTTCCCTTAAAGTTGCAGTTTCCAAGAATCTATCAGCAACTTAAGTGAGAACTTACTGTATTCGTTATTATATATCTTCCACCTGTTATATATAACAGGTGGAAAAGTTTGCATAGCCTGAGGCTATAGCAAAGAAAAAAAATACAGCAACCTGACTTGGCTTTTACCCTGGGGAGGAGCTGCCTTGGCCTGGGAGAGCTCCTAGGTAGAAAGGGAGGACACACCCCTCTCTGAGGGACAGGGGCACTGGTGTGAGTGTTGCCAGGATGTGGGCTGGGGAGGCCTCCTGGGAAGGGCATTTGGTTGGAAGCAGAGACACCTGGCTTGCCTGAGAGGGTTGGGTGAGATGGGAATGAAGACTGGGAGGCTGACCAGAGCCAGCCAGCGCATGTGGGGACCCAGGTGTGCAGACAGAGTCCACTCTGCGTGTGCACACTTATACATGGCTCACAGAGCTTCTCCCACTTGAGTGACCTCACCCACTCCTCACAGGATAGCTCTCCAAGGTGGGTCTCACTGTCACCCCGCATAAGGAGACTGATGCTCAGAAAGGTAAGTGATTTCCCCAGTGTAGGTCAGGGAGGGTCTGGAATAGTGACAAAGTGGTGGGACCAGAGCCAGGGACCTGCCACTAGGAAAAGAGGGCAGTTAAGGCAAGCACGTGGAGGAGAGAGAGGAATGGAAGAGGTGAAGTTAGGGGAGGGTGAAAGGGAGAAAGAGAAGGCAGCATCAGAGTAGATGGTGTGTTTTATCCATAAACCCAGACTTGGGGAAAATAGATTTTCTTCTGTATTATTATTTCTGTATATTTTAAATCAAGTTTTATTTTGAACAGCAGTATAACTCCATAACAAAAAAATAAGCCAAAAAGGAAAAAAAAAAAAATTCCATCTCTGGCATTTGCTTCTCGTCTTTGAGCAGGTGGTCCACAGCCACTCAAAGTGTGGTCCACGGCCCGGTGCTGGTCTGCCAGAGATTCGCCACTGTTTTTCAGCACAACAGGCCCAGAAAATGAGAGTGAATGTTTAGAAACTCTTACAGCAATTGGACATGGTTGTTTTCTGCCTGTTGAATCTATGATTTAAAAGTTGGGCTTGTATTTCATGTATCTGCTTTTCATTTCATTTTTATTTTTTATTTATTTTATTATTTTTTTTTTGAGACCAAGTCTCGCTCTGTCACCCAGGCTAGAGTGCAGTGTCACAATCTCTGCTCACTGCAACCTCTGCCTCCCGGGTTCAAGCGATTCTCCTGCCTCAGCCTCCCGAGTAGCTAGGATTACAGGGGTGTATCACCACGCCCAGCTAATTTTTGTATTTTTAGTAGAGACGGGGTTTCACCATGTTGGCCAGTCTGTTCTCGAACTCCTGACCTCAGGTGATCTGCACCTGCACCGTCTTAGCCTCCCAAAGAGCTGGGATTACAGGCATGAGCCACCAAGCCTGGCCTGATAACTTTTTATTTTGAAATAATAATAGACTCACAGGAAATCACGAAAAAAGTACCTAAAATCCCATGAGCCGTTTACCCAGATTCTTCCAATGGTGACATCTTATATAACAATAATACAACACCCAAACCAGGAAATGGACATTCATTTTCCTAATAGGTAATGATTTTGAACATCTTTTCCTGTGTTTTCTGCAACCCACATATCCTCTTTGGTGGACTGTCTGTTCGTGTCTTCTAGTTCTATTTGGATTTTTTTTCTGTTGAGTTTTGAGAGTTCTTTATGTATTTTAGATACAAGTCCTTTGATGGATATGCATTTAATCATTTATTTTTACGATATTTTACAAAACTTTACATTTGGGATGGATTGGAAATTTTATAAAATCAAACTGGTCAATCACCACTGACAGTTTGAGAAGCAATCTTAGCATCTTCTTGCCTTAATGAAACAACCGCACCTGCACCATATTGAGTCCTGACTTTTTTCCCCAGATAATTTATTATAAATAATTTCTCCAACTTGCTCCATATCTTTATAACCACCACTTACAAGGTTTGTAAACCTTCCATAGAGCAGCTGTACTGAGATTTACTCAGCCAATTCCCAAGGTTAGACATGACGTTATCACCCATTTCAGGGTCTTAGAGAAACTCTGAGTCACTCACCTTTGGTCACAAGGCTTTCTCAAACATTTTGGATAGAATGTTCTTAGTTTCCATTCTCACCATTATAGTTCAACTTGCTCTTTCATTAGAATTTAGGCATCAAGGTCAGACCAGATTGCTGGTTGGCCACATTCTGTGTTCTCATGGAAACAAAAGATCAGCGGCACTGAATCCAAACCACCAGAGCAACCCGGCTTTTCCAGTCCCAGATGCTTGACGGCACGGCAACAGTGGAGTCACTAAGAAATTTTACTTTAGTTCTATCACAGCAAACTCCAAACCAGGGGTAGCAGTCATCTGAAAAATGCAGAGACTATTTTAAAGGACAGACAAGTGCCTCAGATAGCATCAGAGAACAATGCCTAAGGTGCGTGGTTGGAAGCCAGTCTGCACAAAATGCTGAAAGTAGGTCGTTCTGAGCAAGGGGGTCATGGAGAAGAAAGTACCAGCCCTCCATTCCTTACACCCACTAGGCAGGTGCCTCTTCCCCTGCACCCAGGCTGACCCCTCACCTGGAAACTGACCCCTTCTCGGGTTTTCACACCTGTCTTGGACTTCCCCTTCTCCCTCCCTCCTTCCCTTTTTCTTTCTTTATTTTCTTTCTCTTTCTTTCCTTTTTTTTTTTTTTTTTTTTTTTTGAGATGGAGTCTCACTCTGTCACCAGGCTGCAGGGCAGTGGTGTGATCTTGGCCCACTGCAACCTCCACCTCCCGGGTTCAAGCGATTCTCCTGCCTCAGCCTCCCGAGTAGCTAGGACTACAGGCGCACATGACCATGTCCAGCTAATTTTTGTATTTTTAGTGACAGACAGGATTTCACCATGTTGGCCAGGATGGCCTCTATCTCTTGACCTCGTGATCCGCACGCCTCAGCCTCCCAAAGTGCCGGGATTACAGGCGTGAGCCACTGCACCTGGCTCTTCTCTTTCTTTTCTTTTCCTTCCTTCCTTCCTTCCTCTTTTCTTTCTTTCTTTCTTTCTTTTTTTTTTTTTTTTTTGAGACAGAGTCTCGCTCTGTCGCCCAGGCTGGAGTGCAGGGGTGCGATCTTGGCTCCTGCAACCTCCACCTCCTGGGTTCACGCCATTCTCCTGCCTCAGCCTCCCGAGTAGCTAGGACTACAGGCGCACATGACCATGTCCAGCTAATTTTTGTATTTTTAGTGACAGACAGGGTTTCACCATGTTGGCCAGGATGGCCTCTATCTCTTGACCTCGTGATCCGCACGCCTCGGCCTCCCAAAGTGCTGGGATTACAGGCGTGAGCCACCGCACCCGGCTAATTTTTTGTATTTTTAGTAGAGACGGGGTTTCACTGTGGTCTCAATCTCCTGACCTTGTGATCTGCCTGCCTCAGCCTCCCAAAGTGCTGGGATTACAAGCGTGAGCCACCGCGCCTGGCCCTTCCTTCCTTCTTTCTCTCTTTCTCTTTCTTCTTTTCCTTCCTTCCTTTCATTCTTTCCTTCTTTTTCTCCTCTTTCTCTCTCTCACTGTTTCCTTCTTTCTGTTTTCTTTTTCTCTCTTTTTTCTTTCTCTCTCTTTCTTTGGTTTGTTCTTTTTTTTTTTTTTATTCCTGAGATGCATCCAAATTGGTATCTTTATTTTTTTCCCTTGCTATACAGTATTGCATTGTGTGACTATACTACAATCTTTAAAATTTCTTGTTGATTATACCTTTCTTCTTTAGTGCTGAAGCCAGTTCTGAATGATTACACTTTTATAAAAATTCTTGTGCAGCTCTTACTACACAAGGGCAAGAGTCTCTAGGGTATTTATCTAAATGCACAAAAGCAGAATTGTGCAGGGATAAGAGGTTATGGGCACCTTCAACTTACTAGGTGATGCGTGTTTTTCCAAATCGCACCCCTAGCCAGGAGTGTGTGAAGTGAGTTCTCATTGCTCCATATCCTTAGCAACACTTGTTATTGCCATTTTTTCTAACTTCTGATGACCTGGTGGTTACAAAATGATTGAATTGTAAATTTCAGTGATTTGTTTCTAGGCATACCTTTAGTAACTTTAAATATTTTTTTCAAAGTCTTTCTCTCTAGTTTTAAACAGTTCTCTTTATTTTTAAATTGTCCTAGGCTTACTTTTATATTTTTTTTTAGATTTTGTTTATTTGAAATTCTTGGTTTTAGCCATCCTATTGTGTCTATTAATTCTCATACTAGAGGATATCCTTTTGTGTTTTATAATTTTTTATTGCCTACTTATTTCGGTGGTATTGTATCTGATAGAATCCTCTGTAGCCAAAGGTGCTATGTGGTTTGTGTTTCATTTTGTTTTTGAGACAAGATTTCACTGTTACCCAGGCTAGAGTACAGGGGTGTGATCATGGCTCACTGCAGCCTTCAACTCCTGGGCTCAGCCTCCCAGTTAGGTGGGATTAGAGACATTCATCATTATGCCCAGCTAATTTTTTAAAAAAAAATTATAGAGATGGGGTTTTGCTATGTTGCCCAGGCTGGTCTTGAACTTCTGGGCTCAAGTTACCCTCCTGCCTCAGCCTCCCAAAGTGTGGGATTACAGGCATGAGTCACCATGCTGGGACTAGTGCTATGTTCTTTCTCTAGGGTGTTTTTTCTTTTTCTTTTTCTTTTTTTTAATTGATCATTCTTAGGTGTTTCTCGCAGAGGGGGATTTGGCAGGGTCATAGGACAATAGTGGAGGGAAGGTCAGCAGATAAACAAGTGAACAAAGGTCTCTGGTTTTCCTAGGCAGAGGACCCTGGGGCCTTCCGCAGTGTTTGTGTCCCTGGGTACTTGAGATTAGGGAGTGGTGATGACTCTTAACGAGCATGCTGCCTTCAAGCATCTGTTTAACAAAGCACATCTTGCACCGCCCTTAATCCATTTAACCCTGAGTGGACACAGCACATGTTTCAGAGAGCACCGGGTTGGGGGTAAGGTCATAGATCAACAGCATCCCAAGGCAGAAGAATTTTTCTTAGTACAGAACAAAATGGAGTCTCCTATGTCTACTTCTTTCTACACAGACACAGCAACAATCTGATTTCTCTATCTTTTCCCCACATTTCCCCCTTTTCTATTCCACAAAACCGCCATCGTCATCATGGCCCATTCTCAATGAGCTGTTGGGTACACCTCCCAGACGGGGTGGTGGCGGGGCAGAGGGGCTCCTCACTTCCCAGAAGGGGCAGCCGGGCAGAGGCGCCCCCCACCTCCCGGACGGGGCGGCGGCCGGGCGGAGGCGCCCCCCACCTCCCAGACGGGGCGGCTGGCCGGGCGGAGACGCTCCTCACTTCCCAGACGGGGCGGCTGCCGGGCGGAGGGGCTCCTCACTTCTCAGACAGGGCGGCTGCCGGGTGGAGGGGCTCCTCACTTCTCAGACGGGGCGGCTGCCGGGCAGAGACGCTCCTCACCTCCCAGACGGGGTCGCAGCCGGGCAGAGGCGCTCCTCACATCCCAGACTGGGCAGCGGGGCAGAGGCGCTCCCCACATCTCAGACAATGGGCGGCCGGGCAGAGACCCTCCTCACTTCCTAGACGGGATGGTGGCTGGGAAGAGGTGCTCCTCACTTCCCAGACTGGGCAGCCAGGCAGAGGGGCTCCTCACATCCCAGACGATGGGTGGCCAGGCAGAGATGCTTCTCACTTCCCAGACGGGGTGGCGGCCGGGCAGAGGCTGCAATCTCGGCACTTTGGGGGGCCAAGGCAGGCAGCTGGAAAGTGGAGGTTGTAGCGAGCCGAGATCACGCCACTGCACTCCAGCCTGGGCAACATTGAGCAACAAGTGAATGAGACTCCATCTGCAATCCCGGCACCTCGGGAGGCTGAGGCTGGCAGATCACTCGCGGTTAGGAGCTGGAGACCAGCCCGGCCAACACAGCGAAACCCCGTCTCCACCAAAAAAATACTAAAACCAGTCAGGCGTGGCGGCACGCGCCTGCAATTGCAGGCACTCGGCAGGCTGAGGCAGGAGAATCAGGCAGGGAGGTTGCAGTGAGCAGAGATGGCGGCAGTACAGTCCAGCTTCGGCTCGGCATCAGAGGGAGACCGTGGAAAGAGAGGGAGAGGGAGACCGTGGGGAGAGGGAGAGGGAGAGGGAGAGGGAGAGGGAGACCGTGGGGAGAGGTAGAGGGAGACCGTGGGGAGAGGGAGAGGGAGACCGTGGGGAGAGGTAGAGGGAGACCGTGGGGAGAGGGAGAGGGAGAGGGAGAGGGAGAGGGAGAGGGAGAGTGAGAGTGGTTTGTTGTTTCTTTCTTTGCTCTTTTGGCAGGGTTTTGCTCTGTCACCTGGGCTGGAGTGCTTTCGTGCAGTCTCAGCTCACTGCAGCCTTGTCCTCCCCAGCTCAAGCAATTCTCCTGCCTGAGCTTCCCAAATGGCTGGGACTACAGGTGTGTACCACACCCAACTAATTTTTGTATTTTTTGAAGAGATGGGGTTTTGCAGGCTGATCTGGAACTCCTGGGCTCAAATGATTCTCCTGCCTTGGGCTCCCAAGGGTGCTGGGATTACAGATGTGAGCCACCATGCCCGGCCTCACACCTGTATTTCTGAGACAGCTGCGCCCACCCCGCCTCCTTTTCTTTTCCCTCTCTCCTGAATTGCTTCTGTGGTCTCGATCTGAATTGTGGTATTGCTCGTCTTCTGGTTTCTCTGCTTCTGCTTCTCTGCCCTTCTCCTTAGCCCTCACTTTGTTTGAGGCAAGCCCTAGATGTGAGGTCTGCAGCTTGTCATGGACCAACCACCTGGGCAGGTCTGACCCTTTCCAAGACTCCTTTTGCCCAGCCTTGTTGGGAAGTAATCATGAGGTGGACAATTTGGGAATGGCCCCACCTAAAGGCTAGTCTTTGCTGTCATTACAGGGCTTATGTCTGGGATCCTCACAGAGACTAGAAGTGTCTCCCATCCCCATCGCAGTCCCTGGCACTTCCTGGATTGTCGAGCGGCTCCCTGCCTCTGCCCTTTTGTATTCGGAGCTACAGCCTTGCCTCCCCTGTTCCCACCACCCTGACCACCCCTCAACACCATCCCGCTGTCAGCTCCGCCGCCAACTGAGGCGACACCTGTTCATGGAAACCCTGTGAGCCTCTTCTGTATCCATACACAATAGGTAATGTTGTTTTGCATGTTTCAAAACATCAGTGTTGTCCAACAGAACTCTCTGTGATGCTGGAAATGTTCTCTGTCTGCCGTCCAATACAGCAGCCACAGACGGCACATGGCTTTTGAGCACTTGAAATGCAGCTAGTGTGACTGAAGAATTGCATTTTGAATTTTAGTTGAAGTTTAAATAGCCACGTGTAGCTAGTGGCTACCACATTGAACAGCACAGCCTAGATCCTTCTAAACCTTGTTTTTTTCCTTTCTTCGTTTTTGAGATTTGTTGATGTCGAGGCATGCAGATGTACGCCACTCATTCTCCCTGCTGTGTTCCGTCGTATCAATATACAGCCGCCTATTTATCCATTTTCCTACTGTTGGACATAGGGGCTCTTCCTTTTCCTTGTTTCTGTTTTTTTGCTGATACAAATGATGCTGCAGCAATCTTTTTGTATATATCTCCACACGCCTCTCCTAACGTCTTCATTTCCCACCATGGTGGACGGTCCCATGACCCCATGCCCAGGTGACTCGGTAGCCTCCTAGGTGCCTACCCAGCCCAAGTCTCTTGTGCCACCACCCCTGACCCCACACCCACTCCTCCCCTGGCACCCGTCAGCCCAGCCAGCTGGGCTGATGACTCTGGAATATCACTTTCATCCTGTGTCTTTCCCACTCAGGAACCCAGCACGACTCCCATTGCCCGGAGCATCAGAGCTCAGCCCCTTGCTGGGCCTCAGGCCCCCACCATCGGGCCCTACCTTATGACTGCCTGTGTTTCCCAGCATCCTCTCTCAGCCTCCACTGAGCCAACCTCCTTCTGGTCCTCTGCACAAATCCCACTCTTCCTACCTCTGTGCCTTCATTTTTGATGGGAAGCCCCCATGCACTCATTCTGGAATGTTTTTGCTTCCTGCCCCTCCTCCACATACTTCAATCCACTCAGATCCTTCCGGGCCCAGTTCAGGCCTGGCCTCCTCTGGGTGGATTTTCATTCTGCAGCATTCATTCAGGAAGCACTCATGAAGAGCCTACCAGGTGCCGGCCCTGGCCTGGGGCTGGGCTTAGAGCCGGGGCAGGATGGCCCGGCATCTGCTCCCTGGAGCTCACAGCCCAGCCTAGGCTGGCAACTCCAGTCTGCCCCAGTTTTCAGTTCTGTCCATTCCCCTTGCAGCTCAGCATGGATGAAGCTTTGAAATCCAGAGAGGAAGATCAGGGTTGGGATTATGGCTGGGGTTCAACAGGAGTGGGGGGCTGGGAGTGGCTGGTTCCCAGGAGGCCTGAAAAGGGGGCCTGGAAGTGGGAAGATCAACCCCAGTGCAGGGCCAGCCCTTGTGTCACAGGATCACTGCTGAGAGCCTGGAGGTGAGCGATCCTGTCAGCACCACCATGCAAGAGACTGACTCCATCCGCAGGAATGTCGGGGTGCAGATTACACTTCTCTCCCAGAGGCACACTGTGTGGGAAGCCAACTGTTTAGTCTAAATGTTTGCATCCCTCCATAATTCATATGTTGAAACCCCATCTCCAAGGTGATGGTACTAACAGGAGGGGCCCTTGGGAGGTGATTAGGTCATGAGGGCAGAGCCCCCATAGATGGGATTTGTGCCCTTATAAAAGAGACCCCAGAGAGCTGCCACTCCCCTTCTGCAATGTGAGGACACAGTGAGGAGATTGCCATCTATCAACCAGAACGCAGGCCCTCACCAGACATCGCATCTGCTGGTGCCTGGATCTCTGGCCTCCAGAACTGTGAGAAATAAATTTATGTTGTTTATAAGTAATTAGTTTATGGAATTTTGTTATAGCAGCCCAAACAGACAAGATACCAACTTATTAGAAGGTTGCCTGGTGAGCGGGAAGGCAGAGGAAAGTTCTGCTTGCTATAGAATCTGAGGCTTGTTGAATCTGAGGCTTGCTATAGAATCTGAGACATCGCCGCCTGTGGCACCATCCATCCAACAAGAGTAGGCCTGGCCAGGGCCAGGACACTGAAGCCAACCACCCCAGGGCACTGTCTCCCAATCAGATGGCCACTGCCAGCCTCTGCCCATGAGGTTTCCCCTTTCTGGGCTTCCATTGGTGGCCACCATCCCTGTCTTCTGATGGGCACTGTCTTTAACATTCCTCTGTGCTGTAGCTCCATTCTGACCACTGAATCTTGGAATCATTTCTTAAGGTGACTTTCTATATCTCTGTTCGGAATCATTTTGTATCATTTTTTGGTTTAATTCTTAGCATCTTACTTCCCAATATGTAGCTCTTACAATGCACCTTACACTTGCCCCTGTGTCTCAACAAGATTATAAAACCTTAGGGGGCCGGGACCATCTTCCTTTCTGGCCCAAAGTTGGACATCTGGACAAAAGCCCATCACACACAGCCCTTGACGCTTTGCTCTGCTCTGGACTTGGGATGCCTGGAGACTGGCAGGCACAGAGGGTGTGGGGTGGCTGGGAGCTGAGCAGTATCTTCTGGGCCAGGACAGTTCTCTCCGAGGCCTCCTGAGCATGCAGTCAGGGCTGTACAGCCTCAGTTTTGTCCTCAGCCAAAAAGGGATCTGTGTTAGTGGAAGGAGAATGTGGCTGCCTCCACTCCTGTGAGCTGCCTGAGGGAACCAGACGGCAGGAGGGAAACAGAGCACCTCCAGAGAGCACCTCAGGGCCCAGCCTCTAGAAGGAACTAGGCATGGGTGCAACCAAATGAATGAGCTGTGTCCTCATCCCTCAAACCTAGGCCAAACAGGTGAAGAAAAGCATTGAATGCTGGGAGTTGTCAGCAAAGAGGATAAGGGTTAAGCTTGGGGCTGTGTGGATATCCTCTGGGTGATTTTTACAGAGGGTTCAGGATGGAATGGGGTAAGGAGAGGACTATGAGGGGGTCAGGCAGCAGAGGCGGACGGTGTTTCCACACACTGAAGAGAAAACTGGGTGAGTTCTCCTCATTCAGCCACCAGCTATGGGCCTCAGCTTCTTCCCTATTCATAAGGAAGAAGGGGGTGGTCAGAGAATCTTCTGGGTCTAGTCCAGCTCTGCCATTGGTGGCTTGGAGGAGGGCTGTCCACAGAGGAGGGCAGAAGCAAACACTGGGGGATGGAGGCTGATGATAAGAGGGAAAGGGGACAGCAGCCCAGCGTCAGGTATCTGCTCTGTGCTGGGACAGAGCTGGGCACTTCGTCCACACCGTCTCACGTATCTTTATGCTGACCCCTTGAAGATGGCATTTATTTGCTGCATTGATTTAGGGGTGAGGAAACCAAGGAGCAGAGGGATTGGCAGAACCCTCCAAAGTCACTCTCCTGGTATGCCAGAGCTGGGATTTGTAATGAGGCTTCGGGTTCCCAAGTCCCCAGGCCTCCACGTTGGTGGGTGGGCTCCTGAAGAGCGAGTGGCTCTGTGTCTGGGTATGTGCCTGAGTGGCTGAAAAGGAAGGGGTTATCAAGTTGGTTTTTAGATTAGTGCTGTGTTTCTTATATTTGCTAGGTTTTTTTTTTTTGAGATGGAGTTTCGCTCTTGTTACCCACGCTGGAGTGCAATGGAGCAATCTCGGCTCTTCACAACCTCCACCTCCTGGGTTCACACAATTCTCCTGCCTCAGCCTCCCGAGTAGCTGGGATTACAGGCATGCTCCACCACACCCGGCTACTTTTGTATTTTTAGTAGAGATGGGGTTTCTCCATGTTAGTCAGGCTGGTCTTGAACTCCCAACCTCAGGTGATCCACCCACCTCAGCCTCCCAAAGTGCTGGGATTACAGGCATGAGCCACCAAGCCCAGCCCATTTGCTAGGTTTTTGCTAACTTGGTTCTCAGTAATTTTCCTTAGTGGGGGTGAAAAATAAGGATTAAAAAAAAAAAAAAGTGAAGATAGAAAATGGTAGGTGGTTAAGAAAATCTTAGCTCCTGATTAGCACAGAGTGAAGAAAGGGAAAGTCAACTGGAGGTCAGGAAGGGAAGTACAGTTTCAGTTGTTTACCTGTTGAGGAGATGCCTCAGTTACAACAGAGTAAAGATGGGGGCGTTTCATGGCAAGTACTAAATGGGTTGCATGAAGCAATGCTTTTAAAATACAGTAAAATGTTAACATTTGTTAAATCTAAGTAGTGGCTACAGATACTTTTGGAATTAGTAATGTACTCATATTTTACAGAAGCAAACAAAACGTCTGGCCAGAGGCAGAAGTACAAAACATATAAAAGAAATGACATGGCAGATACACAAACATATGAAAGGAAAACAGTGAAAGGAAGGAACATGCATGTGATTGATGAGAGCCAAGTCCAGAAGAAAATGTAATCCAAGGAACAGGAAAAAAAATTCCCAGTAGTAGTCTCAGCTATAGAAAAATGTAAAAACAACATGAATTCAAGAAAGTAGGCACTCAAAGCTGAAACAGATGAAATAACAAGGAAAGAAACTGACGGCACTTCTTCAAAACTCATACATGAGAAATAGCAAGAAAATGAACAGATATGGCTAAAAATCAATCTGATATCAAGGAAAGGCCTGAGATAATCATGGTGAATGAAGAGAAAAAAGACATGCATTAAAAAGAGAGATAGCTATGAAAGGTATAAAAAATATCAAGACAATGAAAAAAAGAATAAAAATAGAATTTAAAACAGAAAACCTAACACATGAAAAAGAAAAAGTATTCATAAAGAAAATACAAGACATCTTCCCTAGAATGAAGAATAGAATTGCACCTCTAAAAAGCACACTTTGTTCCAGGAAAAACTGATAAAGAACAAGAAAGAATTATTCAGACATATAGATTTAAAAAGAGAAAGAGAAAGGAAGAAAAGAAAGAAAAAGCCAAGGGAATATCCCGTTAGAGGATATCCTCTTAGATGGGACTCTTCGGCTGGCCTCAGTGTTGTCCCTACCAACAGTCAACACCAGATGACAATGGAGAAATATATCCAAATTCTGAGCAAAAGAAGGTGTGATGCAAGAATATTTTATTCAGCCAAGGTGTGCACAACTATAAAGACCACAGAAACATTCCCTAACGCAGAAAATACAGAACTCATGAGCCATTCCTGAGTCATTCTTAACGGTGCAATTCAGCCAATCAAGAGTTTGTTTGTCTGTTTGTTTGTTTGCTTGTTTATTGAGACGGAATCTCGCTCTGTTGCCCAGGCTGGAGTGCAGTGGTGTGATCTCTGCTCTTTGCAACCTCCGCCTCCTGGGTTCAAGCTATTCTCCTGCCTCAGTCTCCCACATAGCTGGGATTACAGGCGCCCGCCACCACGCCCAGCTAATTTTTGTATTTTTTATAGAGACGGGGTTTTGCCATGTTGGCCAGGTTGGTCTCGAACTCCTGAACTTAAATGATCTGCCCGCCCAGACCTCCCAAAGTGCTGGGATTACAGGCATGAGCCACTGTGGCTGGACTTCAATCAAGAGTTTAAAAATAACAACTCAGGAATGAAGAAGTAATGGCAAAAATACTGGTGGTGAGCCACAAAATCAGTTTAAATATAAAATGAAGGCCGGGCGGGGTGGCTCACATCTGTAATCCCAGCACTTTGGGAGGCTGAGGCGGGCAGATCACCTGAGCTCAGGAGTTCAAGACCAGCCTGGCCAACAGGGTGAAACCCCGTCTCTACTAAAAATACAAAAATTAGCCAGGTGCGATGGTGTTTGCCTGTAATCCCAGCTACTCAGGAGACTGAGGCAGGAGAATCGCTCAAACCCGGGAGGCAGAGCTGCAGTGAGTTGAGATTGTGCCATTGCACTCCAGCCTAGGTGACAAAGTGAGATTCTACCTCAAAAAAATAAAATAAAATAAAATAAAATGAAGTCCCAGCTACTTGAGAAACTAAGGCTGGAGGATTCTTTGAGGCTGGTGAGAACAACATAGTGAGACTTTGTTTCAAAAAGAAAGAAAAAAAGACTGTGGTGAGAATTAAGGTTTCAGAGCAGAAGGAAATGCATAGACTTTAAAAACAAAATCAATATAGGAATAAACAAATTGAGGAGAAAGAGCAAGCTATTTCCTTATCTTCAGAGCCTTGGATTATGCCATCTAAAAAGGAAACCTTATTAAGAACAATTCTAGTTTCTTAATGTTTCTCATAATATTAACTTCAGGGAGATCTTTTGGGAACTACTAATTTTTGTGGGGAAGAAACATCTACTTCAGTTTCTTTTTCTCCTGTTAGATTCACATAAAATTAGATTCAGAACTTTTCTTTTTAAAATAGCATTTTAATATAAGCATTTCTATTTAGCATTCTACCTAGAAATACCTTAGACATACCTAGAATGCTGTTCACCTAATGTTAGTAGTTATCTCTGGGTGGTTTTTGGTTTTTTGTTTTTAAGAGACAAGGTCTCGCTCTGTTGCCTGGGCTGGAGTGCAGTGTTGCAATCATGGCTCACTGCAGTCTCAACCTCCTGGGTTCAAGCAATGAGGCTGCGGCTGGGACTACAGGTGTGCATCACCACACCCAGCTAATTAAATTTTTCTTTTTTTTTTTTTTGTACAGACAGGGTCTTACTATGTTGCCCAGGTAGGTCTCAAACTCTTGGTCTCTCCCCTTGGCCTCCCAAAGCACTGGGATTACAGCTGTAAGCTACCGCACCTGGCACTGAGTGGAGGTTTCCATAAGATCACCCAAACTGTCTTCAGTTCTTTATAATAAGAATGTATTATTTTTAAAAAAATAATAGAGTCATTATTCTGAAAAAATAAGATTGGTGAAATGTCTGTCTTCAGCATGGTGTCTAGAGGCTTGTCAGTTTGATTTAGTAAGAAAGCCTAAAGGACATGTGTCATGTCACAGGAATGTGCAGTAATAAGATGGAATTCAAACTAAGCAAAAATTCATACTGAATTTCAAAAACATCATGGGCTAGGAATTATAACTTCTAATTAAAACCGCCTGGGTGCAATTTGATCTATGGATTCAATGCAATCCCAATCAAAATCAAACACAAGCTATTTTGTGGATATCAATAAACTGAGTCTAATGTTTAAATGAAGAAGCAAAAGACTCAGAATATCCAACTTAATACTGAAGAAGAACAAGGTAGAAGACTGACACCACTCTGACTTCAATATTTACTATAAAGCTATAGTGATCGAGACAGCGTCCTATCAGCAAAAGAATAGACAAATATATCAAAAGACCACGAGAGAGAGAGCCTAGAAACAGATCCACATAAAGATACTGATTTTTTTTGTTTGTTTTTTGAGATGGAGTCTCGCCATGTTGCCCAGGCTGGAGTGCACTGGCTCGATCTCAGCTCACTGCAACCTCCACCTCCCGAGTTCAAATGCCTCTCCTGCTGCAGCCTCCCGGGTAGCTGGGATTCCAGGTGCCCGCCACCATGCCCAGCTAATTTTTGTATTTTTAGTAGAGACGGGGTTTCACCATGTTGGCCAGGCTGGTCTCAAACTCCTGACTTCGTGATCCACCCGCCTTGGCCTCCCAAAGTGCTGGGGTTACAGGTGTGAGCCACCGCACCCAGCCAAAGATGCTGATTTTTGACAGAGGAGCAAAGGCAATATGCTAGAACAACTGGACATTAACATGCAAAAAATGAATCTAGACATAGACCTTATACCTTCCACAAAAATTCGCTTAGAATGAATCTAAATGTGAGTATAAAATGTAAAAGTATAAAACTCTTAGAAGTTAACACAGGAGAAGGCCCTAGATGACCTTGGTTATAGAGGTGACCTTTTAGATACAACACCAAAGGCATCATCCATGAAGAAACCAATGATAAGCTGGACTTTGCTGAAATTAAAAACTTCTGCTCTGGAAAAGACAATGTCAAGAAATGAGAAGACAAGCCACAGAACTCTTAAAACTCAATAGTAAGAAAACAACCAACCAGAGTATAATAAAAAAAATGAGCAAAAGATCTGGAATCCTCACCAAAAATGATATATAGATGGTAAATAAGAAAACATGTTCAACATCGTATGTCATTAGGGAATTGCAAATTAAAGCAGTAAGGTGTTACAAACCTATTAGAATGGCCCAAATCCAAAACACTGACACATGCTGGTGAGGCTGTGGAGCAACAGGAACTCTCATTGCTGGTAGGACTGTAAAATGGTACAGCCACTATGGAAGACAATTCAATGGTTTCATAAAAAGCTAAACATACTTAGGCTGGGTGCGGTGGCTCACACCTGTAATCCCAGCACTTTGGGAGGCCGAGGCGGGCAGATCACGAGGTCAGGAGAGCGAGACCATCCTGGCTAACACGGTGAAACCCCGTCTCTACTGAAAATACAAAAAATGAGCCGGGCATGGTGGCGGGTGCCTGTAGTCCCAGCTACTCGGAAGGCTGAGGCAGGGGAATGGTGTGAACCCAGGAGGTGGAGCTTGCAGTGAACTGAGATTGCACCACTGCACTCCAGCCTGGGTGGCAGAGCAAGATTCCATCTCAAAACAAACAAACAAACAAACAAACAAAAAAAGCTAAACATACTCTTACCATATGATCCAATTATTGTACTCCTTTGTATTTAGCTATATGAACTGAAAACTTCTGTCCACACAAAAACCTGCACATGAATGGTTTTAGTAGCTTTATTTACAATTGCCAAAACTTGGGAAGCAAACAATATGTCCTTCAGTAGATGGATACATAAATTCTGCTATATCCAGACCATGGACTATTATTTGGCACTAAAAAGAAATGAACTATTGAGCCATGAAAAGATGTTGAGGAAACTTATGTGCCTATTACTAAGTGGAAGAAGCCAGTCTAAAAAGGCTACAGGCTGTATGATTCCAACTATTTGAACATTCTGGAAAAGGCAAAACTATGGAGACAGTAAAAGATCTGTGGTTGCCAGGGGTTAGCGGGGAGAGAGGGATGATCAGATAGAGCATAGAGGATTTTTAGGGCAGTGAAACTACTCTGTATGATACTATAATGGCAGACATATAACACAGGACAACATACATTTGTCCAAACCCATATAGGATGTAAAACACCAACAGTGAAGTGAACCTAATATAAACTATAGACTTCAGGCGATAATGACCTGTCAACGTAGGTTCATTGACTGTAACAAATGCACCACTCTGGTAGGGATGCTGATAGTGGGGGAGGCTGTGCACATGCGGGAACAGGGGATATATGGGAACTCGCCGTACTTTCCATTCAATTTTGCTGTGAACCTAGAACTGCTCCAAAAATTAACAAACAACAAAAACCACAGCCTGGACGTTTCCAGGAATTAGGATGGTCCAGTAGAGGAGGGGCACAGGAGATGAGAAGGGGAAGCAAAGGAGATGAGGCTGGAGTGGTGGCCAGGACTTCTCCTGTGGGCAATGGAGAGTCACTGAGGAGCAAGGAAGGGAGGTGACCAGACATCAGGGCAGCTACATGGATGGTGAATTGGGATGGGGAATGTGCGGCGAGAAACCAGTGAGGTAACTACTGGCAGAGTCTAAGAGTGAAGCAAGCTCTTAGACAGAGACAGCAGCAGTGGAGCTCGATATGTGATAAGGAGGCAGGATTGTCCTGAGCTTGGTCCTGGTCAGAAGTAGAGGCTAAGAAAAAGGAGAGGAATCCCTTGCGGCTGCCATAGACTTTTTGGACATGGTGATGTAGAGGTGCTTTGGAGTGGGCAGAGATGACCTCCCATCACGTGGATGCACAGGGCTACTGCTCAAGTGAGAGGTGTGGGCTGAGCATAGACTGGAGGTGATCTGCCCATGGCTGGAGGGTGAAGCATGGAGTTGAGATATCCCAGGGAGAAACTGCGGGCAGAACCATAGGAGAGACCAAAGTTTCAGAGACAGGCAGAAGAGGACGATCCTACAAGGAGACAGAGTAGGAAGAAGAGGTCCAGGAAGGGGTAGTGAGTGCCACAGAGGCCAAGGGAGGGAGGGACGGGTTCTCCACAAGTCAGTATCAAATGCTATAGTGGGGTGGAGAAAGAAGGGGATTGAAAACAGGCTATCTCACCATGTTTTAACAGGGAATCAAGCCCTTACCCCCGCCCCGTTTTTGGGGAGGGCTGAATTCCAGTTTTCAAGCAGGTAAATGAACAGAATTGTGGAAAGGAATAATATATCTTATTCCTGAATAAGATATATTAGGGTTGGAACAAACAAGGATGGACATTTTGTAAAAACAAGTATTTTAAAGTGGACTCCAGACTTCTTGACTTATAGCCCGACTAATCATTTAACAGGATGTGACTTACCATCAATAAGACAACAGCAGAATAAATGACAGCACACCCACGCCATGGAGTATTAACCATTAAGAAGAAGGGACTGGAGCCCTACCAGCTGACCTGAAGAGAACTCTGTGAGGAGTTGAGTAAGAAAAGCAGGACACAGAAAGGGCCTGTAATATGATCCCATTTTCGGTAAAGCAGTAACAAAACCTTGTTTATGATTAGAGAGCATGGAGGAAATTATGGAAAAATACACGGCAGGGTATGGCTGTGTATATATCACAGTTACCTGACTAGGAAAAGGGGTGGGGTAACATGGGGAAGAGGAAGGGGCAGCAAGTAATAGAGAAAAATTAAACAGGACACAACAGCATATAAAAATGGTCATATTTATGCATTTATATGAAAGTATATATATATAATGGCTAAAAAATGAACACACACAAAAATGTCTGACTGAAATCCACCGAGTTAACTAAGTGCTGAGAGCAGCCTGTCATCTGGGGGCAGCTGGGGTGAGCCAGCAAGGGGCCTGGAGTCCCGCACACATGCCTGGCCGTCCTGCGAGAACCAAGGACGCCGTGGGTGAGGCATCACTGGGAGGGCATCTGGGCTGTGTGCAGCAGGCTGGTGAGAAAAAAAAAGGCGTCCAGGGGCTCACCTGCATTCTGGGTGAAGTGCACAGACAGGGGAGGGTATTAACAGGGGGACTGAGATTTGAGAATTCATGGGAATAGCAGATGAAAAGCCGCTGTGGGTAACGTCTGGGGTGCGGAGAAAGTGGAAGCTGTGAATGCAAGGACAGTGCTGGGTGCAAATGTTAGAGACCAAAGCCAGGCGGGCACAGAGGAGCCCCACAGGCCGGCCTCATGAGCAAGATATGGCTAGAAGTCTCTCATGTCATGGGAGAAGGGGAAACAAGAGAAAACTGGAAATTAAAGAATGACACCAACAAGAGGAAAGTTCTTATCAACCAACACTTTTAATTGCAAAAAGTAAAAACCTTCATTACAATAAACTTTAATTTACATACATTCTTCACATGGTGGAAGTCTTTACCAGTTTGTAGTATCCTGCACTTGAACACATAGTAAAAGCTCAAGCCATTCAGAGCCGCTGTGGCTGTGACAGCTGCCTGCCTCCCTCTGCTCCCTGGGACCATCCAGGGCCACCACACCCTGCTCCCTGAAGGAGAGCTGCAGCTGACCCTGGCACCTGTCCCCGATGATGGCGGGGAGCACTGCGCTGAGTCCCTGTCTTGCCTGTGCCTCCTCCTTCCCCGACCCTCGGCATTGGTTACTGACCCTTCCCCAGGGTGGAGGTGAAGGAAGGAAGACTGCAGCCAACATTTTTCTGAGGGTAAAACTGTGGAAAGAAGTATGGAGGGAAGCCTGTCTGGGATAAGACGGGGCTCTCTGGGAATGTCATGTGTCTGCTTGCTCCTGTCACCTCCCTGGAAGGGTCCACAGTGCTGGGGGGTTGCAGTGTGAAGAATGGGATGCTACTGTGAGTAAGGGTGGCTGCACAGGTGAGCCCCCTGCCCCAAGGAGCTGCTGTGGGGAGCGATGGTGTCAATGAAGCCTGGCACAGAGAAGATGTCCCAACTCCCCAGTTTCTGTCTGAAACTCAGACCTCGGCTGGGTTCCTTTCTCCACACAGTGCTTGCCGCCATGGCTCATTCTTGGATTGATGGCTGCTGCCTGCCTGACAGACACACTAGGCAGAGGCGGAAGGGTCTCTGGTCCAGCCCTGTCAAATCCTGACAGCTCCAGGCCTCCACTTAGTTATGTAACATTCCTTCCCTCCACTAGTCTGAAAAAGTCTGGACATTTTGCAGTCTCCAGGGAGAGGAATATGACAGATGTATTTAGCACTAATGCTTAAATTATGCAGGGCAGGGAAACCAGAGACACTGAGGGACCTGGACAACAGACAAGCTGGCTGAGGGTTTCTCTTCAAGGCCAGCATTTAGTCACACTGCGTCCACGGTGGGTGGACTTGGATGTGGTGCACGAGAAGGAGAGCACCTGTCCGTCTCCCTGACATGCTTCTGGAAGAGGCTGCTGGGGATGTGGAGACTGGGGGTGGGGAGGACAGGGAAATGCCTGCTGCTGGTGACACAAACACATTCCCGGAGGCTTCCGTGTTTCATTTGCTACAGGGCTGTCTCCACAAGCGCCTTCACTCTCCTAGCTTCCTGACCCTGCCATGCGTCGGTTCTGTACACAACATCTGCAGGTCCAAATACGGAGAGAATTTCAGCCTAAAGTACAACTTTAAAGCATATCTCTGGCCGGGCGCGGTGGCTCACGCCTGTAATCCCAGCACTTTGGGAGGCCGAGGCGGGCGGATCACGAGGTCAGGAGATCGAGACCATCCTGGCTAACACGGTGAAACCCCGTCTCTACTAAAAATACAAAAAAAATTAGCCGGGCGTGGTGGCGGGCGCCTGTAGTCCCAGCTACTCGGGAGGCTGAGGCAGGAGAATGGCGTGAACCCGGGAGGCGGAGCTTGCAGTGAGCCGAGATCGCGCCACTGCACTCCAGCCTGGGCGACAGAGCGAGACTCCGTCTCAAAAAAAAAAAAAAAAAAAAAAAAAAAAAAGCATATCTCTGACACTCCCTTCCTTCAACAAATTGTAGTGGGTGATGGGTCACCACTGAAAGGTAATGAGTGTGGAACTTGTATACTCAAGAGAGCTTTTCCTTCATTGTCAGGAGAGCTCATAATCCTAAGAGGCCCTTCTGTTTATAACTGATTCTCGAAAGGTAGACAAAATTGCCTCTCTGTGTGCAAACAGACATGCGCCTTTCTCTCTCTTTCTCCTATAACCTGGCTTTCTCCTTTATGGACAAGGAGATGCAAACATTAATTTGGGGTTTGAATATTCACTACGAAAGTGACTGGGTAATAAGCAAACTCATTCCAGGCTGTATTAAAATGACTGAGGCCATCACCTGCAGCTAAGAAATGTGAGTTTTTGTTTTAAAGTAAGTGTACACTGAGTCCTATGCTGGGTTTTGGTAGAAGGGAACAGAAAACCAAGAATTGAAAAACAAGTGATGTAAACTCCAAGGGGACCCACAACTGGAACTGGGCAGAGTCCCTCCTCTGTCACACATCTGGAAGAATGTGGAGACAGGAAAATGGCTGGACACAGTTGTGTTTCAGCTACATTCACTCTTAAAAAGAGTTTTCAAATGGGGAGGGGAAAAGTGAAAGGATTTTTATAAAAGTCATATGGTTAGATTCTTTCCTCCTCCACTTCTGTCCAGCAGAGTTTTAAAAACAAACCCTGCGGAGTTCCTGGCTTGCTGACCCCCATCCCTGGGTTCTCCCACCCCAACGGGGGCACATCTGAGTCAACGACATCCACAGCTCTCTTCTTCGGCACCATGCCGTGATGCCGCAGGAAAATGATGTGCTATGGAACCAGCTACCTACCTGCCAGCGGTTAACTGCTCTAAGCCTCCACTTATTTACTTGCAAAATGGGGATCTAACACCTACTTTACAGGATTGGGTGAAGATTAAAGGAGATCATGTATATCAGGCACTTTGTAAACTGGAATGTACTAGATAAATGTTATTATTCCTTTCTCTCAGAACATGAGCCCCCCTAATCTGCTCTCCTCTCCTCCCCTCCCCTCCCTTCCTCTTCCTTCCCTCCCCTCCCCTCTTCTTTTCTCTCTCTTTTTTTTTTTTTTTTCTTTCCTTTCCTTTGACAGAGTTTTGCTCTGTCGCCCAGGCTGGAATGAAGTGGCACAATCTTGGCTCACTGCAATCTCCGCCTCCCCGCTTCAAGCAATTTTCCTGCCTCAGCTTCCTGAGTAGCTGGGATTACAGGCGCCCACCATCACGCCTGGGTAATTTTTGCATTTTTAGTAGAGATGGGGTTTCACCCTGTTGGCCAGGCTGGTCTTGAACTCCTGACCTCAAGTGATCTGCCTGCCTCAGCCTCCCAAAGTGCTGCAATTACAGGTGTGAGCCACCATGCCCAGCTTGAACCACTTTTATTTTATTCCCTCTCTTCCCTAAAAAAAATTGAGGCTAAGCTCTGCCTCTTTTCATCAACCATAATAAGTATGGTATCCATTCACTACTTGACTGCTGGAGAGCTCAGGACATTTGGACAGAATGCTTCAAACTGGGGCCAAAGTAGCCTGTCTCCTCAGAGAGCTGACTTCTGGGCATACGCATCTCTGTAGTGGGAGGCCACATGAAAGTGAACCTAACTCATGTGCAGAGGTCATCGCCATGTCACCTCCTAGTAAATGCTCAATAAACTTGTAAACCACCCCCTCTCTTTAGAGCCCTATAGTTTTGTTCTTATTGTGGTGGTGGAGGTGGGGAGTTGGTTAGGTGGTCTTATCGTCACCCTGCAACCCCGCTTTCTCATCCTGACAACCCTCTTTCCCACACCGGGTCATACAGAGGGACTTTTGATGCTTCCAGCTAGATGGCAGGGGCATCCTGTGGCATCCTGCTGTGCAGGGCCTTGATCATCAGAAAGGGACTGGCTGGCAACCCCTAGCCACTCCTGTCGCTCTGGCCAGTAGTAGATTCTGCTTATCAAAATTAACTTGAGAAGCTGAACTGTTTCTGTGTATGTAGAAAACCCTCTTTGGAGAATTTTCCCCTAATACAAGTTTACATTCAAGTCTGAACTGGGTAGATTTTAAGTAAAATGAGTAGTATATCCATAAAAGTCTCCACTTATCTTCTGCTACAGTCATTTTTTGTTGAAGTACAAAATGGGACTTAGGGGACTTTCCCAGGGGATGCCTCAGAATACCAACACATGCAAGGGTTTCTTATGGACATTTAAGATGTGAAGGGCAAGAGTGAAATGGGGAAAGGAACACGGAGTAACTCACAGAAACAAAACAGAGATCTCAATAATCAAAATAGTTGCTTTGTTCCTAAGAAACCCTCTCTTTTGTTAACGGGTCTGATTTTTAAAAACTCTCAGAGGTCTCTAAAGCACTTGTTTACACATAGCCCTTCCCCATGTGCGGCCAGGGTAAGGACACTGCAGAAGGCTGTAAAAGCTTGCACAAAGCCGGCCTCCAGATGATCCCTCTGACTTAAAACCTCTTAAATCATAACTGCTTAACAGCATGACTTTTATATGTACACAAGTTTTGTTTTTCCTGTATTCATCCACACAAGGGGTTGATTAAGAAAAAATTCCCTCAGGTACAGTTCATCGTAGTTTCACTGAAGCCCGTGGAGGAGGCTCTGATGTTTCTATCCTGAGCTGTGTGAACTCTGCTTGTCCTTTGCAAGACCATAGACAAACAGGCCATTCAAGTGCTCAATGGTCCCCACTGCTGTTCATGAGACCCACAGAGAAAGAGGGCCTGAGAGATGAGATGTAGGCTCCTCCAGGAATGAAGAGGGCTTCACAACCATCTTCACTCGTCATTGTCTGCCTCTGATCCATAATTCTGACATAGACACCTACTGCATCCTTTGACTTCTGCAATTCAGAACCAGAGGCCAAAGTGTAGTTTGCTTTTTCTTCATCTTGGCAATGGCATGACCAGTGGCCAGCTATCTAGTGGTGTCAATAAAAGAATAATAAAGAGAGAAAAAAATAAAAGGAACAGGAAAAGAACATCCTTATTTACACCATTTGATTGCTACCTACTAAAAGCACTTAGGAGAAAACAATGCACATAGTGAATCATCCAATCAGAAACACACAGCTTTATATTATTACAAAAAAGAAAAACACCTCACCTTGTCTTTGTTTCGCAGCACAGACAGAAATCATTTTAAGACAGAGGATCACATAGGCAGTTGCACACCCAGCTGACAAACACTTTGGGTCTGGATTTCCTCCCCCAACCACATTACATCAGCTTTGACACATCTGTAAAACATCTTCTCTGCAGAAAGTCAGACCCTAAAGATCAAACCCAGGGAGGCACCCTCTCCCCAGGCCAGCTACTCTAACTCATAACCCTCTGAAGACACTTGGTAAAGGCAACACAGCTGACGAGAGCAGTGCTGCCTCAGCAGTAGTGGGCTCTGGCCCCGCCAAGACAGGGAGGACTAGAGCCGAGCTTCTGAGAAGCCATCCAGATAGGCAAGGGAGAAGGGGAGGGAGTGCAGTGGGGATATAAGAACCTGATGAAATGGAAGAAAGCATTACCTTGGGAGTTACCATTTTGAATTATTATATAATCAGACTCTAGCCTGGCATCACGGAGACTCCAAGAGCCACGGACAATGGGAAAGAAGTGTACTTCTTGAATGCAATTCAAAGTTATCTGAACTTTTTTCACTGTTTCTAGATTCCACTTTGCTTGGGAAACTACAAGAACTTCTTTAATCAGCCATGGCCTTCCAAAAAGTAGAGTGATGTGGCAGGCAAGACGGGGACAAGCAGGCCCACCTGGTAAAGGATGGCTCTGACATTAGAACCTGTTGGCTGCCCTCTCCACTGCCAGGGAAGGAAGCTGGCCATGCAGGTGAAGAAAGGCACCAGCCCTGTTTCCTGCCTGAAGGGCAGCATCAAGGTCATAGTGCCCAAAGGCCCAGAAGAGGTCAGTCTCAGATGGGTGCTGGCAGAGTCCTAGCCAAGTGGCCAGGCTGAATCCTTCCTGAGCCATCTGCAGGAAGAGTCAGGAGGGCGAGGCTCTGGCCACTGCCTTGCAGCTCACAGCTGGTTCACACAGGCATGCAAAGGGCAGGTAACTAAGTAACCAACCCCCAGAAAGCAGTTTCATCGTTTTTGTTTTTATTTTTCCCCTTTCAACCTGGTTTTCGGCTCTGGAAGCTGTTCCTGTGCACAGTTCTATTTCCTACAGTTCTGAGAAAGCGGTTCCATCGCAGATGACCAAAGGCTGGACCCCTCTGGCTATAACGTAGACCTTCCAGTGGGTGGTGTCGACATAGCCTTGAGGGGAAATAGCAAGAGGAAGGCATGTAAATGTCAGAGGGTGGGCACACCTGTGGGCACGAGCAAGGCAGGTCTGCCAGAGCTGGCCCTCAGGGTGCACTGCAGAGTCAAAGACAAATCTTTTTCTATTTAATTTAGTTTCCTTTTTTTTCTTTTTCTTTCCTTTTTTATTTTTTAAGAGATAGGGGTCTCACTATATTGCCCAGGCTGGTCTTGAACTCCTGGGCTCAAGTGATCCTCCTGCCTCAGCCTCCCAGAGTGCTGAGATTACAGGTGTGGGCCACTACACCTGGCTTAAAGACAAATTGCTCTGAAAGTCTTCTGGCACTTCCTAGCATAAGTATTCCTAGTTATTATCAGTCCTCTTTAAATGCTTTATCACCACCCCTCACCCAGGGAACTGTGAATCACAATTCAGCAGGCTTACAAAGGCAGGATGCTCTAGATGAGGCTGCTGTTGGGCATCAAGTCTCAGCTTTTACAGCAAGAAGACAGAATGGATTCTGAGGGGACACAAGACCTACTAGCCAATTTTCCTGTGTCTATCTATAATGTGGTTTCATTACAGAACATCCAGATTAACCTAAACCTAAACCAGCATTGCCCAAATTGGGTTTGGCAAACAGTATTGTCCTGTAAGATATTCCAAAGAAAATAGGTTCCATGGCCAAGTAAGCCTGAGAAACACTAGGTTTCTCCGAGGCTTTTCAACATCTTTGATACAATAATATACTATGCATCAACAAGACAGGCATTTCCCAAAGTCGACTGACTCAAGACCCTATTTGCCAAGGGTCTTTTCAAAGGCCTTCTGGTCCCACCTGTGGGGTCATGAGTAATCTGAAGAATCGTTTAGGAAACACTGACCTATCATTTGAGTGGGCTATGAAGGTAAACCTAAAAACTTCAACCTTTCAATAATCCCCAGTGATGCTGAACATCATTGTGCCTATAGTTTACAATACTTTTAAAAATTCTTTTTTTCTTTTTCTTTTTTTTGAGACGGAGTTTCACTCTTGTTGCCCAAGCTGGAGTGCAATGGCGCAATCTCCGCTCACTGCAACCTCCACCTCCCAGGTTCAAGCAATTCTCCTGCCTCAGCCTCCCGAGTAGCTGGGATTACAGGTGCACACCACCATGCCTGGCTAATTTTTTCTATTTTTAGTAGAGACGGGGTTTCATCATCTCTTGGCCAGGCTGGTCTCGAACTCCTGACCTCAGGTGATCTGCCCGCCTTGACCTCCCCAAGTGCTGGGATTACAGGCATGAGCCATCGTGCGTGGCTTTAAAAATTTTTAATTCACTGATTTTAGAGACAGGGTATCGCTTCATTGCCCAGGCTGGAGTGCAGCGGTGCAGTCATAGCTCACTGCAGCCTCAAATTCCTGGGCTCAAGAGATCCTCCCAACTCAGCTTCCTGAGTAGCTGGAACTACAGGCGTGTGCCACCATGCCTGGCTAATTTTGTAATTTTGAGTAGATACAAGGTCCTACCATCTTGCCCAGACTGGTCTTGAACTCCTGGGCTCAAGCAATCCTCCTGCCTTGGCCTCCCAAAGTGCTGGGATTATAGGTGTGAGCTACCCTGCTCAGCCCCTAACAATGCTGTCTTGTACACTTAAAAATTCGTTGAGAGGGTAGATCTCATGTTAAGTGTTTTTACCATAATAAAATAAAAATTTAAACAAAAAAAATCTCTTGATGGGAAATTTATCCTAGCGTACTATGGGCCCTGCTCATCTTTAAACGAAGAGCACTGAGTAGAATTCAACTTTTACTTGGTGACTTGGTCATGATGGGCAATGACTATCCTGTACAGTGACTGCAGATGTTGTACCTGACCCCCAAAAGGTTTTCTGGTGATCTGGAACCCCTCTCCCCTCCATCTCCACAGGAAAATGTACATTTTGTCAAAAATCATAGAACTTGCACGTCATGGTGCCATTCTTAAGGGTCCCTAAGGTAGAGGAACTGCCATCTGTCCTGTAACACTGAATGATTCTTCTTGGTCTGGGTCTGCTTTCCTGTCCTCATTGTTAACCGTGGCAGTGACAGCCATCGTGTCTATTTCTGTCACTGCTTCAGGTGCTCGCTGGCTTCCCCACCCCTCCCTGCCCCCATTCTTCTCCCAGACTTGCTCTCCTCTTCTTCTTCTCTTCAGTTCCCATCCATCTCTGTGTTCTGTCATGTGACTGGCCTTTTATAGACACTGCCAACTACAGGGGTCCTTTCTTTCTAGTCAACAAACCAGCCAGACACAGCACAGCAGGTATCATGCACCGGATGTTAGGCTAATCTGGACTATCTGTACCAGCATTTGATGCTCAAGCTTTCTTGATCACTGCCAGACATTTTTTTTTTTTCCCCTAATTCTGTAATTGGTATTCCGGTTGCTTGTGGGAGCCGGAAGTCTGGAATTCAGATAACTAAGGTGTTTCTGTAGTTGTCTGAATTGTTAGGCATTTGTAAAATATAAAACAGAAACTTGTTCAAGCACAACCACATGCTCCAAACCTAAATATGCCAGAGAGATTTTCGCAATAGTCATCTCTTGTGTTAAGAGTCACTCCATTACAGGAAAAAGATTCAGAACGATTTCCATACAAGAATCCTCGTTTTTGTAGGAAGTTTCCCAAGAGCCAGACCAGCTGTGCTCCATTATTAGTTAATGCTTGATTTGTACCTTATTTTTATTTTTCATTTCTAAATTGAAATAAAAGTTATGTAACTTAAATTAAGACTTGGCATAGCTTGCAGTCCAATTCCTACCCTCATATGAGATGCAAGGTTTCTAGGGGCTTGGGGGTCTTCTGAATGGGTAAAATTAAAAGAAATCAATTGGAAAACCAGTCCGGGCTCTGCCAGAGACTCCAGGTCTTGCCTAGGTTTTGTGAGGCAGGAAAAGCAAGGAGGTCAATGGTGACACTCGCTGATTTATTTGCTTCTTCCAAGAAAACTCGGCTGTCAAACTGATTGCTACTGACAGCAGTGGATTCAAACCTGTTTCTTTGGAACAGATTTTTAATTAGGATATAAGGCACAGGACAAGTCACATTTGGGCAAACACTGAGCCAGGGTCAAGGGTGAGTCATCAATGTGAGGTTGTGACTTGGCTGTGGCAGCCACACAGAAGGTAACATTTCCTTGTGTGACCATTGCCCTTATATACTGCTTGGTATTGTTTTATTTGCAAAATGGGTATATATTCCTGTAGTCCTTGATTGTCCCTCTCCTGGCTTGACTGTGTTCAAGCAGGCACTTAAGACCTGACGCTCTGCTCGACTGACAGTGGGGCCTTGGGGTGGTCACCTCTCCTCTCTGGGTCTCAACCTTTTCATCTATAAAACGAGGGATTGGTCTAAATATTTTCCAGAATCCTTCCTAACTTGAAGTTTCTATGATCAATAGACACATGCATTCTATATGTTGTATGTACAAGACATTTCTTTCTGCTATGTTTTCTCATTAAGTTGTTTCATTCCTAAGCATAAATGTTGAGCCTGTTAACAGGAGAATGTTATTTTTGATTCTACTAAATAAAACTTTTGTGAAGGCAGTATGTGATTCTTAAAATAGCTTTTGAGTTAAAAACTAAAAAGATCCATTGACCCTGCCCTCCTGGGGCCCTACATACCGATATCCCCTGGCTCTATTGGCATGGCCACAGACTGACAATGTCTTCGGCACTGGAAGGGAGGGATGAGCTGCAACATGGCCTCACCGCTGCCAATCATAAATAGGTCAGGCATCTTATGCATCTGGAGGAAAGAATGAGGAGGGGAGGAAAAGGAAGGCAAAGAAAACAAAATAAAACCAGGGGGTTTAGTAAATAAAAATGCTTTCACATATGGCCCTGAGTTTCCTAGCATAAGCAAAGAGGAAATAGAACCAATAACAAAAATTTGCAATTATGTCCAAAAGACAAAAACAAACTACTTTCTCCTAAGAATGGCATCTCTTGGTACTAAGACTAGAGTAAAATCTCTTCTATGGGTTCTCCTAAAGAGGCACTGTGTGATTTAGTGGGCAATACCCTCAACGAGAGCCCCAGAGTAGATCCTGCATGAGCTTTGTAATTTGCAACTATTTTTAGCCACAGCTTCAAAGTAAGCCAAAGAAAAATACCTAATTGCAATTTAACAAAGGTAGTTCCAGCAGAAACCAGCACATGGTGGCTGAAGTATACAACATTCTGAGATTCTGGTTTGATGAAAACTTTTTAGATAAATAGATAATCAGCATATCCTTTGGGCACTCTTCCATGGAATGTTATTTCTTACTACCAGGGCCCTGATAAGAATTGTACAGCAGCAAGTTTAAGTTTACACTGCCTGGCAAGACCCAGGGGAGCAGATATGCCATGCTACCGATTAAAAACTAATGACACTAAGACTGGCCTCTGATTTTGAAAACTAAGGAGACAATCAGCATGTGCACCTGCACAGGTAACTACTGCCTCTCTGAGGGCATGCTACTGCCGGCAACAGGCATTAAATGCAACCTGCTATGTGCCAGGGAAGGAGCTGTGAACCCTGGGGTGGGGCTGGGACCAGGGCAGGGAATAGGGATAAAGAGAGAGATGGGTCTTGCTGGGACATTTCTCCTTACCTTGATGATGACAGAAAACCCCTAGGGCCTCTTCTCTCATCTCTTCCTCCTATCTCTTGCCCTTCAGAGAAACCCTTTATATGCCCATATAAAGTGGGAGCCAGAAGTCTGACTCCCTGGGCCACGTCTTGGTTTTCTCTTCACCACTCAGGGCCTCCAGAGTCTTGGGTTTTGGCCCCATCTTCCCCTGTCCCCAACCTGTTCTCTCTGCTGCTGCCACAGGCCTTGCCCATAATGTTTTCATGGCAACACTAGAGCCATTTCACCGGCTAATGTGGTAACAGGGACAAGCCTGGTGTCTTCAGCTAGCCTTCAGTTGACTGGTACTAATATTGGCAGAAGCCTTAACATCTGTAGTCCTCAAAACAATCTCAGAAGGACCAAAACAAGTGGCTGTATCCCTTCTTCCCACAGGCCTGAAGTGGGCAGGGTCATGTTCATCCATTCCCAGGATGGGAAGAAACAGACAAGAGGGTGGCACAGGCCAGCCCTAGGCCACACTGTGGAGTGGGTGAAGTGGGCCTTGGAGGCCCTCACCTTCTCCCCGAGTGCCACTTAACAACCAGCTCCCCACTTCTGTCCCAAGGCTGCCTTTGGACACTGGGCCCACAGACACGTGACTTTAACAGGGCCCAGGGATGTGGACAACAGGGTGGGGTAACAAAGCTGCGGGGAAAGGGGAGCTTGGGCCAGGGTGGGGAAACAGATTCTCTAAGAAACTGGGTTCTCAAGAGTTTTGCCTGTCTGGCCACTGCCCTTCCCAAAACATCCTCGAGAACCACAGTATGACTCTTGTAAGCATTTGAGTAACTCTGTATTTACTCCTTTGGCTGGGCTCCTTGGTGTTGCACACGCTGGAGAAATTAACTTTGGTATTCAAGTGGTAAAACCAAGAGAAAGATAAAGGCCGTGTCCCAGAATTATATTTATGAAGATGAAATCATACAAGGGCCTGGAATTCCAGCCGGCGACAGCAGGATAAACTTCTTTAAAATCTGAGGCAAGAGCCCAGCATCTCCACCCCAGTGCTGGCAGACAGAACTTCTTACTTCTAGACAAAATGATTGTTTTTATAGGCTTTTAAATTCCTTTAACACAATTCAGCAAATTTGGAGCCAAGTGATAGTATCAGGAGGTGGAAGCCATGGTCCAGAGGTGGCAGGGGGCCATAGTTTGGGAAATTTATTTTTTTACAAAGGAAAATGCATGCTTTTAATTCTCCCAAACCGATCCAGGCTCAAAAACCTTCCTTAGGAATGAGACTCAACAAAAGGAGCAATTCAGAGAAAAGTAAACAGACACAAATGCAGAACAGCTTCTCCCAGTCCACTGGCCCCAGAGAGGTAACTTTGGCTCTGAGCACTCGGCCCCAGACTGAAGTGGGAAATGATGGGGGCAGAGTGGGCTTTTCTACTCCAGCTGGGCTGCCTGCCTATCAAATCCTTCCCAGGCTCCCACACTTTTTGCCTTTCAAGTTCTCTACCTGAAATCTCTTAATTGTTTATTTCGGCAAAAACCATCCTGGGGGTGAGAGGGTAAAGGGTATGTCCTTGGGCAACTCACTTAATCTCTCTGGGGCTCAGTTTCCTTATCCACAAAATGAAGCAGTTATTCTATTCATCCACATACTATTCCCTTATAGCTTTCTTTTCTTTTTTTAAAAAAATAGAGATAGGGTCTCCCTATATTGCCCAGGCTGGTCTGAAACTCCTAGGCTCAAGCAATCCTCTTGCCTGAGCCTCCCCAAGTGCTGGATTACAGGCGTGAGCGACCACCGATCATGGCTGCTTGCCTACTTTCTAATTTAAGGTAGGAAAGCCAGACTAATTGCACACTCAAGTCCTTCAAATTTTAAGATTTCACTTCTTTTAATATAGAAAAGTAGTTTGCCTCAGGTGTTAAGGGCAGGAGGCAGATTTGCAAGGTAACTAGATTTTCTGGAAACCTGCCTTCATGACAAGGTGGGCCCCTGCAAGTCTCCTGGCTAGCAGCAGGAGGGGAGAACTAGACAGTGTGGGTGTCCCCTCAATTCACCCTCTAACCCTCTAAGCCAATATGCAGGGAAGGCCTTGGTTATGACATCAGTCCAGGTCCCAAATAAAGAAAATTCTAGATCCAAGTCCTCTCAAAATTTCCTACCTTACTCCCCACAACAGGTTCTGGGTGAAGAAAGGAGCACTTGTTTAAAGAGGCATCTTTTGGAAATGGCAGGTGAGTGAAAACAGGAAAAAGCTCACGTAACATTTGTGATCTGTTCAGAGGTCTCCTCCTGTAGAAGTATGAAACAGAAAAAAAGTAATTAAACTGGTCAAGCCAGCCCATGACTAAGAGAGAGCCAAGTAAGGGTGGGAAAACTGTGGGCGGTGGGTAAAGAGGGAAAAATATGAGTACAGTATCTTAAGTACTAGGTCCCTGAAGAATAGTTGCACAGAGTCAATGAACTATAACGTGTACACACACAGGCATAAACTCTACAGCCACGATTTGAGTATGTGGGTGGAGTGTTTCTAAATTGCAGCTAAAACAATATATATTGGAAGGAAAGAAATAATCTATTCATTCTATCTTGGAGAAGACTGAAGTAACAGCAGGCCAGGCGGGGGAAGGGGAGAAGAGAGGAGGAGGAAGGGACAAAAAGCATGACCCTTCTTCTGAGGCACAGGGAGACGCAGGGGGAAGCCTGCTCAGCTTGTTCAACTGGGCACTCTAGCACGCAAACAAACAGCACATTTAAAGAAAGATAGAAGCATTAAGAAATTAACAAAAAGCCTGAAAAAGTCATTTTAATTCTTTCAGAACAGTTCTAAGATGGAAACTGGCTTTCTTTTCTTACTAGACAGCAACCTTAACCACAAAGAATGAACCACGTCTTCCGCAGGGCACAGGAAGGAACAGCAGGACAAACTGGGGTTTCGATCCTGGCTGGGTAACCTTAGGCAAGTTACTTAACCTCTCTGTTTCCCATTTTTCTTTCTTTCTTTCCCCCTCCCCCCACCTTTTTTTTTTGAAACAGGGTCTCACTTTGTCGCCCAGGCTGGAGTGCAGTGGTGTGATCATGGCTTACTGCAGCTTCAACCTCCCAGGCTCAAGCCATCCTCCCACCTCAGCCTCCCAGGTAGCTTGGATATTTTTTGTAGAGATGGGGTCTCCCTGTGTTGCCCGGGCTGGTCTCCAACTCCCGGGCCCAAGTGATCAACCCGCCTCAGACTCCCAAAGTGTTGGGATTATAGGCATGAGCCACCACGCCTAGCTACTGATTCCCACTTGTCTGATCTGAAGAATGACAACAATCATTCCTACTTTCCAGAGTTATTATCAGTGTCCCCAGTGAGACACAGACACTAAGCACCAAGGCACACTGCCTGGCAGAAACAAGTGCCAAAAAATGCAATTCTCCTTCTATTATTTGCACTCTCTCTTCAGCCCCCTACATGAGGCCCCATTCTACATAAAATGCTAAATGCATACTTCGAAATAAATTATGACTCTATTAGACAAACTTGCTGTCCCCCCCATGGTGGCACCCCTCCTTCTGACACACCTCTTCATCCATCCCTTTTATCTCTCATCATTGGTTTATCAGTGGGATCCCAGCATTGGATTTGTAAAGTGTTGGGCCTGTGGTAGTGGCTCAGTGATAGCTATTACTGTTTTGCAGGTATTTCTGGTCTGCCCCTTTCCTACTCGCAAGCTAAGTGCCCCCATAGACCCCCCATTTTTTTGAGACACAGTCTCACTCTGTCACCCAAGCTGGAGTGCAATGGCGCGATCTCAGCTCACGGCAACCTCCACCTCCCAGGTTCAAGTGATTCTCATGCCTCAGCCTCCAGAGTAGTTGGGATTACAGGCATGCACCACCATACCTGGCTAATTTTTGTATTTTTAGTAGAAATGGGGTTTTGCCATGTTGGCCAGGCTGGTCTGCAACTCCTAGGCTCAAGTGATCTGCCTGCCTCAGCCTCCCAAAGTGCTGGGATCACAGGCATGAGCCACTGTGCCCGGCCCTTTTCACACTCACCATGGATAAGGAAATGGGAACCACCGTTCAGGAAAGCAGCGCCACCACTTGGCGAAAAACCCTTCAGAGAAGCCTTCTGTCGCCTCAGGGTACTGGCACAAAAAATGCTGAATCTCCTCCTCCAACAGGGGCTTTCCCGTCTTGGCAAGGCAGGAAACAAAACAAAACAACACAGAGTTACTTGTCAGAAATTTCCTAGAGCTTCACCTAGCCTTTAAGCAAGCAGCCAATCAGCGGGAGACTCAGGCTTCTGCTCACCTTGATCACCAGTGGATGGAGCCTCTCAAATTTCCTTGGGGCGTCTTCCAGGAGCATCACCTTCAGGTGTTTCTGGGCACAGCCAGTGCAGTTGGCAGGAATGGGCTCTGACTCATTCTGCTCACAGTCGTTTGTCCACCAGGGGTCAAAGTCTGAGAGAGGAAGGGATATGGAGAAAGCAGATACTGAAAGAGCATAGCTGGTACATCCAGTAGCTCCAGCAATGAAACAAGAAAGGAAAGACATCATAATGACTTTTATTTATTTATTTATTTTGAGACAGAGTCTCACTCTGTCGCCCAGGCTGGAGTGCACTGGTGCCGTCCAGCTCACTGTAACCCCTGCCTCCTGGGTTCAAGGGATTCTCCTGCTACAGCCTTCCGAGGAGCTGGAACTACAGGCGCATGCCACCACACATGGCTAATTTTTGTATTTTTAGTTGAAACAGGGTCTTGCCATGTTGCCCAGGCTGGTCTTGAATTCCTGGGCTCACATGATCTGCCCACCTTGGCCTCCCAAAGTGCTGGGATTATAGGCGCAAGCCACCGCATCCAGCCCATAATAATTTTTAAAAACAAACAATGATAAGCACTGGAGACCGCTGAAAAGGTAAGGTATATATGAAGCAGCCTCTGAGGAGGGAGTAGAGGACAGGAGCAGGAAGGAGAGGTACTCTTCTCTGTATACCTTTTTACACTTTGTGGAAAATATCTTTTAACCTGTCATGCATTTCCTAAATCAAATCAACAAATAAAGCATAACAGCTAGGAAAAAACATTCAGCAATATGGAGCTAAAGATGTAGTTCCCCCAACATTTTCTAACCTATGACCCATACGGCTGAAACGTCTACAGCACAGCGGGGGGCTGGTGTGGATAGAAGGGTGACCCCATCATCATCACTGTGCCCTAATGCACTTCTCACACATGCTGGATGTATGCCTAGACCCTTGCTTCACAGGTACACATGGGAGCCAGGACTCCGGGAAGGAAGAGTGAGAAAAGGGCACAGAAGAGGAAAGGGATGGAGAGGGTAGACAGGACTTTTCTGGAGCCATCTTTGGAATAAAGTGAATTGCATCTGTCCATAAGACAGCCCTCTATCCCAGATCAGGAGGGGGTGGGGCCGCCAGCCATAGTTTCCAGCCCCACATGCTGGTCAGAAATGGAAGACCCCCAACCCAGACCCTGCTGTGAGTGACAGCGGCTCCCTGACATGCCTGTCTGGTTTGGCTCCTTCTCTGAGGGGCTCTTGTTTCTGCACAGCCTTTCCCAGCTTCCCTCTGTTACCATGCTGTTTATAATGTTATTTCATTATTTCTTGTTTACTTTCTGTTCCATTTTGGATTTCATCTGGGTTCTCTGAGAGATGTGTTTGTTTTAAACTCTGCTTTGAATCTAAAACGTTTCAGAAGACGGTTCTGATTAAAACCCAATGGAAACCAAATCAGCAGAGAGCCTATGACAAATGATAACAGACAACCAAATGTGGCTGAAAAGAAGTCAATTTTTTAAACCAATAAACATACTTGGAAACTGACTCTTAACCACAAAACATTTTCTGTGGTTGGCAGTAAGCACTACATGCTTGTTTTCTCTGAGGCAGTAGTAGTGGGGCATAGGAAATCCTTGTCAGGGAAAGACCGTGTTTGTTCTTGGCCGGTCTGCTGAGCATCCTCCATCTCTTGAAGATAGTATCTGTGTTTCCTGGAGGCAACTGCCACCTACCTTTCTCAGCCAGTCTCAACCTGCAGGAAGATTATTAGCCAGAGGATTACCGCTACACCCTGCTTCTGGGAGGGCGCCTCTCCTCCCACAGTACTCTGGGGGTAGCTGAAAACCCTTTAGTACCATCTGTTTCAGTGGCACACTGAGGCTGCAAAGTTGCATTTTTTCTTCTCCAATATTTTCAAATGTTTCTTATTCAGGGTCAAATATGATAAATTCTTGCCAATATGCAAAAACTCTGGGTAATGGACACACCATGGGGCATAATCATAACAACATGTTACAATTATATAGCATTTCAGTTTCCAAAGTACTTGCGATGGAAGGGGAAGGAGAAAGCAAGCTAGTGCACTGAGTGCTTGCCCTATGTTAGTCACTTTCCCATGTTATAGCATTTAATTTTCACTGTGTAATTACTGAGGAGGAATCACTATTCTCATTCTGTGGATGAACAAACTGAAAGTTAGAGGTGATAGGAAGTTCCTGAGGTGCCAGAGTGTGGTAGGAAGAACACAGCAGATGCTGGGCGTGCAGTGGGGGTTTGGGTAAGGAAACAGGCTGCAGAGGAAGATGTGGTGAGGGCTTCCAGGGCTTGAAGCACGTCTGGCTCTACTCAGAACAAAAAGAGGAACTGTTGGAGGCTTTTGAGCAGGAATTTCTCGATGTTCTAGGAAGATTATTTTGGATTGTGATTAGGGTGCCCTAGAAGAGAGAGGCTGGGAAAAGGAAGACCTGGTTATATTTTCGTTTTGCCCTTTTTTAGGGAAAAGGTGGGGGGGGGGGTTCACCGTGATGAGAAGTGAAATATAATGAATGAGGCAGTGGGAATGGAAAAAAGGGGTGGATTCTAGAAGCAGTGAAGATGAAATCTACAGCCCCAAGGAGCACTACTGTGAATGTTTGCACTATACTGTCCTCTTGGTCAGTGTCATAATAAACCTGCAGATCTCTGGTATCACCCATGTCATTAGTGCTCATCTAGGGAACGTCATCTGCAGATTTATTATGACACTTTTCTGTAGTAGTGTGTCATATTCCAACAGAATCAGTTAATTATGACAGTCTCCCCAGGAGATGAGAGTAAAGCACCAGGAGAAAGGGGCACCTTCCTCAAATTTGTACAAAGGTGCTGCATGGGCTAGCACCGAGCAGCTCTTAACCTAAGAGTTAGGAGAATTATTTTAACTATAATTTATTTAATTATTATTATTATTTTTCTTTTGGAGATGGAGTCTAGCTCTGTCGCCCAGGCTGGAGTGCAGTGGCGCGATCTCGGCTCACTGCAACCTCCGCCTCCTGGGGTCAAGCGATTCTCCTGCCTCAGCCTCCTGAATAGCTGGGATTACAGGTGCCCGCCACGAAGCCGGGCTCATTTTTGTATTTTTAGTAGAGACAGGGTTTCACCATGTTGGCCAGGCTGGTCTCAAACTCCTGATCTCAGATGATCCGCCAACCTCAGCCTTGCAAAGTGCTGGGATTACAGGCGTGAGCCACTGCGCCCAGCCCAGCCTAACTTATTTAATTTTAATTTTATTCAGAGCTTTAGATATTCTTGGGATTTCCAGGTGGAGATCCCTTTAAAAAGCAGGTAGAAGAAAACCCAGTAAAGAGAAATCAAGAAAGAAAAAGAAAGTAGGAATAGCAAACTAAAAGAAAAACTTGGAGGTGGTGTTCCTTGAGGGAACTGAAAGTTAGAGGTGAACACAAGTAAAAAACTGTTAGTACTAAAAAGAGAATTTAATAAGGTGACAGAATACAAGATACAGATTTTCAGATACATAAAAATCAATAGCTTTCTTACTCTACTGGTCACAATCAGTTAAAAACTGAAATGGAAAATAATCTCATTCATAATAACTAGCAATAAATTTAACAAGATAAAACATTTATGGGTGGTGGCTGATGCTTGTAATCCCAACACTTTGGGAGGCCGAGGTGGGATCGCTTGAGCCCAGGAGTTTGAGACCAGCCTTTTTTTTTTTTTTTGAGACAGGGTCTTGCTCTGTCGCCCAGGCTGGAGTACAGTGGCACATCTCAGCTCACTGTAGCCTTGACCTTCCAGGCTCAAGTCATCCTCCCACCTCAGCCTCCCAAGTAGCTGGGACTACCAGTGTGTGCCATCACACCCAGCTAATTTTTGTATTTTTGGTAGAGACAGGGTTTCATCATGTTGCTCAGGCTGGTCTTGAACTCCAGAGCTCAAGCAATCCACCCGCCTTGGCCTCCCAAAGTGCTGGAATTACAGGTGTCAGCCACCATGCCTGGCCGATAAAGGATAAACATAGATTTTTAATTAAGTGAGGAAAGGGTAGATTCAATAAATCAAATTGGGAAAAGTGACCATCTATATGGAAGAAAATAAAGTTAGATTCCTACCCTTTCACCATATACTAAATTAAATTCTAGATTGATTAAAAGATACAAATAGATAACACAAAATTTTAAAAATAACTAAAGGAGCTGGGCATGGTGGCACTTTAGTCCCAACTACTCAGGAGGCTGAGGCAGGATAATCTCTTGAACCCAGGAGTTCAAGGCTAGCCTGGGAACACAGTGAGATCCTGTCTCAAAAAAAAAAAAAAAGCTAGAGGAACTACTCCAAACCATAGAGAGTTCACATATATTCATGAGTTCTCACCTGTATAAAAATGTGTCTGTAAATGTGAGACTTTAGATAAATTAGTCAATCCCTTGGCACATCAGTTTCCTCATCTTTGAAATGGATATAAAAACAGTATCTACCCTAAGTGACTGTTGTGAGGACTGAGAAATGAGTATTTTTATAATCTTTGGGACAAGGAAGGCTTCCTAGAGGCTATAAAGGAAAAATGGACAGATTTGACCAATATTTGCATATATGAGACAAATAATCAGTATTTCTAATATATAAGCCTCTGTTTGAATTAACAAAAAACTTTTTTTTTTTTTTTTTTTTTGAGACAGGCTCTCATTCTGTCGCCCAGGCTGAAGTGCAGTGGTACAATCACGGCTCACTGTGGCCTTGACCTCCCCGGGCTCAGGTGATCCTCCCACCTCAGCTGCCAGAGTAGCTGGGACTACAGGTGTGCACCACCATATATGGCTAATTTTTTGTATTTTTTGTAGAGCTAGGGTTTCTCCATGTTGCCCAGGGTAGATAAAAAAATTTTTAATGGGGAAAGAATATGAACAAGGAATTCACAGAGAAGTATTATAAATATAAATGGCCTATAAACCATTTGAAAAGACATGCAATTTGACTAATAATCAATGAAATGCAACTTGAAATGAGATACTATTATTTAGTTTTCTAACTGGCAAAACATTGACAACATCCAGTGTCAATGATCAACATATGCTGTTAATGAAAGTATAAGCTGGTATAAGTTTATGAAGACAATTTGGTTGCATTTATTAAAATTTAAAATGCACATGCCCTTTGACTCAGCGAGTCCATTTCCAAGAATATATCTTACAGATAAAAAGTATATCTATATAAAGATATGTGTATATGAATCTCTCAGGTACATATTTTTGTAATAGCAAAAAAAAAAAAAAACCCACAACAACCCTAGAAAATGGTTAAATTATAGAAGAGTCACAGAATCAACTAATATAAAATCCTCAAAAATATATAGAGAGGGTTTAATTATGTTTTCCCAAAATCCACATTTTCCTGGAACCTCAGAACATGACCTTGGAGATAGGGTGGCCACAGATGTAGTCAGTTAAGATGAGGTCATACTGAAGTAGGATGAGCCCTGAATCCAATCTGAATGATGGCCTTAGAAGAAGACAGAAGACACAAAGACACACATAGAAAGCAGATGGCCACGTGAAGATAAAGGCAGAGGCTGAAGTTATGCTGACACAGCCAAGGAATGCCAAGGACTGCTGAAAACCACCAGAAACTGGAAGAGGCCAGGAAGGATTCTTCCCTAGAGCCTTCGAGAGGGGGCGTGGCCCTATCAACCTGGATTTCTGACTTCTAGACTCCACAACTGTGAGGTACTGGATTTCTGTTGTTTTAAGCTGCTCGGCCTGTGATGCTTTGTTTCAGCAGCCTTAGAAACTAATACAATGTGTCTAGCCAAAAATATGTATATGAGATCTTTTGTATGTGTGTGAACAAAAAAGTATTTCTATTTATATATATTAAGTATATCTATTTGTATAGACATGGAAAAACTCAGAAGGATGTATACCAAGTTATTACTAGCAGTTGCTTGAGTAGAAAAGTTAAAAGGATAGAGATGAGAAATATTACTTTATTATAAGTATTTTTAAATATCAAAATATTATACCTCTTACTGTCTTTGTATGCATGTATTTTATGTACTTTCCAAGTCAAAATGTCCTTGGAGATCATGAAAACTGAAGCCGAGAATTCAATGCTGAAGTGTAGAGGTAAATCATCTCAGAAGGCTGGCCCCAGAGAGGTACCTGACAGGAGCAGAGGTGGCCAGGCTGGTGGCCCGCAAAGAAGGAAGGGAAGTAACAAGAAAAAAGGATCACTGGAATGGGGTAGCCTATGCCATCCACCTGAACTAAGGGAGCCCAAACTTTAAAAGAAAGAACTACTTTTGATTTCTCTGTAGCCTGAGATCACCAAGGTGGATAAAGCATGAGCTTAGACAGAGGAACGGGCAAACGGTGAACTAGGGGTGGAGGTAGGGTGCAGGCTCCTCCTCCTCTCCCCACAGAGTCCCTGACAACAGAAAGAGATGTGGCCAGACTCCAGCTTGGCCTCTGTCCATCTGAAAAGGTTTTGTCTGACGTGTTCTCTATACAACTGGCTGGAGCCATCATGCCACAAAGTGAACAAAATTCCATCCTGGGAAACAGCCAACAGCACACAGCCAGCCGAGCCCATGCCACCCTAGTTTACGGCTTTTGACTACCTAATATGCTGCATCTCACTTCTTTCCAGCCCTCCTGTTTCTAACCACTTTTCCTGAAGCACCAGACAGAAAAGTCAGCGTAAATTATATAGCAACTTCCTACTTTTAATTTCTAAGGCTTCTTTACTCCAGATATCCCTCATACTAGATATTTTAAACATTTTTTTAAAGGTATGACAGAGAAGACAAATCCTACATATAAAAGTTCAATAAAGCTTATAACTTGTATTTCAAGTTTTCACTATGATTTGGGATGATTTCACTGTTGGAGATGTCAAAAACAGTCTCTCAGACAAAACACAGCCTTGAAGTCAACGTGCAGAGACCATAACTATCCACCCTTCTTTACAAGTTGGGCACTGGGCAGAAAAATGGATGGGCCAGCGTCTCACCCATCAGGGAGCTTCCTGGTGCCTGAGAGTTATTTACAAGAAAACTCACTTAAGCTGGTTCTCTGTAGACAACCATAACATATCCTGGAATTCTGAGTGGGGAGAGTACTGTTACATAGATTATTTACCTGGCAAAAACAAAACAAAACAAAACAAAAGATTTCTTTCCAGGACAAAAAACTCCCTCTGGATAAAAAGGATAGGGAAGAAAGAAAAGAACAAAGCCAATACTAGCTCTACAAGAGCAGTGGTTTTGTCTGTTTTGTTCACTGCTTTGTTGAGAACAGTGCCTGGCATATATAGCAGGGTCTCAAAAAACATTTACTGAATGAGTGAATGAAGTTGGGGAGAGGGAGGAAGGGATGGAAGGAGGAAAAGAAGGAGGGAGGAAGGCAGGAAGGCGGGCAGGAAGGCTGATTTTTCAGAAGCTTTAACGATAGAATTAAGTCCATGGGGAGAAAAATCAAATGAGCAATCTGGATTCACAGAAACCTCAAAATAAAGATTAAATAAATATAACCTCATGATTTCTTGCATTATAAATGTACCCAAGAAAAACCTGCAAAGCCCATGACAAAGTTCCCATGACTTTCACTAGTGTGTGCTCAATATTTAATCAGGCTGCTCTCCAGAAGCTTGTTTTTGCATAGCACCTCTTCTAGTACCCTGGGCATGAGGCAGGGGTGAAGCCTTGACAATGAAGGAGGCTTTTGCCAGGTCCCTGCATGTGTGGCACCATGCCCAGATCCATTTTCACACACCGTAGAGGGAAAGAGCCCAAGAAATCATTTCACCAACAGCCTTGCCTCCAGGAAGCAATGCATTTGAACCACTCCAAACCACAGAGAAAGTCTATTTTCATGAGTTCTCACTTGTACAAAAATGTGTTTCTAAATGTGAAAATTTATTATCAAAAACACAGCAAAAGAAAAAATTAAAAATAAATAAATGTGAGACTTTAGATAAGTCAGTCAATCCCCTTGCACATCAGTTTCCTCATCTTTGAAATGAACATAAAAACAGTATCTACCTTATGTGACTGCTGTGAAGACTGAGAAATAAAGTGCACAGCACAGTACCTGGTATACAGTAAGTGCTTGACAGAGCTGTTATTATCACAGAAGGTAAGCTTATTTTGCAAATAAAAGAGGAAGGTTTTCCTTGCGGTCTAAGCAGTTCATCTTTGAGCACAGATCTGGACTCTCTAAGTCTTACTAGATTCTTAGTTTGAGGCCAATAAATGACTTGCTATTTCCAAAACTTCTTGATGTTGCTGGATCTACTTCATCCTTCCTTTGAAGGTTAGGGGATGCATCAAGTTCCAAACGTGTGCCTTTTCACTGTATGTGAGAACTATCCCAGGCTTTCTCAGTAGAAATGAATATGTTATTTTTAAGTTGGCCAGAAAATGACCAAAGTAAACAAAATAATTGGCTGAACATGCTAGCGCCTGGCTTGACTGAGGGCAGAGATGGCAGGCTGTAAGTGTGGTATCTTGGACAGAATGCTAGAGGGAGTTAAGAAACTAGGGTTCAAGTGTGATTTTGCCACTTTTAGCTGGGTAAGCAAGCTCCTTTACCTCTCCTGGCCTCAGTTACCTCTTTTATAAAATGGGGTATGTACTAGATTAACTCTAAAATTCTTTTCTGGCTTTAAGACTCAATGATTCCATGGAAATGGTAAAAACCAAGGGGATGGCTGGCAGGAGTAAAGTGACTATAAAGATATGAAGCCAGGAGGGGAGAAAAGCAGTAAGAATGTGAATGTAAAGAGAAAACTCTGGGTCAGTAAGACGAAGGATTAAGTCAGTCAAATATTATCCATAAGGGTGCAGACTAGGGAGGATGAACTGGGCTGAATGTCTAAGACAACACCAGGTTGGGAAAATTCTAAAGGGTCAGAAGCTTGGAAGACCACTTATCTTTGGAACAGCCAGAAAGAATATTGTCTCTTCAGGGACTAGGGAGTTAAGAGAAAGTAACTGATGATCCGAGAGAGACAGTGGTAGAACTCCAACATCAGACTTAAAGCTAGACTCTTCAGGTCTACTGCACAGCTAGACTACTCACATCAGAGGTGAAGGGCTCAGACTCTGAAGACTGGCTGCCTGGGTTCAAATCATGGCTCCGTGACTAGACCTGGGACCTTGAGCAAGTGACCTAACCATACTGTGCCTCAGTGTCCTCATCTGTAAAATGGGCATAAAACCTGAAGCTACCCTATAGGAATGTTGTCAAGATTAAATAAGCCAATATATGGAAAGCTGCCTGAACAGGGTCTGGCATCTGGTAAGTAAAAAACAACTGTCAGTTTATTTACTTATTTTTTGCTGCACAGTGGGATGTTTCCATGACTCGTTGCAAAGTCACTTCATTCTTCTTATTGAGAGCATTTAGGGGCAGGATTTCCTATCTAAGGCTGAAATCTAGAAAAAGAACCCCACCTCTGTCACCTTTTTGTTCCCTGGGTGGGGTCGGGGGAAACTTCCAGTCATTGGTGGTGGTGCCTCTTGTACATCACCAAGGCTGCAGCTGCCCTCCATCATTCCCGAGGTGCCACTGCAAGGAGCACCAGATGACCCTGGGAGTGTGAGACAGGCCAGCACTTCAGGAAACCATATGGGGAAGGAATTCCTTTCGGGAATCTGTCACACCATTCTCCCCTTGCATTTACTTTAAATGTACGGCCAAGTAATCCTAACGTGAAGGTAGTTGTTTTTTGATACCAGGACATTAAAAATGATATATTTTTACTTTTCCTGCCCTCTAACAGGCCCAGATTAAGTTGCACTTAATTCTCCCTCATGTGTTTCTGTTTACTCTTCATATAATTATGCGTTTTTAACTTTTCTTCCAAATGCTGTTAGTTTCACATGTCTACAGCTTCCCAGAATTATCATACATAGGAAAATATGGTGCTTCCACATCCACATTTACAAGTAAAAACAGCACTTTAATAGAATCAACAACATTAAAGAGCTAAAGCCACACCCTTCCAATGCTCACTCGCTCTCTCTACAACTGAGCTCCAAGGACTCATTTTATTTCCATCTGCAAGGCAAAATATTGATTTGAAGTAGTCCAAATAATCCGGCTTGTTTACAAGACACTAATGTTTCTGGAATGTTTAAACTATGATTTAGAGAAGAAGCGAGCAGTGTTCATTGACGATGCCCCATTTCTCAGTTCAACCGTGTATGGAGATTTACTTTATAGGACTGGGGAAGAAGATAATGCCATCAACCAGGTCGGGAAAACTCATCAGGACTTGCCGTTAGGGAGGCTGTGGGGGGAAGACAGTCAGGAAAGGAGACTGGTGGTGTGTCTGAGGAAGAGGCACAGACTGGCCTAACTGACAAGTTTCTCTCGCTGTTTCCTCCAAACGCTTTGAACTGTTCTAATAGGAGTTTGAGACTGCATTTTTTTTTTTTTTAGCTCTGTTGGTGACATTTCAAAAGCAACCTTCCCAATAAATACAAGGAAGTTACATCTGAAATTTTCAAAAGAAATATCTGAGCTGTTGATTTTTTTAAAAAAACCAAAAAACTCCTGAGGTGGAATTCTTGTCTTACAATGCTCCCTTCCTCTGATTTTGATACAATTTTGGAAACCTTTCCATGACTTCCTCAAGTATACAAAAATAGCTTTCGATGGAGACCCAATCCAAGGGATGATTTTTATGACTCATTAGATCTTAAAGAATGACATTATGAGACCATCCTGGCTAACACGGTGAAACCCTGTCTCTACTAGAAATACAAAAAATTAGCCGGGCGTAGTGGCGGGCACCTATAGTCCCAGCTACTCGGGAGGCTGAGGCAGGAGAATGGCGTGAACCCAGGAGGCGGAGCTTGCAGTGAGCCAAGATCGCACCATTGCACTCCAGCCTGGGCGACAGAGCAAGACTCCAACTCAAAAAAAAAAAGAATGACATTATGATTATAAAGCTTAAATACATTTTTTCTGAAAGCATTTTTCCTAAAAGTTAAGACACATTCTAAAAGTTTCGGAACATGGTTACACAATAAATTCTATAATCCATTTGTGATATTAATACACATATTATTCTACATTGCCAAATAAGATAAACATCACCAAAAAAATCCCAAAATAATATCCCCCTTTCTCAAAAAGTAAATTTCTTTACACACACACACACACAAAATTGGAGGCAGGGTCTCGCTATGTTGCCCAGGCTGGTCTTGAACTCCTGGGCTCAACCAATCCTTTTGCCTCAGCTTCCCAAAATGCTAGGATTATAGTTGTAAACCACCACACCCAGCCTGAAAAAGTAAATTTCAACTCTTATTACATGTTACACTGTTCTCAAAAGGAAACCCCTCAAATAGTCTATCAGACTATGAATTCTTATGCCACTGATGCACTGTTACTAAATTTATGTGTTTTTTAAATTCTACTTACTGGCAAAATTGATATACTTTAGAGTACTAAATTAAATGAGCTGTGACAGACAGAAGGACTAAACTGAAAGAGTGGGATATACCCAGACAAAAACCTAGCCCAATAGGCCAAGGACTGTTAGAGGACCTTTAGAAGCAAGCTGAACTCAGTTGCTTTCAATAAACCAATACCTATGTATTAAATATGCATTATGGACAGGAATCACAGGAGAGAAAAGGATGAGATACAATCAAATCCTTTTTATGGGCAAAGACATTTGTCCCCATCATGTGTGTTCTGGAATTTGGGGGTGTGAATTTGGCTCTACCAGATGTTCCTCTAGCAAGTTTCTTAATCTCTCTGATCCTTGGTTTCTTAATCTGTGAAATGGGGATAATAAACCCCATCTCATAGAGTTTTAGTGGGGACTGAATTAAAAGATACAATATAGGGAGCTTGCCTCTCATTAGGTATCAATAAATGTTACTTCCTTTCCTATCATATACTGTCAAGAAAACTATATCTAATAAGTAGTAAATGTTGCATTTTACCTGGAAAGGGTCTGTCTTCATCACCCCCACGCAGAGGAACTCCCTTATTTTCTGACATGTACTTCTTGGCAATGGGCAAGGACATCAGCCTAATGTGATGGATGAGTGAGCGCCAGGTGTGAGCTCCAGAAAGCACTGGCTCAGGTGCTAATGGGCTGAAAGGTTGAATCACAAAGTAGGCAGTGAGCAAGATTAATCCCAAGGTTGCGAGAACCTACAAGGAAAGATAGAAAAGGCATTAATAATCATCCCAGCAAACAAATACCTTAATACCAAGAAAAAAAACAAAACAAAACAGGCTTCTTCTGCTACTTCCAATGTGCCTTAAGAACTAATCCATTTTCATAAACAAGCCACTTAGGTTTACTTCTGGAAGAATTTAGAATTTGAGAACTATAGGGACTGCAAGGCTCACCAAGCTGCTACCATATAATCAGTGTATTTTAAAATTCACTATTTAAAAATACACAGGCTGGGCGTGGTGGCTCTCGCCTGTAATTCCAGCACTTTGGGAGGCCGAGGCGGGCAGATCATGAGGCCAGGAGATCGAGACCATCCTGGCTAACATGGTGAAACCCCGTCTCTACTAAAAATACAAAAAAATTAGCCAGGCATGATGGTGGGCACCTGTAGTCCCAGCTACTTGGGAGGCTGAGGCCGGAGAATGGCGGGAACCCGGGAGGCGGAGCTTGCAGTGAGCCAAGATCGCGCCACTGCACTCCAGCCTGGGCGACAGAGCGAGAGACTCCGTCTCAAAAAAAAAAAAAAAATAATAATAATAATAATAATACACAAAGGGGGCCGGGCGCAGTGGCTCACACCTGTAATCCCAGCACTTTGGGAGGCCAAGGCAGGTGGATAACGAGGTCAGGAGATCGAGACCATCCTGGCCAACACGGTGAAACCCTGTCTCTACTAAAAATACAAAAAATTAGCCGGACGTGGTGATGGGCGCCTGTAGTCTCAGCTACTTGGGAGGCTGAGGCAGGAGAATGGTGTGAACCCGGGAGATGGAGCTTGCAGTGAGCCAAGATCGCACCACTGCACTCTAGCCTGGGCAACAGAGTGAGACTGCGTCTCAAAAAAATAATAATAATAAATAATAATAATAATAATAATACACAAAGGGGCCGGGCGCAGTGGCTCACACCGGTAATTCCAGCACTTTGGGAGGCAAAGGCGGGTGTATCACCTTAGGTCAAGAGTTCGAGACCAGCTTGGCCAACATGGTGAAACCCCACCTCTACTAAAAATACAAATATTAGGCCAGGCACAGTGGCTCATGCCTGTAATCCCAGCACTTTGGGAGGCTGAGGTGAGTGGATCACCTGAGGTCAGGAGTTCGCGACCAGCTGACCAACATAGTGAAACTCCCATCTCTACTAAAAATACAAAATTAGCCGGGCATGGTTGCGCATGCCTGTAATCCCAGCTACTTGGGAGGCTGAGGCAGGAGAATTGCTTGAACCTGGGAGGCGGAGGTTGCAGTGAGCCAAGATCACGCCATTGCACTCCAGCCTGGGCAACAAGAGTGAAACTCTGTCTCAAAAAATAAATAAATACATACATAAAGGCTGGCTGCAGTGGCTCACGCCTGTAACCCCAGCACTTTGGGAGACTGAGGTGGGCAGTCTCGAACTCAGTCTGACAGTGATTGACTGGACTCAAGTCACTTGAGCCCAGGAGTTCGAGACCAGCCTGGACAACACGGAAAAACCCCCATCTCTACAAAAAATAGAAAAATTAGCCAGGTGTGGTGGCACATGCCTGTGGTCCTAGGTACTTGGGAGGCTGAGATGGGAGGATCACCTGAGTCTGGGAGTTCGAGGCTGCAGTGAGCCATGATGGCACCACTGCACTCCAGCCTGGGCAACACAGTGTGACCTTGACTAGAAAAATAAAAAATCTGTCCAGGTGCAATGGCTTAGGCCTGTAATCCCAGCACTTTGGGAAGCCAAGGAGGGCAGATCACCTGAGGTCAGGAGTTCAGGACCAGCCTGACCAACATGGAGAAACCCTGTCTCTACTAAAAATACAAAAATTAGCCAGGTGTGGTGGCATATGGCTGTAATCCCAGCTACTTGGGAGGCTGAGGCAGGAGAATCGTTTGAACCTGGGAGGCAGAGGTTGCAGTGAGCTGAGATCACGCCACTGCACTCCAGCCTGGGCAACAGAGCGTGACTCCATCTCAAAAAACAAAACAAAACAAAAAAACAAAACACAAGGCCAGGCGTGGTGGCTCACGCCTATAATCCAAGCACTTTGGGAGGCTGAGGTGGGCAGATCACCTGAGGTCAGGAGTTCAAGACCAGCCTGACCAACATGGAGAAATCTTGTCTCTACTAAAAATACAAAATTAGCTGGGTGTGGTGGCGCACGCCTGTAATCCCAGCTACTTGGGAGGCTAAGGCAGGAGAATCACTTGAACCCAGGAGGCAGAGGTTGTGGTGAGCCGAGATCGTGCCATTGCACTCCAGCCTAGGCAACAAGAGTGAGACTCCGTCTCAAAACACACACACACAACAAACAAACAAATAATAAAAAATTAAATAATAATATTACACAAATATAATTTAACTATAAATATGCAGCTTTCATCTAGGACCTTTAACAACACAGTCAAATTTCCTAGTAACACATGGTAACAAGAGCAAAGGCAAATTTATTCACGGAAAAACCAATGCTCAGTGGTGGGATTAGTCAACAATAGCATTTGTGAAGAATGTTGAACAGTCTTTGTTCTGTTGAAGCAATTACCAACTCAGGAAACATTTTACCTTATATACAACTATAAGGAGAGGATACTGCGGGGGTGGTCTCTGAGGTTCATTCTTTTCCAGCAGCTGTCTGATAAATTTTTCAATTGCCTTCTCTGACATGCCACACTGATGGCCGGTCTGTCTCACCAAATCAACAGTCTCTGAAAGTTTGTCATAAATGCTGATCTCGTTGGCAGCAAGATCCATGTCTTCCAATACAAAATCCCTGAGAGAGACGGAGAGAAAATAAATGTAAAAAGAAAGGTGGTTTCTTTAGGTACTTCCTCTTCAAAGCTACTTGACCATCTGTAGAGAAGGACCAGTTTTGTGCTTTCCTCAATCCTCTACAGACCAATACTTTCATGAAACACAATGAATACATAGAGACAATGTCAAATTGCCATACAAGTTTTAAAATATTCGTTAACTGTGGGCCAGGAACAGTTTACAGACCTGCACTAGTTTCCAAACTAGTGCAAACTGAGGAGCACTGGTCTAGAGCACAATATATCCTAATGGGACTCTGAAGCACTAATGACATCCAAAAAAGATTTCTGACACCAATGATGGGAGATCTGCTACTGGAGATTCCCTAAAATAAAAAAAATGGATTATGCACAGTGTTGTTTATCAATTATTTCTTTGCAATTATACCAGACAGACCTTTTAGCAACACAAGAGGAAGAACTGATCACTGAAGATTACTGAAGGTGATTTACTGAGAGCAACAGGCTGATAAGCTTTGTTCTTGGCAGAGCAAAGATTTCCGACAACACAAAAACCATGGCATGTGGCTTGCAGTCCTCACACTTTCCTTTCTTCTTCTTTTTTTTTAATTTCTTCTAGAGCAACCAGAGTCCTCATGCTTTTCTACAAATACAATTTTAGAAAATAAAGGGCATTTTATTTGTATTTTATATACTTAAAATACCTAAGATTTTTAACTAATTTAAAAATTCAATTTGTGTTCCTATAGTTATTTTAAAGACAGATTGTTTCATCATGCCCAGAGAACAAAAGGTAAAAACTAATGGGGCAAAGTAGAGTTCTCTCTGTATCATTTGTAAAATGAAATTAAATAGTTCCAAGGCTGGACGCAATAGCTCGTGCCTGTAATCCCAGCACTTCGGGAGGCCGAGGCAGGCGGATTACCTGAGGTCCGGCGTTTAAAGACCAGCCTGACCAACACGGAGAAACCCCGCCTCTACTAAAAATACTAAATTAGCCTGGCATGGTGGCGGGTGCCTATAATCCCAGCTACTCAGGAGGCTGAGGCAGGAGAATCTCTTGAACTCAGGAGGCGGAGGTCGTGGTGAGCCGAGATCACGCCATTGCACTCCAGCCTGGGCAACAAGAGTGAAAGTCCATTTCAAAAAAAAAAAAAAAGAAAAGAAAAGAAAAACAAATTTGAAAAATCAGCTTGGCCTGGTGGCACACACCTGTAGTCCCAGCTACCTGGGAAGCTGAGGTGGGAGGACTGCTTGAGCCCAGGAGTTTGAGGCTGCAGTGAGCTATGATCATACCACTGCACTCCAGCCTGGGAGACAGAACGAGATCCCATCTCTAGAGAAATAAAATAAGATAAAATAATTAAATGGCTATTTAAAAAGGTGTTTAAGTTACAGAACAATAATATTTTTCTTCATTTACAGGAGGAAGAAGAGTGCTTCTTCGGGTTTGTGCTCTCTTCTACTGGGCTTTATTTATTTATATATTTATTTTTAATACAGAGGGTCCTTTTATTTTGCATACTTCATTCCTACAGTACTTCTAGCCTCAAAAAGTACTGACATAGTACATGTGTATTCTCTCAGTAAGGAGATGCTGCCACCTGTAGGGTGGAGGACATAGTCATGTTGTTACAACACAACCCAGCACACACCAGCACATCTCCTCTTCCAGCAGTGTGCCTCCCAGTCACTCCTGTTTGGTCCTCTTTATGACTATTAAGTGTTTAGTTCATTAGGTCTTAACCTGGCTTGCACATTAGAATCACCTAGAGAGCGTTTCATAAATGCTCATACCTGGGCATCAACTCAGAGCAATTAAATCAGAATCAGAAGACTTCTAATGGTGGATTAAAAGGCATGCAATCTAGACTTCCAGGAACTGGGGGAATGAGAGAAGAGCCCACCACACTATACCCCCCACATTCAGATAAAAAGACAGTACAAACTACAGTTGAGACTTGAACAACATGGGTTTGAACTATGTGGATACACTTAAAAGCTGATTTTTTCCTACCAACCCAGGATTGAAAATACAATATTTTCAGGGTGCAAAAACTGCATATACATATACAGAGGGATGATTTTTTGTATAAACAGGTTCCGAAGAATCAACTGTGAAACTTGAATATGCAAGGATTTGGGCGTATATGGAGATTCTGGAACGAATACCCTACATATACCAAGGGACAGCTATATAATTTTTAATGTATTATTTTCAATACATGATGCTAGGACCACTGGATATCCACAAATGCAAAATGAAGTTGGACCTTTCTTTCTTTTCTTTTCTTTTTTTTTTTTTTTGAGACAGAGTCTTGCTCTGGTTGCCCAGGCTGGAGTGCAGTGGCGCGATCTTGGCTCACTGCCACTTCCGCCTCCCGAGTTCAAGCGATTCTCCTGCCTCAGCCTCCCAAGTAGCGGGATTACAGGTACCCACCACCACGCCCAGCAAATTTTTTTGTATTTTTAGTAGAGACGGGGTTTCACCATGTTGGCTAGGCTGGTCTCGAACTCCTGACCTCAGGCAATTCGCCTGCCTCAGCCTCCCAAAGTGCTGGGATTACAGGTGTGAGCCACCACGCCTGTCCCTTTCTTTATACTATACACAAAAATTAACTCAAAATGGATCAAATACCTAAATTTATAAGCTAAAATGATAAAACTTCGAAGAAAACACAGGGAGGGAGGCTTCATGATTCTGGGATTCGGCAATGGTTTCTTAGATATGATACCAAAAGAACAAGTAGCAAAAGAAAAAATAAATTGGACTTCATCAAAATTAAAAACTTTTTGTAGAAGACAAGGGGAGGGGGAGAACCTCAAAAATTCTGTGTCTCAATACCATCAAGAAAGTAAAATGACAACCCACAGAATGGGAGAAAATTTTTGCAAATTATATATCTGATAAGGGGGTGGTCTATATAGAATACATCAAGAATTATTACATATCAGTAATAAAAAGACAACCAAATAAAAAAATAGACAAAGGATTTGAATAGCCATTTCTCCAGAAAAGATATACAAATGGACTGGGTGCAGTGGCTCACGTCTGTAATCCCAGCGCTTTGGAAGGCCAAGGTGGCAGATCACTTGAGGTCAGGAGTTCGAGATCAGCCTGGTCAACATGGTGAAACCCTGTCTCTACTAAAAATACAAAAATTAGCCGGGTGTGGTGGCAGGCACCTGTAATCCCAGCTATCTGGGAGGCTGAGGCAGAAGAATCACTTGAATCTGGGAGGCAGAGGTTGCAATGAGCCAAGATTACACCACTGCACTCCAGCCTGGGTGACAGAGTGAGACTCCATCTCAAAAAAAGATATACAAATGACCAATAAACACACAAAAAGATACTCAACATTATTAACCATCAGAGAAATGCAGATCAAAATCACAGTGAGATACCATTTCACATCCACTGGGATAGCTACAATCAAGAAGTCAGACAAAAAGTGTTGGTAAGGACATGGAGGAATTGAAACATAAAATGGTACAGCCACTATGGAAAACAGCCTGGCAGTTCCGCAAAGAGTTAAACACAGTTACCATATGACCCAGCAATTCTACCTCTAGGTATGTGCCTAAGACAAATGAAAACATATGTCCACACAAAAACTTGTGCACAAATGTGAACAGCAACATTATTCATAACAGCCCCCAAATGGAAGTAATCCAAATGTCCATGAACTGATGAAAGGATAATCACAATGTGGTAGATCCATATAATGCAAAATCACTGGACGATAAAAAGGAATGCAGTACTGATACATGATACAATATGGATGAACCTTGAAAACATTATGCTAGGTGAAAGAAGACAGTCACGAAAAACTACAGATTATATAGCTGCATTTAGATGAGAAGTCAGGAATAGACACGTCTTTTTTTTCTTAATACCTTTTTAACAAACCTGCAAGGAATAGGCAAATCTATAGAGATATAAAGTAGATTTCCAGATGGGAAGTGACTTATCTGAGACCACCCAGTCAGTTGTCACCTGAGCCTCATTTCGACCCCACATTCTTTTCACTAAGCCATTTTTGATTAGCAGTCAGGAGGATGGATTACAAAGCATTAAGAGCCATACTAACAATAACACCAAAAAAACCCCTAGAAATTAAGATGTAGCATTTCCAATTAAAAATAATTCAGGAGTAGATGATCTCTGGAAAATGAGATCACAGCTGATTTTTATTTTCTTTGTGATTTTCATATTTCCCAAACTTTTCCTGTATCAATTTTGTAATCACAAAATTCTCACAGTCACTTCTAAGGAACATCACTGGGCACAAAATGAGTCAGAGATGTACAGCAATGCATGACCGTGGCACCACAGGGAAGAAGCAAGGCATGATTTGCCATGCCAATGACTTTTTGGTTCTCTATAGAGTTGTATTCAAATATTACAGCTGGAAAAATGAAACAGCATTGAACTTGGAGACAAGCTTTGCCAATTGCTAGTGAGATGATTTCGGTTAAATTACTTGGTCTATTTCTGCATCCAAAAAATAAGAGGATTGGACTACAAATTTTAGAGTCTCACTCTAAAATTCTAAGAATCTATGAACACTTCAGGAAGGAGAAAAATTCAATTCATTAGAAACTGAAGACTCATGTTCAATTGCACTCCTATTCCTGTTCCCACCCTATATGCCAGGTGCCTTGCTAAACACTCTGGAAATATTATCTCAGTGAATCACCACTGTGATCCCATAAGGTAGCTGTGTTGGATCCCATTTCATACATGTTCAAGGCTCAGAAAGGTTTCATAACTTGCCAGGATGTGAACCCAAGTGTCCTGACTTCAGGGTTGTTGCATGCTGCCTCCCTTACCAAGTTATTTTCCTATTCTGAGCTGGCAGTTCGGAAACCACGTGTCCCTTGATCACAACTGAGCGGCTGAGAACTGGAAAATGATTGACTACAATGATTCCTGCAAACAGAGTAAAGGGATAACTTATTACAACATTTTTCACATCTTGGTTTTGTGATCAGTGATTCTGAGATGCCATTTTCCTGTTTAAATTAACAAAGACATTCTATGAAAGCAAGTAGGAATAATATTCATTTAAATACATTACAATTCATTATCTAACAATACCCAGTCAAAACCCATTAAAACTCAGTAGAGGACCAGAATGGAAAGGATCCAGAAAGGACTGCTAGAAACAAATTCCAGTGAAAAACTAGTGTGGATGCTGGGAGGTGGGGTCACATGCAAGTATCCCTGAGGCAGAAGAGAACATCACACACAGAAGAGAACACGGTGTGCCGGCAGGAGAATCCTGAAGGGGACAAAAGTACAGGTGAGGAAAACAGGATTAATCATCATTATTTTTGATGGCTGTTTTGCAACCTTTGTAAGCCTCCTCAAGTCTTTTTTTTTTTCTTTTTTTCCTTTCTTTTTTTTTTTTGAGACAGAGTCTCGCTGTGTTGCCCAGGCTGGAGCACAGTGGTGCAATCTTGGCTCACTGAAAGCTCCGCCTCCTGGGTTCAAGTGATTCTCATGCCTCAGCCTCCTGAGCAGCTGGAATTACAGGCTGGGATTAAAGGATGATATTTTTTGTTGTTTAATTACTATCATATCCAACCAAATGCCAACAGTGTCCCTCTAGCAAGACAATAAAAAATGGCACATACCACCATACCCAGCTAATTTTTGTATTTTTAGTAGAGACAGGGTTTCACCATATTGGCTAGGCTGGTCTCAAACTCCTGGCCTAAAGTGATCCACTCACCTTGGACTCCCAAAGTGCTGGGATTACAGGCATGAACCACCGCGCCTGGCCTGTAAGCCTTTTTGATACACATAAAAATCTTATTAAACTCCCAGTTTGTATCACACACAAAAAAATACATTTCTTTTCTTGTTGGGTAATTCAAGTTAAAATGATATTAAAACACTGAATATATTTTTGCAAGCCATGCATCCTTCTTCCGAGAGATTATGACACATTTCTCAAGTTATCAGAAAGGTAGTTAATAGCAACTTAGTGACGTTTCTAAGAACACTTGTGGATTTTGATAAGCCCTCTTTTTGGCTTTGGTTATATCAGTCGTCCTAAACTGGAAAAGATTCTGCCCCCAGGGATGCCTGGAGACATTTTTTATTGTCTTGCTAGAGGGACACTATTGGGATTTGGTTGGATACGATGGTAATTAAACAAGAACAAAAAAACTCATCCCTTAAAAAAAAAAAATCAAGGCCGGGCGCAGTGGCTCATGCCTTGTAATCCCAGCACTTTGGGAGGCCGAGGCGGGCAGATCACGAGGTCAGGAGATCAAGACCATCTTGGCTAACACAGTGAAACCCCGTCTCTACTAAAAATACAAAAAATTAGCCGGGCGTGGTGGTGGAGGCCTGTAATCCCAGCTACTTGGGAGGCTGAGGCAGGAGAATGGCGTGACCCCAGGAGACAGAGCTTGCAGTGAGCAGAGATTGCCCCACTGCACTCCAGACTGGGCGACAGAGCGAGACTCTGTCTCAAAAAAAAAAAAAAAATTCAAACATAAGGTCATTACTATGCATCAAGCATGAGAGGATTGAGTGAAATCGGCTGAGGCTTGATGGCAATCCACTTACCTGCAGAAAGTAGTTCCAACTCTGGCCAAAGTGAGCTTTGCTACAGGGGGAAGTTCTGAAGAGTTAGCCTGATTCTAACAGTGGCATAGACCTGCAAGGGCACAGGCAGGATCACTAGTGGAGTTATTAGGATCAAAGTATCATGCGCCACCTCGGATATGCTAAGTTGCCAGAACTGTTAGGAGTGGAGCTCAGGTGCGTACGTTTTCAAGCCTCTTCTCTGCTGATTAAAGGCACACACCCCCAATTAAGAGACACTACTTTACAACAATAGTTCTCAGGGTAATTCTGCTCCAAAGGGGATATTTGGCAATGTCTGAAGACATTTTTGATTATCAAAACTGGACAGGAGTTGGGCACAGCAGCACATGCCTATAGTTCCAGCTACTCGGGAGGCTGAGGCAGGAGGATCACTTGAGGCCAGCAGTTAGAGGCTCAGTGAGTTACGATCACGCCTGTGAACAGCAACCGCACTCCAGGCTGGGCAACATAGGGAGGCTCCAGCTCTTTTAAAAAAATTAAAAATCAACAAACTGGAGGGGTACTATCAGCATCTGGTGGGTAAAGACTAAACATCCTGCAATGCACAGGAGAACCTCCTCCCACCCCTCCTCAAAACGAGGTCAAGAAACCTTGCTTTCAAGAGAGGCCTGTGGGAGGTAAGCCAGGGAGTTGTTTCACTTCTGGAGTACTTCAGAAATAGGAGGAGACAACTGAGAGCTCTGATGAGATGTTCTGCACAATTCCTTCTGGGTCTCTGCCTATGAAGAAACAGGGTAGAGGCATATCTGACAGAAAAACTCTGATAGAACTTACCAATACAAATGTTTCTTTAAAGCAGAAAAGAAGTTAAGAGAAATGTAAACTTCTCTTTTGCCCTGTTTAACAGAGAACTAATTCCTCTATAGAGATAAGTAAGTCCTGAACACTGATATGCCATTACCCTGGAGGTTCTGTTTTCTGAAGAGCTATGCCAGCGAGGTAACTCTAGGATAGAAAACTGATTCATCTAGTTAAAGCACAGAAGGGGAAACAGTACAGTTCAAAAGAAAGTTTCAAAAGTCCATCAAGATACATCCCAATCTTCAACACTAGGAGCTATATCCAGAGTAAATTAAATTTTCTTTTTTCTCTACTTGGCTCTTTAATATTACACTACCCATGAAGTATGGTATCCATTCTTTAGTGTTATGAATATATTCCATTCTATTTTATCCAGTGATCCCATTAATTAAATATATGTTCTAGTAAAGAAAAAGTGCTCCTTCAACCATTGTGGAAGACAGTGTGGTGATTCCTCAAGGATCTAGAACTAGAAATACCATTTGACCCAGCCATCCCATTACTGGGTATATACCCAAAGGATTATAAATCATGCTGCTATAAAGACACATGCACACATATGTTTATTGTGGCACTATTCACAAATAGCAAAGACTTGGAACCAACCCAAATGTCCATCAATGATAGACTGGATTAAGAAAATGTGGCACATATACACCATGGAATACTATGCAGCCACAAAAAAGGATGAGTTCATGTCCTTTATAGGGACATGGATGAAGCTGGAAACCATCATTTTGAGCAAACTATTGCAAGGACAGAAAACCAAACACCATATGTTCTCACTCATAGGTGGGAATTGAACAATGAGAACACTTGGACACAGGAAGGGCAACATCACACACTGGGGCCTGTAGTGGGGTAGGGGAGTGGGGAGGGATAGCATTAGGAGATATACCTAATGTAAATGACGAGTTAATAGGTGCAGCACACCAACATGGCACACATATACATATGTAACAAACCTACACGTTGTGCACATGTACCCTAAAACTTAAAGTATAATAATAATAAAAAGAAAAAGTGCTTCTTAGATTATAATAAGAACCACTACAAAGAAACAAACATCAATTAAAAGGAAAAATAACTGATAAAACATTGAAATGATTAATATGATTTAAAAGAGTAATAATTTAAAACTACAATAAATGCTTAAAATTTACAATCGAGGTACAGGCAGGGCACAGTGGCTCACACTTGTAATCCCAATACTTTGGGAGGTTGAGGCGGGTGGATCACTTGGGGCCAGGAGCTGGAGATCAGCCTGGCCAACATAACATAGCAAAACCCTGTCTCTACTAAAAATACAAAAATTAGCCAGGCATGGTGACGCATGCCTATAATCCCAGCTACTCGGGAGGCTGAGGCATGAGAATCACTTGAACCTGGGAGGTGGAGGTTGCAGTGAGCAGAGATCACATCATGGCACCCCAGCCTGAGCAACAGACTGAGACTCTGTGTCAAAAGAATAAAAAAAAATTTTTAAAAATGTAGTATATACATACAATGGAATATTATTCAGCCTTAAAAAAGAAAGAAATCCTGCTATTTGTAACAATACGGATGGACCTGGAGGACATTATGCTAAGTGAAATAAGCCAGACACAGAAAGATAAACACTACATGATACCACTTGTGCAATTAATCTAAAATAGCTAAACTCATAGAAGCAAAGAACAGAATGGTGGTTGCAGGAGGCTGCAGGCAGGGGGAAACAGGGAGGTACTGGGCAAAGAATACAAAGTTTCAGTTACACAAGATGAATAACTCCTAGAGACCTACTATACAGCACAGTGCCTAGAGTTAACAATACTGTATTGTATATTTAAAAATATGCTAAGAAGGTAGGTCTTATGTTAAGTGTTCTTATTGCTAATAGTAATAATAAGTAAGAAGGCAGGAGGAAACTTGGAGGTGATGGATAGGTTGATGGCACGGATCATGGTGATGGTTTCACAAGGGCATACTTACGTCCAAATTCATCAAGCTGTACACATTAAATATGTAAAGCTTTTTGTACAAAAATAGTACAATGAACACCTGGATATCCTTCATTTAGATTTACCAGTTGTTTACATTTGGCTATATTTTCTTTCTGTTTTTACCAGAACTACTTGAAAGTTATTTGCAACACATTATAAAATCATTTCTAAATATTTCAACATGCATCTCCTAAGAATAACGACGTTATTCTATACAACCATTGGCATTATTGCCATACCCATTAAAATGAGTAATCTCTTAATATTACCTAATATTCAGTCTATAGTCAAGTTTCCTGAACTATCAAATTTTTTAAAAAAGACCATATAGCTATTTAAAAATCCAGGATCCAACCAATGACCACACATTGAATTTGGCTGCCATGCCTCTCTTTAATCTACTTAACTTCAGAACAAGTCCCCAGCGTGTGGTTTTTCTTTTTTGTTTTGTTTTTTGGTCTTTTAGGACATTGACATACTTGAAGAAGTCTTCACATTTTTAAGCTTACCTCTACTTGCTTCCATCCTCACCCTTTCCAGTTTCTACTATTAGAAAAATGCCATAATAGTTCCTTTCTAAGTTTCTGGTACTCTCTCCCTCCCTCCCTTCAGAGGAAAGCTCCTTTGGGGGTTGGGGGGAGAAAGTAACACACTTTCTTGTTTCTCAGGTTTCCATTCATTTATTAACCTGTTGAAATCATATTTCTGCCTCCTCACTCCACCGACATTGCTTTCACTGAGGCCACAAATGGCTTTCTAAACGCCAAGTTCGAAGGACGTTTTTTTCAGTTATTACCTTATCTGACCTCTCTGCAGCAGCTGCTGTTGCTACCCCATTATCTATCTCCCTCAAGTGTACTCAAACCTTAACATAATTCTCTCGTTCTCTGCTGGTATCCACCAGTTATCCTTGACCTTCTTATTCCCTCCAACGCTTTGACCACCAGCTATTGGTGATTCCCAAATCTCTTCTCCAGTCTACAACTCTCTCTAGGGTTCAAGACCCATTTATCTACCTGCCTACCAGACACGGTGATCCAAGTTTCCCATAGCTCCCTGTATGTAATGTGTCTATAACCCAACTTACTGTTTTCCCCTTCAACTCATTCCTCCCACTGCACCTCTTTTCTTAATGGAAACACTAATCCTCCAAATTTAAAAACTATTCTCCTCCTACCTCATTCCCACCAATGAAACTATCACTAAGTCCTCTTGATTCAGCCTCCTATATAATTCTCACATTCATCCCTTCCTCTCTACATTAACAGCACAGTTAAGGTCTTCAACATCTCTCCTATGGACCATCACAAAGATGTAGTTAATCTCTATACTTCCAGTTCTCCTCTTCCCCAATCCATTCTCTACCTTGTCCAGTTTTTTATTTTTATTTTCTGAGACACGGTCTCACTCTTCGCTCAGGCTGGAGTGCAGTGACATGATCTCAGCTCACTGCAACCTCCGTCTCCTGGCTTCAAGAGATTCTCGTGCCTCAGCCTCTGGAGTAGCTGGGAGTACAGGCACGCGCCACCACACTCAGCTAATTTTTGTATTTTTCTGGTAGACACTGGGTTTCACCATGTTGGCCAGGCTGGTCTCGAACTCCTGACCTCAAGTGATCCACCCACCTTAGCCTCCCAAAGTGCTAGGATTACAAGCGTGAGCCGCTGCACTCAGCCACTTATTTTTTTGAAACACAAATTGGCTCATGCTAAGCACCTTCCAAGACTCCCCATCCTCTGCAGGAGCAGTTTAGCATGGTGACTAAGAACACAGATACTGGAGTTGGAAAAAGCTGGATGCAAATTCTAGATTTTACCACTTACTGTGTGGCCATGAGACACTACTCATCCTCTCTAAGCCTCAGTTTTCATGTATAAAATGGGGATAATTATTTCTACCCCACAATGTTTTATTTAAGAGAATTATAAAATGATGTAACACATTTGTTCCAATAGCCAGACAAATTAAATACCTAATAACAATCATTTTAAGATAAAGTCCTAAGTCAAGCATGGTGGTTCATGCCTGTAATCCCAACACTGGGAGGCTGAGGTGGGAGGACTGCTTGAGCCCAGGACTTCCAAGACCAGCCTGGGTAACATAGCAAGACCCTGTATCTACAAAAAAAATAAAAATAAAAATTGGCCGAGTGTGGTGGTGCCTGCCTGTAGTCCCAGCTACTTGGGAAGCAGAGGTGAGGGGTAGCTTGAGCCCAGGAGTTCGAGGCTGCAGTGAACTGTAATAGCACCACTGTACTCCAACCTGGGTGATGGAATGAGATTCCTGTCTTTTTTAAAAGATAAAGTCCAAATTACTGACCATGGCCCTTTATGATCTGGTCACTGCCTACCTGTTCAGTTTCATTTCCCATCAATCCTTCTTCACATTCTACACTGTCATACTATTTCACATCTTTTTGCTTTTGCATACACAATTTCCTCTGCCTAAAAAGCCTAGTCTCCAGTGCTTTGTCCAATAAGTGAACTCTTTAAGACTCTGACCTCAGTTTTTGTCCTATGCACCTCTAGGGCTTGGCATTACATCTATTTTCCTGTCTACCTCCCACCCTAAATAGTGTTTCTTGAAAGCAGAGATAAATGGAGAAAACACAAAAAACTAAGAACAGACGTGGGAATTCACCTCAGATGTGGAATCAGATCAATGTTGAACAAATTTATAGAAAGGACCTAAAATTATCATTCCGAACTAATTGAATGTAACTCGTGGCTCATGGTTTATTCATTTTATGTTTTATTATTTTATTCATTTTTAAAAATGCAGAGGTCGGGAGCCTGAGGCAGGAGAATGGTGTGAACTGGGGAGGCGGAGCTTGCAGTGAGCAGAGATCACGCCACTGCACTCCAGCCTGGGCGACAGTGTGAGACTCCGTCTCAAAAAAACAACAACAACAAAAAAAAAACGCAGAGGTAGCAACAATGTGATGAGGGTTTAAGGTTAGCAGGTTAGGAATCTAGCATTTGGACATTGTTTCTGGTGTGTGGAGTAGCTGTGGAGGAACAGGTATTCAAAGCAGGTCTTGAAAAATGCCTCAGTCCAAGGCAGAAAAGGTCTGACAGAAACAGGACCTCTTTCTGGTATGCAAGTTGGGCTACATGAACCTTTAGTCAAAACTTCAATGTAGCAGAATTGAATTTATTAGTTATTATTTTAAAGGCATGTTATTCCCTAGAAGGAAATTTTGACAACCCAAATTCAAATGAACGAATTTATTAAGGGAGAGACGTCTATAGAAGATCCCACCACAGGAACTACCAAATGAGCAATCAGAAAAGTCAGAATACTAAGTATCTGGAAGTAGTCTCTATTATAAAGTGATTTATGACTAAATACTTTAAAAGAAACATATTTGCGAATACAAAGGCTATGAGGGCTCTGAGACTAGAAAGTGTGGCCTGCACGGTTAACAGTCTTAAAATACTACAAAATACGACGCAGGCAAATTTCCTTCTACTAAGAGGTGATTACAAACAACTATTTTACTTGTGTCAAGAAACCAAGTCATATTTCTTTCTGAAATCCAAGATGCCAGGTTTATCACATACCAAGTACACATTTAAAGAAAAAAATTATTGCCCCCTAACGATTATTAGAAAAAGATCTTTCAGAAGGGGGTGGGGAATCTACTCTTAATTTCTTAAAAATTCCGTCAAAAGGGCAGAAATCTGGACTTCATTAGCAACGCTCAAGTTATGGACACTGCTGTGATGCCTGAGAACCAAGTTCAAGCAAGGTCCACCTCGTTTTGCTCTCCCCGGCGGAGTCAAAGAAAGTGACAGATGTCTTAAGGGAGTCGACCCTGGGGGAGCTGCCAGGGGATGCTGTCAGTTTACAAAACTGGAGAGGCTGAGAAAAGGGATCCGCGCTGGGATAGAGGGTGGTAGCAGCGGCGAGAAGCGGCTGCGCGAGGATGTCAGAGACGGGCGCGGCGGCGAGGCTGTCACAGGGCGGCCTCCCCCCACCCAGCCTCGGGCCCCAGTCACTCACATGCGGGGCTCGCGCCCCCTCGGGCTCCTCCCGCCTCGGGGACAGCTGCCGCCGGGCGAGGAGGATGGGCAACTTCCTGCTTCCGGGAGCGCGACCCGGAAGCAACCCCCCACTCCCGGGGCGAGGGCCTTGTACCCTAGAGTAGTTCCTCCTCTCGTCCAGCGCTTCCGCCCAAAACAGAACACTCAGTGTCGTGGCGAGCGCGGGACCTGTCGCGATATCTGGAGAGTGTAGGTTCTTGCTCCCCCTGGCGTCCTTCTTCCGCTCTGGCTCTTTTCGCCCCAGTCCTAAATCCTTGTCTTCCTAATTTACCTGGACTGGCTCACACAGACTTCATAGCTGAACTGATCTATAGAACAAGCATTTACTGAGTCCCCTACTATGTGCCAGGCAGCATGTTAGGCATTAAGGGATGGGAGTGGAAGGGAAATGTAAATGAAGAGCAGCCCCTTCCTTCTGGAAGCTACTACTCTTGAGAAAGACGAACAAATCCCTCCAATTTTCACTCAGCCCACTCATTAGTGAGAGCTTACTCTGTTGATAAAAGAAAAACTTAAGCCGAATTAAGTATAAAGGAGTTTAATTGAGCAATGGAAGATTCACGAATCAGGCAACCCCCAGAATCACAGCAGATTCACAGACTCCCAGGGTGCCTCATGGTCAGAACAAATTTATAGATAAAAAAAGGCAAAGTGAGGCACAGGAATCGGAAGTAAGGTACAGAAACAGTGAGGTTGGTTACAGCTCGGTGTTTGCCTTATTTGAACGCAGTTTGAACATTCAGCAGGCTGTGAGTGGTTGAAGTATGGCCGCTGGGATTGGCCACCACTCAGTTATTGTTACAGGTGTATACTATTAAGTTAGGTTTTCAATTTTGTCTGACTATTAAGCTATGTTACAGTTCATCCACAAGGACTCAAATATAGAAGGACAGAGTCCTTCTCAGGCCATATTTAGTTTGCCTTAACAATTCCCCCGTTTTGGTCATTTTCTCAATTTTGAGAGATTGACCAAAACCTTGGTCATTGATGTTATTATCGCTGTCATAAGTGTACCTGTATGGTTTTGAAACTCACTAGGAAACAGTAGAACAGTGGGTTTTGCAGGAAGAGAATAAGGGCTGAGTAGAGGATACCTCCTTATTCTGGAACATCTGTTTACAGGAGAAAAAACCTGGTCTGTTCTAGCATTTTGTGTTTTTTTAAAGCCTTGGTTTGATTATGTCACATTTAGCATGAGTGACTCCATTTTAGTTTGGTTTGGTTTGTTGGTGCCTAGTGCATGAGCTCAGTCCAAAATAATGGCCTCCCATGATTTTGTTTTAAAAAAAATTCCTCACTTTTGGCCAGGTTCTTACTTAGGTGACAGTGTGACCAGAACTTAGGGCCTTAGCGCCACTCTCAGTTACATCATTTTGGGTTTCTGGTCTCAGCATGTCATTCATAGGTTACGGTGCCTTCATGGTCACACATTTCTTTCAGTTTTTGTTATTCCAGTTGAAAAGAGATCATTTGATGTTGTAGAGATGGCTGCATGCAAGCATTTAAAACCTTTGAGAGAATACAGTGCACCAGGGAGACTATTATTATCATTATCGGGCGGATAATAGCAAGAGTTTGGAGTATGCTCCTTACCCAGGGTCCCCATAAGCCAAACCACCTAAAATTAAATAGATTAAAGAATGAGTTAGATGAAGAGTCTCCTCGCTTGACTAAGTGGTCTTTTCACTAATCCCCTACAACTGGATATTTATTTTTATTGTATTTATTTTGTGAGAGGGAGTCTTGCTCTGTCACCAAGGCTGGAATGCAGCGGCGAGCTCAGCTCACTACAACCTCCACCTCCTAGGTTCAAGTGACTCTCCCGCCTCAGCCTATTGAGTAGCTGAGATTACAGGCACCTGCCACCACGCCAGGCTAATTTTCGTATTTTTAGTAGAGACAGGGTTTTGCCATGTTGGCCAGGCTGCTCTCAAACTCCTGACCTCAGGGGATCCGCCTACCTCTGCCTCCCAAAGTGCTGAGGTTACGGGTGTCAGCCATCACGCCTGGCCAGAATTGTTTATAATTTACATTTGCTGTATTTCTCCATAGGCCACAGGTGTCAGCAGCTGCACAGGTACTTTTCTGTTTAGCCAATTCTATTACTTAGTATAACTTTCAAAGGAGAATTTAAAGTCTGTTGTGTAACGATAGCCTTTAAAGTAGAATTTGCTGTAGAGCCTATTATGAGGGAGACATTTCAAATTATTGCCTCTTTTATTCTAAACCATGGAAAAAGGACCTAACAAATGGATGTCTTTCTAGAAGAGTGAAGGCCTCTCGTCAATGTTCTCTTTAATCCATGATGTGGGTTAAGAGGAGTTTTGACTGATTATGAGGCAATGTATGTACCACTGAAGTTTGTTACCTACATTGGGCCTTCATCTTTTATCTATTGAACTATAAGGTTATTCATGTTTAAGGCTGGCTGCAAAATCCTTCACAAATAAAAGTATACCCTATAAGTGCATATAATAGACCCACTTTTAATTTCTATTGTTCATAGAGGCATAAACAAGGAAAAAATATTCAAAGATAAGAGTCTTGTGATAGTAGAAGTTTTGATCTATGATCTTGGGAAAAGCTATTCTAATCAAGGATGCCATCTTCTGGGGAGAAACTTTTCTGGTTAGTTTTACCTTAAGGGTTCCAATGGATGTACAGTTCCAGGAGTGTGGAGGGACCCTTCTTAGCTGTGAGATTATGAACCCAAGGTTTAAAGCTCCAAAGTTTTGCTGTAGTATGGATGGCAAGGACAGTCTTTCTCTTTCTCTGGTGTTCTCAGACGATCCAATCTGCAGGTTCTAGATTGTGAAGGGATTGTCCTCAGTGAATCATAAAAAGTTTTCTTTGCCTGGTGAAAATACACTATAATCTACTGTTATAACATCAGCCCTATTGCATGGGAAAGCTTTTATACAACCAGAAAACATGCATTGAAAATGACAATTGAATGAAATCTCTTTATAAATGTTTAAATGGCCTATCAGGTAGCCAAATGCATCTGAAGCTTTGATCGTCTTTCCAGGAATATGGAACCAAACATTGGATTTAAATTATTTCTGCAATTTATAAGTCATCACATCAATATATTAAATTTGGATTATTTTATCTTTTCCAGAACGTTTAACAACAAAAGCTTTAAGGACTCAAGAAGGACAAGGTGGCCATCCTGGTTCTTCATGAGTCCATGCTTAACACTGGACTTACGTCCTCTTGAATACCAGTTGTTTCTCCAATTTAGGTGCATAGCACTGATAACTAATGGGTTATCATAGGTAATTTGACTTAGACCATGGAGTTCATTCAAATTGTATATTTAAACAATTTTAGTATTGGCTTATTTAGCATGATAATCTAGAGCTTGATTTTGAAAGGTTTGTTAAATACCAAAGGTTTAAAACATTGGATATTACAAAATAGAATCTTAGGTTACCATAAGTCATTCATTTAGCCAAAATGATAACTTAAAAAATTTTAAAGGAAAAAACAGTATTTTGATAGAAAGGAGACTCAGCTTTCCAAACAAGATCCAATGAGGATAGCATGAGGCCAACTATCTCCTTTCTTTCTTTCCTCCACCATCTTTTTTTGTAGTTTACTTAAAAGGTAAACAAAAACCTTTCATTATCTTTTAATATTAAATAAAAATCCTTTCTAAAAGAGGGAACCAAATTTTATGTTTCCATTAGTGTATTTTTAATGTTAAAGCTAGTTTTTAATAATATTTTAGAAATCTATTCACTTTTAATTAGTTTGACCATAAGGTAAGATTTTTATAAACCTTTTATAACCCTTTACTATTTTTTTTCTCAGAGCAGAACAATCTTCTAAGAAAACTCTGTTGTGCTTTTATTCCAATGTCCCATTTATGGAAAAAAAAACTGAATAATGCCATTTTAACTTTAGCCAATATGTTCACACATAGAATCCTAATAATTAATTGTTTTGTTTTGTTTTATTTTGTTTTTTCGAGATGGAGTTTCACTCTTGTTGCCCAAGCGGGAGTGCAATGGTGTGATCTTGGCTTGCTGCAACCTCGGCCTCCCAGGTTCAAGCGATTCTCCTGCCTCAGCCTCCCCAGTAGCTGGGATTACAGGTGTGCAACACCACGCCTGGCTAATTTTTTGTATGTTTAGTAGAAATGGCATTTCACCATGTTAGCCAGGCTGGTCTCGAACTCCTGACCTCAGGTGATCCACCCACCTCAGCCTCCCAAAGTGCTGGGATTACAGGCATGGGCCACCGTGCCTGGCCCCTATAATTAATTTTTATAAACCTTCCACAACTTGTTCAAACCTTTAGCTTTATTTAATTTAAAACAATCCTTTAACCCTCTAACCTAGGCAAAAATTTACATTCCTGTATTTTCTTATAATCTCTTACAAAAAACACATTTCATTCTCCTTACACACCTTGCATGTAAACCTATTTTTTCAATACTCTCAATTACATATTACAATGTTAACTCTTAGCAACTTTTACTTTTGGTGAAAACCTTGGTAAGTAAGGATTTTAATTATGTACTAGGTGTGGGGAGCCCAGGACCCAGACAGAAATGCAGATAAAGGTCCGACTCTTTCCAGCATCTGACTACAGGTGTCCCAGGCCTTACCTAGCTATGAAGCAGGCAGGCTGTACAGTTAAGAGTCATGGTGGCATTTTATGAAGCATTTAGGAGGCCTAATCACCTTTAAATTGTACAACATGTCTGGCATAAATTCCTTTTCATAAATTTTTTCACAACTTACACAGACTATGTGTGACATGTTTAGACTTTCTGACTTGCCCTAAACATCCCTCTTTTTAAACAACCAGTCATTTTACTTTAGGACAAGAATTTACCATACAACATCCTTTCTTAATGAAATCTATTTTCTTTATAGCCTTTGTATAGCTAGGGAGCATGGCTAATTCCATATATCCCCAGGCCTTATTTAGAATTTAATGTCTCCAAAATAAATTGAACAATTTTCAAAAGTCAAAGCAGTTTATGACCTTGAGGCATATAGCAAAGCTAATATCTGACCTGCATAATTTAGACAAAATGTCTTTATTTTATCAATAATATTTAAAGTTGTTTTTATTTCCCAAAGATTACTAAAGTTACATGAACCAAGAGGCATTACAGTTTTTATTTTGCTTTCAAAATATTTAAGTGCTTATTTTTGTTTAAGCCAATTAATTTGAGCTCTTTTATATAAACATTACACACAATACATATATAATTAGACAGACAGGCAGAAGAAGATTACTATAGTAGTTGTAAGATTTTTCTTTTGCCAGTTTTTAAGTTTCTTAATTGGTTATTGGCTTTATGGTGGAGTCCTTGGAGGAACAGGGCCAGGAAAAGGGTTTCTGGTGCCTCCTGTTTTTCCCATGGATTCCAGGCCATTAGAGCCTGAATATTCATTTTTAATTAACCTGACTTTTAAGCATAGCACTCTTTAATAAAGTCCTTTTAAATTTCTTATTACTGATTTTACCCAGGCCAAATGGCTGATATTTCTGGCTTTTGAACTTTACCAAAGGTAACTTCCTAGGTGCTCGAGGAAGGAAAATTTAAGATAGTCTGTGGAGGAGAAGAGACTAGAGAAGGTTATGCAGATATTAAATCAGAAATGACTTACTTCCTAAGCAGGGAATGGAACTGGAACCGCCAGTGTGAAAGGCCAGTGAGCCACAGCACAGAGCAGTCTACTGCCCTTCCCAGAAGGAGTCTAGAGTAGTTAATTTTGAGCTTGCAGAGGCTTTTAATGACTCAGGATAATTTTTAGAGCTAACTATGGCATAAACCCTAAAATCCCTGTTCCCTAGAAGGTGGAGACCAAGAGAAAGTACTGCCACGTGGTTACGAGGTCAAGTTCCCAAGGACATAAAACAAGATGGAGACCCCATCCAGTTTTTTTTTGTGTTTCAGGGACCTGCAGGAAAGTTTGTGATTGACCAGCGAGCTTGTGGGGTCCTAAGCCCGTGTTTTATCCTAAGGTACCCCTTGACCCAGAAAAACGAATTCATAGCACAAATACATCAGTTTAAGACTAACCTCAGAATTTTTTTTGCATTAATCAAAACCTTAGAGAAAAGATAAATAAACAGTGATTTTTACCATTCATTCAACCATTTGCACAGAGAGAGAGAAGCCAAAAATCTGACTGATAAGAAATTCTTACTCTTTTGCTGGCATGCCAGCCTTCTGGGTTCCCTTTCCCTCAGCGGCCCCAGTGACCCAGCTTGCCACACCATCACACTGGGGGCCAAGCCGCATCATAAAGGAAAAATTTTTTGTTGTTGTTCCGGCCAGAGCAAAATACATGTGATAAAACACAGACATTAGCCACTCTGCTTAGCACTCAATATCAAACTGGCAAGGTTTACATTTGCCCTCAGATGGGCCCCGTTATCTTTAATCCAGTCTCTGACTAGGGGTTTCAACATGTGGTCTCTGGGCAAGCTGGTTGCCCTGAGTAATAGAAAAGATAAAAAAGGGAAAGGAAAGAGAGATCCGAGAGGGAGCTTACCTGTGATCCCCAGCTGCTGTGAGAGATCAATAGACACAAGTGGATCCTGCAGGTACCTTGCATGTTCACTCAGTGCTCCTGGGGGTCGCTAGAAGCTCCACTTTAGATCCCATTCCTGACACCATCTGATAAAAGAAAAACTTCGGCTGAATTAAGTTTGAAGGAGTTTAATTGAGCAATGAATGATTCGCAAATCGGGCAACTCCCAGAATCACAGCAGATTCACAGAGACTCCAGGGGTGACTCGTGATCAGAACAAATTTATAGACAAAAAGGTAAACTAACGTACAGCAATAGGAAGTGAGGTACAGAAACAGCGAGATTGGTTAAAGCTCAGTGTTTGCCTTATTTGAATGCAATTTGAACATTCGGCAGTCTATGAGTTGTTGAAGTATGGCCGCTGGGATTGGCCAACATTCAGCTATTGTTACAGGTATATACTATTAAGTTAAGTTTTCAAATTTGTCTGACTATAAAGCTAGGTTATAGTTCATCCACAAGGACTCAAATATAGAAGTACAAAGCCCTTCTCAGGCCATATTTAGTTTGCTTTAACACTGTGACAGACTGTACTAAGCACTTTCAATTCATGGAGCCACTTCATCAACCCTATGGCATAAATAGCCCCATAACATCCTCATACAAACAAAACTGAAGTTTATGGAGAGGTTAACTTGCTCAAGATTTTACAGATAAGGAGTGGAAGGATCAGCATTTGAACCCAGACTCCTTAACCTGCCCTGTGTGTAGCGCCAAATCTCTTAACTGCTTTCTACAAGAAATCTGCAAACAAAATACTACTGGGTTCAGACTAATGCTATAGCTACAGAGGTAGTGTGACAGTGACATAAATGTATGAAACCAATGAAACAGAATAGAGAGACCAAAACCAGAAAACACATATATGGACACTTGATTTATGACAAAGAGGTGAAACAGAGGAGTGAGGAAAAGATAATGCTTTCAATCAATGGTGCTGGGTCAATTGTATATCCATATAGAAAAAAATGAAACTTGGCTCCTACCTCATACCATACACCAAGATAAGTTCTAGATGCATTGCAGATCTATATGATAAAAACAAAACAGAATTATAGAGCTGCAATATTGAGATGTCCAATAATGTCTGTCCAACACTGACATGTTCTGTAAGAGAGAAAATGCATATGTTGGACTACATTAAAATTAGAAACTTTCCAGTGTTATATTCTGTCCAGGATATATAAGGAACTTTACAAATAAGAAAACATAGCCAAATAGAAAAATAGGTAGAAGATTTGAACACAAAAAGGTATCACAAAGAGGATATCTAAATGGCACACATATGGAAAAAGAATTCAACTTCATTAGTCATTAGTTGTTAGTGAAATTACTACTGAGATATTGTTATAGAGGCTTCAGGATTCCTTAAATGAAAAAGACTAGCAATACTAAGAGTTGGCTTGGAAGCAGAGCAACAGCAATTCTCACAGGCTGCTGGTGCATACATAAATTGCTACAGCCACTGGCCAGGCGTGGTGGCTCATGCCTGTAATCCCAGCACTTTGGGAGGCCAAGGTGGGCAGATCACAAGGTCAAGAGATTGAGACCATCCTGGCCAACATGGTGAAACCCTGTCTCTATTAAAAATACAAAAATTAGCTGGGTGTGGTGGCATGCGCCTGTAGTCCCAGCTACTCAGGAGGCTGAGGCAGGAGAATCGCTTGAACCCAGGAGGTGGAGGTTACAGTGAGCTGAGATCGTGCCACTGCACTTCAGCCTGGCGACAGAGTGAGATTGTGTCTCAAAAAAAAGCAAAAAATTGCTACAGCCACTTTGCAACAGTCTAGTGTTAACTACTAAATTATACATGTTACCTATGACACAGCAATTCTGCTTCTAGGTATATACTCCCAAAAATTCATGCACAAGTGCACTAAGATACATACACAAAATATCCATCGCAGCACCATTATACATTGTGGTATGTTTGTACAACAGAATACTACACAGCAAGGAAAAATGAAAAATGGCCACTACATACAACATGAATACATCTCACAAACATATTGTTAAGGAAAGGAAGCCAGGCACAAAAAAATACGTACTTTATAACTCCATTTATATAAAATTCAAAAACAGGGAAAACCAATCTATGATATTAGAAGGCAGAAAGTGGTCTACCCTTTGGGAGGAAGGAATGGGTAATGATTAGTAGGGGGGCTTCTGAGGAATTGGAGACATTTTATTTCTTGATTTGATTTGACCCCTCATGGCTTCTGGCTAACTCCAATTTATTTTCTGGATCTCAACCCAGGCTGTCACTCCAGGGGAAATTTTTGACTGTCCAAACCTACTCTGGAGTAACCAGAGCTCAGGGAAAACTGTGTGTTTCTTCTTCTTCTTCTTCTTCTTTTTTTTTTTTTTTGAGATGGAGTTTCACTTTTGTTGTGCAGGGTGGAGTGCAAAGGCAAAATCTCTGCTCACTGCAGCCTCCACCTTCCGTGTTCAAGTGATTCTCCTGCCTCAGCCTCCGAAGTAGCAGGGATTACAGGCATGCACCACTATGCCCAGCTTATTTTGTATTTTTAGTAGAGACAGGGTTTCACCATGTTTGTCAGGGTGGTCTTGAACTCCTGACCTCAGATGATCTGCCCACCTCGGCCTCCCAAAGTGCCAGATTACAGGTGTCAGCCACTGCACCCAACCTACTGTGTGCTTATTACAGTCCTCATTCCACGCTCCTACAGCTACGTATTTAGTTGCCCATCTCTCCTAGAATGTGAGTTTCTTTAGGGCAGGGCACTGTGTGTGTGAGACTCATCTCTGTCTCCTCAGTGCCAAGTGACTGGTAGGAGCTGCAGTAAAAGATTTAGGAAGAAAGTGATCATGATCTTGGGGGTGGCTTTTCAATATTCAGACATTGGAGCCTGGGAATGGCACATGACTCCCGAGATACACAGTAAAGAACTACATAAAGTCCAGAGAAAGGCAACTTAACAACAGACTAAACAGACCAAGGATTAAGACTTTTTCATCCAGCTCAAGGGCCACAAGGTGGGCATGAACTTGAAACTGCAGGAGGTGTAAAAATTATACTTTAGCATTTATCAGTTTAAAATGTAGTGTTCCGTTCATTATTCATTCAACAAAGCTGAGCACCCTGTGCTCTGTACTGTGCAAGAAGAGCACAAAGATGAAGGAGGCCCAGCTCCTCTCTCAAGGAGCTGTCTAGTTTATCTTTACAACCTTGTACATCCTTATTCCTTGTTGACAATTAGGGACATTACAGTTGAACTGTCGTTAAGAGCACAAGTGCACCAGCTGTAGTACTTTAAGCAAGTTATTTAATCTGTAAGGCTCAGCTTCCTCAAAGTAAAATGGGAATAGTAATATCTACCTTGTGGGGTTTTGAAGATTAAGCGTGAAAATACGCAATAAAATGCTTAGCTTGATGCCTGGCACATGGTAAACATTCAACCATCATTATTAAGTGGTGTGCAAAGCATTTACAGCGTAAGTTTAGTTACTCTATTTCATTTTTGTCCTCCCTTCAAACATTATAGCTCCTCTAATTTGCTTCTGTTCCTCGCGCCCTGCGCAAACCCTCCTAACAACTTTCAGGTACCATCTATCCCAGCCAATGTTAAGCCTTGTTCTTGCTCTGATCTGTTTGTCCTGTTTTCTCCTGTCTCTTCCTTTCTTTATCTCCTATTTTCTTCCTGCCCCTTCCCTCTCTTTTCTCCTCAGACTCTTCGTCTTTGGATTCTGCAGGCTCAGATTTGCTTTATGACTATGGAAAAACAAGTATTAACTGCCGAGTCTATTTTCAGATCTGAAAAATGGTAATAATACTATCTACTTATAGAATTGTTTTGTGGAGTAGATGAGATAAGAAAGTGCAAGCACTGTGTACATCGTACAGCGCCTTACAAAAATTCTTTACTGGCATCTCTAAACTACCCTCTTTCATTCTCTGCCTCCCCTTCCCGTCCCTGCCCAATTGTGAGACTAAGAAATTCTTCGAATTTAATATTAGGACATAACTCCAACCAGAGCGCAGCTTTTCTGGTTGTTCCCGCCTTCCATGCCTAAACGAACCAATCAGATCGCCCAGAGTGGCGCGGTATCGCCACTTGGAGACCACCGCGAATGAAGTTTGCATTTTCCTCTGTTCTTGAGCCCAGCTTCTTCTCGTCTCCCACCCCAGCTTCCCGGCATTGGAAGAAGGGACCGTCCTCTTCCTTGTCTTGGCCACCCAAATCCTGGTATCGAAAGGGTTGAACGGACCGGAAGTGTGCAGCAGCGACGGGTCCCCAGCTAATCGACGCCGGAAGTAGCAATTACTAGACAAGCATTCCGCCGCCGGCTTCGCTATGGCGGCAATTCCCCCAGATTCCTGGCAGCCACCCAACGTTTACTTGGAGACCAGGTGAGGGGGTTCGGGCGTCTGGGGCTGGCAGAGGAGACGCGGAGCCCGGGCCTCACCACGGGTCTCCGTTCCTGGCGCGTTCCTCCGGGAGGCCGGCCTCCACGTGGAGGGGCGTGGAGCAGCGGCCGAGACGGCCCCCAGAGGGTTGAGAGGGGACCGCCATCGCCCGCGTCCAAGCTCCGCGGGGTCTTGTGCTGAGGTCTCAGCAACAGCTGCCTGATTGTCCTCCTTCCTCCAGTCCGCTCATTCATTCATTCATTCATTCAACAAGCGTGTAATGAGTCCGCAAGCCAGGCATATAGAATATGAATTCTGAGGATACAGAGGTAGATAAAACACAGACAGCCCTGCCTTTAGGAGCTTACGGTATAATGAAAGAGACAGACATGTAAACATTACGTGATAAGTAATACAGTTGTAGAAACAAATTCCAATAAAATACAGGAAGAAGCACATTTTCCCCACTATCAAAGAGTGATGTGGTAACCAACCTGCTGGCGCCATGCCCCGCTGTATGTCATCTCATTTAGTTTAATCTTAGCAACCCAAATCATGAAGGTATTATTTAACTTTCTCCCTTTCAATATTAGCAGGAGGAAACGCCGGAATTTACAGATTAAAGCCTTGACCAAAGCCACACAGCTAGTAACTGGAAGAACCTCGTTTGGAGCCTGGTGTGCTCGTCTCACCTTGCTAGATTCTTTAGCTCTATTCATTCCATTGCCTCTTTGGAAAAAGCTCAAAGTGATCTTTACAAAGTAGGACAAGGAAGGGATCCTGCTCAAAAAACCTTTAATAACGTCTTGCTGCTATAACAGTATAAAGTAAAAATGTATTAATCCTGACATTCAAGGTGATTTTTTTCATCTGGCCCTTGTCTACCTGCCATTCTCCCCTCAACAGCCAGGGACCAGCCAAGGTCCTCTGCCTTTCTGTTCTTGCCCATTGCTGCTTTCAGCTAAAGCAGAGTTCTGTCAGTCCTCTCTCTATTTGCTCATGCTGTTCATTTCATGCTCCCTGGCCATCTTCCCCACCTTCTTATATGGCAAAATTCTACATCTTCAGGCTCCAACCTGTAATTTCTGAATTCTCCTGTTGGTATTTTTTAAAGTTACAAAATAAATTGTTAAATCCAAGCAATGTAGACATACAGAGTAAGAAGTGAAAGTCACCTCCTTCCTGAAAACACCATCAACAGTTTGTTGGATGATTGTCCAGACTTTTTTCTATGTACATATAAACCTCTCTCTTATTTTTTTTAAACAAAAAAATGGGATCATATGATCATACTGTATGTATGTTTTTTCTGTAATTTGGTTTTCTTTCACTCAGTAATTCAGGTAGCTGCCCATAGTATGGATAGTTGATATTTTAGGCATTTCCTATTTCAAGGATATTTAAGTTGCTTCCTTTTTTTTTGGCTATGACAAATACTGAGATGAACATCCTTGCACATATTGTATCCTTAGGCACTTTTGTATATTTTCCTAGAGGATACTTGGAAGTTGAAATTACTGAGGTATGCACATTTCAGAATTGTATACGTACTTCCTGATTGTCTTTCCAAAAGGCTACTTTCTGTATTTTGAAAATATCCTCCAGAATGTAAGCTTCATGAGGGAAACAGTACCACACACAGAGTAACTGTCAATCTGTGTTGAATGGGAGCAGTGTGAAAGATGAATTGGATGAATTTCAGGCAGAAAGGCTGTTAGCTATTTTCTAGCACATTCCTCATATACTTATAGAGTGTTTACACTGTGCAAGGCACTGGGTATCCAGACTATACAGAGTTGACTCGATTCTCACATCTGGCCAGGTGCCATAGCTCACATCTGTAATCCAGCACTTTGGGAGGCCAAGGCAGGTAGATTGCTTGAGCCCAGGAGTTCAAGACAAGCCCGGGCAACATGGTGAAACCCCATCTCTACAAAAAAATACAACAAATTAGCTGAGCTTGGTGATGCATGCCTGTAGTCCCAGCTACTCAGGAGGCTGAGGTGAGAGGATCACTTGAGCCCGGGAGGTGGAGGTTGCGATAAGCTGAGATTGTGCCACTGCACTGTAACCTGGGTGACAGAGGAGACCCTTTCTCAAAAAAAAAAAATTGTCACATCCTTGGAGCTTAAAGTCTAGGTATGTGCTGGAGTAGAGTGGAAGGCACTCGTCCTTCCTCTTGCCTCTTCCTTATCTTTTAGTAGTACTGGGGAGGAAAAAGCACTCATCCTATTGGGTAGGTGCAAAGATTCAAAGTTACCAGGTTTTGCCTTTGTTATACTCCCTCCCAAACAAACACAAACTGTACCTTTTATTGAAATTTTTTGAATAGGTAATGTATTTACATGGATCAAAAATACAAAAGTTTTTAAAAGGTATTCATTAAACATCTTCCTATTTTCCATCTACCCAGTCCCTACCCCCACCCAGAAACTTCTAAATAAATATGAACTCCTGATATTTTAATGTCTCTTTTTTAAAAAAATTAAAAATTAAATGTAAGAATTTTTTTCCTAATTTAGGGTTTGGTTATATTGGTTTCAGATAATCAGATATAGCTATATATATATACATATGTATATATGTATAGTATTAGAATTTTGAGTTCTCCATGCTTGTTATTTTGCTGAAAAGAAGTACCCAGAACACCTGCGTGTTTTACTCAAAAAAGATAATGGGTGTTTATGTTACTTGCATTGTGGTGTTTTCCTTTGCTGAGCATGAAATCCAGTGGTTATCACAATTTCATGACTTACAAGCTTGAAAATCAAGAGTCCTGGAGCAGTTCCATAATACTCCTGTCTGCCCTGACCTTTTTGTTTACTGGAGCTGTTGTCCTCTCCCTCTGCAGCATGGGAATCATTGTGCTGGAGCTGTACTGGAAGCATGCTCCAAAGACCTGTAAGAACTTTGCTGAGTTGGCTCGTCGAGGTTACTACAATGGCACAAAATTCCACAGAATTATCAAAGACTTCATGATCCAAGGAGGTGACCCAACAGGGACAGGTACAGTTAAGCCAACATTAGTTTATGTTTTCTTTTTTTTTTCTCCTTTTCGTCTTTTTTTCTAAAGCCAACATTAGTTTCTGAAGTCTCTGTCGTAAATAGGTGATAAGGCAGCCAGAGCTCTCTTTTCCACCTACTAAGGTCTGTGTTGGTTGATTCTGGTGACAACGCCTGCCTTCCTCGAACACACATGTGTGGAATTGACCAGAAACCAACCTTTACTCCTAGGCTTGGTAGAGTTTTTCATAACTTACATGTACTGCTCACTAAGAACAAATAATATTTGTCTGAATTATAGTGATGCAAGTAGTCTGATCAATAAGAAGGAAAGACTTTATAATATTTTGAGAATAATAAAATCCTGGGTTCTTTTATCGATTCATTCATTTAACAAATACTGAGTACCTGTTTTGTGTCAGATACTTTTTTAAGCTCTAGGGAGATACCTATAAACAAAGAGACAGAATTATTGCTCTCAATAAAGCAGGAAAAGGGTGTGGGGATGGAATTTTAGTAGAAAAGTCAGGGAATTCCTCTCTGACATTATTGGAGAAGAGATCTGAATGAAGTAAGAAAGTGAACCTTGCAACTGTGGGGAGAACATTTTGGATGGAGGGAAGAGCAAACACAGAGGCCCTGAGGCAGGAACCTGTGCTGGAAATCATAAGATATGATACCTTATAGGGCATGGTAGAGACTGGGTTTTATTCTGAGTAAGATGTGATGTGAGTCATTGGAGAGTTTTGAGCAAAGGAAAGACATGATCTGATCTATGCTTTAAAAGGATCACTCTAGGCTGGGCACGGTGGCTCACGCCTGTAATCCCAGCACTTTGGGAGCCCGAGGCAGTTGGATCATTTGAGGTCAGGAGTTCAAGACCAACCTGACCAACATGGTGAAACGCTCTGTCTACTAAAATACAAAAATTAGCCGGGCGGGTTGGTGGGCACCTGTAATCTCAGGTTCTTAGTCGGGAGGCTGAGGCAGAAGAATTGCTTGAACCCAGGAGATGGAGGTTGCAGTGAGCCAAGATCGCACCACTGCAGTCCAGCCTGGGTAACAGATTGAGACTCCCTCTCAAATAAATAAATAAATAAAAGGATCACTCTAGCTGCTGTTTAGAGAATAGATGTAGGGGCAAGATGTAAACACTATGTAAATAGTTGTTGTACTGTATTGTTTGGGGAGTAATGACAAGAAAAATAGTTCTATACATGTTCAGTACAGCTGCTTCCCCCCAAGATGTTTTCAATCGTGGTTAGTTGAACCCATGAATGTAGAACCCACATGTAGGGAGGGCCGACTATGCTCATGAGTAAGTAGTTGGATAGGAATATAGGGTTCAGGGAAAGACCTGGTATGGAGGTATTAATTTGGGAGTTACTGGCATTTAGATGGGGTTTATTAGTGAACTGGTGGAACCCTTACTCATTTCAAGGGCCCTTGCTTCTCAGTCTGCTTCTTCTATGCTAATTTCTGCTCGTTTGCCTTTAAACAAGTTTGGTTTTCTCTATAGCAGAGTCTTTTCTCAGTCTTGTTCTTTTTTGTCATTCTTAATTGTCTCATGATTTATCATCTATGGTCAGAAGCATTCAGGTTTTTGGGTTGTTTTTTTTTTTTAATGTATATGGATGCATTTCAAAATACAGAATATATAAGAAAGCAGAGAAAAGGGGAAAAATCATTCATAAGCATAGCTCCTAAAGATTTCTAACCATCATTAACTAATCCCTAAATATCCCATCTTTCAGAAAGGAACAGTGTTAACTTTTGGTGCCCATCATGTCTGGTTTAAGGGATGACAGGATAAATGGAAATAGTTTCAAAAAAATAGGATATATAAGCTATTGTTTTTAAAACAGAACATATTACCTTTAATTTCATATATATAGAACAGAATATTTGACTTCCTACAGTGAAAGATGAGGCAATTAGTACTTAAATTTCTACCCATTCTTATTTTTCCCCGACCTTAATTTTTGTTGTTAGTTTTATTATTATCTGTTCTGCACTCATCATTCCTTCAGCTACAGTGTGGGTCCTACGTTTCAGTGTATTTAGTGTTCACAACTTGCTTCGCTTTTACCTTCGCAAGTGCTGGAGGGCAGGATTTCTTGTCTAGTGGTTTTTTGGTTTTTTTTTTTCAGAATGCTCAAGAATCACAATTGTCCAGTGGTTTTTTGTTACAAGAGCTGGAATGTGTTGTATTTTTAAGTTCATTCATGTTTCAGAATTTCTGCCTGTTACTTTTATACTTGAAAAGAGATAGCATGTTGGCATGCTCAGCCCCCTCACTGTGTGATGCACTGTGCCACTTTGGGACTTCACAGAGTCCCTACCAGCAAGAAGGCTCTCACCAAATGTGGCCACTTGACCTTGGACTTCTCAGCCTCCACAACTGTAAGAGATAAATTACTTTTTTAAAATAAATTTTTTAGGCCAGGCATAGTGGCTCACACCTGTAAGCCTAGCACTTTGGAGGCTGAGGCAGGAGGGTCACTTGAGTTCAGGAGTTCAAGACCAGCCTGGGCGACATAGTGAGACCCCATCTCTACAAAAAATAAAAAATTAGCTGGGCATGGTCGCATATGCCTGTAATCCCAGCTACTGGGAGGCTGAGGTAGGAGGATCACTTGAACCTGGGAGGTTGAGACTGCAGTGAGCCATGATTGTGCCCACTGCACTCCAGCCTGAGCGACAAAGTGAGACACTATCTCTAAATAAATAAATTAAAATAAAATAAAAATATTTAAAAGGAAGAAAAAAAGACCGTAACTGGGTATAGCATTCTGAGATCTTTTTAGACATTTCTGATCAATTGCCTTCTGGTTTGGTTTTTTGTTGTTGTTTGTTTTTGTTGTTGTTGTTGTTGTTTTTGGAGACAGGATCTTGCTCTGTCACCTAGGCCCAGGCTCGAGTACAGTGATACAATCATGGCTAACTGCAATCTCCATCCCCTGGGCTCAAGCATTTCTCCTACCTCAGCCTCCCGAGTAGCTGAGACTACAGGCATTCACCAGCATGCCTCACTAATTTTTAAATTTTTTATAGAGTTGAGGTCTCACTGTTGCTGAGGCCGGTCTCAAACTCCTGGGCCTAAGTGATCCTCCTGCCTCGGCCTTCCAAAATGTTGGGATTACAGGCATAAGCCATCATGCCTGGCTGCCTTCTCATTTTTGAATATGGTTTTGGAGAATACTGAGGCCAGATTTACTCCTTCCTTTACATCAGGGTTAATTTTTTGATTTCTATTTCTGAATATTTTCTCTGTTATACTTACTGGATTTTCTATTTCAGGAAATATAGTTATTTGTTTCATCACCTTTGCCTTCCATATCTATCATATTTCTTTTGATTGTGTGATAGGATTTTTTTTTCTTTTTTCCCTGCATTCACTAAAATAATCTCAGACCTTTACTCTGTGCCTTACTCGATTTTCAGTCATTTTTATTCTGTTCTTTACTGCTCTAATTTATCTACTAGCTCATTACTGATGCCATTTGAATCTAAATTTGTTTTCTTCACTCTGCAATCTTTTCATCTTATTCTGTGGTGTATTATCTTGTCTTTGAGCTTTTGTTATATTAGATTTTTACTTCTCTTGAATCATCCATAGCTTGAGATAGCCATGGAGAAGCCACTTTCTCCCAGGCTGAGTTCCTGGGTTTTCTTTTCCTTTCTCCCCTCCTCCTTTCTGTCCTTCTGTTGGTTGTGGTATGTTTGCCTAGTTTCCATGCCATTTGTTTTCATCTTATCCATGCTTGATGTCAACACCTACATTATCCCCACCTTTTACTTGCTCAGATACAGTGTAAGTGGAGTCTCCTTGTCATTCTCCCCACTTATGTGGAACTGGTTGTCTTCCCCACTTCAAATGTTAGGTTGCTTTCTCTCTATTCTATTCTAGCCTGAAGAGGTGTGGGAGAGAACTGGAGCTCAGCTCATGCTGAGCGAGCCCCTTGTGGGAGGGCTAGCCTCTGTTCTATCTTCCCAGACTCCCTTAAAGTCTTGTCCCAGAGCCCCCTCCACCAGCCAGTGGTGTCCCTCTGTCACCACTCCAGGCTCTGGGTAGTCCCCAAGTATGGCCCAGCACCCTGGAAGGTGGCCAGCCCTGCGTGCCTGCCCTGCCACTCCTGAGCCCCTGTGATATGTGTGGGCTTCTGCCCTCAAGGGCTTTGTTTTCAGAGCTGCTCACCCACTCCCCTGTTGGCTGTTCAGAATCGGAGGGTATTTGTGAGAATCTCAGCATGACATTTCTTTCCTGGTTACTGGTTTCAGGGAATACAGATGGAAGAATTTTCTATTTTTTCCTCTTGGCTGACTCTTTTTACAATTTTAGCATGTTTGTTTCCCTTTTCTTATTTGGTTGATGCTGGTGAACTTTTGACTTTTTAATTTTTAATTTTTGTATGTTCACTTTATTGGGTGTTGGGAGCATGTGGTAAACGTGCCTGATAGCAATAACTGAAACATAACCCTTAGAATGACCCTGTATGGCAGACGCATCTGAATGTGTGTTCTGAGCTAGGGAATCCAGGAGTAGCCAACCTGGAGGTTCCTTCCTTGTCTATAAAGGGACATCTGAGCCCCTGGCTCGTCCTGTGAAACATGGGCCGCACACGGGTTGAGGCCCTGAGTTTTGAGTTGAATGAAGATTGCCAGGTGGAGATTGTTAGGGAGAAGGTGCTAAGTGGAAATGCTATATAAACTGCATGCTTTTTGCAAGCCGTTGTGGTTCTCCGCCACCATTGGACTCTCTGCCCTGTATGTAAGTCCCCAATAAAACCCCATGTCTCATTTGCTGGCATTAGGTCTCTTCGGTCTATTGAACCTGATGCCATCCCCATTGGAGTCAATAGAGGTTCGGCACAACAGGGAGGCAGAGTCTAGTCCTGCTTCATTCTACTTTCTTTGTCTGAAAGGGTTCCGTCGGTACTTCGATGTACTTCTTTCCTGTCTTCTTCCTCTCTCCCCCTCATGTTGTTATGAAATAAATTTTAATTCTTAATACCAGTGAACTGAGAGTCCATGATTAGGGTACAAGTATTGGAAGTGACTCAGGTGTGAGTTGCTCGTGCCAGAGCTTTTCTGTATTTCTGTAGTTGGTTCATGATCCTTCATAATGTCACATTTCCATGGTGTAATTTTAATGAAATTGAATCACTCAAAAGATCTTCAAATAACTGCACCCAGCCTCAAGTATAATGAATGACTGAGCAGCCCACTGGCAGGTCTATGGTGGAAGGCAAGCAGGAGTTAGGCTCTCCTGGGTCACTAGTTCATATTTTCTAGCTGATTAGGTGACACGTTTTTTGTTAAACATCTCAGATGGGCAGCAAATGACATCCTGGGCTCTTCAGCAAGTTGATGTACCACTTCCATTCCCAGCTGTCCCTCAGTCTGACTACTGTGGAACCATTCTTTCCACATGCTTTCTTGTAATACATCTTTGCCAGATGCCTTGTCAATTCAAATACCCTTTGACTTCCTGCTTCATTTCATTTTAAACCATTTTTCTACCTTCAACTTTCCCATATTATAACTATAGAGGCTCTTTCCTTAGCCCTCTGAATGTCTTTTATTTGTTTCTACTAACCTTTCTGTCCTCTCTGTAAGACATAACATCCTGTCAAGTTCTTCCTTTAGCTCTTCCTGCTCTGCACTTGGCCTCACAGTGCTCACCAGCTGCTGTGATTAATTATATGCTGATTATCCTGTGCGTCACTCTCACTTTGATTTCATCTCTCCTCTTGGTAGCCCCAGGAACACCTGAAATGTAACGTGTTGAACAGCAAGCTCTGTTAATTTTATTCATTTGATGAGTATTTGCCAAGAGTCTGCTGGGTATCCTGTGCTATTCTAAGGCCTGGGAGAAGCACTTAAGCATTAAAAGCCAAGGCATTTTCTTTTTCCTTGCAGTTCCCTGCCCTGCCAGGAAACAAACTATTCATTATAAGAAACAACTAGAATGGGATAATATAAATATGCAAATGTATGATAGTATGGTGTGGATTATGTATATAATATAGGTTGGAGTAATTCATAATAAGGGAAAAAGCACAATGGAATGAGATTAGGATGGGAAGGAGGCATATGCGAGATGGGTCTTGGGAAGTAGAGGGAAGGGCATTTTGAATTTAGGAAGAAGGGTGGGTACAGGGCAGGAGTGACAGAGGCATGCAGGGGTAGGGAGGGAGCCCGCCACCCCCGGTGTCACATCTTCCACTCTAGACTGGCTCTTGTGACATCACCCAGCCACCTCTCCACACCCAGAACAAATGCATCAAATGTGATTCAAAGGCCCCTGTAAAATTTACAGATCTCGGAACTGCCTGTTTAGGGGACAGTAAGGAGCAGTTTGGGGCCAGTTAATGGAGACTCCTAGACAGAGGAGTTCAGATTTGATTGAGCATGACTCAGGGACCATTTGGGACTCTTGAGTCTGGGATAAGACAAATCTGAGGAAATTTCATCCAGCTGTGGACTATGGCAAGACAGTTTGGTTCAGGGTAGAGCAGGACTGTGGAGCTTGGGCTTGCCTTGTGCTTCACATGAATACTTACTAAATGTAGAGGAGTTGCCTTACCCTGCTGAGCCAGCTCACCTGTCGGGAGTGTGGTTACGTGCACCTCCTAGGCTGGTTGTGAGTAGTAAATGAGCTGATGTTGGTACAGTGGTTAGCATGGGCTTGACACAAAGTGGGAGCTCAAACAAATGTGACTGTTTTTTTTTTTATTGTTAATTCATTTAACAAATACCTATTAGACTCCTTCTGTAGGCCAGGCACTCTTCTAAAAGCTGGAGATATGACAGTGAATAAGAAAGCCCTCGCGGTGCTCTCATTCTGGTGAGAGACGGAGAATGAAAAAGTACATAATATACTCTCAGGGATGGCAGATGATATGGAAAAAAGAATGTACTGCTGGGATGGAACAGGATTTCTCAACCTAGGCACTATTGACATTTAGAGCTGGATGATTCTTTGTTGGAGGGGGTGCTGTCCTGCGCATTGAAGGATGGTTAGCTTCGTGATGGCTTCTAACTGCTTGATACTGATAGAACCACTCAGTGTGACAACCCAAATTGTCTCCAGACATTGCCCACTGTCGCCAGGGGTCAAAATCACTCCCCGTTGAGAACCACTAGGCTAGAGGGTGAGGGAAGTGCTGGTTTGGAGAGTGTGATTAGGGAAACCTCTCTGAGAGCATTTGACCATAGTTCTGAATGAAATGAAGTGGTGATCCATGAGACCATCCAGGCCAAGGGCACTCTGAAGAGAACAGCAGCCAGAGGCCTTAGACCAGAGTGTGCCTGGCAGGAAACAGCACAGGGGCCAGTGTAGCTGGAACACCTGAGAGAGTGGCAGGAGATAGCTCAGAGAGTAGCAGAGTGCCCAATCGTGGGGGGTGTTGTAAGCTGTGGTGAGGCTTGTGGATTTTGCTCTCAGAGTGATGCAGTGTTGATGGAGGGTTTCAAGCAGGGGAGTGCTGCGATTAGGCTTGTTTGAAAAGGATCCCTGTGGCTACCATGTGAAGAATAGAGGGTGGGGAAAGAGGGAGGCAAGGCTGGAAGCAAGGAGACCAGTGGGAAGCTTTTATTCCTATTCAAGCTGGAGATGGTTGTTGTTTGAACTAGGGTGATAGCAGCTGTGTTAGTTCTGGTCCTCTGGGAAGCAAACACCAAGATAGAGGTTTATTGGGTAACACCTGTGAAAGATAAAGGGTCAGGGAACCAGGTTTGGAAGGGAAGGTCTTCACACAGCAGCGCAGGCCTGAGTAACACCTGTGAAAGCAGAGGGGCGGAGGAGGAGCAGCTGCCAGTGAGCAGCGAGGAACACCAGGAGAATGTGGAGTCGTGGAAGCCAAAGGAAGACAGCAGCTCAAGCAGAAGGGTGACATCGAGTGTGGATCAAGTAAAGTGAGCGCTGAGGATTGACCACTGGGTATAACCACGTGGAGGTCACTGGCGACCTTGACAAGAGCAGTTTCAGTGGAGCGGTGAGGGGCGAAAGTCTGAATGGAGCATGTTCAAGCAAGAATGGGGAGAAGTGGAGACACTTGGTGTTGACAGCTTTTTCAAGGAGTTTTTCTGTGAAGGGATGTAGAGAAATAGGAGGATACTTGGAAATAGAGTTTTGTTTTTTAAAATAGGAAATATCAATAACATGTTTAAATGCTGACAGGAATGATCCATGAGAAAGAGAAAAATTGGTCTACTAGAGGGGGAGGTTGTAGTTGCTGAGTTCTTTAAAGGTGAGCGGGATTGGGTACGTGGTGGTAGGATAGTCATGGACAGCTTATTCACACAGTGTCTTAGGGAAGGGAGGTGGGTAGAGGTGTAGGAAGGGAAGGGGCTTTGGTGGTGAGAGCATGTGAAAGTTCTCTTCTGATAATTCCTTCTTCTCAGTGAAATAAGAAGCAAGGTTCTCCTCAAAGAGTGAGCAGCAGTGAGGGAGTGGTGGAAATTTGAGGACAGAGGAACTGAATAAACCCAGGCAGGCTGCCTCCCGAGGTGGCACTTTGAATCATGACCAGCAGCTTCTCAGAGAAAATGCTCGGGTTACCTCAGTTAAAGGGGCTCTTCATCACTGACACTACTGTGTGTTTGCCTCATGTTACACACCAGATAGCTTCCATATGCTGTCTCATTTAATTCTCATAACAAGCCTGTGTGAGACATAGGTGTTACTGCTACTCCCATTTTGCAGACAGGGGAACTGAGGCTTGGAGAGAAAGTGTCTTGATTAAGGTTAAACAGTAATTGGTGGGGTCAGAACTGGAATCCAGACATCTCTGACCCCAAAGGCAAGTGAGAAAGAGAAGACAGCATCTTCAGAACCACAAAGCCCCTTGGAGGACTGTGGCATTGTTCCCGTCTGGTATATTAACAAAGTGTTTGTGTCAGGTAGCAGTGCTTTTGGCTACAAGTAACAGAAAACCTAATCCCACGGGCTGTTTTTTCTTACACAACAGAACGTCTGGAAGTGAGCAGTTATTGTCATCTCTTCACCAGCCCAGAAGAGTTGTCAGGGATCTAGGCTTGCCATATCTTTCCCCACTTCATTCGTAATGTGTTGGCCTTTGGTCTTGAACTTGTTAGTCTTATGGTTGCAAGATGGCTGCTGCTGTTCTGGCATCACCCTACTTTCAAAGAAGGAAGATGGGAAAGAGCTGTAGATGAAGGACAAAAGAGTATGTTTGTCTGTTTTTATCAGGAAAGCTGTAGCTTTCTCAGAAGCTTGACTCAGTGACTTCTGTTTGTATCAGTAAGTCACAACTGGGTCATCTGGCCACGCCTGTCTGCAAAATGGACTTGTCAGCACCTGCCTTTTTTGTCTCTGAGGTTGAGGCAGGATGTGGAGGAGGAGGCTGGGGATGCTCAGGAGACTACTGACGGACAGTGTCTGTTAGAGGCACTCTTGCCAGAAGAGAGGCTTTGATTGGTCAGTTGCCCTCTGGTGTCAGGTGCCCCACTGGCTCTCCTTATAGGCCACTGCCCATCTGTGGGGCTGGATATTAATCTATTGTCCCATCAACTGTGGGGTGGGAGGGGCGGGGACAAGTAGCACCAAGTGTGGTCATCTTGGTGTAAGACACTGCATGTCCCATGCCTTAGACATCATTTTGACAGGTTTCCACAGTGACTAAGAGGAGGAGGAAGGGACATCACAGGAGTCACAGGGATGAGAAAAGGGTTTTTTGTGTTTTGTTTTTAAGAAACAACACAGGCCAGGCGCGGTGGCTCACACCTGTAATCCCAGCACTTTGGGAAGCCGAGTTAGGCAGATCACCTGAGGTCAGGAGTTTGAGGCCAGCCTGACCAACATGGAGAAACCCCGTCTCTACTAAAAATACAAAATTAGCCAGGCATGGTGGCGCATGCCTGTAATCCCAGCTACTCGGGAGGCTGAGGCAGGAGAATTGCTTAAACCTGGGAGGCGGCGGTTGCGGTGAGCCAAGATGGCACCGTTGCACTCCAGCCTGGGCCACAAGAGCGAAACTCTGTCTCAGAAAAAAAAAGGAATTAAAAAAAAAAAACACACAGATCATAAAGAAGAAGGTTAAGAAATTTTAACTGCAAAGGTTCTGTTCATTGGAAGATCCCATTAAAAGAGTGAAAAAAGTTAACTGGGAGAAGGTATTTGCAAAACATTCACTGACAGAGGATTAGTATCTATAGTATATAGTTGAGCCTTTACCAACATGGATTTGAACCATGGAGGTCCATACAGTTTTCTCAGAGCCCACAGCGGGACTTGAGCGAGCAGGGATTTTGGTGTCACAGGGATCCTGGAACCAATCCCCTGAGTATACCAAGGGATGACTGTATGTATCAATTCCAAAATGTCATACCACTGAGTGGCCGTTCACAGAGGGGACAAGCTAAATAAGCCAGTAAACATGAAATTATGCCAAACTTCAGAGAAATGCAGTTTAAAACACCACAAGAGGTCTCACACTTCTCAGACTGACAGAAGGACCTAGAGCAGTAAGAGTGAGAGTGCTGCGGGGTGGGGTGCATGTTGGTTCATCCTTTTCAATAAGGCACTTAGAAAAATCTAGCAATGATAAAGTACTCAAACTATGACCCTGTGTATCCCCTGTGAGGTATTGGCCCCCGAGAGCTCTTGCACTTGGATTTCAGAGACAGTATAAGAATAGTTTTTATAGCATGGTCGATAATAACCAAAACATTGGAAAGATCCTCAATATCAACACCAGAAAAGATAAGACAGAGCATTATGGTCATACAGTGAGGTGAACACTACAGAGACCTGCCTGGAACAAAGTAGATGAGTCTCTCAAACAGTGTTGAGAATATATAAAGTGTAATACCACTTATGTAAGCTTAAAAACATGCAAAACAACAATATATTTTTTTTTAGGGGTACATAGATGTGTAGTAAAAAAGCTTAAAAACATGCAAAACAGCAATACTTTTTTTTTTTTTTTTAGGGATACATATATGTGTAGTAAAAAAGAAAATGCATGGAAATGCCAAATTCTTGTCAGAATAGTGGTTACCTGAGAGGAAAATGTGATTCTTTGAATCAGCTGTTAGCTCTCAGGAGAATGAGTGGTGGGGAGAGATGCAGTGGGGATCTATGCATGGGGTCTTAGCTGGATTTGCAATAGTTTATTTCTTGGGGGCGGAGGTGGTCATAGATATTGGTCATATTATTCTTTGTATGTTTGCGTGTCTGAAATAAATACATTGAATAAATGATCCCAAGAGAGGACAGAGGACAGAAGAGGAAAAGAATCTCTTTTTTTTTTGGAGACAGACAGGAGTGCAATGGCGCAATCACAGCTCACTCTAGCCTCGACCTACTGGGCTTGAGTGATCCTCTCACCTCAGCCACCTGAGTAGCTGTAGCTGGGAATACAGGCACGCACAACCACGCCTGGCTAATTTTTGTAGAGACGAGTTTCACCATGTTGCTTAGGCTGGTCTCAACTCCTGGGCTTAAGAGATCCGCCCCCTTCAGCCTCCCGAAGTGTTGGGATTATAGGTGTGAGCCACTTGTACCTGGCCAGAAAAGAATCTTGAAGGTTCTTTTCTAACCTGTAATCAAAGGTTAGAAAACAGGTCTTGGCCGGGTGTGGTGGCTCACACCTGTAATCCCAGCACTTTGGGAGGCCAAGCCTGGCAGATCATGAGGTCAAGATTGAGACCATCCTGGGCAACATGGTGAAACCCCGTCTCTACTAAAAATACAAAAATTAGCTGGGCATGGTGGCGGGCGCCTGTAGTCCCAGCTACTCAGGAGGCTGAGGCAGGAAAATCACTTGAACCCGGGAGGCAGAAGTTGCAGTGAGCCGAGATCGCACCACTGCACTCCAGCCTGGTGATAGAGTGAGATTCTGTCTCAAAACACACACACACACACACACACACACACACACACACACACACACACACACACAATAGAAAACAGGTCTGCCTATCTTCATTGTGTCTGTGCTAGACCAGGCACAGAACCTGCAAAGCTTCCAAATTGTTGGCTTTCTAACTGATAATTGACATCTGAGTAGCATGCTCTGCCCTGGAGAACTCTTTAATCATTCTCTGTCCCTCTGCCACCTCTCACTTATTCCGCATGCCCAGAGGAATGTTTGAATTAGAATGATTTGTCTTTCTGAAATTTTGCCGCAAACCCTACTGAGTTGAATTGGGTTATGAAAAGATAACATATTATGAGTAAGATATTATGAAAACTCTGCCTATTGAGTAAAGGTGATCTCCATGCTCTTTCCTCCTGTATCCTCTGATTCCCACTTCATCTGTGACTTTTTTTTTTTTTTTTTTTTTGAGACAGAGTCTCACTCTGTTGCCTGGGCTGCAGTGCAGTGGTGCGATCTCAGCTCACTGCAACCTCTGCCTCCCAGGTTCAAGCGATTCTTCTGCCTCAGCCTCCCAAGTAGCTGGGATTACAGGCACGTGCCACCACGCCTGGCTAATTTTTGTATTTTTATTAGCGATGGGGTTTCACCATGTTGGTCAGGCTGGTCTCAAACTCCTGACCTCATGATCTGCCTGCCTCGGCCTCCCAAAGTGCTGGAATTACAGGTGTGAGCCACCATGCCCAGCCCATCTGTGACTCTTGACTGACCTATTCCTTAATGCACTTCTTGTTTGTGGTGATGTTTGTGTGATAGTTTTCCATTCCTAGAGGGCAGGGTCCTGGGGGGTTTGTTGTGGCAGCCCTCAGGTTGCAGGGATCACACTTTGAAGCTCAGGCCACAGACTGACAGCGTACTACTGAACTGAATCCTTAGCTTGCTCACTCAAGTCCTGCACGCAGAGCCTGGCCTCTGTGGCGTCTGGCCCCACAGCCCTCTCCCTAGTCTCTGGTAACCCCAGCCAGGAACCTTGACTCTAGTGGTTGCCAAAGGACCAAGCAAAGGGGAGGATCGAGTCAGAGGGAACGTATTGGTTATATAATTGCTGTTTGGAAGTATACTGGCAGGTTGGAATTTTTGGAATGAGTTTTACACAGTTTAGTATGGTTCAGTATTTTTCCAGAAGCATAGGTAGCCTGGGCCAAGTGGGAGGTTTCCCCTAGTCTGTTAGGATTCACCCCCATCCCTCTTTGCATGAGAACAGTGTTTTCTTCCGGAAAAGAAACGGGGGCTGTGACAGGCTCCCTGTGGTGAAGCCGACTAAAAGGTAAAGCAAAGGATTTTTGCCATGGAAACACCTTAGCCATGCCCAGGGGCCTTGGGGGTGGACTTGGTGCTACTTTTATAGCAGGCAGTAGAGGAAGTGAGCTGCCAGCACTGGGCTGCAGGGCAAGCAGAGTACCAATCCAGTGTTTACTTTGTTCTAGGCTGTTTTGTCGTGACCGTTCAACTTGGAGAAACCAATGTAGTTCAGTAAGGCATATGATTGACTACATAATTGATTAGTATTGGTTAGGAAAGTTGCCTCCTGTTTTGACATGTTTTCCTGTGAGAAAACCATGTTTAACTTACATCTTTTTTTTTTTTTGAGACAGTCTTGCTCTGTCGCCCAGGCTGGAGTGCAATGGCATGATCTCGGCTCACTGCAACCTCCACCTACTGGGTTCAAGCAATTCTCCTGCCTCAGCCTCCCAGGTAGCTGGGACTACAGGTGTGTGCCACCATGCCTGGCTAATTTTTTTTTTTTTGTATTTTTAGTAGAGATGGGGGTTTCACTGTGTTGGCCAGGCTGGTCTCGAACTCATGACCTCGTGATCCACCTGCCTTGGCCTTCCAACGTGCTGGGATTATAGGCATGAGCCACCGCGCCTGGTCTAACTTACATCCTTTTGCTCTTAGAGCAAAACCTGCCTGAGCTTAGGGTATCCAGCCCAGCACCCTGCTCTTGTGGGCATAATATAAATAACATTTGGTGGTGATGCTGCTAGCAAATAATTCCCAATCCCATGTTTCTTCATTTTCCCTGTATTCATTTATTTAGAGTCAAGGTTTTGCCTCTTGCCTAGACTGGAGTATACTGACATGATCATAGCTCACCGTAAACTCAAACTCCTGGGCTCAAAGCAGTCCTCCTGCCTCAGCCTCCTAAGGAGCTGGGACTACAGGCACGTGCTACCACATCTGGCTGAATTTTAAAAATTTTTTGTGAGCCAGGTGCAGTGGTTCACGCCTATAATCCCAGCACTTGGGAAGCCAAGGAGGGAGGATTGCTTGACGCCAGGAGTTTGAGACCAGCCTGGGCAATGTAGCGAGACCCCATCTCTAAAAAAAAAAAAATTATGGAGTCAGGGTCTCGCTCTGTTGCCCAGCTCAAACTCCTGGCCTCAAGCAGTCCTCCCGCCTCAGCTTCCCAAAGTGCTGAGATTTTAGATGCGAGCCACCACACCTGGCCCTGTTTTCTCTTTGTGATATACTGCCTCACCTCTCAGTGGACTCTGCCGACCGTAATGTCCCTTTCTGCCACATTGCCACTTACCAGCTATTTCTCCTTCAGCTGGATAGCTTTAACTTAAATGAATTTTATTTTCCATCACCTAGGTTAAGGGTGGCAAATAGGTTTCAACTCTTGGGCTATTACTGATTAATTAATAACGGCTGCCTGAGTTCTGGGTTGATAACATTCAGAGGCAAATCTAGCTCAGCAGGGAAGAATACTGATTGATTAGCAATGTCTGTGATGGGCACAGGGATAGGACTTGGGGCACTCATGTCTAAAATACTCAAAAAAAGGTTAAAAATCAAGAAACCTCTTAACACATCAGATTATGAATGGTGGTTATCTCTAGATGGTTAGGTTACAGAGGATTTTAATGTTCTTTTGATAATGTCCTATGTTTTCTACCTTTTTGATAGTGAACATGTATTATTTTAATGTGCAGGAAAAAATAGCGTTATTTTGAAAAGGAAAGTCTTATCGGAATGAAACCAATGATTTGAATGTGCTATTAGTGCTAGATTCTGTAGTTGCAATATACCTAGCAGTGGGGTAGGTGTCACTGCCTTTTCCTTTCCTCTACTCTGAGAAATCCTTTGACCCTGGGCCATCATTCTTGCTGTGAGATAGAATGTGTGACTGGCTGATTCATGTATCATCTTCCAATCGGGCAGGTCGAGGTGGTGCATCTATCTATGGCAAACAGTTTGAAGATGAACTTCATCCAGACTTGAAATTCACGGGTAAGTGTATAATTTGGCTGGACTGGGTAGGAACGGGGATTTTAAAAGCTCACTCTTTTGGCCATGATTCAAGGTGAATGCCTGACACCGTGGCATGGTGCCAGATAGCTGCCCAGCCATGGCGCCATGAAGTGCCCTGGTGGATTAGAGAAAGCAGCGCCTCTCACAAAGTTCTGAGCAATTCAGAGCACTGGTCGGTGTGTTCTAGACCCTAACTACTTGTTAAAGGTCACAGGATATCAAAAGTGTCCTCAAAGAAACAGGAAACCTTGCTGGGTTTTTGAGGGCAGTCAGGAACATGGTCCACAGTTAGTGAGGAGCATCAGGGGTCAAGGCTGGGGAATAGGTGAGGACAAGGAAGATGAAGTCGCCAGAATAGTGTAGTGATGGCCTTTGTACAGGGCAGAGAGCCTGCCCTGAGGGGTTGTCTGGGTCTGGACAGAGGCCAGAACAAAGTCCTGGCTGCTTTTTCATCCCTAGGATGGGGCAGCAGCTCTACACTGGACCTGTGGGGTTATTTATACTCTTTCCTTTCTTCCTTTTTCCCACCAGGGGCTGGAATTCTCGCAATGGCCAATGCGGGGCCAGATACCAATGGCAGCCAGTTCTTTGTGACCCTCGCCCCCACCCAGTGGCTTGACGGCAAACACACCATTTTTGGCCGAGTGTGTCAGGGCATAGGAATGGTGAATCGCGTGGGAATGGTAGAAACAAACTCCCAGGACCGCCCTGTGGACGACGTGAAGATCATTAAGGCATACCCTTCTGGGTAGACTTGCTACCCTCTTGAGCAGCTCTTCTGAGATGGCCCCAGTGAACCAGCTTCTAGATGACATAGAATGACATGTAATGCTAAATTTCATTTTGGCTTTGCAAATCATGAAGCTTAGGAGGCCTGGCGTCTTGGGTGAGTTAGAGATGGAAGTACATTTTAATAGGATGCTTCTTTTCTCTTCCCCCAGTGCCTAGGTTGCCAGAGCATTTGCACAAATGCCCCTGTTTATCAATAGGTGACTACTTACTACACATGAACCATAATGCTGCTTCTTGTGCATGTCTGCTCTGATATACATCGAACAATGTAGCAGACACTGTCATTTCTCAGTGGTTTTGCCTAACCAAACTTCTTCCTAAGGAGATTTATATTCTGGCCTACACAGCAGTCCTTGATGGCTGACAGCCACAGAATTCCAAACCAAGTAGTGTCTGTCAGCCCTCTTAACTCTGTGCACGCCCTATTTCAGTCTTTTACATTTGTTCTTCTAGGGAATGTATGCATCTCTATATATATTTGCCCTCTCAAAACCAGAACATCAACAGTGCTGTTTCTGACACTTCAGACATCCCACGCAAAGCCACATTGAATTTTTGCCAAATGAAAAACACATCCAACAATCAAGTTTCTAAGAAGGTGTCAAGTGGGGAATAATAATAATGTATAATAATCAAGAAATTAGTTTATTAAAAGGAAGCAGAAGCATTGACCATTTTTTCCCAGAGAAGAGGAGAAATCTGTAGTGAGCAAAGGACAGACCATGAATCCTCCTTGAGAAGTAGTACTCTCAGAAAGGAGAAGCGCCACTCAAGTTCTTTTAACCCAAGACTTTAGAGAAATTAGGTCCAAGATTTTTATATGTTCAGTTGTTTATGTATAAAAATAACTTTCTGGATTTTGTGGGGAGGAGCAGGAGAGGAAGGAAGTTAATACCTATGTAATACATAGAATCTTCCAAAATAAAATGCCATCGATGGTTGAGATCGCTGCTGTGGTCTGATTCTAAATATTGTATGAGGTTCCAATGGTCATTTTAATCCCAGTCATCTTAAGTAGTAGTACAGAGATTGAATGTTCAAGATTTCACATCATTTTAGGCTTGTGGATCTCCAGTAGACTTCTCCCTCTTTAAGAGCAATTCTAACTTTAAAAGGGCAGAACCAGAGAAAGAATTAAGTGACAGAAATTGACATTTCTGAATAAGAGGTGTATTCATCTGTTTTCACATTGCTATAAAGACACTACCTGAGACTGGGTAATTTATAAACGAGAGAGGTTTAATTGACTCACAGTTCCACATGGCTAGGGAGACCTCAGGAAACTTACAATAATGGTGGAAGGCAAAGGAGAAGCAAGCACCTTCTTTACAAGGTGGCAGGAGAGAGAGCGAGCACGGGGGAAACCACCATATTTAAACCATCAGATCTCATGAGATCTCCCTCACTATCGTGAGAACAGCATGCAGGGGGAAAATGCCCCATGATCAGTCACCTCCCACCAGATCCCTCCCTCGACACAAAGGATTACAATTCGAGATGAGATTTGGGTGGGGACACAGAGCCAAACCATGTTGGGGGGATTACCTGTAAGTGAACCAGGTGTATGTGCTAAGAGACCTGCACCATCCCTGGAATTTGCAGAGGGCCCACCTGCACATTATTATGGGACCAGAGGCAGTATATGTTGTGGTGTTTGGTTCCTTAAGCTGGTAGCTCCTTGAAGAGGGGATTATAACTTTAATGTTTCTTACTACTCTATCAATTTTGGAAATGGTGATTTACTTTATGGAATGGCCAAACAAGGTTCTGTTCCCCAAGCCTTCCCTACCTTCAACCTCTTTCTCTACCTTTCTCTTTTCTCTCAGTAGCAAAAAAGCAAAACCCAACAACAAACCATATAAATGACTTTGTAACTTCCCAGAGATGGTTTTTGTATGCAAAGTAGTGTTCTACACTCTGGAAAAAATAGAAATGTATTTCTTTCAGCCTGAACTGGGTGGACATAATTGGATCTGCCTCTGAGAGCAAGGAATAGCACCTGTTCACTAACCTCCCAGAATCGTAATCCTGAAAATCTCCACTTTCATCCAGGGCACAGGCGTGGTGGAAACGTATCATGGCTACTCTGAAGCAAAGAAGGTTCTGCATGCCTTGGGAGGAGAGCCACACAGGCACAGTTCCTTGTTTTTGGAAAGGGACACCAAATCCATGCTAAGGCAGTCACGTGGGCACATACCAGTTTTCATAGAGGATATGACCTCAGAGAGTGAAGCTTGAATTGTTTCACAATTTGTGGTTCTGCCAGTTAGCCAGAGTTGTAGAAGTTCCCGTTTCCTTATAAGGGAAGCTCATCTAAAAGGAATCCTGCTTAATTCTTTGGTCATATGAGTGTCTACATCCTGTCAGGATTAGTACCATTGAGACAGGTCTCATAAAAGTGGGGTGTACTAGAGATAGTTCATTTTTGTTACATCTCATCACGGTGAGGGTGGTGAGCTTTCTCCTGGCTTATCAGGAGAAAACAAGGATAAGCTTAAAACTTGGATGGGGATTATTGAAGATAGGTGTGGAGGACCATGGGGGGCTCATCAAGGCACAGGAGAGAGACAGCTCTCTGCTGCTTCTCATGGGGGAAGGGAAAGAGATTCTAGACATTTGGAGAAGGCTTAAAGTTGGAAGTAGATACGCCAGTGGAAAAGGCTTTCAAACAGGTGCCCCTGGGATGATGGATAAGAGAAGCTTGGCACACAGACTATAAAGAATATGGCCCAAGGGCCCTAGCCCAGGGCTTCTCACATGACTACATGCAGGAATCACTGAGGGAGGCTGTTAGGAAGCAGCTTCTGACTCAGCACTCAGCCAGAGAATCTGCAGTTCTCGCCAGCTCCCAGGAGATGGTGACTGCCGGTCCAGACACCACCCTTTGAGTAGTGAGGTCCTAGAGGTCACATTTGTCCAACATGAAACTGGGGAGGGGGGTTTTCCTAAGAGCAAGGGCAGTCAGGACCATGAACCAATCTTATGCCTCCTGGAGCAGAGCTCTCCACCTCATCCTGGTGGTCTTGGAAGAGTGAAGAGATTCAAAGCACACGATGAGCTTTAACATAAGCTGCTGGCTTTGGCTACTGGGATTGAGCTTTATGAAAGTGTTCTGTTCCCACGGCAGTACAACATGGACCTCAGACCCTGGTATGTGGCACTGAGATACCTTGTGTGGACACCAGGGTGGGTAAGATTGGGTGGTCAGTAGACATCACAGAAAATGCAGGGAAAAGAGCATCAACAAAGATGACATTGGGGGAAAGAGCTCTGGAACCTGACTGTCGGGGTTCAGATCCCAGCTCCACCACTTAGCAGCAGCATGAACTTAAGTTTCTTAATTTCTCTGTGCTTTAGTTTCTTCAACTATAAAATGAGAATAATGGGCCAAACTTCAAGGGCTATCGTGAAGATTAAATGAGCTAGAACAGGTATTTAGAACAGGAACTGGCATTTAGAAAACACCCCCAAAATGCTAGTTGTTGTTACTACCAGTGGCCCTTGAAGCCACCACACACCTGTCCTGCCTCTTCATCTCGACATATACACAGCCTGACCTGTCTCAGCCTCTCACCTCACAGCCTCTCCCTCCCACTGGGCTAACCTCTGAGAACAAGGACCTTGTCTTACTCCCCTCTGTAAGTCTTCCCAGCACCTTGTGTAGTAATTTGAGGTTATTGCTGAATGTATCAAATAAAATGTTCTCCATCAGAAAAAGATTGAGATCCTCTTGTAGAAATTGCTGTACCCCAACTCTCCAAACCCAGGCTTCAGCTGGTATGGCAGCCAAGCCTTTCCACTGAGCTCTCTGGAAGTCCTCAGCCTGATGTATTTTTGGATTGTGTCTCCAGAATATGTCAAAATAGCTTTCCCCACACAAACACGATTGCTGCCCCCAGATCCTCAAGCCAGTCAGAGCCATCACTGGGGCCCCTTTTGGCACCATATTCTTGCAACATGTGGAGGAGGAAGCATTGAAAAGCACGTTAAAGCGGTGGAGTTTACTGCTTACAAAGAAGCACTTTGTGGTCTCAGAGTCCTGTTGCCTAAAGAGTGAGTTACTACTTTTTAGGTAAATACCAAGATAGGGGATCTTCCAGCAACACTCTTACAGATGAGAGAGAAGCAAAGTGGGAAGAAAACATGTTAGGGTCTCACTCTAAGGTTGGCTTGGCCTGATTTGGGAATTGGGTTCCCGATTGTTTTTCCAAATGGATAACTCAAGATCCTTAATTGCATCTGAAACCACAGATGGCCAGTTGTGGGCAAGGTTTATGGACTGAGGGATGTGAGGCCTTTTTGTGACCTTTGATGAATCACTTTACTTCTGGAACTTGGAGCGCTCATTCATTAAGGGAAGATTTGAACTAGCCCCCAGTTTGGGAATCTAGGTCATTCTGAGAAGATTCCTCCAGCTGCCAAGTTTCCATTTAGCATGCTATTTTGGAAATTTGCCACTAGAGGCCGCTGTGAATACAGTTTAGCCTTGCAGCTTTTTCAAAGGCAGAAGCCTGCAGAAACCTTTCATGAGTTACTAAGACATGCCTGCTATTTCTTGGTTGTGGAAAGCCAGCAACTGCTCAGATTGTGAGAGGGTAGAGTTGAGATGTCCACCTGGCACAGAATGAGCCTGTAAACGTGCTCCGTTGACACGGGCTGGCCGGCCTTCTTTTTTGTCTACGGGACTAGATGGAGGAGCCCTCCGTGCATGGTAAGGTTGGCTGAGTCCTGTGACCAGGTCCTGGTTCTGTAGCGTACCTTCTAAAGGGCTAGTTCCCTCTTGGCTGCTTAATATTCTGCTTTACAGTTGAATTCATTCATTCAACAAGTAATTTTGGAGCTCCTCTTGTACATCCACCACCAGCAAATATTTTAAAAGAATCAGAGAAAGTCAATGAAAAGGAACCTTAGAGGAAAGCAAAAAGTTATTGTCCCTTCTGTGTTTCATGGTCTGTGGATGCTCCTCGTACATATTTTTCTCTTAATCCCCCAAACCAGCCTCTGAAGTTGGTATTATTATGCCCATTCCTGGATGAGCAAACTGAAGACCAAAGGCAAGTAGCACAAAGCCTTGTACAGACTGAATGGATGGAATAAAGGGCCGGACCTTGCATGGCTAATAAAAGGCAGGGCTGGGGCTTGAATATGGGGAATTTGGATCCCAAGTTCTGCTCTTTTCCTATGATCTCCACCTTTGACATACAGAGGAGAAAGATGAGGTGCAGGAAAGGAATAATCTGGTGGCAGGGCAGAGGTTAGAACCTGAATCTCCTGCCTTACTGGCTGGGGTTGTTCAACTGACTTCTCCATCCTAGCGTGTCCCCAGGCCAAACTGACTGGCTGGCCCTAGCCTCAGCTGTCTCTACGCTCCTTCCAATCAGAGCCTGAACCAGGCCTGTGGAGGCGCAGCAGGAGGAAGGGCACACAAATGACCCTCATCGGGATGTTTATTGGATCATAACTGTATTATCCTCACCACTCAGCTAATCTCATAGAAATCGCTTTCCTCTCCGTGAGGATCTGGCCACAGCTCCATTAAGAGCTGCTGCCCTGCATACCTGTGAGGAAGCTCTTATACAGCAGAAATAGTGGAGAGGAGAGAGAAGTCATATTTCTACTTCCTCATTACACTGACGGGGGCAAGTGGCAATTTCACTGTATAAGAAAGGCCCTCAAAGGAAAGGGAGTTCGAAGTTCGTGATTTTGGGGGCAACATTCGGCTCCGAAGGAAATGTTTCCTTTGTGCTTCCCTTTTTGAAAGCATTTGTGATGCTGTTTAAGATCAAATAAGAAAAGGGAAGGAATTTGTGTTTGGGGAGCTCACGACGTGCCAGGTACTTTATACATATTATTCCATTAATCCTCTCTGAAGAGCTGTGGACAGGGCATCACAATGCCCCTCTCATAGATGAGCCCGTTTCATAGATGAAGGCACCGCCTTAGTTGTCTGGGCCTTGGCGGGGCTGAGCTAGGAGTCTGTTCTTTCCCTCTGTTGCACTCTTAATTCACACAGGGATGGTTTCCCTGCCGTTCTTTTTCCCCTCCTCCCTCCAGCTGAAAAAATATGGAAACTAGTTTTCAAGCCAGGACTAGTCACTGTCTGACTTTGACTTTGGTAACTTCCTTTCCCAAGCCTTAGTTTTTCCATCTGTAGAATGAGAGGCCCAGACTCTCATTCTAACTGCATCTAGTTTAAACCTCTATGATTTTATAATAGTATTTTTCTCCCAGGGAGCTCCCAGTACATCCTCATCTAATTGGAATCTCATACCAACTCTGGAAGGAATGGTAGTATGGTTATATTATTAACCCCATTTTTAAGCTGGAGGAAGAGACCAGAGAACCCGGCACTCTGTTGCAAACTCCCCCGCCGGCCCCCTCCGCAGGCCAGCTGCCTCCAAGGGGCTGTCAGCAGCAGCTCCTGCAGCCTGACACCTGAGCCTCACGCAGGCTCCTGACAGAATTATCAGAGAACTGGAGAACAAATACTTCCCGTAATCGGGGCGACGGTTCTTAGCCAGAGGTGGAGGAGGCAAGATGTGAAGTGTGTCTGATGAGTTCCTCTCCCAGTGTAGGGTCAGAGCTAATAAAACCCAAGGAAATCTCGGCGGGCTGCTGGAGATGCGAGCGAGCAGGCGAGCCCTGGGGGCAGGGCCACCGGGACTTAAGCTTCCGCACAAAGCCAGGCTTGTGGCGTTTTGTGCACATCTCAGTTACCTTCGGCAGCCAGGCAGGCAAATACAAGCAGCTTGGCATGAAAATGAATTTAGAGCTTAAAAGAAAAGAAGTGTTTCACCCTCGGTGGCTTCTCAGGCTGCCCCGGTACAGGTACAGCCAGGGGAGGCAGGTGCCAAGGAGCAGTGGTGACAAAGAATCTAAGGGCTGGAGTGAAATGTCAATTCCCTTCCCCTCCCACACACATGGCCTGAGGGAGGGAGGGGCGGAGTCCTGCAGCTTGAGCCGATGACCCTCACAGCCGCTGGAGCAGGAGAGAAAGGAGAGGCCGCCCACGTGAAAATCAGCTGCTCCGTCTCCGCCCTTGATGCCAATCAGGAAGGCATCAAGTGTTGGGAGGCTGAGACTTCAGGGTGGGACCTAGTTTGCTTTTAAGCATCCGAAGAAATGTGAGGACTCATTTTCCATTTCCCAAGATGCTGAAACAAGAGGAAATGGGTTTACATTGAATGGAGAGAGAGCGAGTTCGGGAGGCCTACAAGTAGACTGGCGGGCTTGGTGGGTAATGTACTTAAATGAAATTAAACCCAGCACAAAGAAAGAGAAGGAGGCTGAGGCTGAGGCTGGGAAAGGCCAGGCTGTGGAGGACCAGGGTAAGAAGGCCCAGTCCCTGCCATCAGGACACATCCCCTGCCAAGGGAGAAAGGGGAAACATCCACCAAAGTGAAGAGCTTGGATGTTCAGTGGAAAAAGAAACTCGGTTAGACTGCGAGAATCCAGGCTAGCTTCTTGGAAGAGATGGTACCTGAAACATGGTTAGGATTTGGGCCGGGCAGAGAGGAAATGGCAGGAAGAAAGGCCCAGGGGCAAGCATATGGGGCTGGTTCCAGTTGGATATACCTGGTAGTGAGGGTGGGGGCGGTGAAAGGTCACTTTGGTCTTCCTTGTGCCAAATGGCACAGATGGCACATCTCTGCTTATCAATCGACAGAAAGTCAAGGCAATCCATCCCCCCTTGAAGTAGCTGAGGTGAAGGAAGGAAGGATCCAGGAGACTGATTCTAATCAGCGTGCCTATGAGCTCTTGGCTCTAATTACTGCTTGTTAACAAAACAACTTTGGGTGAATGTCTTTCCTTCTCTAGACCTCAGTTCCCAGATCTGTAAAATCTAGGCGAGTTGGATTATCTTTAAAGTCCTTTGCAGGACTGAGGCCTCTAATCCCATGACTGACAATATTAAGCTAAATATTGGGTTAAATGTGTATGAGGGCAGGGGTGGGGGAGGTTACAGACTGGGATGTCTACACTTGGACATAGTGAAGAGTGGAAGGATCACAGCCTGGGCACAGATCTTGTGGTGCTGGGCTAGGCACTGCAGACGTGTGAGGGGCTCAGATCTGGGCCTGGGCCATGGCAGAGGCTGAGGCTTCTGGACAGGCCCCTGAGTCAGGTCAGGGAGCAGAGGCACTGTCCTAAGGAGCAAAGACAGCAGCTTTGGACATACATTGTTCTAGGTTTGCACCCTGTCTCTGCCACTGACCTGTGTGAGTTTGGGCAAATTAAATTACCAAACTACTTTGGGCCTTAGTGTCCTTATCTGAAAAGATGGAGCAAATAATGCCCATTATTCTCCTACATATTTCCCAGAACATAAACTCAAAATTTACGCTGTAACCCCACTGGACTGAGCTTCTAAGGAGACTGTGTCTCCCTCATCTCTCTCTCCCTCATGGTGAACTATGCACAGCACATGGTACAGAGGAGTACAGTTTTGTTAAGTGGGATAATGAGCTTATTGTGAGGATTAAATATGTGATGGAGGCCAGGCGTAGTGACTCACATCTGTAATCCCAGCACTTTGGGAGGCCGAGGCAGGAGGATTGCTTGAGGCCAGGAGTTTAAGACCAACCTGGGCAACATAGTGAGATCTTGTCTTTAAAACATTAAATTCAATTTAAAAAATAAGGTCGGGTGCGGTGGCTCACGCCTGTAATCCCAGCACTTTGGGAGGCCGAGGCAGGTGGATCACGAGGTCAGGAGATCAAGACCAGCCTGGCTAACATGGTGAAACCCCGTCTCTACTAAAAATACAAAAAATTAGCCGGGCATGGTGGCGGGCACCTGTAGTCCCAGCTACTCAGGAGGCTGAGGCAGGAGAATTGCTTGAACCTGGGAGGTGTAGGTTGCAGTGAGCTGAGATCACGCCACTGCACTTTAGTCTGGGTGACAGAGCAAGACTCCGTCCAAAAAATAAATAAATAAATAAATAAATTTTAAAAATAAATAAATAGGCCGGGCACGGTGGCTCACACCTGTAATCCCAGCACTTTGGGAGGCCGAGGCGGGCGGATCACGAGGTCAGGAGATCGAGACCATCCTGCCTAACACGGTGAAACCCCGTCTCTACTAAAAATACAAAAAATTAGCCAGGCGTGGAGGCGGGCGCCTGTAGTTCCAGCTACTCGGAAGGCTGAGGCAGGAGAATGGTGTGATCCCAGGAGGCGGAGCTTGCGGTGAGCCGAGACCGCGCCACTGCACTCCAGCCTGGGTGACAGAGCGAGACTCCATCTCAAATAAATAAATAAATAAATAAGTGATGGATGTTAAATTCTTACATGCTTATTGCATGGTGAGTCCTTAGTAAACACATAAAAATCCCTTCCCTTCTCTGTGGTATTGGCCCAGGGGCCCAGAAAGTCACAATGTGATAGTTGTGAAACAACAAGTAAACAGCTCAATTCATGACAGATGCTGAATAAATGTTTAGGAGTGGGGAGATAGATAAGAGATGTGTGTAGTGGGGGAGATTCAGGCCCTGTCTGAGACTGACACGTGCTCACCAGGGGTCCTCATGAAGGAGTCACTGTTTTGGAGGCCAACAGTGGATTTGGACAAACGGGGCACCTACCATGTGTCAGGCCCTGCCCTAGGGGCTTGGGATGCAACAATGAACAAGACAAAGTCCTTGCCTGCAGAAAGCTTCTATCCTAGTGGGGGAAACACGCAAGGATCATGCTATGAAGAAAAATAAAGGCGCATAAGGGGAGTGAGAGCAACATGGTACTATGTTGGGTAGTGTGACCAGGAAAGCCTCTTCAAGGAGAGGGCGTTGAGGCAGAGACCTGAGGGGCCTCAGGGACCCAGGGGAGAGTGGTCCGGGCTGAGGGAGTAGCAAATAGAAAGGCTCTGAAGCAGGTGCCTGCAGGGCCAGTGAGGGGCCAGTGTGGCTGGAATGGAGTCAGTGCCAGGGCGAGAGAGGAGATGAAGTCAGGTCACGAGCAGAGCCCAAAGCCCAGCAAGTCCTTTTTCCGTAGAATGAGATGGGAGCCAGGGGAGGGTCTTAAGCAGAGGAGCGACACGACCTGACCTTGCTTTTAAGTGGATCCTCTGGTTGCTGTGAAGGTTCTGGTATCTAGACTGTAAGCACGGGGGGCCTCCCTTACTTGGAAAAGCAGGAGTGGCTGGAAGGAAGAGGAGGCCAAGAGAAGTGAGCAGGGAGCTGGTGCCCACCAGGTTGCAGACAGATGCCAGGGCCAGGCAGGACGGAGGGGTGGATCCTGGGGGCAGAAAGGGCTACTGGGCTGGCAGCAGGAGGGCCATGGGGCTTCTTGCCCAGATGCAACATGGACTGAGCTAGCTGGCACTGTGACATGGCGGAAGGGAGGGGCAACATGGGCTCTGGTTGGGATGGTGGGGCATTAAGCAGGGAGGCTGCCACCCTTCCAGCAGGAATGAGGGACTGGCGACATGGAGAGTCCCATGGCTCGCCTCTTGCCACACCTTTGGAGTCAGGTCCTCATTGCTCTTGGGTACCTGGCCTCACTGTTATTCGTGGAGTTTCTTATCAAGGGAAGAGTCGGATGACCTTGATTCCATCACTCTTCCTCTTTAAGCTTTTCAGTAAAAGAAGGGGTTTTACCTGGATGGTCTCCAACCAAGCCCCTTCTAGGATTTCTATTAATGGGAGGAATCAGACACTGCATCTCCCCTGCCTCTCTACTCCGATGACGGTTTCAGTTCCTGCCATGCCTTGTCTTTCCTTCTCTCCCCGGGGCTACCATGAATAGTGGTGCAGGGTGTTTAGTGCACAAGGGCACCCAGCCAAGGGCATGAGTGGGGGCTCAATCCAGCTCACATTCTGCCCAGAAAACCTTGTGTCCTGCCTGACTCAAGGTTGCATTTACCCACAGTAGAGAATGCCTTTTTCTAGTTTGTTCTAGGTGCAGCATGGGCAGCCCTACTTTCCTGTCCCCTGCACAACCCTGCTTCTGCTCTTCTGTGCCCTTTTCTCCCACCATCCCCAACCTCAAACGGGGAGAGGAGGGCAGCATTTACAAGTAGTGCTTTGGGAGGGGTGAGGGGACAGCAGCTGTCTCTTCTGTGAGGAGCTCTGCCCCCTAAGCCCGGTGGTGCTTTTCCCCTCCTTATCAATGCTGTGAGTTGCCTCTCAAAATTGCTCTGCCGTCATTAACACCGTGGATTAGGTCAGATGAGAGCATGTTTGCAGTCTTGGATGGCAAAGGCAAAACGCTGATGCTGATTATTCCAGATCTTCTGGGCATGGCCCATTCCGTGCTTGATGTTCTTAATCAGAGGGACGAGTGGTAGTTACGTGGCGGGTGGGCCAGGGCCATGGTTGTTTCTAATCTGGCTGCCAGGCACAGACGGCACGTCTGCAGCACCTGCCAGCCCACGCACTGGCCTGCCTGGACATCACAAGTGACCAGGGTTACTCGGCACTATCATATCTGTCAAAGAAGAAACAACTCCTCCAACGGCAACATCTGTGGGGCTGCTTTTGAACTATCAGCAATTCATTTGAGCAAGAGCTGGGAGCATTTTTCCCCTGGGCCTGATCAGTAAGTTGCTTTTTTTTGTTTTTTGTTTGTTTGTTTCTTTTCTTTTTTTTGTTTGTTTGTTTGTTTTGTTTTGCTTTTTGAGACAGAGTCTCACTCTGTCGCCCAGGCTGGAGTGCACTGGCGCAATCTCAGCTCACTACAACCTCCACCTCCCAGGTTCAAGCAATTCTCCTGCCTCAGCCTCCTAAGTAGCTGGGATTACAGGCCCGCACCACCACGCCAGGCTAATTTTTTTTGTATTTTTAGTAGAGACAGGGTTTTGTCATGTTGGCCAGGCTGGTCTCAAACTCCTGACCTCAGGTGATCCGCCTACCTCAGCCTCCCAAAGTGCTGAGATTACAGACTTGAGCCACTGCACCCAGCTCCTGATCAGTAAGTTTTATGTTCTGGTTGGCCATGCAGCGGGAGGGTGTCCTTCAGACCACCCCTCCTCCAGTGTCCCCTTCTGAAAAGCCTCTGTGCCCAGCGGAGGCTGTGGCCTTGCATCATGGCCCATCGCCTCCTGGCCTCATATTCTACCTCCACCAACCCTGACCCTGTGCTCCAGCCACACTACAGCCCCCAGTCGCAGATCTCTGGCCCTTCCTCATGCTAGTCCCCTGCCGGGAATGCCTGCACAGCCTTGTCCTCCAGGCAGAAGCTCATCATCTGTAGCAGCCGCTGCCTTGCCAGTGCCCACTGCAGCCTCTAACTTTTCCCACTTCAGTGTGCTCCAGTCCCACGCCCGACTGCCTTTCTTTGCCTAAGGCTTTCTCTGGCTTCTGGAACCTGCATTGGCCTCTCTGTGCTGGTTAGGCCAGAAGTGCCAGGAAATTAATACCCTCCAAAAGCAGCCCTCAGCCACTGAGCCAATGACTGGCAGAAGCTGGTATAAACATATCCCAGCTTCCTCACCCCTCTGGCAGCCTAAGTTTGAAATGCGTTCTACAGTCTCCCAGAGTTCTGCAGCAGGACTATACCCTAGTTGCCTGTAGTGATGACTGGCTTGATAAAGCACCTTTTATTGTCTACCTTCCCTTCCCCGTCTCACCTCTGCCCTCATGAATGGATTAATGCCCTTATGAAAGGCATTATCCCTGAGCTAGGCCCTTTTTGCCCTTCTGCCTTCCACCATGTGAGGAAGTGTTTGCCCCTCTGGAGGACACAGCAACAAGGACCATCTTGGAAGCAGAGACCTGGCCCTCACCAGACACCATACCTGCCGGCACCTTGATCTTGAACTTCTCAGCCTCCAGAAGTGAGAAATACATTTCTATTATTATTAAATTACTCAGGCTAAATAATTTTGTTATAGCAGCAGGAACAGACCAAGACACCTCCCAAATGTACTACTCACATACAAATCTTTGTCTCAGGGTCAGCTTCTAGGGGAAACAAACTTCTAAGACATCACCTCAATGTCCATCTCAGTATCACTTCCTTTTTGCAGTTTCCCCTGACCCTGACCCTCCCTTCTTCCTGTTCCTGGGGCAGAACCATTGGTCACTCTTCTCCCAGAGCCGTTTTTTTTTTTTTTTTTTTTTTTTTGAGATGGAGTCTCGCTCTGTCGCCCAGGCTGGAGTGCAGTGGTGCGATCTCGGCTCACTGCAACCTCTGCCTCCCAGGTTCAAGCAATTTTCCCACCTGAGCCTCCCAAGTAGCTGGGATTACAGGCACCTGCCACCAGGCCCAGCTAATTCTTTTGTATTTTTGGTAGAGACGAGGTTTCACTATGTTGGCCAGGCTGGTCTCAAACTCCTGACCTCAAGTGATCCATCTGCCTCAGCCTCCCAAAGTGCTGGGATTACAGGCGTGAGCCACTGTGCCCGGCCTCCCAGAGCCCTTTCTACCTACCTCAACCGCATTCCTCATGCTGCACTGTGGTTTCTCTCTCTTCATGTCCTGGGGCTCCCAGTAGCCTGGGAACTCTTTGGGGATAGATACTGTGTCCTTTTTGCCTTTTATTCTCTGAGCCTAGGACTGCACCCAGCACACAGCATGTGTCATATATATACATTTTTTTCTTTTTTCTTTTTCTTTTCTTTTTTTTTTTTTTTTTGCCAAATAGCCAGCAGTGAAAGTGCAACGACTAAAAGGGAATGGAGTGACACAGACAAGTGTCTACAAGAGACCCTGGGGCTGCTACTCCAAATGCTGTCACTTTGCAAGGTTACTGAGTAGAACTTCAATCTTACTACTCACCTGCTCAACAACCTGCAATGGCTCCCTATTGTTGCCTTTCCCAACAAGGCCTCATTTCATGGATGATTTTCCATTGTCTGGCCCTATCCTAAAAGAGAGTGGAGCCTCTTGCTCAGAGTCAGGCTTTGGTCTCAACTGCCTTGTTTCACATTCTCACTATGCCAGTCCCCAGCTGGGTGATGATGAGTAAGTTACTTAGCCTCTCTGGGCACTGGCTTCCTTACTTATTAAATGTAGATCATATTAGGTTGGTGCAAAGTAACTGCAGCTTTTCCCACTAAAAGTAATAATATCTCACTTATAAAATTATTTTGAGAATTTAAAATCATGCACGGTCCCTGTGAATATGCTACAAACCGCTGATTTATACAACTTAAAATGGTAATTTTATGGTATGTGACTAACATTTCAAAAAAAAAAAAAGTAAGCATGGTGTCTGGCCCAGATCTTTGAAAATAAAACGATGCTAATTATTGTTATGAACAAGGTTTCCCAAGGCCCTGTCACTGGGCCAGGCACACAGCAGATGCTCAGTAAACACTCCTGGAATGAATGGAGAACATATTCCACAAGCATGCTTTGAGCATTGTTTATTTCAGGTATGTGGGGGATGGGGAACATAGAGATACCGAGTTCAGTTTTGCATCCTCAGGAAGGGAAGACAGAATTATTCTCCTTGGAGTGGGGCCTCCTGACCCAGCTGTGCCTGGCTGTCAGGGGAATTACAGCCTCTGTCCCTTGCTGCCTGTTCCAGGAGGCAGAACCCAGTCCAGCTGATTCTGAGCCATGGGGAAATTGTAACAGGCAGAGGAATGTGTTCTTGTATTTATCTTTGACTGACAGTATCTGATGTTCCAGGAATTGACTTCAAACAGAATCCGGAGGAGCCCCTTATAGTCCCGCTGCCACAAACAAGGCCCAGAGAGCGCAACTCTGCCCAGCCCAGCACCAGGTTTTTGGCCTCCCCGCCGGCCCGAGGCACATCGGCTTCGATGTGCCAGGCGGTGGGTGAGGAAGTGGAGGTTCCAGCTCGGCAAAGCTTAGGCTGAGGCTGAGGATGGGCTAGAGTCAAGTCTACGTGTGCAGCCTTACTCAGGGAGACGCCTCTGCGCTGCAACCTCATGCCCGGGAGGGCAAGGCTGGGCTAGGGCGGGGGATCGCGAGGGGCTTGGCCGGGAAGAGGACTGCAGGAGAGGTGTCCCAACTCTCCCCTCGCTCGCCAAGCACACAGCACGCGCCTACTCGGTGCTTGCTGCATAGAAGCCCAGGGAGCTCGGGCCGATCTCCCAGTCTGGTTGCCACCAGACTGGGTGGCAGGAGCTTCTAGACCTGGAGGCTGGCTCAGTCGTGTGGTCACGACGGGCGGGGGAGTGGAAGGGCGCTGGCGCGTGGTTTCGGCAGCCGACTTGGCGAGGCCGCGGCTGGCGGGAACCACGGATGGGGGAGGCGCCCATGCACCGACCCCACCTGGGCCACTGGGAAACCGAGGTAGTCCCTCCTGGCACTGGGGTCGCCCCCACACACCTCCCCAGAAGGAGATGTAGGGTCTGTTTCTGAACTGAGACCTGCCCCCGAGTAGGGCGCACACTCAGCAGAGACCCTCCACACCCAAGCCCCTGGGAGGGGATCTTTTTTGCACACCTCCCTCCCACTTATGCCCCCTCTCAACCCTGCATAGACCTTTCTCAAAAAGGCGCCCGTTGGTTCCCATAACCCTCCCCCTCCCCCAGGATGGAGACCCCTGATGGGAGATAGGGGTGGTGAGAGGGGGCGGGCGCAAATGAAGATGCGCGCGACCAGGACCACCTCTTGCTGTCACCCGCCACGTCCCCAGCATCTGGACCGCGTCCCCCGGCCCGCCACGCGCGCACACACACACACACGCGCACACACACACGCTCACACTCACCCTGCGCGCAGACCCCGCCCGCGGCCCCGCCCCGGCCCCTGCGGGCGCCCCCTCTGGCGTTCCCGGGTGGCGGGAGGCTGCGGCTTCGGGCAGATTTGATTTTCCCGCAGCCCGGGCGCCCCGGAGCCGAAGCCCGAGCCGAGGAGGTGGCGCTCGCAGCCGCGTCTCAGCCCCGTCGCCGCCGGCGCCAAGACCCAGGGAGAGGCGGCGCAGCCCGGGCGCTCGGGCTCCGCGCTGCCGGCGCCCCGCCACCCCCGCCGCCAGCGCCCCATCCGGCGCCTCCCGCTCCTCACGCCCCTCTCCCTGTCTTCTGCATCCCCTCTACCTCTGCCCACAGACGCGCGTCCCTCTCCTGGTGCCCCTCTCCACGACTCCGCGTTTCCCTCCCGGTGCCCTCTCCCCGCGCCCCTCTCCCCGCGCCCCTCTCCCCGCGCCCCTCTCTGCCTTCCCCGCTGTGCCCCCGCTCCCTGGGCTCCTTGCCCTTCCCCACTGGGCCCCTAGCCTCCTCGCGGCGTCACCCGAGCCCCCTCCTCGATCCGCGGCCCCCGCTCCCTCCGCCCTCTTCCCTCTCTCACTTCCCACGCCCCCTTTTCGCGCTCCTCTCTCCTCCCCTTGCCGCCCAGCCCAGGCTCTGGAGTTGGGGGAGAGCCCAGGGCTCCAGTCGCTCCGGAGGAGGCGTGAATCTCGCAGGGATTGACTAATTTGGGGTGGGGGGTGCGGTGGGCGATGGAGCAGCCTGAGGACATGGCGTCGCTGAGCGAGTTCGACTCCTTGGCGGGCAGCATCCCGGCCACCAAGGTGGAGATCACCGTGTCCTGCAGGTGAGCCTCCCGCTGGCCGGGTCCCCTTGCCCCGGCCCTGGACGCAGAGCCCCGCGGCCCCTGCCGCTTCGATCCTAAACCTCCGCGCGCCCCCTTCCCAGAGTGTCCTGGTCTCCAGGACTGCGCCCCTGCCGATCTGCCAAGAGCCCCTGTCCTGTCCAGCTGCGGGTGGCGACGGCAGAATAGGAAGCCAGGCTGGGGTCATATCCCAGAAAGTTTGCGCTCCAGGCTGTTGCATCGAGGAGATATGAAGACACAGGAACAGGGGGTCCAGGCACCCAAGTGGGGAGAGGGAGTTGGTAAAAGGCTGTACTACGGTCTCTGCTCAGGCTATCTCTGATCACCCCATCCCCAAATCACGAAGTGAGTGATTTGCCCCCATCCCTCCCAGGCTCGTCCACCCTCTCCCTTCTGTGCCCTCCTCTCTTCTCTCTTTGCCCCTTCTTTGCCCCAGCATCCTGATCCTCCCCTCACCAGTCTCCCCCACCCCACTGTCCTAGACTCTAGGATTTTAAAGCCTTCCTTCATCTCTATCAACAACGAAATCGACTCCTGGAAAAGGATCAGATTGACTCATTCATACTAAGGTGTGGATACATGATAACAACTTAAAGTGGCACTATTAAAAAAATAACTTGGGTCAAAAATCTTAAGCCAAAGGAATAGAACACTGATTGTGAAACTGTAGAGTCCAACAGAGGAGGAGGGGGAATATTTTTGTGGGCTACCACACCCAAATCTTCACTCATGTCACACAGGGTTTGGGGGTAACTTCTCTGTCTAAGAGCTGGGTCGACCCCAGGTTCTCCTAGCTAGGGGAAGGCTGCCCCTGGCAGTAAGAGGGTATGGGTGGCAAAGGGGGATTTTTCCCTAGTTCAGTCTCTCTGTGGCTGGCCTAGGATCATGTGCTGCCATGCAAGCATCACCCACTTTGAGGTTCCCCCACAGAGGCCATGCCCCCTGCCCCAGATCACCGACAGCATTTCTGGAGCCCTGGCTGTGCCCTTGTTCGAAATCACCCATCTCATCCTCTTCCAGGTTGCTCCTTGGTCAGACCCTCCATGAGAGGTAACCTTGTTGCCCCCCCAGTCCTGTATTACAAAGTTGTGGCATTGATGAGGTGTAGGTAGAGCTGGAGAGTCTGGGCAGGGGTGTGAAGGAGGGAAGGACTCAGGGTGACTTTCTCTTGAAGACTTGGGGATAAGTGGCAGTGAAGGCTAGTCTGGTTGAACGTAACTTCCCCCCTAAGCCAGGCCCTCTGGGGGCTCCTGTGATAGCTCCCAGGTCCCATACACCATGCCGTCAGGATCATCTCCCAACGCCATTTGCATCTTGTCATTACTCTGCTGGGAGATTCCTGATGGCCCATTAGCTCCAGTCTCACCTCCTCAGCCATCAAAAGCAGCACGGCCTCCCCACCCTTCTCCTGCACGCACATCCCTGCGCCTGGCACTCCCTCCCAGCCTTCAATCATGCCTGTCATCTTCAGTTGTCTTGGGATCCTTCCCACCTCCAAGCCTCTGAACAGCCCATTCCCCATCCAGATTTCACTCCTCCTTTATCTCCCCAAGTTCATGATCCCCCCACTCCTGAAAAGCCTGGCCTCACGCTCCCCACTTTCAGGCATCCTCTCACCCATGAGACACACAGCTCAAATCATTGTCTTCTGTGTCCTGTGGGCCCTAGGTACTCAGCCTGGGCCACAGGGTCACTCACATACTGAGGATGAAACCTCTTGAGATGTCTCAGGTGTGCAGACGTCATCCCTCCCCTCTCAAAGCAACTGTGTAAGCATTTGAGGGCAGGGATTCCCACCCTGAGTCAGACCCATGCACCCTCTACTCCAGTGGAGAGGAAAGGAGATGGAGGGCAGATAGTGTGGCTTTGGAGTCAGATACCTTGAAACAGAATCTCTGCTTCACCACTTGGGGCAAACTTTAAGCCTCAGTTTCCCCCACCTGTCAGGTACAAACAATAAGCAGCATGTACTCATGGAGAAACCTTGTTCACCAAGGTAGCTCATGTGCTTAGAGCAGTGCCTGGCACTTGCCAAATACTGTTGGAGGAATTAACTTGCAGGAGTGGAGGAGCATGAAGCACCTAGCAAGCTACTTTGCACTTGCTTGGCACACAGTAGGTGCTCAATAAGTAGCTACAATGATCACTGGAAGGCGGTAGCACCTGGCCCCTCCTGTTTGCTTTCTGGAAGTAAAGATGCCCAAAGGACTCAAACCTCTTGCATAAGAGGCCTTCCTGGGGGATGTGGTTCTGGGGCTGACCCTGGGTCAATTCCCTTTTGGGGGACATGATCCATGAGCTGAGGAAGGCCCTGACCTGGGGCCTGCTCATGTTCTCCAGAAAGCCAGAGGTGGGGGGAAGTGGGTTTTGGTGGGCAGAGATGAGGAGGGAGCAGTCACTTAGAACAGAGGGGAGGTGAGAAAACTGTCTGGGTGGCCTGGAAATTGTAGATGCATCTCTCTGCCTCAGCCAGGCCCAACTATTCAGGTTCTAGAACAGAGAGAAAGAGGAGGAGGAAAAGGAGGAGGAGAGGAGCACAGGGAGGAGGGAGAAATGCAGACAGTGGCTTTCTCCAGCATATTCTTCACTCCATGGTCGCCAGTTAAAGTCAAGTCCCTCCCCCCTGCACCCTGTGGTCAGCGCTCTCAGGGCTCCAGGAGAGGAGGCTCTGGGGAGGCTCTGCCCTGGGCATCTGAGTGACACCTGCTGGTGGGCCCAGAACAGTAGGGCAGGCAGAGGGGCTGGCAGGTGAGAACTCCAGGGGGTTTCAGGATGGGCAGCTGGGGTAGAGGGGCCAATGTTTCAGGGAAGATTATGAGTTGCCACCTCTGGCTCCCAGGAACACTTGTTTCCACTTGCCTTCCTCCTCATGAAGGGGCCTACCACTCCCCTACCACAGAGCCTTCTTCTGCTCTGTGCCTAGGGGAGGATCCTGCACCTGCTGTGCCCATCCTAGGGCTCAGCTAGCTAAGCAAAGCTGCCTGGCACAGGTGCACATCTGAGTCAGAACACAGGGCCACCATGGGGCCAAGTCTCCACTGAAGGCAAATGACACTGGGGATGGACAGTTTCAGGCCCCTGCTTCAGGTAGAGTATACTATACTCCCAAACAATTATTTTTACTGACTGTGGTAAACTCAGGGCCCAAGATTAGAAAGCCTTTGGTTATTTGGCACAACGGTTATGAATGTGAGCCCTGGAATCTGTCTCCTTGGTTTCAAATCCCAGCTCTCTTCCTATGACCTTGGGTAAGCTACTAAGCTGTCTATGCCTCAGTTTCCCCATCTGTAAAGAAAGCATAATGATCCTTATCAGTTATGAGGCTTAAATGAATTAATCCATGAATATCGACTGATGTTGTTGCTTATTTGATACCTGGAAGTTAATAAAAATTTGCCTCTATAGCTGGCTCCCAGGGTCTGTGTGTGTCCTGGAGATCTGATCAATCTAGAGATTCTTTTTTTTTTTTTTTTGAGATGGAGTTTTTGCTCTGTTGCCCAGGCTGGAGTGCTGGAGTGCAAAGGTGCGATCTCAGCTCACTGCAACCTCCGCTTTCTGGGTTCAAGTGATTCTCCTACCTCAGTCTACTGAGTAACTGGAATTACAGGTGCCTGCCTCCACACAGGGCTAATTTTTGTATTTTTAGTAGAGACAAGGTTTCACAATGTTGGCCAGGCTGGTCTCGAACTCTTGACCTCAGGTGATCCACCAGCCTTAGCCTCCCAAAGTGCTAGGATTACAGGCGTCAGCCACTGTGCCCTGCCAATCTAGAGATTCTTAAGGGTTGTTTTGGAAGTGAGTAGGGCAGATGGTTTGTGGAACTAGATACCAGTAGACATCATAAAAAATATGACTTTAAAGACCCTCCTCCCTTGAGCCAAGAGCTCTTCCTTCCTCTGATGGCCTGTTCTAGACCCTTCCTGACTGTGTGAGCCATCCTGCTGAGTCAATCAAAACTTACCTGTCTGACGTTCCATTCTCCAAAGGCGCCACTATTTTTCAGGTCTCCATGCAGGGATCTGGCCCAGCATGTTGGTTAGAAAGAATGATTTGCATTTTTTACATAACAAGAAACCTTTGCACTTGCGCAGGGTCCTGCTGGAGAAGCAATGCACAGTTCCACATGGTGGGTTCCCAAGACCCAGGGAAGACGGGGCGGGGCCAGTCTGGAAGCAGCCCATTGCTTAGCCCTGCTGGCTTCCCTCTCCCCACCAGCTGGTATGGGGCTGGTGGGCAGCTGTTGTTCTGCCCCAGAGATATTGTTTTCTGCTGTCTGTTCGGGTTGGCGTTTTGTTGCCCTGGAGCCAGAGAGGCAGCCCGGCTCAGGAGCTGTGCCCTGGGTCTCTCAGAAGGGGTGTGAACAGCTCTGAGCGCTTTCTTCTGACAGGCAGGGAGAGGGTGGTTTGGGGGAGGGAGGAGCCTGGGGGAGGGCGGCAGCTGTCAAAGCCAGTGCTAGGAAAAGAAGTCCATTTAACCATTGAATACACTAAGGTACTCAGGTCAGTGGAGCTAGGGGAATAATAACAGTGGCATTTACTGAGTGCCTACTGCATGCTAGGTACTTTACATCATATTAGGCTGAACCGTATGCAATTTCTACACTCAACTTTTTTTTTTTTTTGAGATGGAGTCTCGTTCTGTCATCCAGGGTAGAGTACAGTGGCCCAATCTCGGCTCACTGCAACCTCTGCCTACTGGGTTCAAGTGATTCTCCTGCCTCAGCCTCTTGAGTAGCTGAGATTACAGGCATGCACCATCACACCCGGCTGATTTTTGTATTTTTACTGGAGACGGGGTTTCACCATGTTGGTCAGGCTGGTCTTGAACTGCTGACCTCAGGTGATCGGCCCGCCTCGGCCTTCCAAATTGCCGGGATTGCAGGCATGAGCTACCGCACCCAGCCCATCTGTTTTTAACCTATTCAAATAAATAACACAACTTGTTTTTTTTTTCTTTCCTTCCTTCCTTCCTCCCTCCCTCCCTCCCTTCCTTCCTTCCTTTTTTTTTTTTTTTTTTTGAGATACAGTCTCTGTTGCCCAAGCTGGAATGCAGTGGTAGAGTCATAGCTCAATGCAGCCTCCAACTCCTGGGCTCAAGTGATCCTCCTGCCTTAGCCTCCTGAGTTGCCAGGACTACAGGTGCACACACACCACCACATCTAGCTAATTTTTAATTTTTTTTTGATTTTTTTTTTTTTGTTCGTTTGTTTTGTAGAGGTGAGGTCATACTCGGTTGCCCAGGCTGATTGGCTGATCTCAAACTCCTAGTCTGAAGCAGTCCTCCAGCCTGTGCCTCTCAAAGTGCTGGGATTAGGTGTGAGCCACTGCACCTGGCCTCACATAATACTTTTATATATTTCAAATTAAGGTTATTATATTAGTTCTCAATTGCTATGTGACAAATTACCACAAACTTAGTGGCTTTGAACTACAGCCATTTCTCATTTCCTAGTTTCTGTAGAAGTCCAGGCATGACATAAGTGGCTTTTCTGCTCAGGGTCTCACTAGGCTGGAATCAAGGTATTGGCAGGGCTGTGGTCTTATCCAAGGCTCTGAGTCCTCCTCCAAGCTCACTGGTGGGTGGCAGAATTCAATTTCTTGCAGCAGATAGATTAAAGTTCTGTTTTCTTCCTGGTTATTGGACCAGAGTGACTCTCAGCTCCTAGAGTCCGCCCCCAGGCCCTTGCCACATGGCCCCCTCACAGCATGGCAGCTCACTTCTTCAAGGTCAGCAGGAGAATCTCTCCTAATCTGCTATGACAGAGTCTTATGTAAAGTAACTGTAATCACAAGAGTGAATATCTGATCGCCTTTGTTATACATCATAACCCAATCGCATGAGTGACTAACCTATCATATTCCCAGGTCCCGCCCACTCTCAAGGGGAGGGGATTATACAGACGTGTGTGCCAGGAGACTGGAATCTTGGAGGCCATCTTATATTTCTGCCAATCACAATTGCTACATCTTTTAAACTAGGATAGATAGATAGTAGTATTTTCTCTTTTTGCTGATTAGGAAATTGAGGCTCAGAGAGGTTAAGGGACTTGCCCAAGGTTACACAGTGAGTACACTTTGGAGAGAGGGATCCAACTCCTATTCCCTCAGACTTCAAGACCTTGAGGGCTTCTTGAGATTGGAGGTTGGGTTCTCCAGGAGGATGGTGGTGGAGGCCTGAGTACCAACTATGGTAGGTGTGACCAAAAGGTAGGCAGTCTCTCCCCAGGGCCTTCCTTGCTAACAGCTGCCTGTGGTTCTGAGCAGCAAACCCAGAACTGGAGGAATCCTTCGGGGGCAGAAACCAGAAAAAGTCACAGGATGGAAGCCAGCCTTCGATGCCATCCAGACCACACGGTAGTAGTTTACCATCCCTCCTTTCCCAGCTCACAGTTCACCCTGTTTAGACTCAAGGCGATACTCGAGATGTTCTACCCTTGGGAAGAAAGGGTAGGGAGGAGGCTGGGGAATTAGGCTGGAAAGCTCTGGGGCAGAGAGGAGTCAGGCTTGGGTAGGAATGATTCAGCTGTAGGTAACAGAAAATCTGACTGATGGTGGCTTAAACCTGATATGCATTTATTTTTCTCAGATCACAATGAATCTGGAGGTAGGTTATATCAGGGCTACTTTGTCAGCTCACTTTATCATCAAGGACCCAGTCGTCTTTGTATTTTGCTATCATCTTAGCAGTAGGCCTCGTTGTTACAAAATGGCTGCCTCTGCTTCAGGCATCACAACTGCATCCAAAGACAGGAAGCTAGGCATGAGGCCAGAGTCCTCTCTCTGAAAAGTTCTTTTTACTGGGAAAGTACAATCCTTTCCAAAGTCTCTCAGCAAACTTTCCTTTCTATTTCAGGGGCCAAAGCTGGGTCTCATGTGCACTCCTAGACTAGGGACAGGGGCCATCTTCCCGGATTTCAGGGAGTCGTCATCAGATCTAAACAATGTGGATTCTGTCAGCAGGAAGAGAGTGGGCAATGTTTGCTGGATGGGCAAACGTGGCATCTATGGGGCCATTTGGAAAGTAAGGAGGCTTTCCAAGAGCCTAGAATTTGCATCTCTGAGGCCTGCTCCTCAGATTTTCCTACGGCCAATGGACAGTGGACAGTGTTAGGTGACTGATTCTCCAAGCACAGCTTGACTGAACCCATGACTGCCTTTCTTTCTGCCTGTTTGCCAGCCAAGAATAAAAAGGCTTAGTGTGATTTCAAATCATTGCGAGGTTCCCTAAGGTCTCTTCTGCTGGCCTCACACAGACCTCACAGTAACAACAGGACAGCTTTATACCTTTGGGTATGGAAGAATCCTGGCCAGGACACTGAAAGTCAGTGCCACTCCTGGCTTATCTTCTCTGGGATCCTGGCCAGATTATTTAAGTTCTCCAACCTCAGTTTCTCCATTTGTAAACTGGTGGAAAATACTGGTCCTGTCCACATCCTCTGTCTTCATTGTTCTGAAGACTAAAGAGATTAAGTCTGTGACATTCTATATAAACTGTAATGTGCTAAATCAGTTTAATCATGGTAATAGGTACCAATAACTGAGCACTACTGACACATTCATTTATTTGATAATTGATATTGATCTTCATTTGCTATTGAGAGGCCTTTTTTTTTTTTTTTTTTGAGATGGCGTCTCACTCTGTCACCCAGCCTGGAGTGCAGTGGCATGATCTCTGCTCACTGCAGCCTCCACCTCCCTGGCCAACATGGTGAAACCCCGTTTCTATTAAAAATACAAAAATTAGCCAGGTGTGGTGGCGGGCGCCTGTAATCCCAGCTACTCGAGAAGCTGAGGCAGGTGAATTGCTTGAACCTGGGAGGCGGAGGTTGCAGTGAGCTGATATTGCACCACTGCACTCCAGCCTGGGTGACAGCAAGACTCTGTCTCAAAATAGAAAATAAAAAGAGTCCGGGTGCGGTGGCTGTAGCCTGTAATCCTGGCACTTTGAAAGGCCAAGATGGGCAGATCACTTGAGGTCAGGAGTTCAAGACCAGTCTGGCCAACATGGCGAAACCACATCTCTACTGAAAATACAAAAATTAGCCGGGTGTGGTGGTATGTGCCTGTAATCCCAGCTACTCTGGAGGCTGAGGCAGGAGAATAGCTTGAACCCAGGAGGCGGAGGTTGCAGTGAGCTGAGATTGCACCACTGCACTCCAGCCTGGGCAACAGAGTGAGATTCCATCTCAAAAAAATAAAAAATAAAATAAATAAAATAAAAAGGATTCTGGTCATCGTGAAGAGAAGGGACTGGTGAAGGGTAGAGAGAGGCAGGCATGGAAGCACATTGCTAGGCAGAAGACTACTGAGGCCTCCAAGTGAGAGATGATACTGATGGTGGCATGGGGAGGAGTGGACAGATTTGGGATATATTTTGAAGTAGAAACATTTAAAACTTGCTGATGGGACAGGAGGGGGAATAAGGGAAAGAGAGGAATTGAGTGTGCTTCCTACGTTTCTGTTTGAAGCTGTTGACTTCACAGCAACTCCACAGGCAGGTATGTGACCCCATGCCCAGATGAGGAAACTGAGATGAAGTACCTTGTCAGGGTCACATGTTGCCAGGTGGGGACTCCAGCTCAGATGCATCTGAGGCCAGAGCTCCTGCTCTTTTCCCTTGGCCATGTAGTGTGAGAGGGACAATTATTACAATAATTAATAACAATAAAAATGCAAATTGCCCCAGGAAGGAGAGCTCTTTAAGCCATGTGAAAATTGCTTTTTAGACCTTGGTGAGGTTGCTTGGCAGGGAAACAGAGCACGCGGGTGAGAACGGGATCTGAAAGGGGAGATGGGTAAGTGCCAGGGGCTAGGTGCCGAGGCTTCTCTCCTCCCAGCTCCCGCCCTGCTTTCCTCGGATTACTTCTGCCTTTTAGGTCTGGGAGCCGGGCAGGAGGACATGGGAAACCCTCCAATTCTCCTCTTCAGTCGTTTGTTTGGGAGCAGCTCCGAGAGGCTGAGGATGGGAAGCAGGACAGTGAGGATAAGACAGAGCATTGCTGGCCCAGATGGGGCTTTGGGAGTCCTTGGCTTTGGTAGTGCAAGCACTCCCCAGGGCACCTTTAAATGAGCTTGAGCTTCAGAGTTCAGAGTTCAAATTTCTGCATGCCTCTTGACAAGCCGGTGACATCAGGCACATCGCTCAGCCTCTGTGGCCTTGCCTATAGAATGGGAGCAAAGTCTACTTTCTGGCGTTGATATGGAGGGTAAATAGAGTGTCACAGGCTAAGTACATAACAAAGGACTTGGCACAGATTATATACTTGTTAGGTGTCATCTCTCTCCCACTCCATTTGCCAGATGTTTATGCAAATTGCTCCATGCAGAAATGGGGTGATGCTGGTCAGTACCTCAGGGGCCTCTGTGGGACCATCAGGATTCCTGTTGGGGTTTTTTTTTTTTTTTTTTTTTTTTGCAATTCCTACACTCAACTTTTTTTTTTTTTTTTTTTTTTTGAGATGGAGCCACACTCTGTCACCCAGGCTGGAATGCAGTGGCGTGATCTCGGCTCACTGCAACCTCTGCTTCCCGGGTTCAAGCGATTCTCCTGCCTCAGCCTCCCGAGTAGCTGGGACTACAGGTGTCTGCCACCATGCCTGGCTAATTTTTGTATTTTTAGGAGAGACAGGGTTTCACCATATTGGTCAGGCTGGTCTCGAACTCCTGACCTCAAGTGATCCACCCACCTTGGCCTCCCAAAGTGCTGGGATTACAGGTGTGAGCCACCGTGCCCAGCCTTCTGTTTCTTTATTTATGTATTTATTTATTTTTGAGACAGGGTCTCGCTCTGACACCCAGGCTGGAGTGCAGTGGTGTGATCACGGCTCACTGCAGCCTTGACCTCCTGGGCTCAAGAGATCCTCCCACCCCAGCCTCTTGAGTAGCTGGGACTACAGATACACACCACCACACCCGGCTAATTTTGTTTATTTTTTGTAGAGACAGGGTCTCCGTATGTTGCCCACACTGGTCTCAAACTCCTGGCCTCAAGTGATCCTCCTGCCTCAGCCTCCCAAAGTGTTGGGATTATAGGCATGAGCCACCAAGCCCAGCCAGGATTCCCGTTTCTACCTGACCTTGGCTCTCCTGTCCCCACTCTCTCCTCAAGGAAGGCTGTGCAACCAGTCAGCAGTGGTGGGCAAGGGTAGTAGGGCTTGGGTCCTGCTAAAGCCAAGCTTTAGGGAGAAGAGAGGGGAGAATATGGAGCATTCTTAGGTGCCATCTTCATTCTCCACAGGCCTTTGTTGAGCACTTATTGTATGCCAGGCACTGCATTGCAACTTACTATGTGAGTTTAATCTCACAAAACTCCTGGGAGGGGGGGACTGTTATTAGCCCTTCTTTACAAATGGGAATACTGATGCACAGAGAAGCTAAATGACATGCCAGAGGTCATATAGCAAGTAAGGGACAGAGTTGGGTGTTGGATCCAGAGATGAAGCTTGAAGTCTATGCTCTCAATGCCCCCACTTTTCACCCCCAAGGTTGGACGGATGCTTAGGGTGAGTTGTTGGGAAGAAGATACACCATCTTTTCTTGACCTTTTTAGACTCATGAATGTCTTCGGGTAGCTAATGAAAGCTCTCCAGAAGAATGTATCCATATATGTGGTATCCGTATATACCAATATGCCATACTTTGCCTACTGGGGGCCCATGACCTCCATTATGGGTCCTGCCCCAGGAAAATGTTTCTTTCTATGCTGAAGCCAAAGCCTTTGCTCAGTGCATTGATGCAGCACTTCTGGGCTTTGTTTAGAGACAACCAGGGATGCGTGATGGTCAGTTCACCCAGCATCTCAGCTCAAGAGCAAATATGTCTCCTTTCTGGCTGAGGATTCCCTGAGGCAGAGGCTATGTCTCCCGGTCAGACTGGGCTCCCTGAGTGCAGGGTTGTGTCTCCCTCTCGGATGGTACACCCCAGCCTCTACCCATACCTTTCTTTTTTTTTTTTTTTGGTTTGTTGTTGTTGTTTTAGAGATGGAATCTCACTGTGTTGCCGAGGCTAGTCTCGAACTCCTGAGCTCAAGTGATCCTCCCTCCTTGGAGTCCCGAGTAGCTAAGACTACATGTGCCCAGCTTCTTTCTTAAGCTCCCCCAGATGGGAGGTGTTACCCTGTGGCCCCTCCTTTAGCACCTGCCAAGGGCTCTCATTTTGCCCTTCCAGTGTTTTCTGTCCTTGCTGGGGCCTTGGAGACTTCTGACCTCACAGCCCAATGAATGACCATTTTCTCACTGCCACTGAATTGGAAATGATTCCGCAAGGGAAAGCAGGGAGGAAAGGGGCTCTTGGCTCTGCTTCCTGGCCTTGATTTAAGGAACAAAAGAAGCCAAGCTCCAGGCTGCTGTGCAGACAGCGGAAGGGTTGTATGCTCTTTTAGAAAAAAAAAAATACGTTTTTCCTGCTAAAAAAAAATTCTCTTTGTGCTCTCCAAAGAAAGAAAGTGGAGAAAAAGTACTTGTGGTCTGGTCTTGTCTGTGCCCTGGTGTCTCAGGCCCTTCTTCAGGGCGGAAGACCCGGTTTCCTCCCCCAGGCTTTTGGCTGTGTGCTTGTGGGCAAGTGACTCATTGCCCCTGGGCCTGGAAGTCCTCAGTGGATCAGGGTGAGGATCAGTGGGGAAGGCGCTTTACCTCGAAGAAACTTCTGGTGCTACACGTGTGTGTGTTGTTGTCTGTGACTTTGCAGCGGGGGAAACTGAGGCCCTAAGAGACGGTGTCTCAACATGTGGTATTTGGACGGCTGCCATCAGAGACATAATAGGGGGATATCTGGCGGCCACTTGTATAAACATGGCTTCTGGAGCCCTGCTTCAGACCTACACAGCCAGACTTGGAACAGAGCCCAAGGAACTGCCATTTTATACCCCGGGGCAGGGGTGAGCCCCAGAAGTGCGAGGCCCATTGTTCACGGGGTGAAGCCACCCGTCCAAAGCCGAGACAGGAGGTTTAGCAGGCCCTGAGGGTTCTGTCTGGACAGGCAGTTAGGGAGAGGGATGGATGGAGGCAAGTGTGGAAGAGGTGTGGGATCAGAGGGTGTAGGGCGCAGGGACATAGGCGAGAGGCAGAAGGTCCTCAAGGCTGAGAGTGGGGAATGGAACGGAGGCTGAAGAGGGGCTGAGCTGGGGAAGGGACTCAGCAGGGAGCCCTGGGAGTGTGTTGGGGGCGGGCTTCTTCCTTGGACCTGTGAGGGTGGAGATTGCTTGTGCTGCGCTTGTCACCAAGTGTGCCTGAGCATCCACCGGGAGAGTGACGGCTCCACTCAGCACCGGGCCAACGACAGCTGACCTGTCTGACAAGGCTGACGAGGTCCCAGGTGCTCCACATATCGAATCTCCACAGCAGCCCTGAACTATTTTTACTGTGCCCCACCCCCCACTTTACAGATGGGGAACCTGAGGCACAAGGCGAGCAAACCCAGCTTGTCTGACTGCAGAGCCCATGCACTTAACTACTACATGCCACAGCTGAGAGGAAGTGCAAGGGGCCGTCCCTGAGCTTGACCGTGTGCCACCCAGGTGGGGAGATACGGGCTTCGCTCACCCATCTGGCCATTCTTTTTGGTCGTCCTTCATCCATCCAGCTTGCCAGGCCACTACTCTGACTCAGGTGCTAGGCTGGCCTGTGGCAGGGTGGGAAACCCTGCCATGGAGGCATGCACAGCCAGTGTGAGAGACAGATACACCCATGATTTTGCAACCGATCGTGTACAGAGTATGTAATGGGGTCCTACGAGTCAGAGGGCTGCACACTCCAGGCCAGAGAGAGCTCAGGGGAGAGGAGAGGAAGTAGCTGTCCATCAGTGTCCAGGAAAGGCAAAACTGAGGAAGGACAGGAATAGTCTGGAAGGATGGCAAGAATAATTTCAGCAGAGTGGAGAAGAGAGGGTTTGCTTTATCCTTGGGTGCTGGTTGCCAGGGTGACCCATGTCCCAGGATTCGGTGAGGGTCTTGAGGTCACCAGGCAAGGAGCCAGGTGGCTAGATTCTGTTTCTTAGTCTAGCTGTGTGCCTCTAGCCCAGCTGGGAAGTGGGCAGGACCAGGGAAAGCCCCATCTACTTGTCTTTGAGGATAAGACCTCCCCCTCCCACCGCCCATAACACACGCGCATGCACACACACAAACACACACACGTATCTAGGCTGATATCCAGGGCCTCACTCTCTTTCTCCCTAGCTGGGATATGACCAGATCCGAGTTCTAGAGCCACACTTGGAGGAGACCCAGACCTTGGAGGAGTTAAACGTTGTCCTTCCGAGTCTCACAGTCCTGATTTGTAAAGGAGTTGGGAAAGGTGACCTCTGAGGTCCTCTCCAGCTTGAACATTCGAGGATTTTATGTCATTGCTGAATTTCATTATAGAATTCAAAGATAAACCTAAAGCGCTTGCTTTAGTAGAGAAGTCCCCCTCCTCCTTATCACTTTCAGCTCCTCACTGTGCCTCAGGTTCCACCACTGTAGAGTCACCTTTGGTCTCAAGGCATTTATCCTTTGTTTAAATCAAGATAGACACCCCTACCCCCAAACTTAGCACACTTCAGGATGAGAATGTCGGCCCAGGGAAGTCAGCCCGCCTCGGTGTGAATGACTGTATGTAGAAGTGGTGTCTCACGTGCAGCCCCTGCTGCCTACTTCTCAGAGATGCCTTGTTTATCGTTCATCTGATGCTCTCTGTGGAGGGCTGGGAGGTTTATCAGATGGTTTCCGAAGTGACAGCTGACTGGGAGCAGGTCTGGTCTGGTGGAGGGGCCGGTGGGGGCCAGGAGAGAGGTGGTTGCCTGTGGGGTCAGGGAGGCCCAGTTGGGGGTGGCTGCCTTTGGGGAGTGGCCCCTGGATGTAGAGACTGGAGTTGGGGAGGGGTGAGAGTTCTCCAGGGACTGGTTTCTGAAGCCATTTGGGAATTCCTCTCTTGGGGGCATCTCTAGGAATCTGCTCAGGGACTGGAGCTGGGGGTATTAATGAATGCAATCTGGGGCTTCCCCAGGCACCAGAGGATGCCATGTGTAGGCCTCAGGCTGCTGTTGCGTTTGTCCATCTGTTGATTGATTTTTGGCTCCCACCTTAGGGCGTGGGGCATGAGTGGTAGGGTTGATTATGGGGTCAAGTTGCCCGACAGGCTGTCACTGCTGAGGGCTTTGGTGACAGTGACTCAGGGTAAGGCCTCCTTCTAGACTTTTCTGTCTCTACCACTGCTTGCTGTAGGCCACGGTCGCCCTTTGCCTCTCCCTGGTCTTTCATGTCCCCATCGTGGAGGAGAAAGAGGAACAGATCCTCCTCAGGGCCTCATCTAGCTCTGACATTTGTTTGTTTTGTTTTGTTGTTGTTGCTGCTGCTGTTGTTTTGAAAAAGGCTGGAGTGCAGTGGTGCGATCTCAGCTCACTGCAACCTCCACCTCCCTGTTTCAAGTGATCCTCCTGCCTCAGGCTCCTGAGTAGTTGGGATTACAGGCGCATACCACCATGCCGGGCTAATTTTTGTATTTTTAGTAGAGATGGGTTTCACCATGTTGGCCAGGCTGGTCTCGAACTCCCGACCTCAAGTGATCCACATGCCTCAGCCTCCCAAAGTGCTGGGAATACAGGCATGAGCAGCCACACCCGGCCTAGCTCTGATATTTGAAGTTGGCTTTCAGGAAGCAACACAGACCAGTGTTGACTGTTTCTTTTCTCCAGAAAAGCAGTTCAAGGGGCAGAGGCACCTGTGGGGGGTTGTGGGAGTAGAGAAGGAAGGTGACAAGATCCTTTGGGACCTCCGGAAGGGAGGCGGGACAAGGCTGAGATGGTTGGGAAAAGAACCAAGACTTGAGGGCAGTGTTGGCAGGAGTAGCCGCACAGGCAGGAAGGGCTTGTCTGGCAGCTTACAGGGGAAGCAGGGAAGGGAAGACCTGGTCAGCGTGGGATGTGTTCATGGGTAGGTCTCCTGGCGGCCCCTGGGGCTCAGTCCCTCTGGGACTTCGGAGAGACTGTAGAGCAGAGCTGTCTCCAGGGTGAGTGAAGAAGCTGAGCAGTCAGTCCTCCAGCCCCTTCCTGTTGGTTGAGTGCTGCCTTTTGGGAGCATAAACTTTCTGGCCCTTGCAGACAGCCTGCCCGAGAAAGCCCGCAGGAGAGAAACAGACACAAGAGGAAACCATGTGTGTGTACAGGAACTGTGAGGGCTGAGGGGATCCAGGCAGGGCATCAACAGCCTTCAAGACTGATACTACCGTCTCGTTGTACTGATGAGGAAACAGGCTCAGAGAGGTTGAATGACTTCCCAGCCAGAGACTGCGTTTCCACTGGGCTGTCTTGCTTCCCAATGGCAGCAGGTCGCTGTGAAACGAGGGATACCAGATGTGCAGGATGTAGGCTGCCCATCCTCCCCTCCTCTCCCCTCCACTTCCACATCTGTAAGATGGGACAATACCTGCCTAGGATCAACCTTGCAGGGCAGCATGAGAATCGGGAGCTCATATTTGTAAAACAGCGCACTGCCTGACCCATCGCCGGGGCTCAGTAAATGGGAGCCTTTATTGCATGGAGGCAGGACAAGGGGAGCTTAGCACCTGTTGAAAGACCGTTCTGTCCCCAAATGTTGTGTTCATCATCTTGCTGCTGTGCCGTCCAGTCTGATTATCAGAGCCATGTGGTAGTCCTGGTCTTGACCACAGAAGGACCTTGTCCAAATGAGTCGGCTTCCCCTGGGAGGTGTAATTCATTAATCTATCAGTACAGATGAGACCATCGAATAAACTGGCTGTAAGTAGAGCCTTGAGAAAATGGGAGAGTAGGTGGATATGTTTTGATTGCTTTATCTTATTTTTTTGAGAAGCAGAGAAGTGATTAAAGGAGAGCTTCTAGAAAGGGCTAAGACATTGGGCAGTTTCGGAAATCCCCCGATGGTGAGTGGCTGTGCGACACAGGGCACCAAGACCAGGGCACCTACCCGGAGTGCTTGTGGTGATGATAGGGGTGGGAGGTAGGGAGTTCTGCACACCTTAGGCAGGTGGGCTGAGGAACCTCCAGGGCCTGCCCAGTGCCTGGCTTTTAATGAAGCCTAATAAACTATTGTGGAACTGTTTTGCCTGAGGCCAGGCCAGAGGCAGCCTCTGGGTCTCAGTAACAGCCTGAATCCCCTGAGGTCGCCTCCTCTCAGCTGGCCGTGCTAACCCCTCCTCTCTCCCCCTCTTTCAGGAACCTCCTGGACAAAGACATGTTTTCCAAGTCCGACCCACGTAAGTCCTGCTCTGACAATAAGAACGGTAACAATAGCGACAACGCTATGACTAATTACAGCGGCAATGCTTGAGCCCTTACTGAGCACTAACCATGTGCCAGGCGCCGTTCAAAGTGTGTCAAGCCTGTTTAATGTTTCTCCCATAGTGTCTGAGAAAGATAATTGTGGAGATTTGACCCTTCCCAGCCTGCACGCTTGTGAAGCCTCAACACAACAGAGCAGGTTGGGAGGGGTTGGAGGTCTGGGGCCACAGGGTCCCAGAGAAACCAGTACGCCTAAGAGCTCCAGTTAGCTGTGACCTGGTGGGATGAGCACTGATTTTGGAGTCCAGGTTCTAGCCTTGAGCAGTGCCACCCAAGCGTGTGACCTGGATGGGTCTTTGGCCTCCTCTGAGCCTGTTTTCCCATCTGTAAAGTGGGGCTGATGATAATCAGAGGCCTCATGAAACTGCTCTGGGCTGTAAAGGAGCAATGCGGATTTCTGATGCTCTCCCCCACCACACCTCTGCTTGTCGTCCATCACACCCACCCGTCTACCTGCCTCACACTTCAGACCTTTGCTGTAGCCTAGAAGGCAATGGTGCCGACCCTTCTCCTAAAGGTTGCCCCTTCCAGGCACACCTAGTCTCCCTTCTCCAATGCAACCCCTCTGAATCGGTGCATCTACAACCCTGTCCAGGCTTGGGGGGCCAGATTCCTGTCCAGGCTTGGGGGGCCAGACTCACTCACCAAGATCTCAGCCACCCCAGGAGACACCCTCTACCCCTACCCAGATCCAACAGTGCTACCCAGGCTGGGTCTGCTGAGGCGCCTGCCCATCCAGGATCCTTTTCATCTGGGACCCCTCCTTCCTCTTGGCCTGAGGTATTAATCCATTGTTTCTCCTCCCCCCGCAGTGTGCGTCATGTATACCCAAGGGATGGAGAACAAGCAGTGGCGGGAGGTAGGTGCAGCTCCTTCCCACACCAGAAACACCAGCCTGTTCCTCTCTGCCTGTCTGTCTCTAATTCGGGAGCAATTTCCCTGACATGTTTCTAACTGCAGCATCCAAGTCCCGCTGAAGGTTAGTAAGGTGTGCAAAGCATGAAGTCCCATCCCTGTTGTTGCATGAACAGACTGAAGATGGAGGGGATGGTTCCTGCCCTCAGGCAGCCCCAGTCTGAGAGGAGACATAGCCCTGTTCTCAGGGAGCCCCAGTCCCAGGGAGACGCAGAAGGAGTCCGTGCCCGTTAAGACCTTGTCTGCTGGCTGGAGGCATGAGTGCAGCTTCTAGCACCAGGCCTCATCCACAGCAAGCTTCCTTCCCGTGGCTTCTGACTAAGGTGAGCGTGGCTTCAGTGAGGTGATTTCCCTGCTCAGAAAACTTTGTTGACTCCCTTCTGCATTGAATCAAGTCCCGGCTCCAAAACCCACCCTGGCTTCCAAAATCCACCCCAACCCAGGATGACGCCCTTTTCCAGCCTCATCTCATTTCCAGTCCCCTCCCCACCCCCACTCCATGTGCCTTTTGTCCCTTGTAACAGGGAGTAGGGAGAGAGGGCTGACTTGATGGGCCCACTCCAAGAATGGCAGGGACATTTGTGAAGTGAATGGGGTCTCCTAGATACCCTCACTCTATTCCTCACCCCGTGGCCAGAGGGATCTTGTTAAAACCCGGGTCAAATTCTGTCTCTTTTCTGCTCAGAGCCCTCCTGTGGCTCCCATCGTGCAAAAGCACCGTCCCTTCATGGCCTCCCAGTCCCCCCACCTTGTGACTTCCTTTCCCTGCTGACCTAATCTCCTGACGCTGGGCCCCTCCCCACTCCACTCCAGTCACACGGCCCACCCCCGCCCCAGGGCCTTTTCACCTGCTCTTCCTTTTTCCTGGAATGCTCTTTTCCCACATGGCTTAGTGGCCCTTCCATGGAATGCTCTTTTCCCACATGGCTTAGTAGCCCTTCCATGCTTCCCTAAGGTTTTAACTCAGATGTCACCCTGTGGAGGCCTCCTCTGGCCACCCTATCTAACATTCCAACCTTCCAACACTTCTTATTCCCCTTAACTGGTTTTTATTTTCTCTGTATCACTTCTTCTCATCTCCCATACCCTGGTTTACTTTTTTTTTTCCTTGAGACAGCGTCTTCCTCTGTTGCCTGGGCTGGAATGCAGTGGTGTGATCATGACTCACTGCAGCTTCAAACTCCTGGGCTCAAACGATCCTCCGGCCTCAGCTTCGGGTATTTAGGACTGCAGGCACATGCCACCAAGCCTGGCTAATTAAAAACAATTTTTTTTCTTTTGTAGATATGAGGTCTCAGCATGTGTCCAGGCTGGTCTGGAACTCCTGGACTCAAGCAATCCTCCTGCCTTTGCCTCCCAAACTGCTGGGATTACAGGCACATGCCACCCTGCCAGGCTACTTATTTATCTTGTTTGTCATGTGTCAGCTCCACAAGGGCAGAGATTTTCATCTGCTTTATTCACTACTACATTCTGAGCACCTAGAACAGTCCAGCACACAGTAGGTGCTTAATACATGGTTGCTTAAAAAATGAATGGATTAGGAATTAGCCAGGCGTGGTGGTGCGTGCCTGTAGTCCCAGCTATTTGGGAGGCTGAGGCAGGAGAATTGCTTGAATCCAGGAGGCAGAGGTTGCAGTGAGCCGAGATCGTACCACTGCACTCCAGCCTGGGCGACAGAGCGAGACTCCATCTCAAAAAAAAAAAAAAAAAGAATGGATTAGGAAAGGAAGCTGGGCCTACAGAGGCTGACAAGGCCGCGGTGGCTGTTGCCACATTGCTACCTCTGCCTCCTCGCTCCCTCACTGAGCCCTCACAGGAGAATGTTTTCAGGTGGAAAGAGGAAAGCGGGGAAGGGGAACTGGGTCAGGATGAGGGGTCCGGTCCTGGGAGCCACTAGCTCCTGTTTGAACAACAAAAGGAGCGATCCCTCCTCTCTCTTGGAGAAGAGGGTCTGGCTGAGCAAGGACAAGGTTGAAGTCCAGGAGGTCAGGGGCCGAGGGAGGAAAGTTGTTTTCTTCCATGGTGCGAAGTGGGATGTGCTTGCTGAGCGGCGGAGCTGAAGCTGGCTTGCAGGGGCCTTTATGGCTGCCTGAGCTGGCTGGAGATTGCGCTTGCTCCAGGTGATCAGAAGAGGCACCAGAATGGGGGGAAAGGGGATTTGCCTGAAGCTGTGGCCCTATTGGCCTTGGCAGCCTCATCCCATGCCCATCTCCACTGACTCCTGGGAGGGAGGCTGGTGGACTCCTGATAGAGACTCCGCCTGGGGTCTCCACTAAGAGAGGGGTAGGAGGCAGCTGTGAAGAACAGAAGGATGCAGGCTTGTCCCCAGGGTCCAAGGAAAGGGGAAGGGAGGGGGACAGTGCACAAAATGACCAATGACAAGAGCCTGAGGGTGAGGAGGCCTTCCCAGACTTAATAAAGACTTAATAAAGTCTGAAATCAAGTCTGAGTGACACTTCAGGAACCCAGGCTTTTTTAATGAATTTCCCTTCTTCGTTGGTGGACTGGCCGGAACTGTCTCCCTCTGCCCCCAGTCCCCAGACTTGGTGGGACCAAGAGGTTGAAGGGGGTGAATTTTATTCATGAAACATGTGGGAAGTTCATCTGTAAAACAAATACAAAAAAGAAAGAAAGAAAACATGTGGGGGCCAGGCGCAGTGGCTCATGCCTGTAATCCCAGCACTGTGGGAGGCGGAGGCAGGCAGATCACTTGAGGTCACGAGTTCAAGACTAGCCTGGACAACATGGACAAACCCCATCTCTACTAAAAACACAAAAATTAGCTGGGTGTGGCCCATGCCTGTAGTTCCAGCTACTTGGGAGGCTGAGGCAGGAGAATCGCTTGAACCCAGGAGGTAGAGGTTGCAGTGAGCTGAGATCGCGCCACTGCACTCCAGCCTGGTTGACAGAGCGAGACCCTGTCTCAGAAAAAACAAAAACAAAAACAAAAAAAATGTGAGAAATATTTCCACAGGGGCTGGGTTAAAGTTTACTATTCCACCCTGTCCAAGAGTCTATGCCAATTAAAGCATAAATCAGATTGCTAGGGAAATATTTAGCCTGCTTAAGTGAACTAATGACTTTTGAGGCCTTTTGGCTGTGCTTCATAAAAACCAGGAATGTGTTCATGTCCTCGTGATTCATGAAGGAAAGTGTGGAAGGGCTCTTCAGAAGGGCACTCTTTGGTGAGCCATTAATTACATTCTGTAATTGAGAGTTGTCTTCATTTGGTTGAGGGTTTCTGATTGTCCAGGTCACATATTGTTACTACACCCGCTGCAGGGTGGAGTAGAGGGAAGACAGGTGGCCTTGGTGTGGAATACACCTGTGCTTGCTCCTGGCTCCAGCCCTTTCTGGAGGTGGGGCCTAGAGCAAGTTACTTAACCTCTCTGCACCTCAGTTTCCACATCTGGCGTCTGAGGGTAAATCCTACCTTATAGGCCTGCGGTGAGGGTGAAACGAGATGACGGAAGTAAAGTGCCTTGGTGCATGGTCAGTGCTTAGTAAATATTCATTATACAGCATCATCCAAAGTGTTTGGGGCCTTCCTGGTCACTCTTCCCATCTCAGTTAATATTTGCAACAGGAAGCATTTATGAAGTGCCAGGCGCTGGGGAAAATAGGGAGATGGGTCAAAAGAACAGAGCATCACCAAATGTGTGAATTGGAACTAGAGTTGCAGCCTGGAGGGGAGATGCATGTGGACGAACAATCCTAACGGGAAACGACGAGAAGGGAAGTATGGATGGAAGAAAATGGGAGTTCAGGGGAGGGAAAGTCGCAGCCAGAAGGCCACATTCAACTAAGCCATTTTGACAGGTCATTTGGATTTTTTTAAATGGAATTTGAGCCCAAACACAAGCCATTTGCCTGGGGTGCATGATGTGGAACAGAGGAGATATGGGTTGGAAGGAACTTTCAGGATCATCTGGCTCAACCTCCTCATCCTACAGACGGGGGCAGGACTGGCCTCAGTCTGTGGAGGAGCTGAGTTGAGCTGGGTTTCAGGTTTCAGTGACGTGCGAAGACATAACCCAGGGGCCCAGTAGCATCCTGCACTGTTGAGGGATGTAATAAAGGGGTGGATGGGGTTCAAGGAAATCAATGAAAGATGGTGAGTCTCAAGGGTAGCAATAGGAGGGAGCCATTACTACTCCAGGCCTTGGGAGGAAGGGGAGTCCTGGTTTCTAGAACCCCAAGGGACTTCCAAACAGGACCAGGAGCCCCACTGGAGGGACAGAGTCAACTCAGGCAACCTCAGTCTCTTCCTGTCCTCCTATCTCCTGCTGGTGCCTCCCATTGGTGGAACCTCAGTAGGAGACCTAGGGCCAACAGACCATTGGGGCAGTCAACTTGGGTCAGTCTTCCTGGGCACAGAGCAGTGTGGGGAAAGGCTGGGAGTAGAAGCAGAGGGGCCAACGGGGGCTGTCCAGCACAGACAGAGGAGCATGGCTGGTGTTCAGGATGTGAGGCTGGCAAGATACAGGAAGAGTCAATACAGGTAGTTCATGGATGTCAGGCTGAGGACAGCTGGAGTTGTAGAGTGAGAATGTCAGAGCAGAAGGGTCCGCAGAGATCAAGGAGGCTGACCTCATTTATGAGAGGTGAGCAGGACCCGTGCCCAGACTCCAGGAGGGAAGATGGCAGAGCTCAGCCACATGGGCCACCCCTAGGGCACATGCTGTTTCACAGAGCTTTATTTATTCATTTATTTTTGAGTAGAGTTTCACCCTTTTTGCCCGGGCTGGAGTGCAATGGCATGATCTCGGCTCACTACAACCTCTGCCTCCCAGGTTCAAATGATATTCCTGTCTCAGCCTCCCCAGTAGCTGGGATTACAGGCATGCACCACCACGCCCAGCTAATTTTGTATTTTTAGTACAGACAGGGTTTCACCATGTTGGCCAGGCTGGTTTTGAACTCCTGACTTCAGATGATCCATCCGCCTCAGCCTCCCAAAGTGCTGGGATTATAAGCGTGAGCCACTGCACCCGGCCTTCACACAGCTTTTTCTGGAGAAAGGAAGATGCATCTAAACATACTGGGGATAGCTTAGCCGACATGGCAAGACCCGTCCCTACTGAAAATCTAAAAATTAGACAGGCATGGTGACCCACACCTGTGGTCCCACATACTTGGGAGGCTGAGGCAGGAGAATCGCTTGAACCCAGGAGACAGAGGTTGCGGTGATCCTAGATTGCGCCACTGCTCTCCAGCCTGGGCAACAGAACGAGACCCTGTCTCGAAAGCAAACAAACAAACATACTGGGGATGGGAGAGGGGCTGTAATTCCTTGCTCGATTCTCTGTGCGAGCCACAGAGGAAAGTATCAGGAATGGAGAGTTAAAGAAAAATCCAGATTGTCTCTATGGAACTGCCTCTGGGATGGAAGACTGCCCTTGCAAGTAAACAGGAACCAGTTCCCGCCTCTCCTCCGTCTAGTTCATTGCCCTTCAGGAACAAATCACCTCTCTGTTACCAGAATCTTGGCCGAGAAATAATAATCCTGTGGTCAGGGGAAGTCAAGTGCAGGCAGAGCACTTTCTCTGTACGTGGGGTTTGCATGAGGCTGCAGATGAGCCAATCCCGGGAGGGATGAAATCTGCTCTCGTGGCCCCTGGCTGCCGGCTTTCAGCTGGTTTTAACCATTTGGGTCATTTTTATGCCTTCTGAGAAAGCTCCATCTTCCCAGCACCTAAATCTGTCACCACATTTCATGAAAATTGACTCAAGATGTAATTTTAGCCCAGAAAATCAAGCACTGTTTGCATCAAGTCCTGCCAGGGCCTTCTGCATGTCCAGTCAAATGCATTTGTCAGATGAGGCCTGAACTTGATGTCCAAAACCCTGGGTTTTCAGACCAGCTCTGATATTTACTGACTGTGTGACCTGGGTGAGTTATTTATCTTCTCAAGTCTCAGCTTACTAATCTATAAAATGGGGCTAAGAGACCTTCGTGGGTAGACTAACTAAGGCAGGATGGCCAGGTGGGAAGAGTCCCAGAAATGCTCCCACTGGGAAGAGGGACATGATAGGGAACCCCTCTAGGTTTCCCATTTGAAAAGTGGGTATGGAGATCCCTGCCCCTCCCTCACCAGGCAGCTGTCTTGGCTGAGGGCCTCTTGGAAAAGAAATGGGAATCACAGAATCTTAGGGTGTCCAGCAGATCGCCCCATACTACTGCAGTCATTGGCCCCAGCCACCACACCCACATGTCCCTGCCAAAGCACTCAGTCTCTTTTTTGAGGAGAATTAGCCTGTTAAACTTTTCACCAGCAGCTGAAATTGATGGTTCATCTCTAAATATTCTGAATGATCTTCCTCGGGGCAACTTGACATGTGTCTTCACATAACCTCTGTGAGCATGTGTTGGGCACTGTCTTAGTCTGTTCAGGTTGCTATAACAAAAATACCATAAACTGGGTAGCTTATAACCAACAGAAATTTATTTACACAGTTCTGGAGGCCAGGAAGTCCAATATCAAGGCACCAGCAAATTCAATGTCTGGTGAGGGCCAGTTCCATCTTGCTGTGTCCTCACATGGTGGGAGGGATGAACACACTCTAAGCCCATTCATGAGGGCTCTGCCCTCCTGACCTAATCACCTCCCCAAAGTCTCACCTCTGAATACCATCACAATGAAATAAGAATTTCAACGTGAATTTCAGAGGGACGCAAACATTCAGACTACAGCAGGCACCTACTATGTGCTGGGGGATGAATGCTGGGGGTGCAAAGGGGGACCAGACACTGCCTACAACCAGAGGAGCTCACTTTCAACCCAGGGAGACGACACCAACCACAGTAATGATAATGGCAAACACATGACAGCAATGTGCCAGACACTGTTCTGTTCTTTTTTTTTTTGTTCTTTTTTTTTTTTTTGAGACAGAGTCTTGCTATGTCGCCCAGGCTGGAGTACAATGGCACGATCACTGCTCACTGCAAACTCCACCTCCCGGGTTCAAGTGATTCTCCTGCCTCAGCCTCCTGAGTAGCTGGGATTACAGGCGTGCACCACCACGCCCGACTAATTTTCTATTTTTAGTAGAGATGGGGTTGGTTTCAGGCTGGTCTTGAACTCCTGACCTCCAGTGATCCACCTGCCTTGGCCTCCCAAAGTGCTGGGAATACAGGCGTGAGCCACCGCACCTGGCCATAGACACTGTTCTAAGTACTTTACCTGCATTAACTCAATGAATCCTCACAACAATCCTATGAAGGAGGTGTTATGATTATTATTGGCCCCATTTGACAGAGGAGGAAACTGAGGCTTTTCATATCACTGTTTTCTGTCCCTTTACCAACCTGAGCACCCTCCTGGAGAGCATGTGTCCCCGCCATCCCCTTCTGCAGCCCAGAGCATCATGGGCTGGCTTCCTCCACACAGGGGCTTGCCTTAGATCATCACGCTCCTCCCTGCTGGCCTCTGCATTCTGTGTCTGCTTCTGAGGATTACACGTCTAGCGACACTATCTAGTATGCCACTGATCTTTTGGCAGGTGTTTTTGACTTAATTCGTACTGAGTTTGGGGACTTCTGTGTCTTTCTCCATGAGTTGCTGTCCAAATAGCTTTGCCAATTTCCCTACCTCAGAGTTGGCAATGAGTTTTTGAACCTAAATCTGTGATTTCACATTTATTGCCATCATGTGTCATTTGTTGGATTCAGTCCGTTGTTACAGTTTATGGAGACCATGTTGAATTACAATCTTGCATTCAGCATCTTGGTTATGCCTCTTGGTCCTGGGTCAGCTGTAGTCCTCACCGACACAGGTGACAAGGAATTGAATGGGATGGAGTACTGCGTTCCTCCACTAGAGATCTTTACCCAGATTGACTTCAGTTTTTTAATTGACCTTTGGGGTAGGCCGTTCAGCCACCTATGTGCTATATTTTCCCATCTGGTCCCTAAAGACATGATGAATAACAGTCAAATGCATTTGTCAGATGAGGCCTGAACTTGATGCCCAAAACTCTGGGTTTTCATACCAGCTCTGATATTTACTAACTGTGTGACCTAGGTGAGTTATTTATCTTCTCAAGTCTCAGCTTACTAATCGATAAAAAGGGGCTAAGAGACCTTTGTGGGTAGACTAACTAAGGTAATGCTTATGAAAATGCCTGGAAATATTAACCGCAATCTACCATTGACCTGGGCACTCCATCACAGTGGGAGAGGCCACCCTTGGAGATCCTGTGAACTAAGCCAAACTTGGTGGCACTGGAGCTGAGTCTTGAGTGGTGCCATGCATCATTCTGGGGGGCAGGGTGTTGCAGGTGGAGGGAACAGCAAGTGCAAAGGCCCTGAGGTGGGAACAAGCTTACTGCATTTCAAGGACAAAAAGAAGGCTGGTGTAGTTTGAGTGGTGTGAACAATTAAGAAAGTGGACAATACGGTCACAGAGGTCATCAGGTTCAGATCCTGTAGGGCTTCAGAGGCCATATAAAGAGTTCTGATACTGATCTAAGTGTGATGCTAAGCTACTTGAGGGTTTTATTTTGTTTTGTTTGAGATGGAGTCTTGCTCCATTGCCCAGGCTGGAGTGCAATGGCTCGATCTCAGCTCACTGAAACCTCTGCCTCCCGGGTTCAAGTGATTCTCCTGCCTCACCCTCCCAAGTAGCTGGGACTACAGGCATGCGCCACCATGCCTGGCTAATTTTTGTATTTTTAGTAGAGGCAGAGTTTCACCATGTTGAGCAGGCTGGTCTTGAACTCCTGACCTCAGGTGATCCTCCCTCCTAAACCTCCCAAAATGCTGGGATTACAGGCGTGAGCCACCACACCTGGCCTATTTAAGGGTTTTAAGCAGGGGAGTGATGCACCCTGGTTTATGTTTCAGAAAGACAGCCCTGGCCACTGTGTGCAGAGTGGACTGCAGGGGAAAGGGCAGAAGCAGGAAGATAATTTGCAGTCTTGTGGAGGTTTTGGAATAAGACTGTGGTGGGCATGAACACAGGGGATCCAGTTCGTTCAATGCCAAGAGTTTAAATCTGAAAAGAAATAACCCTCTGCCTGCCTGGCCTTGAGCCCAATTTAGGATCCCTGGTGACCTGGCCTTGGTCATTCCACATAGACCATTATCTAAAGATACAATGGAATGAGTGGACCATCAGCATTGCTAAGGCACAAAGCGGAAGGCAGGCCTCTCTAAGAGGTGGACTCCAAGGCAAGCTTGGGGTAGGCTTTCTGGACTCTCTCCTTTTTGCAGAGAAGTCTGCCTCTGCAAAGAGAGGTCCCTCCTGAGCCTTAGGTCACTTGGAAAGCCTTTAGTGGCCTTTGCTCTTGTCATGCAGCTGAATTTTCAGGGCTGTGACTCCCCGTGATCAGGGTTAGGCAGTCCAGGACCAAAGCTTTACTTTAGGGACTAGATGGGTCTATGGCCACCTACTCATAGTCTTAGGGTCAGGGCTTTAAAACCTGCTTTGACACAGTGAGGTGCTGTCTGGGATGTCCCTTTGAATCCTGACTTTGCCACTTTCCTTAACCTCTCTCTGAGCCTTAGTTTTTTTCATCAATAAAATGGGTTCCCAATGCCTGCTTAGTGGACTGTGGTAGGGACCACATGGCAGAATCACTTAGCAGTGCCTGCCTGTGCTCAGGACCTGTAAATATTCTTTTTATTATTAAACAGTACCATCAGGCAAGCTGTAAAGAGGCTCTATCCCTTTCCTGCCCCTCCTTAAATAAGAGGGTGACTGATATGCCTTCTACCCTGTACAGTCTCCACATCAGCAGCACCCCATTATCTCCCTTGGCCCTCACCACACCCAGATGAGGAAGCAGAGCTCAGAGGGATCCTGGCTTTGCCCAGCAACTCAGCTAGAAAGTGGCAGAGCTGGGATGTGAATGTGGTTTTCCGAGTCGGAGTCCCTGGTCTTCTCCTCTGCCCAGGCCACTGACTTTCAAAATGGGCTTTTCTTGTTTGTTTGTTTTTGAGACGGAGTCTCACTCTGTCGCCCAGGCTGGAGTGTGGTGACACAATCTCGGCTCACTGCAACCTCCACCTCCTGGGTCCAAGCAATTCTCCTGCCTCAGCCTCCCGAGTAACTAGGATTACAGGCATATGCCACCACCCCCAGCTAATTTTTGTATTTTTAGTAGAGATGGGGTTTCACCATGTTGGCCAGGCTGGTCTCTAATTCCTGAGCTCAGGAGATCCGCCCGCCTCGGCCTCCCAAAGTGCTGGGATTACAGTCATGAGCCACTGCACCCAACCCAAAGTGTGCTTTTCTATCCCCAGGATTTGAGGGTGGCAGCTCCAGGATCCACCGTGAATGTGTGTGTATCCCCTGCCTCCCTTTCCTCCTTCAAGCAGAGGTGTTCATTATTTCTGTGTAATACATTAGACATGAGCCTGAGATTTCATTTGAAGAAAGGAGTTGGCTTTTCTAATAAACCCTGAGTTCTAGGCCAGGTCCCCTGGTGGCTGATAGATCTATTTGCTTTTCAGTGTTAGTGTCCAGGTGCACTTTACAGTTGTGGCTGAGCTGTTGAAAGTGTGCACTCCAAAGTCAAGTTTAAAAATGGGCCCACCACCTGCCCAGCTGGGGGATCTTGGCCAAGCACTTAGGCTCACAAGCCTACTGTGAGGAGTAAATAAGCTAATTCGTGTAAAGTGCCTGGCCTGCAGAAAAAGCTCAATAATGGCTCTTCTTATAAGAAGCCCTAAGTAAGAAACCAATGCTTTATCTGGAGGAAGGAACCATTGACGGTATCATTTCAGACATCGTGATGCCATTTGGCAGGAGCTATCGATGTTTTGGAGTGAGCTGGGGGACAAGTCCCAGGGCCCCCTCCATGATGCTTGGCTTCCTTTAGGGTGGGGACTGCTCAGGCCCCCCACCCTCTACAGTCAGACCCAGGGCTGGAAGGCTGGGGGTGGGGACAAGGTGGTGGAGAGTGTTTTGTTGGCAGCTTGGCAGCCAGGCTCATTGGTAAAGGGTCATTCCCCCAGGAGCTGGGATGATTGAACAGATTATCTGAAACAATGGCTAATTAGGAACTAAGCTTTTTGGCAGGAAGTCTTTCATTCTAAGCTTGGTAAAGTTTCATACCCTGACCCTGGTCTCTGGGCGAGATAGGGAGGCTTCTCTGACCAGGCCTGAGAACAGGGAGGCCTTTAGAGCCTGGGCTTCCCTAACTCAGGGCCCCTGTCTCCACCTCTGCCCTGCCTTACCTGGAAGCCTTAACAAAACAGGCAGCCATTTGGGAGGTCACCAGGCCTACGAAACGAAAGGTGCCAAGGTCATGGCTCACTCCCTGTGATTTTAAGCAAGCCCCATCTCTCTCTGGGCCTGGTTTTCCTCACTGCAACGAGGAGGGGTGGCCACAGAATTCTGGACTCCTTCAGTGACAGAACCAGAGAGAACTTTCCAGACCCAAGATGGTGCAGGCCTGGCATGGCCAGATCCTCCGTGCTCCTCCGCCTCCCCAGGCCCTCCTTTCCTGTCCCCAGATCTCAGGCCACTCTTCCCAGCCACTGGGCGCCCCCACCTGGCTCCTATTCCCAGGGCCAGCCTTGGAAAGCACATTCCCTTTTTCCGTTTCTATTTGAGTCAGGTAGCTTTCTGGCCTCTAATTTTAATCCTGGTGAACATGATTCATGAGGGGCCAGGGCTGGGCTCTGCAGCGAGGCTTTTAGAATCCCCAATTAAGGAGCCATCAATAATATATGAAAAGTATTGGAGGATCTACGGCTGGGGAAGGGTGAGCAGCTTGTGAGGTAGACAGCAGTCTGTCAGCTCCAGCCTCCTGTCCCACCGGCACAGCCCCTGGGGGCTTTGCAGCTGGGGGATGGCTCCAAAGCTCAATCCAGCTGTAATTTGTAAAAAGGCAAAAGCTGCCTAAATCCAGGGCCATGAAGATTGTTCAGGCTTGCAGAGAGCCACCCACGCATGCCTGAGGTAGGGGCTGTGGTGAGCACCAGGGATGCTCTGCCTTTCTCACTCCTGAGAGTCCCGGCCCTTCCTCGCCCACCCTGGGTTGCCTCTGGGAGGGCTTCTCTGGCCTCCAAGAGCTCCGTTCTTTCATCGGTAAAGTGGAGATGATAATAATTTCATTGTCACGGGGTCATTGGAGGGGGTTAAATGAGATCGTGGATGTGTGGAAGTGTTTCAAAGTTGAGAAGTCAGGATACCAAGCAGAAGGAGGAGGAGGATCGGGTGGAAGGGAGAAACCTGAGCAGGGATGTCCACAGGCTTCTGGGTGAACCAGGGCTCCACTCAGTGCTGGGAGCCCCACTGGCTGGGGAACCCATCAGCATCCATTTCCTAATGAGCTGTGTGCCCGTGGTCAGAACAGCCCCCCTCCCACCTTCTCTGCCTTTGTTTTCTCATGTGTTAATTGAGAGGATTTGGTTCCTTCCAGCTCTAAAATCAGGTCCTAAGTCAATTTGATTTTTTTTTTGGTTGTTGTTTTGGCTTTTTGTTGTTGTTGTTTGTTTTTTTGTTTTTGAGACGGCGTCTTGCTCTGTCGCCCAGGCTGGAGTGCAGTGGCACAATCACGGCTCGCTGCAGCCTCAATCTCCTGGGCTCAATTGACCCTTCTGCCTCAGCCTCCCAAGTAGCTGGGACTACAGACGTATGCTTCCATGCCTGGCTAATTTTCTTATTTTTTGTGGAGATGGGATCTCACTATGTTGCCCAGGTTGGTCTCGAACTCCTAGGTTCAAGCGATCCTCCTTCCTCCCAAAGTGCTGGCCCAACTTGTTAACATTTTTAAAAGGAAATCACAGGAGGATTGAGGACTCTTTCTCTCCTCCTCCTCTCTCTCTCTCAATCTCTCTCTCTCTCTGTCTCTCCCTTCCTCTCTCTCTCTCCGCGTAGGGGCTGCAAGGAGAGGGATAGAGGTTGGGCAGGGTGTTAGGTCAGGGACACTCACATTATGACCTGATCTATGGGTCCACCCAGACCCACAGAGAGTGTTAACAAGGGAGCAGGCACAGTAATCCCAGAAGTTCAGAGACTGCGCTAGGGAGTAGAGAAACTACAGGGATGAAAACTGTCAGACCTAGTCCCAGCCTCCATTCACAGCATAAGCCTCTTACTGATTAGTGACTATATCAACTCCTTATTGATTTGGAGCCAGCCAGCCTGGGTTTGAATCCTGTTCCTATCGCCTGCTAGCTGTGTGACCTTGGGCAAGTCTCTCAATCTCTCTGAGCCTTATCTTAATTTACTTATCTGTAAAGTGGGGATAATAGTTCTGCTTCGGAAGGTTGTTATGAAGCTTAAATGAATGACCTTATGGATAACACTTAGTGCGTGGCACGCAGTAGGGCTCTGTGAGGGTTACTATCAGTATTGGAGACCAGCTCTGCAACAGACACTCCCTGCATGTCCCTTCTGTCCTCCATGTGGAGGAAGGAATGATTTACTCTGTTTTAGCAACAGGGAGGTACACCCTCTCAGGGGGTGTCTCAGGCAGATCGTAAGCAACACAAGGCAGGCCTGGGAGGGTCCTGGGCCCTCCCTGGCCCTGGGCCCCAATGTTCTGCAGCCATGGGCATTTGTGGGGAGTTGACTCACGTGCCGGGAGATGTCCTTGTGCTGTCTGTTGCTGCCTCCCAGCTGGTGGGTGATGAGGAGGAAGAAGGGGCCCAGATTTTAGAAATCTGGAAGCAGGTTGAGCACAGTGGCTCATGCCTGTAATCCCAGCACTTTGGGAGGCCGACGGTTGGGGGTGGATTACCTGAGGTCAGGAGTTCGAGACCAGCCTGGTCAACGTGGTCAAACCCCGCCTCTACTAAAACTACAAAACTTAGCCAGGCGTGGTGGCGGGCACCTGTAATCCCAGCTACTGGGGAGGCTGAGGCAGGAGAATCACTTGAACACAGGAGGCAGAGGTTGCAGTGAGCCAAGATCGCGCCACTGCACTCCAGCCTGGGCAACAAGAGCAAAACTCCTCTCAAAAAAAAAAAGAAAAAAGAAAAGAAATCTGGAAGCAACAGAGAGGGCACCTCTTCCTGGGCTGCCTTTCTCTCCACATCCTAGTCCATGATCAGAGGCTGAGTGGGCGACCTCTCTCCTTTACTTTCACTACGTGGCTTCCATGCCCAAGGGCTCCTCCTGCCTTTTGTTTCCTTCCCTGCTGGTGGCCACAGTGAGTTTCTTCTCTAGGCCCCAGGTCTCTAAGAAAACCTTAGGTTTTCTGCGGCCTTTTTTCAACTGAGGCCTGGGGTACTAAGGACCCTGGTGTTGTGGGTAGCCCGTAGGGAGAGTAGGGCCTGGATCCTGATGGAGAAGTCGGTTTGTTCGAGCAAAGGGCCAGCCCTGCATTTGCCTCCAGTCTCACCCCGCATACAGAAGATATCTAGAGAGCAACCACTGAGAGCTGGGGCTTTCGGGAGACCCCTTTAGATGGAGGACGAAAACCCTCTCAGGTGTGGAAGATGAGCAGAAAGGAGTGAGAGCTGAATAGGAAATGTTAGTGGTAGGACTGGGAGCATCTTAGAGATAAAGCTGAGTTTAAAGGCTTGGGAGATGAACACAGTTCCTGGATGGCTGAACCAGAGTTAGGGATGTAGAAAGAACCAGAGTGTGGGATCACTTATGTACAGAGCACGTTTTATGTCCCAGGCTCTCTTCTAAGTACATTATGTAAATCAAATCATTTAGGCCTCCAACAATCCCATAACATGTAGATAAATTGCCATTCCCATTTTACAGAAAAGGAAACTGAGGCGCAGAGAGGTAAAGGCATTTGCCCAAGGTCACATTACCAGGGAGTAGCAGAGCCAAAATTTGAACCCAGAGGCCTGGCCGCAGACTCTGCACTATTAACGACTTCATTTTACTGCTTTATGTGGGAAACCCTAAGACCTGTCTTCAAAGCTAGGACCAGTGATTCTTAAAGCTTTTTGAAGACGTGCTTCCCTCTGAGAAACTGATATAAACCTTGGCTGTTCTCCCCAGAAAATGCAGGCATGTATAGACAGACATTTGCATTCAATTTCAGGATGTCACAAACCCACATAAAGCCCAGGTTAGGAGCCTCAAACCCTGACTCTTATTTAGGAATTTTCCATCCCCCAGTCCTCACTCTGGCACCTATGTGGATGGGGCCAGGATGGCCACTTTCTACAATGTGGAGGAGGCTGGTGTTGGGGGGCCATGGCCCCTGAGAGCCCCCAATGAGGCCCTTAAGTGGGACAGCAGTGCTGAGATCCCACATCCCAAAGGGCTGGCACAGGACATTGGTATCTTTGCTGCATGATCGGGAGTCATGCACTTTCTTGGTGACATGAATGTTATACACTGGAGTCTGAGCAGAACAGGGTGGAGGCAGGGGCTGTCTTGGTTTACGTTCAATTGAGTTGGAAATTGTATGTGTGTAAACATGTTTGTGAGAGATAAATTTTATCAGTGAGGGTCCCAGCAGGAAAGAGAAACTCAGAGGGTTTAACTGGAGAGATTTTAATGAAGAGATTTCTCTCAAAGGTATGGATGAGCTTGGGGAAATCCACAAGGGATAGAGCATCACCTGGGGACTTGCAACAGCAGGGAGCTGTGACCACCCAGGCTTGCCGTGGCGATGGGAGAAGGCACTGCTGCTCTCTGAGTGGGAGGTGGAGGGCCTGCCTGGTGGGGTCTGTGGTCCTGGAGGGAAGCAGCCTCTCCCAGAACCATGGAGCTGAGGCTGGGCAGGAGTGGGAAGAAATACCCCAACCTCTGTCTCTTCCTGTCTCCCATCTACCAGTGTCTCCCACTGGCCAAACCCCACTGGAAGCCACAGGGTGAGGGAACGATAGTGATGCTATTCAAAGGGAAGCAATCTCCTGTAGGATGAAGACTGGAGCTGGGGCGGGCAGCAGGCAGCAGCCCGAGACTCTCCAGCCTCCAAATCAGCCCAGGCCCAACCGCCAGCCCCAAGAGCCCCCTACAGGCTGGGCACCCGTGTCTTGACAGAGGCTGTCCCCTCCTGGCCCAATAGTTGGATGTGGGGCAGGAAGACCTTGCTTGCCCAACCTGGGTTCTCAACCTCAGCCCTGCTCTGGGCTTCCCTCTGAGGGCAGTTTGGCGACACTGCTGCCTACCTGCCCCATACATCCCAGTTGTCACGTGTAGCAGAGTCCCAGAGAGTCGCCTAATTTAGTCCCCAAAGAAGTTTCAAGTCTGCCCCCACTTTGAGGGTCTCACTGGAACTGATGGTATGTAATTAACACTGCTTAATTGATATTCATGCAGCTTAGTCATAGAGGTTTTAGGAGCCCTCGGGACCATCTTTTGGGGCATGTCAGAAGCTTTTTCCACTGAGTTTTGTTGCCAGGGAGAGAGTCTTTCAGAAGGCAAATTCCCTCATTTCCAGGCTTCCTTCTCATTTGTACTTTTTCTTTCCTTCTGCCCAGTAGGAGACCGTCCCAGCCCCGGGGCCCAGGGAGGTCCCCTGTCACCTCCCCTGTCACTCAGCCTCCTGCCCAGTTTTCATCCCTCAGCCTCCCCAGTGCACACTTGCGCGCCTTCCCTAACAATTCTCTAGGGCTCTCTGCATCACATCCTGCATGCAGATTGCTTGGGCATCCTTCAGCCTTTGTTTATCAGAATTCCTGTGCTTACCAGTGTTTGGTGGTCTGTGAGCAACGTGAGGATCCCCCACTCCCAGTATCCTCAGAGCCCAAAGTGTAGACAGAGGAGCTCAGAAAGGCTTGGAAGCAGGGACAGGCTTGCCCAGGGAGCTGGCAGAATGAACAGGGCTGGCTGCGCTCTGTATTACGGGTGGTGAGGGGTTAACCCCCCTGCTCCTTCCCTAAGCAGGATTTGCTGCACAGCAGTTAGATTGCATGCCATCCTGTGGTTCCCAGTGCTCGGGTGCTAATATCTCATCTCTCCAAGTCCCTTCTGGCTTGAAAACTCTGTAAGTCTATGTAGAATGAAATACAGCAGCCAAATTGATTTTTTTTTCAACGTCTCTTCAGTTGTGTTCCTGCCATCATTAATGGGGTATAAATTGGGCCTGACAGGACCTGGTGGCTTCTCAGATTTTAAAATCCAAGTTTTAGCATTTTTTCCCCTTTGTTATTCGTCCAAGTAATGAAGGCTATAAAACATCTTCAGTAAGTCCCCAGATTGTGGATTTTGCGGTTGTTTGTGATCTGCACGTCTTAACTACCTCTGAGTCTTAGTAATCTGTCACTGTCCAGCCTAGCTCATGTGCCCCCTTTCCTGCTCTAGGAGTTATTGGGGGTGGGCTTGGAGTTCCCCTCCGTGTCCTGTTTCCAGGGGAACTCCATTGTCTTCTTAGGCAGAATCAATCTCTAGGGCATTCCCCTCTATTGAAGCTGCAAGTGCCATTTTAAAAGCAGCCTTGTCATCTTCCTTAATGGGTGTTTTCCTTGGAGCCTATGCTGGGGGTGGGGTGGGGTGGGGAGGGAAACTGCATATAGGATGTCTGCTCCTTCTGGGCTGGGCCTTATCTAAAATCCTACTAGAGGGATGCTGTGAGGTTGTTGAAGGAGGAGGGCAAGTGTATTGAGAGAAAGGAAGTAAGTCCCTTCCTTAAAGGAGAATTTTCTCAAACCTGGGTGTTTACCTGGAATATTTTGCAAGAAAGCCATTAAGAGACATGTTCCTTTTGTCTGAAGGCAGGAGGTATTCATCAAGAATAAGAGCAGGAGAGGAGAATGCAGGAACTCTTTTGGAACAGGGGTTATGCATTGTAAGATTGTTATTGAATTTAGGGAGTGGGAAAGGAACTCAGTCTTATTCAATTTGATGTCCTCTCCATTGCTTGACACATACTGGGACTTGTATAAATGCTTGTGAAGTAAACCTCATCTTTATTTGATTTTCATAATGCTTGATGACTCCTCACAGTTAGATGCAGTAAAAATATAATGGGCTTTGGAGTTAGATATACCTGGGTTTAGGTCCCAGCTCTGCCTTGCTGTGTGATCTTGGGCAAGTTACTTAACCTCTCTGATTTTTAGTTTCCTCATTTGTACAATGGGTAATACCTCACAGGATTTTTGTGAGAATTGAATGAGATAACTTAATGATGCACTTAAGCTATTGAGCATTCAGTAGGGGCTCAGTAAATGTTAGTTTACTTCCTTCCTCCTGCTGTATTCTCATTCATTAGTGGTTCTCAACTCCACCTGCACATTACGATCACCAAGGGAACTTTAAAAAAGCACAGTTGTTCAGGCCCCACCCACTGAGATTTGTATTTAATTGGTCTGTGTTGGGGCTGAGCATGGGTATTTTTAAAAAGCACCTGTTAAAGCATATATTTTTTAAAAAGGTAAAATCATGACTGCCATACAAGTTTAAAATTAGCGTGACAAATATTTATTATCAAAGCTTGTTAATTAATGAGGAAACCAGTAAGATGTTGCAACCAGTTCAAATAATTCAAACAACACACACATATAGGTGATCAGGAATGTTGAAATGAATTTACACATAGATGCAAAATCGGTCAATATCCATACGGCACAAAATGTTTAAAACCGCTCCTGGTGCATTGCATGTGTTCAATAAACAGTAGCTATTACGATCTAAACCTGTGACTGTGTATTAAATGCTGTGTTAGGTCCTGGGCTACAAAGATGAGGAGAACTTGGATTCTCCTCCTGCTTGAGAAGCTCACAATCTAGAGGGGTAGAAATAGACTCAGTAGATCATTATCAGGCCGCACAGTAAGTGCAGCCTTAGAGATGCAGGAGGATGATGGGCGCACACAGGAGGGGTGGGGAGTTGGAGAACAGGATGGCCAGGGAGCGGAGGCTCCAAGCATTAGGAATTGGCACATATTGGGGGCCCCTTAGGAGGTTGCCGTGGTAGTCGAGGTGACAAGGTGAGAAAGTGATGAGGCCAGACCAAGGCCACAGCAAAGGAAGAGATTTAGCCGATGAGATTGACTGGAACATGAGATTGACTCACCAAGGGAGTGAGGGACAAAAGATGCCAAATCTAGTGCTTCTCAGATGACCCCATGTTACCTGGAGTGGGAGCTTCCCTCTCCATTGAGACAGAGTCTTTCTCTGTCTCTCAGGCTGGGGTACAGTGGCGTCATCTTAGTTCACTGCGACCTCCACCTGGGTTTAAGTGATTCTCCTGCCTCAGCCTCCCAAATATCTGGGACTATAGGCGTGCGCCATCAAGCCTGGCTCAATTTTTTTTTTTTTTTTTTTAAATAGAGACGGGGTTTCACCATGTTGGCCAGGGTGGTCTCAAACTCCTGACCTCAAGTGATCCACCCACCTCAGCCTCCCAAAGTGCTGGGATTACAGGTGTTAGCCACCGCACCCAACCCCTTTGGAAGTTTCTAACTTAATTCAGGGTAGAAGGGACACTCAGGGTAAGCCCCAGGTAACCCAGGGCCTCATCTACCACATGTGTGAGGGGCCCATGTGCTGGTGTTTTCCTGGACTGCAGAGCCCCATCAAGGAAGACTGACACTCTGACACTCAAGATTATTAAGAAGGATTAATGCCCATTTAAAATATTTTGCTTTGCACCTGCCTGTCTTACTACTTTGAGACAGACTCTGGTAAATATTGTAACGAACAGCACCCCTGCCTTCATGGAGCATACAGTGTGGTGGATTTTTTGTTTGTTTTTGTTTTTAGAGACAGAGTCTCTCTCTATTGCCCAAGCTGGAGTGCAGTGGTGTGATCATAGCTCACTGCAGTATCACCCTCCTGGGCTCAACCATCCCCCCACCTTAGCCTCCTGAGTAGCTGGGACCCCAAGTGCATGGTACTATGCTTAGCTAATGTTTTTTGTTTTTTAATTGTGGGGAAAAAAAGCACATAGCATAAAATTTTCCATCATAACCTTTTTTTTTTTTTTTTTGAGATGGAGTCTCACTCTGTTGCCAGGCTGGAGTACATTGGCGCAATCCTGGCTCACTGCAACCTCCGCCTCCTGGGTTCAAGCGATTCTCCTGCTTCAGCCTCCTGAGTAGCTGGGTCTACAGGCGTGTGCCAACATGCCCAGCTAATTTTTGTATTTTTAATAGAGACGGGGTTTCACCATGTTGGCCAGGATGGTCTCGATCTCTTGACCTCGTGATCCGCCCACCTTGGCCTCCCAAAGTGCTGGGATTACAGGCGTCAGCCACCGCGCCCAGCCGCATCATAACCATTTTTAAGTGTACAGTTCAGTAGAGTTACAAATGTATTTGCATTGTTGTGAAACAGGTCTCTAGAACATTTCATCTTGCAAAACTGAAACCCTATACCCATAAACAACTCCCCCTATACCCCTCCACCCTGCCCCTGGTCACTGCCATTCTACTTTCTGCATCAATGAATTTGGCCACTTTAGATACCTCCTATAAGTGGACACATACATTATTTGTCCTACTGTGACTGGCTTATTTCACTTAGCATAATCTCAAGGTGCACCCATGTTGTAGCACATGACAGGATTTCCTTTCTTTTTTAAGGCTGAATGATAGTCTATTGTAAATGCAGTGGGTTTAAACTTCACCTCTTAGCCCCTCACCCCTTTTTTGAAACAAAAATTTTGCTCAAAATGTCTACTGTATTGAGCAGACATAAAAGAGAGCTGCTTTGATGGGATGGTTGGCCTAGAATCGTGCCCATTCTGCCCTCCTCTATGGCCTACGGAGCCTCCAGGGGACTTGGATCCCAGTGGAACACCACCTAGCCCAGTGGTTCTCAAAGTGGAGTCCCCAGACCCACAGCATCAGCATCACCTGAGGACTTTTAAAATGCAGATTCCCAGGCTCCACTCTAGACCTACTGAGTCAGAGCTTCTGGAGTAAGGCCCTCCACAATCTGTGTTTTACCAAGTGATTCTGATGCCCAAAGATGGGGAGTGATTTGGCCTAAAGTCATTTGCAAAATTGAATGGGATTCAATTATTGACTGCCTATTATGTACAAAATTCTAGAATATCAGCTGCAAGGGCAACCAAGACAATTCAGTCTCTGAATTAGTTAGCTATTGCTGAGTAATAAATTATCCCAGAATTTAGTGGTTTAAACAGCAGGCAGGAATCTGAGTGCAGCTTTGCTGGGTCCTCTGGCTCAGGGTCTCTCACAAGGTCACAGTGAAGGTGTTGGCTGGGGCCTCAATCATCTCAAGGTTCAACTGGGCAAGATTTGCTTGCAAGCTCACCCAGTGGTTGTTGGCAGGATTCCAGTTCTTACGGATGGGCAGATTGACAGCCACTGTTCCTCACTGGTATTAGCCTGGGGCCTCATCCTTTCCTTGCCGCCCCTTCATAAGGCAGCTCACAACATGGCAGCTGGTTTTATCAAGTGAGCAACCAAGACAGAGCAAGAGAGGGTGCCCAGACGGAAGTCATAGTTGTTTACAACATAACCTTGGAAGTGACATTCTATGACTTGTGCGATACTCTGTTCAATACAAGTGTGTCACTAGGTCCAGCCCACGTTCGAGAGGAGCTGATTATGCAAGGGCATGAATACCAAAAGGTGGGGATCTTTTAGGAGGTGGTCTCCTACAGTCCCTGCCTATGCCCTTGTGTTTGCAATTGGGAATCAAATAAGTACACACCTAATTGTGGAATCAATTCTCAGAATGGTGATCATGGAGTGGGCGCAAGTTCGGTGGAGGCTCAGAGAAATAAAATTCTCTGATTGGAGGAATCAGGAAGGCTTCCTGGAGGAGGTGGCATTTACATCAGGCCTTGAAGGAATGAGGATATGCCACTGGCAGAGACGGGGAGGCCAGGTGAAGGGAAGGGCCTGCTCAGGTATTAAGACCATCAGCTTGCATGGAGATGGGGAGAAGCCGCACGGGTTGGAGCCATACTGTACATGGCTTCCACTGTCAGATGGAAGAACTCGTGCTTTGATTGGGAGGGGATGGATGTCAGGAGCCTGGAGAGACAGGGCTTTCATAACTGCCAGAACCAGGACTAAGGGGCTCTGAGCCCAGTGCTCTCCCCTGCCCCACCAGCCTGCCCCACCAGCCCGGCCCTGAGGTTCACCCTCCATCTTCTCTTGCAGTTTGGGCGCACCGAAGTCATCGACAACACGCTCAATCCTGACTTCGTGCGCAAGTTCATTGTGGATTACTTTTTCGAGGAGAAGCAGAACCTCCGTTTTGATCTGTAAGTGGAAGATGGTGCTGAAGATGCAGCCAGGTGGGGAGGAAGATTGCTGGCAGGTAGGACCACAGACCTGTGGTTGAGGGAGGAGCTGAGAAATTAGTGGGAGCCCAGGGTTGGCCTGGGATAGAAGTGACAATTAGCTGAAGTCGCCTGCACCCTTACCAGGAGAGATGGAAAGGGGGAAGAAGACAGAGAACAATGGCATTCACCCCAGTTCGTCTCAGTTAAGTTGGGGATGGCATCAGGCAAGCTGCTTGGTGCTGGGGAATGTCTGCTGAGGAAAGATCCTGAAGGCAACTCTTGGCTGTGCCTCTGGGAGCCCTTTTCTCCCCTGGCAACCAGGAGGTACCCACTGGCTGCTTCCTCCATCTAAGCGTGTTCTGGGAGAGGGTCCCTGCAGCCTCCCCGCCTGCAGAGGTGGCCTGGCTGATGGGGCTCAGGCATCCAGCATCCATCGGAACATGAGAGTGCCTTTCTCCTGACATTAAAGATCAGGGTGGAATTTCAGGCTTGGTAAACAGGCTGGGGAGTTTGCGATGTTGTTTTTATGGGGTATGGGATGGTTTGAAAAGTCTTTGCCCCACAGAAGAGTGGTCAGAGTGGGAAAGAAGGGGGTTTGGGATCTTAGGGAGAAAAGGAAAGAATGCAGTGGAAGGAAATGACTTTGGAGGGAGAGATGGGAGGTATTGAGGCTGAGGAGAGTCAACACAGCCTATTGTAGAGAAGTCACCTGGTGACATTTTGGAGAAGGTTGATAAGAGAGTGACCATCCCTCAGCAGGAGTCATCTGGGCCTGGCATGGCTGTTTGGCTGCAGAGATGCCAGTGGGTGGGTGGGAGATGCTGGGGGAAGGTTGCAGGTGAGGCTCCAGGTGAGCAGGCCCCAGGTGAGGGGAGGAGGCCAGCTGTAGCATCACGCTGCCTGCAGCCAGCTGAGGTGAAGGTGTCAATGCCTCCCTCCTTCTTGAGTGACCAGGCCTGTGGGCAAGCTGGGCAGGCCTGGGTAGGGTGAAGCTATAAGGGAAGGTCAGAAGCAAGGTATTAGCACCACGGGCAGCCAAGGCTAGGCTGCAAAGAGCAAAGATGGAGAACTCTGTAAGTGAAGGGAGTGAAAGGTAAGATGGCTTAGCCACCTGTGAACAGAGCTCATTGATTTAGTTTTTTCCATTTTTAATGAGATATAACATATATACAGTGAAGCGCATAAATCTTTGTGCCTACTCCACGATGCATTTTTACATCTGTTTCCACCCCTCTGATGTCACCCAGCTCAAGGACAGAACATGTCCAGCACCCAGAAGGCTCCCTGTCATGCCTTCCAACCATTACTCCTGGAAATATTCACTGTGTTGGGACCTGGTTTTTGGGGGACAGGGGCCCTGACTCAACTTGAGAACCCAGGCAGGATTGGGCAGAATGTCCGCAGCTGCCTTCATCATTTCTCTGTGTTCCCTGCAGATACGACGTTGACTCTAAGAGTCCTGATTTATCCAAACACGTGAGTTCTGCCAGTAACTGCTCAGCAATTCCATAGTTTCTGAAATGCCATCCTCTGGGTGAGCCTGGGGCTTTGCTGTGATGGAATGTGTTTCCGACGCTGCATCCTGTCATTTAAGGGCCCTCACGCTTCCAGGAATTGGGCGATGGGGGAGGTGGGATAGCTGTGAGCAGAGTGGGTGACATTGGTCTCTTCTGTTCCCTGGATATGCAGGATTTCCTGGGCCAGGCCTTCTGCACCCTTGGAGAGATTGTGGGGTCCCCTGGGAGCCGCCTGGAAAAGCCCCTCACGTGAGTGTCTGGGTTGCTTTCCCAGTGGTAGGCCAACTTCCCGCCCATTCTGCTGGGGGCTGGCTCAGGATGGGGACAAAGCAGTCAGCTGGCTATGACTGGCATCTGCAGGGTTATTAGGAATAAAGAGACCCCATGCCTCACTGCTCTCACGGGGCTTCTAATCCAGGTATTTCAGGGGAACCCAGGCTGGGTTATTAGAGTCCCATCTCCTGGGAAGGCCCAGGAGGAAATAGACTAGACACCATATAGTCTATTCCCACCCTGACCCCTATCATAGTGTGGAAGAAGAAACTGAAGCCCAGAGAGGGGAAGTGACTTGCCCAAGGACACACAGCTAGGAAGAGGGAGAGCTGGGAGCTGGGATTTGAACCCAGGGCTCTACTCACATAGCATATTCCTAAGATTGTTCACAGCTTGTAGGCCAGAGCTGGGTACAGTGAGGCTCCTCCCGTCCCATCCTGTCCCTGATGGTCCCTGACCTTAATTTGCTTTTAGGGAAAAGCTGTTACTCTGAAGCAGGCTCTGGGATGAGGAATCCAAGGCTTCTCACAGTGGAGCCTGATGATGTCTTCAGGGACCAGCCAGGGCTGGCCAGGTGGTGAGGGTGACCTCTCTTGTCCCTATTTCTCAGGAAGTACCAGGGGCAGGGCCCTTGCCTGTATAAACGATTCTTACCTTTCCCCACACTGGGGAACACTGGTCACCATTCTTTGGTGTCCATATTTCTCTGGACAGCCACCCTCACACTTTGCATTTAAATAAACTAATTTAACTGGATCCCGAAGCTTTTGATTATTTTAGGTTGACACTCGTGGGCAGGGCCCAGGAAAGAGAGGGCAGACTGGGACAGGCATCCAGGCCACAGGGTAAAGAGGCCGGGAAAGGGAGATCATCAGATCTTCTGCCAAGTTCCCACTGGACGCTGTCCCCTCACCATGATCAATAACTGCAGTGTGAACTGAGCACGGTGGCTCACACCTGTAATCCCAGCACTTTGGGAGGCCAAGGCAATGGATCGCCTGAGCTCAGGAGTTCGAGACCAGCCTGGCCAACATGGTGCAACCTTGTCTCTACTAAAAATACAAAAAAATTAGCTGGGCGTGGTGGTGCACACCTGTAGTCCCAGCTACTCTGGAGGCTGAGGCACGAGAATCAGTTGAACCCAGGAGGTTGCAGTGAGCCGAGATTGGGCTACTGTACTCCAACTTGGGCAACAGAGTGAGACTCTGTCTCAAAATAATAATAATAACTGCAATGTGTGTGTGTGTGGTCTCTCTTCCAGATCCTTGCCCGTGACCCCCAGTAACTCATGATAACTTCAGGGCCCCCGGAAATGTTTCCTTGGCCCCCAAAAGGTCTCATCTCTGGGTTCCTAGAAAACAGTGAAAATAGCTATCATTTATTAAGAATGGGGGAAAACCCCTGTTTTGGGGGTCTCTATAGCTTATAGAATTTGAGAGCCTCTTGCAAAAAAGCATACAAAATTCACATTCATATTTGCTAGGCCCCTCCCTCTTCGGACTTATTTCTAACAGTTTTCATTCGTAATTTTATATTCTTTCTCTAGGAACATCTGCCCCTGTGCCCACTTCAGTGTTAACCATGTGCTATGTGTAGCATACCCATTAGCATCTGCTCTTTCCAGCAGCACCCCCACCCGTGGCTTTACCTGGGTTGCCAGGATGGAGATGCCCTATGAGGGAGTGTGTCTGTGCTTCCCAACTCCCAGCTGCCTGGGTCCAAAGCCACTAGTCATTTGGGTCTGTTTCCTTCCTGCTCTCACCTGGTCCACCGTTGGTGACAGGAAATACCCTCTGGGGGTGGGGGAGTATTGAGGGAGACTTCCTATGGAGATGGCTTTTGAAACTGAGCCTTAAAGGACAAGCAAGTTCTAAAATATAGAGGTTGGCAGGGCTCAGTAGCTCATGCCTGTAATCCCAGCACTGTGGGAGGCCGAGGCGGGTGGATCACCTGAGGTCGGGAGTTTGAGACCAGCCTGACCAACATGGAGAAACCTTGTCTCTACTAAAAATACAAAAATTAGCCTGGCGTGGTGGCACATGCCTGTAGTCCCAGCTACTAGGGAGGCTGAGGCAGGAGAATCGCTTGAACCCAGGAGGCGGAGGTTGCAGTGAGCTGAGATTACACCACTGCACTCTAGCCTGGGTGACAGAACGAGATTCCATCTCAAAAATAAAATAAAATAAAATACAGAGGTTGACGGCAATGTTGGAGGAGGAGGTGGACCTTTTACCCCATCGAAGATTTCACATGTCTTAGTTTAGTTGTCTTCCTGACTAAACCCTGTGAACAGCTCCTGTTTACTGGGCATCTATTTTGGGCCAGGCGTGAGGGTCAGTGTTTTGCTTGTGAAATCTGTGTTAGTTCGCTGGGACCATTGTGGCAAATACCACAAACTGAGTGGCTTAAATAAGAAAAATTGATTTTCTCACAATTCTGGCGGCTAGACGTCAGAGATCAAGATGTCAACAGAGTTCATGTCTTCTGAGGATGGCTGTCTTCTTTTTCATCTCTGTGTCTTCACATTGTCATCTCTCTGTGCACCTCTGTGTCCTAGTCACCTCTTCTTATGAGGACACCAGCCATTGGATTAGGGTCCACTGCCATGACCTCATTTTACCTTAATTACCTCCTTAAAGACCCTATCTCCAGGCTGGGCATGGTGGCTCACGCCTGTAATCCAATCACTTTGGGAGGCCAAGGTGGGCAGATCACCTGAGGTCAGGAGTTCGAGACCATCCTGGCCAACATGGTGAACCCTCGTCTCTACTAAAAATACAAAAATTAGCCAGGCATGGTGGTGCGTGCCTGTAGTCCCAGCTACCTGGGAGGCTGAGGCAGGAGAATCACTTGAACCTGGTAGGTGGAGGTTGCAGTGAGCCGAGATCACGCCACTGCACTCCAGCCTGGGTGACAGAGCGAGACTCTGTTTCAAAAATAAAAATGAAAATAAAAAAATAAAAAAGACTCTATTTCCAAATATAGTCACATTCTGAGGACCTGGAGATTAAGATTTCAATACATGAATTTTGGGGGATACAGTTCAGCCCATATCATGATCTCATGTGATTCTTCCAGCAGTCTCCCCATCTTGCAGTCTGGATGCGGAGTCTGGAAAGGGAGAACAGGGGTTCCCAAACTGCAGCAGGTACCAGTGTCACCAAAGATTGCTGGGCTCCACCCCACAGAGTTCCTGATCCTGTGGGTATGGGCTCGGCCTGGGAATTTACATTCCTATTAATAACATTCCCAGGACATGCTGGTGCTGCTGGTCTGGGCATCCCACCTTGAGAACCACTGAAGGAGAGGAATTTGCCCAGAAGAAGGACTCCACTTGCTCTGGCCTGTGGCTTTGATCCTGTTTTAATGACTTCCAGAGCAGCCGCTTGTCTCCAAGCATCTGGATGCCAAGTGCGCTGGCCTGTCTGGGCGGGGGTACTCAGCTCATGGCATGCTCTCTCTCCCCCTCTTTCTCCACAGGATAGGTGCATTCAGCCTGAATTCCAGGACGGGCAAACCCATGCCAGCTGTGTCCAACGGGTAGGTTGCCAGACATCTCTGGCCCTGGAGTCCTTAGACATTCAGCCAGCTCTGCAAAGGGGGCCTCAGAGTCTGGGCCTCGTCCCTGCTCCCATCACTGTGAATTTGGCCCTGATCCGGGGACAGAGAGTCCTGGGTTCCTCCTTAGGCTCCCAGGCTCTTTGGGCCCTGAACAGAGGCCCCCACTCGGCAGTGGGCCCCTCCCCCATCCAAGCTAGAGCTTGGGCATCTCAAGCCCCAGTGGCTCCTGGGACTTCAGGGAGAGGGTGGGGCTTACAGGTGGGGGATGTTGTCTAGGAATAGCGGGGCTGGGCACTCTCTGTTCCCTTCCTCTCTCCCTGGCCTGGCTTCTCTAGGCCCCCAATCCCCACCCTTCTCTCCCCCTCTTTCCTCCCCTGTCTTTATCCTTTCCCCCCTGTTCCCCTCCCTTGTTTTGGCTGCTGGATGTCCGCCTCCTCCTCACCACAGAGTAGATCCAGCTGAATCCCCACTTTTCACGTTTGCTCGTTTGCTCGCCAGCTGCGGTGGGCCAGCCTCACTCCACCACCCTGACCATCTGGTTTCGGCTGGCCTCATGCAAATGTGGCCAACGCAGAGCCTCCCCCTCCTTCCCTCCCCTTGTTTCCCGGTTGGGGAGTTCCCACCCTGGCTTCTTTCTCACGCCCACTCGCCCACTGGGGCTGGAGGTGGGGGTGTGCAGGGCAGGGAACCTCTGCCTGGAGGGGCCTCTGCAGAAGGGCATTTTGTTGGGGTAAGCAGAGCTTCCCTGGCCTTCCCTGAGAGCTCTCAGGAATTGAGGTTGCAGCAGCTGGATATGCCACTGGACCAGCTGCAGGTGGGGAAGGGGCCTCCAGCGGGCCCGGGGATGCTCACAGCCCAGGGAGAGCATGGATGCTAATTCACCTGGAGAGTAGAGAAGCAGCAACTGGGGAGGCAGCAGGAGTCAGACAGAGATACAAAGACAGGGAGGGAGGGAGAGAGAGAAAGGAAGGCCAAGAAGGTGGGAGCAGGTTGGGGCTGGAGAGGAGGGAAAGAAGGATCGGAAATAGAAGAAGGACTCAGAGGCAAAGAGAGGAACAGATGGAGAAACATGGGGCGGAGGAGGCTGGCGTGGAGGATTCTATCTCCCTGGGCAAACAAATCATGTCTTTACTACCGTGGAGGACCAGACCAGCGGGTGGGGAAGGGCTTTGAGGCACTCAGCTCAGCTGCCCAAGTCTAGGGGGACAACCTGGCAGGCACTGTCCCCTGTCCGTGGCAGGGGATGCCCCAGATGTGGCCCCTGCTCTGCTCACCTGATTTGGAGAGATCTGGGCTGTCCTGCCAGCCCTCCAGGGCCGGCTTCCCTTCCTCCCCTGCCTCCTCTGTTTGAGAGCCTCTCCCTCCAATAGCTGGTGCTGGGAAGAGCTCCATCAGTGGTTCTCAAAGTGTGTTCCACAGACAGCATGCTGGTGGTCCTGTGGCTGGCCTGAGGTGTGAGGCTGGATTTTACCAGCGTTGCACAATTGTGAAGTAAAGGGTGCAGGGAGGGGGATGCTGCTCACTGCGGGCCTTCTCTGTGCCAAGCACTGTGTGGTATATACAGTCATGCTCATTATATAGGGGAGAAAACTGAGGCTCAGAGAGGTACAGGAATGAGCCCAAAGTCACAGAGCTGCTGGACAATCCGACATTTTCCTCTCCCTCCCAGTGGCCCCTGACTACACTGGGACTCCCCCACCTCTGGCTTAGTCCCAAACATTAGAGTGGGCTGGGATGGTGCCTGAAGGAGGGGGTCCTATCTAACCAGGGGAAGAGGTGGTTCAGTTCCCCTGGGTGGAGCCCCAGCCGAAGAACTTGCCCTCCTGGAGGGATGTGCTGGGGTGGACCGACTTCACGGACCTTGACCTGGTTGTCCACTTCACTGGGGAGCTGCACAGTCGGCTGGGATCTCTCACTCCCAGGGAGACCCCAGCCAAGGCATTTAAGGGGAGGTAGCCATGGGAAGGAGCCTGGGCAAGCTGCCAGCAAGGGCCCACCAGCCCTCCTGCCTTCCTCCCTCCCGTGACACATCAGAGTGGCTCAGAGCTGGACTGTCCCGGGACGCTGGGGGTCAGCTGGGTGTGAGGTGGGGTGGCTAGCCCATGAGGTCTTTTGCCCACAGAAGTGGTCTTTGGATGGAAAGTTTGAGAACCACTGGTCTGGAAGCCTCCGGGTGAGTCTGGATGCTTTTCCAATTCTAGGACTTTCACTGCAGGCACGACCCTTCCTGGTGGGCTCTCGGGGAGCAGGGGGTGGGGCAGCTCCAGGCTCGGGGACCCGGTCCCAGGAAGCAGTGCACTAGGCCACACTGCCACAAGGATCTCAGGAGACTCTGTCTTCTCAGGGGCTTTGGGGCGATCTGCTGGATGGTAGGGGGAGGGGGAGGATGGGCAGGGGGCTGATTGAGGGAGTGTCAGGTTTATGGCTCTGTCTTTGTCTGGCTTTCCATTCTTTCATCTTCTCCTCTCCCAGTGGTGTCCCAGGAAAGAAATGTGGCACCATCATCCTGTCCGCTGAGGAGCTCAGCAACTGTAGGGTGAGTGGCAGAGGACTCCAGCACAGGACGTGGTTGGGGTGGGGGTGATGGAGTGCAGGCTGGCCTCCCTGAGCCCCTGGAGGGAACCGAGGGTAGACAGGGCTCCTGATGCTGACCTGGCTGTCATAGAATTTTGCAACATCAGAGCTAGTGGGTGTTTTCCCTTTTTATAGCTGAGCAGACTGAGGCCCGGAGAGGAGAAGGAGCTCACCCACAGTCAGCAGCAGAGCCCAGCTGAGCCCCGTCCCCTAGCTCCCATGCCAGGGCTCCCTCCCCTCCCCATCACAGCCGCCACTCACGTGTCCTTGAGCCCAGACTGCCTTGGCACCAACACTGTGGCAGCAAAGACCTTTTCAGTCTTGAAGGAAGCCTGGGTGCTTGACATTTAGCTGTCATTTTTCACTTTCAGCTCTGGAGTAGGGTGACACCCTGCATGGGGCGGATGGAGTGTGTCTGTGCGTACGCATGTGTTGGGAAGAAGTCTGCAGTCCCAGGCAGCCCTTGGTCTTGCTTTTTCTGTAGGACTGTGGGGGAGCAGGAGATGGGGACAGCTGAGCACACAAAGAAGGGGCTCAGGGGACCTCATGATTAATAATAATGATAAAGTATCACAATGGTGATGGTCAGTATTTGTCAAGTAATAGGGACTTTACATAAGTTATCGCTGCTCTTGACAATCATCCTAAGAGGCAGGTACTAAAATGTTACTCCCATTCTATGGATGAGGAAATTGAGGCTCAGAGAGGCAAAGTCACCTGCTCAAGGATGACAAACAGCAGAGCCATGATTCTACTCCAGGTCAGCTTGATTCTAAGATCCGGGCTCAGCCCCAAAAGCACCACCATCTAACCTAAGAGTGGCTATAAAAGTGGGAAAGTGGTGGGGCTTGGAGAGAAGAGGAGGCTGGGACAGATGCAGGGAGAGGCAGGGTGCAAGCGTAAACAAAGCCTGGGCTACCCTGGGAACACAGCTTCCCATGGAGCTGGGAGGGATGACCAGGAGAAACAAGATTTTCCTACCTTCCTGGGAGGTCAGTGCTATGGATCAGCTATCAATCAATATTTATCCTACTAGAAATTTAAACAGAATTTTAATGTATGTATTAATTCCTTTAAAAATAATTTAATTCCTTTAAAAATAACAATAGTTGAACCCATTATGGGTCAACATAAATAACGCATTTTTTGGGGCCGGGCGCGGTGGCTCACGCCTGTAATCCCAGCACTTTGGGAGGCCAAGGCGGGCGGATCACGAGGTCAGGAGTTCGAGACCAGCCTGGCCAGCATGGTGAAACCCCGTCTCTACTAAAAACACAAAAAATTAGCTGGGCCCTGCAGGCAGAGGCTGCAGTGAGCTGAGATTGGAATCTCGGCTCCTCTGCACTCCAGCCTGGGCGACAGAGCGAGACTCCATCCCAAAAAAAAAAAATAAATAAAATAACACATATTTTGAAAAACAACAATAACTCCCAATAATCATTTAATGAGAAGAGTGGCCTTGTTTTACATTTTTGCAAATCTCTTTAATGTCTGACTTAATGGAAGACATCTGGATTCTCATAGCTGCTTCTGTAGTCAATCTGTTGTGAAATCCCTGTCAGATAACCTCTGGAAAACTCTTCATCTTAGCATTATTATGTAAATAGTTTTGACCCCACAGATCCCTCGGGGTTCCTGGTCCATACTTTGAGAGCTGCTGGTATAGAGGTATAACAGTGTTAGAGAACATTAATTGAGTCATTATTTTGGGCCATACACTGTGCTAAGTGGTTTACATGTATTGACTTACTTATCTAATGTATTATAATATATAATGTAGTATGTAGTATGATGTGTTATAACATCTGATGAATTATGGTCCTCATTAACTTTCCTCACTTTTATAGATAAGGAAACTGAAGCACAGAGAGGTTAATTGATCTGTCCAAGGTCACACAGCCACTGAGTAGAAGAGATTTGAAACTTGGCAGTTTGGTTCTAGAGCCAAGGTCTTTAACCACTGGACTGTGGTGTTACAAACTCTGTTTCCAAGGACTTCCAGTGGAAGAATAAGACACACGAACACAGAATCGATAGTACAGGGCAGTCTAGAGATGACCAAAAAAATTCATATGTGACTGCTCACCCGGGTTGCTTATCTGTTAATCTCAGTGGATCTGAAGGCACTTGACAGCGGGAATGAACCCCACCCAATGTGCACCCCCAGGGCAGGACTTGGGGTGCAGTAGGCATTCCCGAGGACCCATCACGAATATGTGACTGAATGATTGGGAAGCACAGACCGAGTGTTCAGCACCAGGTCATGGACAAAACACACGTGTCCGCTGAGGATCTGGATGCCACTGGAGTTCAGACAAGGGAGAGAATTCAGTTGCCCTGTGGAACAGAGCTGTTGCAGCTCCCAGAGCCTCCGTTTTCCACCTGCAGCTTGGCGCTGATAGGGTTGCTGTGAGGATTAAAGGAGTTCATGAATGTGAGTGTGTCTAACAGATGCCTAGGAAAGGGTGCATCTGAATTCCTTGAACCTAAATTCAGTGTTTCCCCAAGCTTCTAGCCCAGCTGGTGACTTTCTTCCTAGTTTATAACCAAATAAAGTCACATACATGAAAGCGCTTTGGAAATTCTAACGCTCTAGACAATGCTGGTGGCCGTTACTGGTCTAGCATTCCAGGGGTTGGTAAGCAGTCTTAGGTTTAATACCTATCAGGTGTTAAACCCTTCCTCTTCCTCCTTCTTCCCCAGTCCTCCCTACTCCTTCACCCAGGGATAGCAGCAGTTTTCTTGATTTAAGCTGTTCCAGCACCAGGGGTCTATGTCGGGGGCAGGGAGCGCCCTCCCTTCCTCCTGAGATTGTCAGCTCCTTTTCTTCTGGGGCATCTTTAGCTGAGTTCTGTCTCTCCCTAGAATCCTTGCAAGGAAAAGAGACTAATTCCCAGCATCTGGCTGAATTAAAATAATTACATCTGAACAGCTTTGCTTCGTCTTTCCAGCTCAGCATTCAGTGGGAGGATCAAAGGAAGAGGGTGGGGTCTGAGAGATGATTTTTCACCAGAGCAGGGCTTCCTGCTCAAATGAATACATTTTGCCGAAGTAGACAAACCGTCTCTTCATCCATGGGGACGACGTGGGTGGGTGGGAACCAGCAAAGGATGACAGTGGACTCCAGTGTGTCACCAGCATAGTTTGACAGGTTATAGAAAAGCCTTGTTCATCTGGAATTTAAATGTCAAAGAAGTTCCCACAATCAGAATTTGATCCAAATACTATCGAATGGTACTTGATGTTGACAGTCATGAGGTTGGTCTCCCGAAGGGCCTTCTGAATCACCCAAGGTTCAATTCTGCTCAGCAGTAAAACGATTGTTACTGCCTGTAATACAGCAGTAAAACGATTGTTACTGCCTGTAATACTGGCCAACATTGGTTTACCGAGACCCTCTTATTTAGTCTTATTTGATTCTGACCGCAAGGCTGGGGGGCTGGGTAGGTGTGAGTAACCCTGTTTTACGGATGCAGAGAAGTTAGTGGTCTGCCTAAGATTGCTGGGATTCTAGCTCAGGCCTTGGACTCCTAATCCTCAGTCTTTCCCTCACCCCTGGAGCCTCGAGCCCTCACGGTACAGGGAACAGTCACCGACCTTCTGTTCCTTGTGGGGCTACTGCCCTCAGCAGGCAGGCTGGCTTTGAGCAGTGGAGGTTGGGGTTCACGCCTATAATCCCAGCACTTTGCGAGGCTGAGCAAGGCAGGAGAATAGCTTGAGCTCAGGAGTTCGAGACCAGCCTGGACATCATAGTGAGACCCCCCCCGACCATCTCTACAAAAAAAATTTTTTTAATTAGCAGGGTGTGGTGGTGCACGCCTGTGGTCCCAGCTACTCAGGAGGCTGGGGTAGGAGGGTCACTTGAGCTTGGGAGGTCAAAGCTGTAGTGAACCATGATTGCACCAATGCACTGAAGCCTGGGGAACAGAGTGAGACCCTGTCAAAAAAAAAAAAAAAAAGAAAAGGTAGGGGTTGTTGTCAATACAGAGGGTTGGATAGCTCTGCCCTCCACTTCCCAGCCCCTTGGTTCCCCCCGGAGACCTGCCAGCCACCCAGACCTGCCTTGCTCTGGAGTCAGGACTTCCTGGCTCAGGATAGTACGTCTTTACCACCTCCTAGTCAGGTCCTTCCACCCGACTGGCCGTCCCAGCCAGGATGGTGGCGGTGGTCATGGAAGAGGCAGTGATGGAGGAAGAAGGGTGTGCCTCATCTCTCTCCTGCAAAGGGAGTTACAACTTCACACCATAACTGCCCCTGGGGGCCTCCCCACCCCTTAGGTGTCACCAGCGTGCTCATGTATTCTTTCATTTCATTTCAGGAAATATGCTTTGACTGAGTCCCTGCTGTCCCAGAATTTTTAATTTAGTATGAGAGATGGAAATGCCAACCGGCAATCACATGAGAGCAGTGGTCCTCAGCCCTGGCAGATCCAGCGCCTCTTCTTACAACAACTATTTTATCACACTCTTGACTATCCCGAAGGAAAATGTGTAGATACTATGTAATATGCCAATATATATAGACAGGTGGGAGAATGAACCCTTCCAGTTACCTGGGGAATATTGGTCCAAGCAGACAGAACAGCCAGTGCAAAGGCCCTGGGGCAGGAGTGATGGATGAGGAATCGGAAAGATGAGACTGTGGGTGGTGATGGTGGGAGTTGGGGCCAGATTGTGTGGGACCTCATAGCTGGGGAACTTAGCAGCCTGGATCCCAACACAATCAAAACTTTTGTTGTTCCAAAGACAAGCTTCAGGGAGAGGCCAGTTTCTCTACCTGAAAGATGAGGGAAGAAGGAAGAGCCATGGAGAAAGAGAGATGAGAAGGAAGAGTCAAGTTAAGTGGGGGAGGTGGTGAAGGTTCTCTGAGACTCGGAAGTGTGCAGGTTGATACATAGGAGAGTCGTGTGTTGTGGCTGAGACCGATATGAGCATCCTGTGTAACCAGCATTCAAACATCACCCTTCTTAAGGTTAGTTTGAATTTTTTTGGTCTTAGAAATAATCTATCTGGCTTTTAAAAAGCCAAAACAAAACAAAAGCATTTCTTCCTGATGCTAAAAAAATAACATATTCATTATGGACAAATTGGAAAATACAGAAAAGTATAAACAGCATGGAAAAGTCACCCAGAGATAATCACTCTTGACATTTTGATGTGCTTCCTCCAAGGCTTTCTTGCTGAGTGTCCATGTACGTAATTTTTCTTATAATTGATATAATATAGTATCCAGTTTTATAGGCTGCCTTTTCCTGTATCATTATACATTTTTAGAAAACATGCACTTAATAGCCGCATGTTATTTCTCTATTGTATGGATGGGCTATAATTTATCAAAGCTGTTCTTTTTAGGAAACAATATAAATAATACTGTAGTGAACATCCTCATATCCAAATCGTCCTGTTTTTCTTTTGAACATCAGTTGATGGATTTTGGTTAGTATCCCAGAAACACAGGCTCGGTGAGTGGGAGGGAAAACGGTCAATCTGGGGTTTTCAGCCTCTGAATGACCAAATCAACAGATGCACAACTGATTGGATTGTTTGGGAAGTCAGTCATTAAGACAACAAAGAAAAGCTAGCTTGGCCTCAACATGGTTATTACAGTCGACGCATAAAGACAGGCCCAGTCTCTCAGACCAGCTTCTGTGCCCACCATCTGTGTATGAATAACCTCCAGCCTGTGGGGTGTTCGCTGACGTCCCAGGTTTCCTGCTTCTGCCGTCCTATCCCATGAGCCCAGCTCCAGCCTCCTCCTCCTAGAGGGCCCTACTCACAGAATCACCCCCAGCTCCTGGTGTGTTTCCTCCTACTGGAGTGCTGATTCCTTTTCTTTTTCATTGATGTCTTATTTTTTTCTGACTAAAAAAGACAATAGGTTAATTCTAGGAGATTTGGAAAATCCAGCACATTTTAAGGGGAAGAAAATAAATGTACCGTGGCCCTTCTTTTTTATTTTATTTTTATTTTTTTTTTTGAGACGGAGTCTTGCTCTGTCACCCAGGCTGGAGTGCAGTGCCACGGTCTCGGCTGACTACAACCTCCACCTCCCGGGTTCAAGCAATTCTCCTGCCTCAGCCTCCCGAGTATCTGGGATTATAGGCATGCATCACCACACCTGGCTAATTTTTGTGTTTTTGGTAGAGACGGGGTTTCACCATATTGGCCAGGCTGATTTTGAACTCCTGGCCTCAAGTGATCTGCCCACCTTGGCCTCCCAAAGTGCTGGGATTACAGGCGTGAGCCACAGCGTCAGGCCTAAATTTTTTAAATTGTTATTTTTTTAGAGATGGAGGTCTCACTATGTTGCCCAGGCTGGTCTCAAACTCCTGGCCTCAAACCATACTACTGCCTTAGCCTTCTGAGTAGCTGGGGTTCCAGGTATGAGCCACTGTTCCTGGCTTTAAAAGTGCTTCTTAGGGCATGTAAGTTGTAAGGCACGGTGATTAAGAACTTGAGCTTTGGATCCAGACCAAAAGCCATTGCTTACTCCCTATGTGACCCTGGGCAAGTTACTTTTCTGTGCCTCTGCTTCACTTATAAAATGTCTTCATTTAAAATTTTGATATTCTGTTTATTATAGCTTTTGCATTGATTTTGATTTTTTTAATGTCGCATTAAAAAAATTTTTTTTGATGACCGAAATTTTGAGCCCCCTTTAAATTTTGCACACACCTCATACTTGTTCTGAATCTGGAAGCTGCCATTGAGACCCAACAGCCTTCTTCTGTTCTCCCCCTGACCTCTAACCTTCACAGCCCTCTTCAGGGGAGGGAGGGCTAAGATGCCAGAGCAGACCAGGCCACTCTGGAGAGCAAGGCTGTTTGCTATAATCTCCCCAGCAGCCCCATTAACATGCGGAGAGATGCAAATGGAGGCAATCCTGATGTTTTAGAAGAACTTAATATGTTTTTTAAAAAGATAGGGTGAAAGACAGAAATTGCAGGAAATTATATATTGCAGGAGCTGCTTTATCTTCTCTGTGATTGATTCCAGTGATGCTTCTGGTGGGAATGGCATTTCTTTTCCTTTTTTTTTTTTTTTTTTCCTCTCTCTCTCTTTGTTTTTGAGATGGAGTTGTCCAGTCTGGAGTGCAGTGGCATGATCATGGCTCACTGCAACCTCCACCTCTTGGGCTCAATCCTTCCACCTCAGCCTCCTGAGTAGCTGGGACTACAGGTGCGCACCACCACACATGGCTATTTTTATGTATTTTTAGTAGAGATGGGGTTTCACCATGTTGTCCAGGCTGGTCTCGAAATCCTGGGCTCAGGCGATCCTCCTACTTCGGCCTCCCAAAGTGCTGAGACTACAGTTGTGCACCATCATGCCCGGCCAAGGGGACAGCATTTCATGTGCTCAGAGAGCACGACTCTCAGGCTGAGGCTGTCAAATAGCTGAACCTCTGACCCTCAGCCAGAATTTGCTGCTCTGTTATCCTGCTGGCCCTGTCCATCTTATTGCCACTTTCTCCAGCCTCTTCTTGGGTTCACACATATATCAAGGGGTTGAACTATTCACAAGCTCCCACTTGTTCCTATGACTGTTGACGAAAGGCAGAGTGACCTTCCAAGGCACAGCCCTCAGGCGGTTAGTTACACACTCTTTGTCTCAAGGACTTCCCTGTGGCATGGGTACCCATTAGGGAGGGAGCTTGCCTTCGTTTCAGTCTAGAAATTTCTCTGAAGGCCTGTTTTATCCCCCACGGAGTCTACAATGGTGCAACAATGCAGATGATCACAGTGGGCTTTTGGCAAATGTTTCTGGGTCTAGATTGTATTAGGGAGGGCAGATAAGGCTAAGGAACAAAATCAGCTGCCAACCCCCCAGCAATGCCTCACTTATCTGCCATCAGGGTTAGAGGGAGAAAGTGTTGCACACTGGCGGATTTTTCCAGTTAGCTGAGTTTCAGAGCCAATCCTTTTTTTTTTTTTAATTTTAACTAGTTTGCACAGAGGCCTTTCTAAAATGGATTTCACACTTCTCTGACTTCTCAAACTGAGGTTAGAATGTAATTAAACTTATCTTGATGACTTGAGGTCATCATTTGGAATCTCAGTTATTAATCTTTGGAGCCAGACTGTCTTGTTCCCATCTTAGCACCTCTTGCTAGCTGTGTGACTTTAAGCAAGGGTGTTAACCTCTCTGTGCTTTGGTTTCCTCATCTTTAAAATGGGAATAATAGCCAGGTGCAGTGGCTCACATCTGTAATTCCAACACTTTGGGAGGCTGAAGTGGGCAGATCGCTTGACCTCAGGAGTTCAACACCAGCCTGGGCAACATAGCAAGACCCTGTCTCTGCAAAAAAATTTAAAAATCTAGCTGGGCATGGGGCATGGTGGCACACACCTGTGATCCCAGCTTCTTAGGAGCCTAAGGCGGGGGATCGCTTGAGCCCAGGAGGTTGAGGCTGTAGGGAGCGGAGATCGCACCACTGCACTCCAGCCTGGGTGACAGAGAGAGAGAGAGAGAACCTGTCTGAAAAACAAAAAAGGAATAATAACAGTGCCTTCCTCATAGGGTTGTTGAAAGGATTCAATGAATTAATACATATAACATTATATCTACCTACTATAGCACGTACTAGGTAGAACCTTTTTTTTTTTTTTTTTTTTTTTTTACTTTTACTGCAAGTTCAGGGGTATATGTACAGGTTTGTTATGTAGGTTAACTTGTGTTATGGGGGTTTGTTGTGCAGATTATTTCACCCCCAGGTATTACGCCTAGCACCCATTAGTTATTTTTCCTGATCCTCTCCTTCCTCCCACCCTCCACCCTCTGATAGGCCCCAGTGTGTGTTGTTCCCCTCTGTGTGCCTGTGTGGGTAGAACCATATTATATTGCCATTTTCATAGGCAAACAACAGCTGATTATTGGCAATTTCATATGGTTCACCCCGGTATGAGGTGGCACTCTGCAAGTGTTACCTCCTGCTCTGTGTGAGGCACTGTGGACCAGGATGTGACACAGGCCATCTCCTTTCGCCTTCTCCACAGGCTCACAAGGGGGCGCTATTCTTCTACATTACCCAGCCTCAGAGAGGTTAAGTTACCCACTAGGAGCTGCTCAGCCGGGAGGTGGCAGACCTAGGATTCCAACCAGGTGGCCCTTGGCTCCTTTGTGCCGTTTTGTGTGTGTGTGTGTGTGTGTGTGTGTGTGTGTGTGTGTGTGTGTGTGTGTATGTGTGTGTGTTTTTTTTGGTTTTTGTTTTATTATTTGAGACAGAGTCTCGCTCTTGTTGCCCAGGCTGGAGTGTAGTGGTGCGATCTCGGCTCACTGCAACCTCCACCTCCCAGGTTCTAGCGATTCTCCTGCCTCAGCTTCCCAAGTAGCTGGGATTACAGGCATGCCCGGCTAATTTTTGTATTTTTAGTAGAGACGGGGTTTTGGCATGTTGGTCAGGCTGGTCTCAAACTCCTGAGCTCAGGTGATCCACCACCTCGGCCCCCCAGAGTGCTGGGATTACAGGCGTGAGCCACTGTGCCTGTCCCTTTGTGCCATTTTTCGCCATCGGGTGCTAGGCTGAGACAGCAGCCCTCCCAGTGGAGCACTGAATGTCCCTGGAACTTATGGCCTGTCAAGTTCTTTCATTTTTTCTAATATTTCTCCCCCATTCCTGATCTCACAGGGCCTGAGGGGTTCCTAGGAAGCAAAACTAAGAGCTGTTGCCTCTGGATTTTGTGGCCTCTGTTTGGTTGTTTCAAGTGTATGCATTTTATACCAGTGCAGGCTGAACAGGTCCTGGGTGGCTTGCCTGTGTTTCTTCAGGTAAGAGTGTCACTCAGGCGACTTCCAGATTCGTGCGAGATCATGATAATGACAATCAAACCCTGGCCAGGGCTGGGAAGGCTGGGGGGATCCTGGCTTTCCTCACTGTCCCCTGAGTGCCACTGCTCCCCACAAGAGATGGCTATTTCAGTGTTCCCCATGTGGCATCTACTGCTCAGCTTAAAAGGATTGTGGTGGTCATCCCATTCCACGCTCCACAGGCGAGGAAACTGAGGCTCTGAGAGCTTGAGTGACCTGCTCAAGGCTATACAGAGCCAGGACTAGAGCTCTGAGCTCTGAGTTCCTTGTGGGGCCATCCCCGCTGCTCCCCTGGGAATCTGGGCCTCTCTTGGTGGTTTTCTGATGCCACTGCGGGTCACCTCTGTGGGAAGGAGACAGGGCCAGCTGCAGAGGCGTGTGGCCTGTGTAGTCACACGGGGACCTGTGCTTAGTTTAATGCTCTGCTGTCACTATCTTGAATCTCCTGATTGTTTTTGAACAGGGGGCCCCACGTTTTCCCTTTGCTCTGGGCCCCCCAATTTATACAGCCAGCGAGTAGCCCATCAAGTCCTGGGCCACATCCCTGTCCCAGGACATGGATGGGGCTCCCTAGGTGGGCATTTAAAGTGTTCCTTCCATCCAGCATGGGACGGGATTAGAACTTTCTCCTGAGGAGGGTGTGCCTGCCCTGCTGCTTTAGAAGCCTAGCGACTTTTCTGGAGGGATAAGAGTGAAAACTCTGAAATCTGACTGTCTGAGTTACGCACTCTAGGACTTTGGGCATATGATTTAACCTCTAAAAACCTCAGTTTCTTCATCTGTAAAATAGGGAAACAAGAGTTATTTTGTATGGTTGTATAAAGTATGAAGGCTTAACACAGGTCCTAGCATCTAGTAAGTGCTCAGTAAGTCAGCTGTTCTTTTATTCGGGGCCTGAGGTCCTAGATTTCTCTGGAGGCTCCAGGATTCTTGGAGCTTCTAGGGCCTTGGAAGCCCCCAATCCAGCTTCCTTCTCCCTGTCTGGTGGGCGATGATGAGAGGCATAATAAAAGTCGTCATTACCTGGGCACCTCCTTGGGCAGGTCATTCTGTCTCCAGCACCACCCGTGCTTACAGCCTCTTCCCCATCCCAGGGTAACCGGAATGCAGCCCCTCCCTGCCCAGGCAAGCCCAGAGTCTGAAGAAATCAGCCGATTCTAAAGAAAACAGGGAAGTGGTGAAATGTAATTTGTTCTCTCTCAGGGGGGCAGAGTGGTACTGGAAGAGGCATGACTTTGAAATTAGTTTATTTATGTGTGAATTTTCTGCTTTACCAGTTACCAGCTGGTGATCTCGGTCAGGTCACCTAACTTCTCCAACCTCCAGCTTCCTCATTTGTAAAAAGTAACAAAGGATTATTTTGAGGACTAAATATGATAAGGGGTGTGAAGTGCTGAGCTCAGTGACTGTCCTACACAGACGGCATCTAATAAATGTTGAATGAATGAGTGAGTGAGTGAGTGAATGAATGGAGGCTGTGTTTGTTGTCATCAGATGTCCCCGAGAGAAGGCATGTGAGGTGCTGGAGGTGGGAGTGGGGCAGGGACAGAGGTCACACACACTGTGGCTGGGCGGGGAAACAGGTGTTCAAATAATAACAGCTCACACGCACACAGCGCTGTACTCCTGTTAACTCACTTTATCTCACGAGCCTATGAGATGGGCACTGCCATTACCTCCATTTTATAAGTAGGGAAACTGAGCACACAGAGGGTGAATAACTTGCCTTAAGTCATGCAGCTAAGGAGGGATGGGATTGGGACTGAAGTAGGCAGCCTGGCTCCAGCAGCCGTATTCCTAACCACCGTAGCCACCGCTGAACCTTGTCACTGAGTCCTTCAACTTCATGGGAGCTACGTCTTCTTCTCTGCCACCGTTTTGGTCCTCACTGGGCTGTGGGTCACCCTTCTCAAGACACTCCCCCTCATTAAGAGGAAGGGGGGGCCAGGTGCAGTGGCTCACGCCTGTAATCCCAGGACTTTGGGAGGCCGAGGCGGGTGGATCATGAGGTCAGAATATCAAGACCATCTTGGCTAACACAGTGAAACCCCATCTCTACTAAAAATACAAAAAATTAGCTTCGTGTGGTGGCAGGCGCCTGTAGTCCCAGCTACTCGGGAGGCTGAGCAGGAGAATGGCATGAACCTGGGAGGCAGAGCTTGCAGTGAGCCGAGATGGCGCCACTGCACTCCAGCCTGGCGACAGAGTGAGACACCGTCTCAAAAAAAAAAAAAAAAAATAGGAAGGGGGGATGTGTGAGGGAGCGGAGTGACCCCAAGAGCAGGGCAACTCCTGGGGTCTGGACGACAGAGCCCTGAGCTCAGCTGGTTCGAAGGTGATTTGTCAGGATGCAGAGTTTTCAAATTGCAGAGGCCACACGGGAGGGGTGAAGGGGACAACAGGGACATCTCTGCCCAGTGCCCCATTGGCCCCAGAGAGCTGAGGGGCTGAGGGGTCCAGAGATCCTCACCAGGGCCGGGACACCTCTGCGTATTGGGTCAGCTGGGGCAGGGAGCAGGGCTGGGGACTCAGCAGGTGGGCTCTGCTTGGTGAACTTGGGGAAGCCACTCCCTGCTCTGAGCCTTTGGCTTCTTAGCTGTGAAATGGGCCACAGACCCCACTGTATCTACCTGAGAGCATTGGGTGAGCCTATCATGAGTTGGTGGGTGTGAAAGTGATGCCGAAACTCAAACTTCCTCCAGGAACCACACATAGGTGTGAGGTGGTGAGGCAACGTGACCAGAGAGAGGGCTTTGGGGCTTGCAGATCAAGCTCAGACTGGCCTTGGCTTTGCTATGTCACCTTTCCGAGCCACTCAGTGAAAGTGTAATGAAACCACGTGTGTTCACATCCATCAAGGGGTTGCCACATGCCTCACTCTGCCAAGTATGTCACACACTTGATCTCATTTAGTCCTCATGAAAACCCCACAAGATGTGTGCTATCATCAACCCCATGTTCCAGAGGGGAAACTGAGGCTCCAAGAGGTCACCTACCTTGCCCAAGTTCACATAGAGAAAGTGGCAGAGCTAGGATTCACACTGGGGCAGCTGTGGACTCTACGTGCTTCCCCACCCAAGTGGTCTGCTAGGCCTGCTGGGGGGCCGTCTGAGGATGGAATAAGGGCCTGGCACTTAGTCGGTGCATTCCAACCAGGGCTGGTGCCTGGACTCCTCATGCTTGCCGGGGTCTGGGAGCTGTGCTTCCACCTTCTCCTGCCTCACACCCCGTTCTCCCTCCCTCCCACCAGGATGTCGCCACCATGCAGTTCTGTGCCAACAAGCTGGACAAGAAAGATTTCTTCGGGAAATCTGACCCCTTCTTGGTATTCTACAGAAGCAACGAGGATGGAACGTGAGTTTTCTGGGGGCACTTGTGCACTGTGCCTTCTCGTCCCTTCTGGGGTCAAGGATGGACGGGTGGTGGTGACTTGCCAGGCAGGGTGGCTTGGGCCCATCTCCTTCTGCTCTAGAGAGGGCAAGGGCTCTGGGTGGAAGTCCGGGGCCCCAGGGTAGTGCCCTGAGCACCTAGGTGTGGTCGGTGGCAGGTGGCAGCAGCTTCTAAGCTGGTGGTGCCATTCTGTGGGTCTCAGCAATAGTACTGAGTGGTGGGAGCTAGGTATTTGGAGGGTGGGGGGATTAGGCAAAAACAGGGCTAGGGCAGGAATAGGGGGCCAGTCCCTCATGGGAAACCTCTGATAGCTCCTTCATTCTACACAAATCAGCTCCTATCTCCAAGCCCAGCCCCCTGTCCTCACAGCCCTCTGAGCAGCCCCCAGCCTGGCCCCCCGCTACTGCCCACACAACAGGGCCAGTCTGGACCCTTTCTGCTGCCCGGCCCCACACTCTGCCATAGGCTTCATTTGAAACTCCAGACTTTGAAGCCCCTATTTCCTCCTCTCTTCTCCCTAATCTAGAAGCCACCCACAATAAGATGGAAGCATACACAACATGTTGGCAAATGTAGGTCAGTAATATATGCAGGGAGACAGATTCTGGGTGGAAGGTCTGGGGACCTAGGTCCTCCCCAGCAGCCTGTTGTGTGACCCTGGGCAAGTGAAGACCCCTCTCTGGGCCTGTTTTCTCATCTGTAAAATGAACCAGTTGGATTATGTGGTCTCCACAGTCTCTTTAAGCACCATGATTCTGGCAGGCTGTGGCCACTTACAGGCTGGGATTCTGCAGAATGAGGAAGCGATGGGGCCAGGGAGGTTAATTAGAGAAGCGCTGCTGGAGAAGGGAAACTTGGAAACGGGTTTTAAAGGAGAGGAAGAAAATGGGTCCCTGCCGTGGGGGTGGGGGGAGCAGGGAAGAATAAAGGGCTAGAGAAGGGAGAAACATTTGGGCAAAGCAAGTGTGCCCAGAGGGCAGAAAGACCGTCCCCCCAATTCCCCTTGAAATTGTGTGTGTGTGTGTGTGTGTGTGTGTGTGTGTGTGTGTGTGTGTGTGGTGGTGGTGGGGGGCTGGGCAGGGGAGCAGCGAGGAGGAGGTGTGTTTCAGTTCAAGGGAAAACTGATTTAAAAATCAGTTTTCCTGAACGTACAAAACAAGGGAAATTAGGTATGATCATTTGCATGACAAAAGGATTCTTTGTCTCACCAAAGGACTCCCAGAAGGATTTCTTTAAATAATTCTGTTGACTTTGACTTGACTTGATGTTGGGGAGGAAAAGGCCTGCATATTGTTCCGGGCGTCCACACAGGCCCCCTCCAGGGAGGCAGAGTCAGGGTCAAGCTGGGCTTGTCTGGCTGGGGCCGGCTGGGAGGAGGAGAGGGATTTGGGAACAGGAGAGGGGTGCGCTGCAAAGGGTGATTGGGAAAGATTGCTCTAGCAGAGCGCTGTGTAGGATGGGTGGGGAGGGTGCGGGGAAAGGGAGAGCCTCGTGACCGACATGGTGAACAGGTGGGAGGTACTACCAGCTCCCACCCTGGAGCTGTGCCGTGGAAATGCAGGGGAAGGAACTGGGGAGGGGAGGAAGGGGGCAAAAGGACAATGAGGGGACCTCACTCAGCCGGACTTGGATGGGACCAAAGTCAGAGCCCTCTCCCTGGCAGTGGAGCCAAGGGAACCCAGAGTGCTTGCAGAGCAGCAGGGAAACTGGTCTGATCAGACCCGGGAGGTCGTGGGAGTTTATTGGGGGGCAAGTTTCATTCCAAGTGTGAGCTGGAGCATTCCGGGGGCAAGGAGACACTGATCCCTTCTAGGGGATCGCGTGGGGCACTGAAGAAACTGATTCGGAGGCCTCCCTAGCGGTGGGCCAGTATCCCGCCCCTGTGAAAGGGCGATGGCTGCGCTGGTGAGAACAGGGTGGTCACTGAGGGTTTGCCGGGAAAGGAGTGGAAGGCCTGCAGTGACACCCCCAGTTAGGAGGAAGGTCAGTGAGGGAGCCAGGAGAGGGAACTGTCACACCAGCCACAGGAGGAGGGACAAGGCAAGGAGGCACCTGCTGTGCCCCTGGAGCTGCACCTGATCACTTAGAACACCTGGCGAAGCTTGGCTCTCAAGCGAGAGGAGGGAAAGGGAGAAGTCAGTGGTTCCAGAGGTGGGAGGCTGCAGAGGGTCCACAGGGGTCTGTGTGATGCTTGGGGGGTGGTATTTGGAGCCTAGCAGGGCTTCTGCACAGTATCATCCCCCATCCCTCTGGGACTACCCATTCCCTACTCCTTGTTGTCCCTCCAGCTCCCGTCCCCCCACTGCCTTCCTGCCCCACCTGCCTGCCCCAGTCAGGGGCAGCTGTGGCCCCTCCTGCTCCCATCCCCATTCCCATCCTCACCACCAGCTCCGGGGTGTGTGGGGAGGTCTCCCACATGCATCTCCACACTCCAGTGGGTGGGTGAGAAGGAGCAGAGAAGAAAAATGCTAAGCCATGGTGACAGAATGACATTTTGACTTGAAAATTGCCAGAGAAGAAATGACACCGGCTGTGTGGGTATGGGTGGAGCCCAGGCACTTATTTGGGTGACCTTTCCAACCAGAGATGTAGCTGGGGCGGGTTGTGGGAGATCTGAGAGAGACGCCCCTGCCCCCAGCTCAGCCCTGGTAGTGGCTGCCCATCCATGTGGCAGGGCTGGCCTCCAGGATGGGTCCAGCGAAGCATGGCATGGGGCGTGGGCAGGGACACTAGATTCGGGCCCATCTGGGATAAGTCAATTCTGAACTTTTAGTTTGCAAAACAGGTTCATGGATTCAGACGGGAAAAGCAGAAAGGGTCTTAGAGATCGTCTAAGTTAGGGGCTTTAATTTCATTGGATTGACATACCAGTGAAAGCTATGGAAACTCGCCCCCCAAGAAATACATTGATTCATTTAAAAAGAATTATTGAATACCTACGAAGTGCCAGGCACTGTTCTAGGCACTAGGGATGTGCCAGTGATCAAAAGAGACAAAAATCCTTGCTTTTATGAAACTTACATTTTAGTGACAGACCATGAGCAGAATAAATAAGGAAAAAATAGACTATATCAAAATGTCAAATGGTGACAAATGAAATAGAAAAAAAAAGTCTGGGAGGAGTCTAGGGGATGTGAGAGGCAGGAGACCAGGCAGTTGTCAATTTTAGATACGGTAGTCAGGGGAGGTTTCGTGGAGATGGCGTTTGAAGGTAGTGAGGAGTGAGTCACAAAGATGGAAGTGGAGGAGAGAATATTCCAGGCCAGGGGAGCAGCAGGCACAAATGACCCATACATCTAATTTCTCCTAGTGTTTCCGGGGTTCACAGACCCCTGAGGTTCATCTGCTCATCCTTCTGTGGATTGCAGATGGAGAATCTTTGATAGAGGGTAACTGCCTGGGTTTACAGGTGAGGAGCTGGAGGCCCAGAGAGGGGAGAGCTTGCTCAAGGTCACACGGTGAGGTGGCCCCAGAGCAGAGGCTAGAACCCAGGGTTCCTGACACCCTGGGACTTGTCCCCACCTCCAGGTCCTCACCTGGTACAGGAACCCTTTCTGCAGGATCTCCAGCAAATGGCCGCCTAGTATCAGCTTGGCTGCTGTCAGTGATGGGCAGCTCATCACCTTTTGAAGCCATCATTTCCGTCATCCAGGAACCAGAGATGTGAACCAGCTGACTCCTCTGTTGACCTGCATTCGCCTCCCTTGGGTTTGGGCCTGACAGCCTTTCCCTCTCTTCTTCTTCACCAGGTTCACCATTTGCCACAAGACCGAGGTCATGAAGAACACCCTAAATCCAGTCTGGCAAACTTTCTCCATTCCCGTGAGAGCCCTCTGCAACGGCGACTACGATCGGTGAGATGAGAAAATGTCCCTTCTTTTTTTCTTCTGCTTCTGGGCCCTCCCCAAGCACAAGTGAGGGAGGCCCCATTCATATTGACGTGGTCAGTCCCATCAGTAGAAATGAGGCCTTCTGGAGTTGTGCAGTAGGGGGTGCCCTGCACAGGCTGGGGCTTGGTGAGCCCCTCCACTCTTCCCCTGCTGCACCCGGCAATGTCTGCCTCTTCACAGCCTCACAGATCCTCTTCTCCCCACCCGCCCCACCTCTTTCCCCTCTGTCTGGCATCCCCACTGGTGGGAAACTCCCAAGGTTAGGGGGATGGGAAGTGCCCAGGATTCCAGGGAAACCCAGATGGGTGTCCCGGGTGCCCAGGCCTGGAGCTCAGCAGCTTGTCTTTTCATTGTTCCCAGTGGAGGAGCAGATGGCAGCAGGGAAGCAGGGTGTTGATGCAGGCAGAAGCAGCTGGTCCCAATTCCTGGCCAACAGGCTGGGGAGTCAAGATCCTAGGGATACATCCTGCCAGCCTAGTTGCCATAAACAAACGGGGTAGAGTGCAAAGAGCTTCTGGGATTTCTTTCTCTTTTTTTAGACAGCGTCTCGCTCAGTCACCCAGGCTGGAATGCAGTGACAGTGGCGCCATCACAGCTCACTGCAGCCTGGACCTCCCAGGCTCAAGCGATCCTTCCACCTCTACCTCCTGAATATAGTTGGGACTACAGGCACCTACCACCACGCCCAGCTAATTTTTTATTTTTGTAGAGACTGGTTTCGCCGTGTTGTCCAAGCTGGTATCAAACTCCCGGGCTCAAGCAATGCACCCACCTCTGTCTCCCAAAGTGCTGGGATTACAGGTGTGAACCACCATGCCTGGCAGATTTTTTTTTTTTTTTTTTAATTGAGATGGGATTTCACTCTTTCACCCAGGCTGGAGTGAAGGGACATTTTCTCATCTCACCGATTTCAGCTTACTGCAGCTTCCGCCTCCTGGGCTCAAGCAATTCTCCCACCTCAGCCTCCTGAGTAGCTGGTACCACAACCATGCACCACCACGCCCGGCTAATTTTTTGTGTTTTTGGTGGACATGGGGTTTCACCATGTTGCCCAGGCTAGATTTTTTGTTTTAACATATGCCTACTCTTATTACATGTTGGCTATCATCTTCATCATCATTTGAGTGTAGATTGTTGAGTGTAGATACCAGATACCTGGTTGCTAATTCTGACTCTGTGACCAAAAAGCACTGTCAACCTGGGCAATCCTTGACCTGTCTGAGCCTGAGTTTCCTTATCTGTAAAATGGGTATTAAAATGTCTGCCTACTCTACAGGACTGCATTGACGCTCACACGACACAACCTACACAACAAGGCTCTGGTGTGCCTAAAATACCAAATTCAGCATCTCATCCACAAATGTTTAGGGAACCCCTGTCATGTACCAGGCACTGTGCTAGATGCTGGGAAGTCAGCAGGGTGCAGTCTTCACCCTTCACCCAACCTAGTGGTGTTTACATGCCAGTAGGGGAGGCAGACATTAATCCAATAATCACACAAGGAAACATGTAATTATACATTGTAGCAAGCGCCGAGAGAGCGAGTGGGGCCACCACCCAAAATGGGAGCTGTGAGACTGTGTTGGTTTCTGTTGAGTCAGGAGAACCCATCCCTGTCTCCTGGTGATTGCTGCAGCTCAGGTGGGTGAGCTGGTAGGGGGCTCACGGGCAGGGCTCTCTGGACAGCTAAGAAAGCTGGGCCTCTTTGGGCCACTCCGACAGGAGCACTGGGGTGTCGAAACAGACACCTGGGGTCAGGCGTGGTGGCTCACGCCTGTAATCCCAACACTTTGGGAGGCTGAGATGGGCTTGAATCCAGGAGTTCAAGACCAGCCTGGGTAACATAGTGAGACCCCCATCTCTACAAAAAAAAATTTAAAAATTTAAAACTAAATTTAAAAAAATTAAAACATTAAAAAAAATTATCTGGGTGTAGTGGCGCACATCTGTGGACCCAGCTACTCAGGTGGCTGAGGTGAAAGGATCACTTGAGCCCAGGAGTTCAAGGCTGCAATGAGCTATGATTGCACCACTGCACTCCAGCCTGGGATGCTGTCTCAAGAAAAAAAAAAAGAAAACCTTAAAAACAAAAAAGAAAACAAACAAACAAAACCAGACACCTTGGGGCAGCTGGGAGCCTGAAAAGGCATGTTGAGGGGATGATCAGCAGATGAATGGCCTCCAGGCACCCCTGTTTCCCTCCGAAGAAACCCCCAGGCTGCCAGTTTGAGACATGAGCTTGTTCTTTTTCCTGCCTCTTGGCTGGGACAGAAGAGCCACAATCTGTTCCACAGGTGGTCACTGAGTGCCTCCTGTGTCCCAGCGTGGCGCCTCTAGCTGTGCGGCATTTAAGCGAACAGGGTCGCCTTCCCATCTTTAGGGAGCCTGTGGTCTGACCACAGGGAGCACAGATGTGCGCATGTATTTTAGACAGATAAATAAGTGCACAAAATAAGACTGGGAACAAAGACGGTCTTAGCGCTGCAGTCAAACAAGCCTCTGTTACACATCTAGCTGGCTCCTGGGGCTTCTAGAGTGGGTGAGGGGATGAGAGGACGGGCTGGTTGGAGCAGTGAGTTCTAAAGAAGGCCCAGGAAAGGCTGGAAAGTCAGGGGTGGAGGATCCTGGGGACAGGGGCACGGGAATAAAGGGAGATGGAAACAAAGTGAGAGGAAATTCAAGGTAGGAGGATGGGAGAGTATGGCAGTTAAAGTCTCACAGGGCAGAAGGAATTGGGGATCCCTGGCCCAACTGACCCCTCACAACCCTGTATCTCTAGAGAGGAGCTCCCAGGGTTGCAGGAGCCAGCTTTGTCAGGGACAGTGAAAGGGGCAGCAGGGCTCGGAGGCCTGGCTTCACCTCTGGGCCGTTGGAGGAGGTGAGTATTTATTTGGTGGGAGGGGCAGGCTCCCACCTCCCCCTCTGAGGCAGAGCCTAGCCTCATCTCGCTGCAGGATGGCTCTCCCCCATGTCCAGAAGCAGATCTTCCATAACGTGACTGACAGTAGTGTTAATCAAGGAGGCCAGGGATGTCACTCTGGCTCCAAGAATGATCAGGCCTATCCCCCCGCCCCCCAGCCCCAGTGTAACCCACGCACCCAACAGACACTCAGGAGGTGCCAGTATCAGAAGGCCCTCCAGGGTAGGCAGGGGAGGGCCCTATGCAGGAAAATGGGGCCACTGTCCCCTCCTTCCAAGACACCTCTTGGAGCCTCACAGAACGTAGTTGATTTAATCCAGCAGCCGTGTCTTCCAAGCCAGTCAGGCCCCAGGCACTGTGTTGGGTGCTGTGGGGGCCTATTGACCCAAGCCTCCCTCTTAGGTTGCTCCCAGGCCAGTGGGGAGACAGACAGGTCATAATAATAGCGAAGACTCCTCTAGCACTTAACCATGGGCCAGGCCCTGCTCTAAGTGCTTTATGTATAGGAACTAATTTAGTGCCCCCAACAATTAGCTCATTGCAAGGAGGTGCTGATGCTAGCCACATTTTACAGGTAAGGAGACAGAGAGGCCCTGAGAGATTAAGTCACTTGCCCAGTGTCTTGCTGCCAGCCGGTGGTAGAACCAGGATTTGGACCCCGGCAGCCTGGCTCTAGATTCTGTGTTGTTAATCCCTATGCTCTGTTGTCAGATAGCCAAGACATGGCATGACAGGGCTGTGACCAGGGTGCATCTGGGGGAGGCTTACTAATGAGCACCTTGCTCAGGGGTTAGGGGCAGTTCTGCTTTCTGATTAGAGGTAGGGAAGCTGCTTGGATTGGTTTTAGTCCTCAAAGCATTAACGTCCTTCTGGCTTTAATACCAAATAATTCAGAGGGGAGAGGAGAGGGGAACAGCAAGAAGGAAGAGGAAGACCCAAAAGGCCTTGGTACCTGCCTGGGTAAGGGAGTGAAAGAGGGGAAGGGATAATGGTTCAGCGTTTGAGGGCAGGAAAAGGTGGCACCACCGACAGAAATGGGCAGTGTGATCGGCAGCCAGATTCTTACTCACAGATTTGTGTTCCGCAGTTCTTTTCACAGCCTATCTGAAACCCATTTTTAAAAAAATTATCCTTCTTAAGTTATAAAGATTATGTTTGTTGTTTGAAAACGAGCTGCTGCTGTTGAGAGGTTGGGGAAAGAGAGGTAAACATGGTTTCAGCCACATTGAGAGGAGGCAGCTGTGGACCAGGCACAGCTAAAGCAGGAGGGGACAGCAGTCTAGGGTCTCCAGGAGGGGGGTGGCCAGAGATCTGGTGCCCTGAGAGGCCCTGTGGGTGATGCCAGAGGCCAGGAGCAAGAAAGAAGAGGAGATGGTCAGAGGGATAGGAGGGAACTAAGAGGAGGGTGGCACGGTCAGGGAGCATCCCCTCCTATTGTGAGAAGAGGTACAGGAGAATGAGAACCTGGGCCTGATGAGAAAGGGCAGTGTTCTTGGAATGATGGGTGTAGAAGCCAGTTAATATGATTACAGTTACTGAGGACTTAGGACATGGACCAAGTTGTATTCTAATTGGTTTAAATGCGTTATCTTATTTTGTGAATTTAAATTTTACAATAACTCTAGGAGCCGGGTCTAGTGCTGTGCCCATTTTACAAGGGAAATAGAAGAGAAGATATTATATAACTTGCCAGAGTAAGGAGAAGCTGCATTTCCCTCCTGTTGAAATTGCCTCTGGCCTGGCCCTCTGGCCTGGAGTCTCCCTGCCTTTGCTATGTGTCCAGTCCACACAAGGCCAAAACTGAGTGACCTAGCTGAGCAGAGCTGAAGTCACAGGAAGTGGCATCAGGATCAGAGCCAAGCCAGCCTTCCGGTGGGGTAAAGTGGGGTGATGACAAGAAGCACTTCCCCTGCCTTCCTGGAATTTGCCCTACTCTCTTAATGTTCTGTGACTTGAGGATTTGTCCCTGTTAAACCACAGTTGTCTGGGTCAGGCTGCTCACACCTTGATGCTGAATGAGTAGATTTTAAGAGGGTGTTAAGAGTGTGGAGTCCTCACCTGGAGAGAGGAAAGGAGTCACCGCAGCTTCCCACTTCTGCCTGGCACCCTTGATGTATGAGTTCCTTCTCTTTTGCATCCGGCCACAGATGAGCTCCCAGGAGGGCCAGGCACCCTCTCAGGCACCTCCACAGATGGCCTCGATGAAGGGTGTCGTACCGTTCTCGGTATTCACATGCAGAAGCTGAGGCTCAGACGGGAGGCACAGTCACCGCGGCACTGCCCGGTGTTGCGCAGTGCAACCTGGGGGCCGAGATTGCCGCCAGTCTCACTGCCTGCCCCAGATGAGGCCCTGATGCTCCTCTTCCTGAAGAGTTGAGTGTTGGACTGACTCAAGTCCATTTAAGGCAAAACCCCTCAGGGCCTGTCAGCCCTCGGGACTTGTAAGCCGCAGGGAAACCTTCCCCCTGCCAGGCAGAGGCTCATTAGGAGGCAGACCTTGCAGCTCAGCTGGGAGGAAACTATAGATAGAGCTAGTTGGTGTGCCGTGGGGGCAGCCTGGCGTTTTGGCTGGTGTCTCTCATCCCTGCTGGCTTGCCCAGGCTCACACATATCTGGCTCTGTCATTGTGGCTCTAGGTGTCCAGAGGCCCAGGTCACTGACTCCTGGCATCACCACTGACCAGCTGTGTGACTCACGGAGAGCCACATACTCTTGGCCTCCTTTTGTGATTTTGTAGAATGAAGGTATTATTACCTGCACAGTCCATTTCATCACATTGTTAGGAGCTCTCAGTCAGCCAACAAATATGTATACAGCACCTGATATAGGCCAGGCACTGTTCTAGAAGCTGAAGATACAGCAGGAAACAAACAAGCAAAAATCCCGGGCCTCATGGAGCTGATATTTTCAAGAAGCATGGGAATTGTTTGAGAGACAGGAGCTTGGATAAAGGGATGGAGTGTTTTAGACAGGAACAGAGCAACATGTGTCCAGCGCTGACTGTACGTGGAGATAGTTTACTTGCACAGCAGCTCCAAAGTGGCTGTGATTTTTCTCAATTTGGAAAGGAGGGGAGTGTCTGAGGGTTAAGCCAGTTGCTCGGGGCAACAGACCTAGTACTTGGAAGAGCTGAGACTGCCAGCCAGGGCTGCTCACCCCACAGCCGAAGGTCTTTTCCGCCCACTTTGCTGCCTCCTAGGTTAGGCCTCTGTCCTGAGCCTTTGTATGCCAGATAAGGTGTTCATTTGGTGGTCTGCAGAAGCCCATTTCATTTTCCCACACCCAATAAGCCTGTTCTCTTGGGTGCCGGCCCCAGAAGTCACAGTCAGCTGGACCGCAGCTTTTGTTGGCCCTGTGCTAAGGGGTTGGGAGCCAAGGCCAGCAGGTGACAAGTGGCATCTGCAGTGACTTCAGGCAGCCCAACCAGGGTGGACAGCCACAGAACTGTGAATATGGCTGGGCACGCTGGTTCACGCCTCTAATCCCAGCATTTTGGGACGCCAAGGTGGGCGGATCACTTGAGGTCAGGAGTTTGAGACCAGCCTGGCCACCATGGTGAAACCCCGTCTCTACTAAAAATACAAAAATTAGCCGGATATGATGGCATGCGCCTGTAATCCCAGCTACTCAGGAGGCTGAGGCAGGAGAATCGCTTGAACCCAGGAGGTGGAGGTTGCAGTGAGCCGAGATCGTACCACTGCACTCCAGCTTGGGCGACAGAGCGAGACTCTGTCTCAAAAAAAAAAAAAGAACTGTGAATAGGGTAGTCAAAGCCTTATTTGTCTTCTCCCCATGGTCTTCCCCCTGTCTCTGGGCACTATTTCTCTCACCTCCTTCTCTCCCAAGGCTGGAGGTACAGACTTTGAGCTAATCTGACCCCCAGGCTGCAGCCATCCCTGGAGCCTTAATGGAGGCCAGGCCGAGTTTGCACAGGAATCTCATTCAGTGGTCTCAACCTGGGTTGCAAGTTCAAATCCCCCTGGGGAGCTTTTAACAATTCCCATGCCCAGGTTGCACTCCAGACCAACTGATCATGAATCTCTCGGGTAAGACATTGGTGTCAGTATTTCTAAAGCTTCTCGGGGGGATTCCAAATTGCAACCAAGTTTGAAAACTAGTGCTGTCTTCTAGAGAAGGTCAGTGGCTCTGGTTGCACGTTAGAATCCATCACAGAACTTTTCAAAACTACCCAGGCCTGAGTCCTATCCAGACCAATTAAATTAGGCCCTCTGGCCTGGGATTAAAACTTTCCCCAGTGATTTTGTGGATATCCAGGGCTGTCACCACGACTGGGGTCCTCCTCCAGCCTCTGAGCTTGTGGCCATCACCCATCTAGTCACCCGAGGGGCTGGCGTTGGTGGTCAGAGGAGAGCTATTCTTTGCTGGGGTCTCTGAAGGTCCCCTGTAGAGCTTAGCGGTCTGGGGAAGGACTGGGAGGCCACTGGGCAGGGGTAGAGAGACTTCAGCCTTGTGGGGCCATGACCGAAGTCCTGGACTGGGAGTCAGGGCCTTGGTCTTGTTCTGGCTCAGACCCTCAGCTGGGTGACTCTAGGCAAGTCACTGGAGGCTCTTAGGGCCCAATTTTCCCATCTGACAGTGGGGTGGAGGTCATCACTCCAGAACACATACAGCATAGTCACTAGGGAAGCCTTGAAAACAGATTCCTGAGTCTTGCCCAGAGCTGGGCCTGGGAGTCTGTGTCTGAAAAGCTGCCACTGATTTGGCCAGGCAGTCAGGCTTGAATCAGAAGTTGCAAAGCCCAAGTACCTAGGCTCAAGTGTCCCTGATTTAAGTAAATTTCATACGAAAAACTATCAGAGGCTGGGCGCCGTGGCTCATGCCTGTAATCCCAGTACTTTGGGAGGCCGAGACGGGTGGATCACTTGAGGTCAGGAGTTCGAGGCCAGCCTGGCCAACATGGTGAAACCCCATCTCTACTAAAAATACAAAAAATTAGCCAGGTGTGGTGGCTCACGCCTGTAATCCCAGACACTTGGGAGGGTGAGGCAGGAGAATCAGTTGAATCCGGAGGCGGAGGTTGCAATGAGCCAAGATCACGCCATTGCACTCCAGCCTGGGCAACAGAGCAAGACTCCATCTCAAACAAACAAACAAACAAACAAACAAAAACCTATCAGAGCGCGGCCAAATGATGAAGTGGAGAGAAGGAGGCATTTTTGTAGAGACCCTCCCATGCAGCAGGCGGGCCTTACTAGCTTGTTCTTGCAGCTGTTCTGCAAGGCCGTTATTACTTCTCCTTTCAATGGTGGCTTATGGCTCGGGGAGATTAAGTGACATCTCAGGTCCCATAGTGAGGGGCCCAGGTCCAAGCGTAGGGCCGTCCTGGTCTTTCCACTCTTTCCAGCTCATCAACCCACCTTCAGGGGCTTAGGTGATTTTTTTTTCCTTTCCACAATAATTCACCTCAGAGAGACATGGTTTTTTGTTTTTCACAAGAATCTAAAGGATTCCTTTAAATGGTGGGCTTCCATGCCTGCCCCATTGTACAGGAGTGCTGGTTTACAGAAATCCAGTCTGTGCACAACCTATTGGGCATTCCTTCATTCAGAACAGTTTCTGCCCTGCTGCGGTGGATCTGTCGCCTACCCTTGGTCCTGAGGATGCTCATCTGAAAGGAGACAGCGCCTCCTCCTGGAGGGGCCACAGAAGCCCAAGGCTGACTCCTGGCAGGCCCGAGGAGATGGGCGAGATGATGGGATGTTAACAAAGATAGGCCCAGGGAGCTGCCTCTCTGCACCCCACTAAGAACTGAAGGCTGAAGACCCCAGCTCCCCAGGCCCTTCCCACCTCCCCAAACCTGACCCTGCTGTGGGACCCTGGCAGCTCCCCTGTCCCTGGGCATCCCTGGAGGATCGAGCAGCTGGCACCAAGGGTTAACCGCAACCCTCCACCTCCCTCCTCCCAGCTCTGGTCCGCTAGCCTGTTGCCATGGGAACGTGGCTAAAAATAAAATGGGCTCTCAAAGCCCATCCGCATGCATAGGAGTCAAAACAAACTAATTAAAGCAGCCAGGCTAAAATATGAAGATAATTACACCCTCACTCAGGAGCCAGTCGTGGGGATGGAAAAGCTCAGCGGGCCATCCCCGAGCCGGGGCCCTGGGCTCCTCCCTGACGTGCAGGGCTGGCTCCCACACCCAAAGCCCTCAAACCCTCAACAAGCAGTCTTCTTCCCTCCCCTCCACCCTGCCGGGGCCTGAGATCCAGGGAGCACCACACTCCCACCTCCCCGCTCCTCCACCCCTGGTAAATCCACAGTGCGGCTCCATGCTGAGCTTATGCCCCTTCTGCAGTGGCCAAGAAGAAGGTGGGGTGAACTGAAGTCTGCAGCTGTTTTTCCCACATTCTCCTTGAAATTCTGGGCAGTCCCTACACAGCCCTGGCTGCCCTTTTCCTGAGGCCTTTCCTAAAAGGCCTCAAGAGAGATCCTTGTCTCTCAGGCCGCTGCCTCCCCACCCAGGGCCCTGGGGCCCAGAGGGAGTCCTGGCCTCCCTGTCTGGTCCGGGAACATGAAGAGGGCCTCATCCTCAGCCACGTGGGTGTGGGGTTGGGCCCATCCCAGCAAAGGCCTTTGTTTTGCAGGACCATCAAGGTGGAGGTGTACGACTGGGATCGGGACGGCAGGTAAGCAGGCAGGAGGGCGGGGGCAAGAAGGTGAGTGGGGATGGGGACAGCCACTGGGGAGGGGTTTGGGCCCTGCCCTCCCATGCGGAGCTGTGACCAGGCTCCCCCCCGCAGTGGCTCTGGGGGTGAGGGAGCCTGGGTTTGCGTGTGTGTGGAGGGTGAGGGAGGGGTCCTCTCCTGCAGTAGCTCCTCCCCATCCAGCTCCACGGAGGCACCAAAGGACCTCTGTCCTGCAGGATATGGTGTGAGGGGCATAAGAGGCCTCCTTTTTCCCAAATAGCTGCCCAGGGGCCCGCCAGTACCCACAATCTCCCCACGCGTGGCAGAATTTAGGGCTTTCTGAAGAGTGCATGTTCTAGGGCACAGACACCAGTGAACTTCAAGCATTCATGGACACATTTTCCGCGTGAAGACTCGGGCTAAGCATTGTGGGGTGACGGAGATGCAGAGGAGCCCAGCCCTCAGAGACTCCCCACAACCTAGCAGGGAGGCCAATTGTACCCGTACAGCCCTCGGCTCATCAGAGGAGCTGTTTGCAGACAGCCAGGACTGAGGGAATGGGCTGTGGGAAGGGAGAGCTAGGAGGCGTGAGTGGACTCATGGGCCGTGAGACAGTGCCTGTGTAGGGCTGTCCCTGGCTGCTGGGAGGGTGCTTCCCACTCAGGGTCTTTGGGAGGCCAGTACTTCTGGGAATCCATAGAGGAGGACAAGAGCAGGCCTCTCGAAGCTTCAGTCCAGAACCCTCCCTGGCTTCTACTTGTCGGCTGAGCCAAATCCAAATATGTCACCCTGGCTTTTGTGACATTTCCATTCTGTGGCACTACCAAGGAGTGACTTAGGAGGACTTCAAGGTCCCCCCAGTGTCCGCTGGTACCTCCCAAGTCTGTGATATGGACAGGGGGTTTGTTTTATCTTATGTAAAGTGCTATGCAAATGCAGCTCCAGGTGAGACCCAAGCCCCCTTCCAAGGAACTCTCCTTCCCCTGAGACCAACCATCCTGCAAGAAGCTCCAGAGCCGCTATGCCCTCCCCTCCTTGCCTCTCAGCTACCTCACAGTCAGCTTCATTGTTTCCACCTGGAATTTGCCTCATCTTACCCTGGCGTTCCCGTACTCCTTTGCCTGGAATAGTCTCCTCTTCTGTGCCAGTTGGGGACAGCTACCAGGTGCCACTGGGTCCCACCATGAAGTTGCTCATAGTCAGAATGCTGAGAGCTGTAAATATGTAGACACAATACAGTGTAGGCTCACGGGGGAGGGGCGGGGCCCCAGGGACACCTCTTGGGCATCAGTCTCCGGCTGGATGCCCCAGGCCAGCACATTGACCAAGGCCCTCTGGCAGTGACTGGGGAAGTTAAAGGAGCCAACCCTGGGGTCAGTGGGAGTTCTGCTGTGTACAAGTCTTGGCCGTGCTTGATGTAAGCACTCCAGAAGGTGTGGGCACTGCAGAAAACACTTGCAGCCACCCAGCTGGACATCGCTCTCATTATGTTTTAAAAAAATCTTATTAGAGAAGGGTTTAATGAACACCTTTAATCCCATCACCTGAATTTAACATTTGTTAAATTTTATTATATTTGCTTCATCTATGTTTTGCTAATGTAGCTTAAATTATAGACTTCATGGCATTTTACCTCTAAATGCTTCATTGAAAATGTCTAAAAAATAAGGGCACTTTCCCACTTACCCACAAATGCCAGTATCATACTTGACACATTGAACAATATTCTTTTTTTTTTTTTTTTTTTTTTTTTGAGATAGAGTCTCACTCTGTTGCCCAGGCTGGAGTGCAGTGACACAATCTCAGCTCACAGCAACCTCCACCTCCTGGGTTCAAGCGATTCTCCTGCCTCAGCCTCTGGAGTAGCTAGGATTATAGGTGTCCACCACCACGCCTGGCTAATTTTTGTATTTTTAGTAGAGACGGGGTTTCACCTTATTGGCCAGGCTGGTCTCGAACTCCTGACCTCAGGTGATCCACCCGCCTTGGCCTCCCAAAGTGCTGGGATTATAGGCATGAGCCACCGCGCCCAGCCACAATATTTTTAAATACCATTCACTATTCATTTCATATTCAAATTTCCCCAGTTGTCCCCCAAATACCCTTGTTCAAACAAGGATCCAAGTAGAAGTGGGTGCTGTTCTTCCAGGGCCCTGCTCTTTACTGGGTGACAATTGGGTTTCTTCCTCTGTGGGCAACACTGGGCTCTCTTCCCACGGACCCAGCCTGTCTGCTGGCGTGTGCCCCTGGAGTGGAGTCCCAGGTAGAATTGGGAGCCAAAGAAACAGATGTGTGCAAGGCTGGGGCTGGGCAGAGGCAGGGCACAGCCTGGCCTTGGTCTCAGCAGCCGTCTTCCCTTGCAGCCATGACTTCATTGGGGAGTTCACCACCAGTTACCGGGAGCTGGCCCGTGGGCAGAGCCAATTCAACATCTATGAGGTGAGGTGGGCACCCGAAATCCAGGGTTTGCACTACTAAGTGGCCCAGTCACTGAGGACTGTAGTGAGCCATGCACTGGGCTGGGGGCTTGGTGTGTTTTCCTGTGAGAAAGGGGTTATTGTCCCATTCTACCGTTAAGGAGACCAAGTCTTGGAGAAGTGCGAGAACTTGCCCAAAGTTCCACCATTCAGTAAGTGGCAAAATCAAGACACAAACAACCCAGACTTGGCTGATTCCAAATCACCGAGTTATAGCGTCCCCATAAAGAGCACTTCCCACAAGCAAGAGAGATAGGAGCACGATGGGAGCCAGTATACGAAGGTTCTGGGCTTGAGACCTGAGGTCCTGAGTTCAAGGTGGCCTTGTGCTTTCAATCAGAACAGTTTCAGGGCCTGCTGAGTATCTTACCTGTTTCAGAATGAAAACTTCAAGAGAATGAGGTCAGGATACCTTCCTTGTTCTAGCCCCAGAGCTGGAGAGCCTCGGACAAGGCACCTGATCTCTCTGGAGGTGTAACAGTAGCATTTGCCCTCAAGGGACAATGTCTGCATGTGTGTGTGTGTGCGTGAGCATGTATTTGTGTGTGTGCGCATGCGTGTGTGTGCGTGCATGTGTGTGCATGTATGTGCGTGTGCATGTGCGTGTGTGTGTATGCGTGTGCATGTGTGTGTTCTCCCTCTTTTTTTTTTTTTGAGACAGGGCCTCACTCTGTTGCCCTGGCTCACTGCAGCCCCAATCTCCCAGGCTCAAGCGATCCTCCCACCTCAGCCTCCCGAGTAGCTGGGACCACAAGCACGCACCACCATGCCCAACTAATTTTTTAAATTTCTTGTAGAGACAGGATCTCGCTATGTTTCCCAGGCTGGTCTTGAGCTCCTGGGCTCAAGCGATCCTCCTGCCTTGGCCTCCCAAAGTGCTGGGATTATAGGCCTGAGCCACCGCGTTCTCCTGTGTGCTCTCCCTTTTGCAATTCCCTCCCCACCTTCCAAATCTAGCTCAGGTTCTGCTCCTCTGTGAGGTCTTCCCAGCCACTCTGGTCCCCGTGCTTTCTTGTCTGAACTTCCACAGACATCATGGCTCATGCCAAACCCACTTAATGGCAGATACTTATAACCCAAATAACTGCTTGGGTTCGTATACTGACTCTACCACTTACTAGCTACGTGACCTTGGCTAAGTCTCTGAACTACTCTATGCCATGCAAACTGATAATTAAATAAGTTAATGGAACAATGCCTGACCCAGAGGTCAGCACTGTCTTCTGTCACCATCTGCTGAGCACTGTGTGCCCAGAGGTTCACATTTTACAACCATCCTACCATCCTGGCACTGTCCTCATGCTAGCAGCCACTCAGCCAGCAAAGTTGAAGAGCTGGCCTTGAGTTCCATCACTGAATCCAAATCCCATGCTACCCCCACTCCTTTGCCCTGTATGTTGGTTCTGAGTGGGCAGGTCTTGTGTTCCAACTAGACTTTCCAAGGGCCGGTGAGGTGACAGCCCTGTCTGTTGCCTCCCCTCACTGGCCAGGGCACTGCCGGGCACACAGTAGGTGCCTGTTATACATTCGCATGCTGAATGAGATTGAACATGGCTATTGTGAAGATGGAGTGTGGATGAATTTCTTTGAAAGGGCTCTAATACAGTACATTGCTTTGTTTTCTGCATCTGCAAAGAGAGAAGCTGTCTTTGTACCCGCTCCCCCGCCCCACCCCAGGCAGAGAGAAGCAGACGCCACCGTTCTCTGGCCTCCTTTGAGGAGATTTAGGGAGGTGAAGGGAAGGGGTCGGATCTCTCCGAGCTTGGCTTCTAAAGGTGCTTGACAAGCCCAGAAGGAGCCGTTTCTCTCGGGCTAAGAGCAGAAAGCATTCAATTGACTTGTTTTCTCAGTTGTTGATCCCTGCTTCTTTGTAATCAACAAGAGAAAGTGCCACACTGGGAGGCAGAAGCACTGTCTGCACACATCGGAAGGCCATCAGCTGAAAAAGGAGCACAGCTCTGGCAGTCCCAGGGGGAGGCTGGTTTGGGGCAGGAAGGCCTTGCTAGAATCAGAACTGCCTGAAAAGGGAACAGGCTTCAGCCAGTAAAGACCTGTGCCTCGGGCCCTGGCATTGCCCTAGTGTCAGGCTCCTATGTCCAGCTGTCTGCTGGCCCCTCCTGGAGCTCAGCCTTCCAAAACTGAACGCATTAGCTAAACCTCCCACAGCACTCCCGTCCTCCTGGCGAGCCGGCTTCATCTCAAATATTCCCATCATGGGGGCTCAGGGCACCTTAGAGGTCATACTTAACATCCCCATCCCTCATTCCATATCCAGTCCACGAGCAAACACTGCTCGCCTACCACCCATGTTTTCTGACATCGTTCCCCTCATCTCAGGCCACCACCACCAACCTCATCATCTCCCCCTTATGGGGCTTTGCCACAGCCTCCTTTCTTCCTTCTGTCCTCTACACAGTAACCAGCGTACTCCACCAAAATAGTGATCTGACCACATCGCTCCCCTGCTTAAAACCTGTGTAGGGCATTCCACCCACCTCCTTAGCCTGGTTCGCACATGGGAGGTGGGAAGAGATACTGAAAGATGCTCCCACCGCAGCTGAGATCCACTGACCTGCAGGGTGAAGTTCCAAGCTCTTTCATTTGGGATGCTGTTTCCCCAGCCAGCCACCCGCAATCTGTGTATGCGTGCTTTTTTTTTTTTTTTTTAAGATGGAGTCTCATTCTCACCCAGGCTGGAGTGCAGTGGCACAATCTCGGCTTACTGCAACCTCCACCTCTACTTCCAGGCTCTAGCTATCCTCCCACCTCAGTCTCCCAAGTAGCTGGGACCACAGGCACACACCACCACCCTGGCGATTTTTTTTTTTTTTTTGCATTTTTGGTAGAGATGGGTTTTTGCCATGTTGCCCAGTCTAGCCTCCAACTCCTGAGCTCAGGTGATGCACCCGCCTCGGCCTTGCAAAGTGCTGGGATTTCAGGTGTGAGCCACCACGCCTGGCTGTGCATGTAAATAAAAACACACATCACATGCCTTTGGAGGCCCCTAGGAGCTGGCCCCTGCCCCTTCCCTCTGCCCGTTCCCACATTCATCCCCGTCCTGCCACCTGAGGCTCTCTGAACCTCCGTGCTGTCTCAGCCTCCAGGGTTCAATTCATATGGGTGCCTGCACCTGAGACTCCCTCTTGTCTTCTCCTGGGTAGGAGCTATTGGTCCACGGAGCCTCCCTGTGGGTGTTCCTCCTCCAGGAAGTTGTGTCCACCTGCACACCCGCCCCACCCCAGAGCCTGGAGTGGACACTTGTCAGTGCTCCTGGCTATTTTCTGTTTTGTGACACTATTCACCCCCTCAAAGACCTTGAAGTCCTCAGGGTAGGGGTTGTGTTGCACTTACTGCTGCATCCCCAGAGCCAGCACAGCTCCTGGCCCCTAGGAGCCCCTCAGTGCCCCCACCCACCCCACCTAATGTGCGCAGGAGGGCGGATTCCAGACCTGTCCTGTCCCCGCCTGACCACCAAGAAGAAAGGAGGCGACTTAGTGGAGGGGCAGCTCCTCGGCTGGCCCCTAGGTGGCGCTGGCCCCCTGCATGGGATTCACCGTGGCGGGGCCGGAGAGGCTGAGGCTGGGGGCATGAAACCTCAGGGTAAACAGGGATCTGAGAACAGAACATTGCTTTAACATTAAAGCAGTTATATTAGAGAGTGGAAATGTGGAATACAGGCTAATTTAAAGATAACATAGAAAGCTTAGAAGAAACATGCTTGTGGCCAAATCTTTGGTTACTCTCAGGACTCCGGGTTCATTCTCCCCAGCTGGGAGGGCTATGTTGGAGCAAAAGTTTGAGATGCTGTCCATTCCGATAGTTCAACACCCTCAAGGGAGAGATTGGGAAACTGAGGCACAGTGCAGCACTGGGGCTGCCATTTTGCCCTCATCTTAACAGCTTGCCTACTTAAGCTGTTTTCCCATGAATGTGTCCGTGAGCACCTCACCATCTGGGTAACCCCGTGGAGGGGGCGTCCTCCAGTGCTAAAGAGGGTGCTCTGGTCTTCTCCCCCGGGCTCTCTCACCATCTCGCCCAGGCCCTCAGTTTCTACCTGCACAGCTTGCCAGACCTCCCACGTGAACTTCCCACCTGTGCCCCAAATCCAGCGCCTTCCTTCTGTGTCTACCTGGTCACCCCAACCCCTCCCTCTCTTGAACCTCTATAGCCACGCCCAGGGCCCAAGAGGCGTGGTCACTTCTTGACAGCGCTGTTCTCACCATAGCTCAGCACCTGTCCCAATACCCCCAAGTCCTCATGACCTCTCGCATGGACTTATGGTGGCAGTAATAATAGTAGTAGTAATTTTGAAAAATAGCAACTAAGGCTGGGTGCAGTGGCTCACGCCTGTAATCCCAACACTCTGGGAGGCTGAGGCAGGAGGATTGCTTGAGCCCAAGAGTTTGAGACCAGCCAGAGTAACATAGCGAGATCCTATCTCTACCAAAAAAAAAAAATAGCCAGACATGGTGGCAGCTACCTGGAAGGATTGCTTGAGCCCGGGAGGTTGAGGCCACAGTGAGCTATGACCCCACCACTGCACTCCAGCCTGGGCCATAGAGCAAGACCCCGTCTTAGAAAAAAGCAACAGACACTTATAGATAATACTTACTACATTCCAAACTGTTCTAGGCACTTTGCTTGCATTGGCCCATTTAATCCTCATACCTTTCCGGGAGGCAGGTACTTCTTATTCCCATTTTAGAGATGAGGAGACTGAGGCACATTGAGGTTAAGTAACCTGCCTAAGGTCACACAGCTATTATTAGGTGGCAGAACTAGGCAAATATTTCCTGGATGAGCCTCCTCCTCCCTTCACACTCACCTCCACCAGGCCCCAGTGTCCTAGAGCCTGCTCTGATTTTGTCTCCTACCAGCTTGGGGGTCATCAGAGTTCCCTGCAGGCCGCTGGGTGACATTCAGACATTTTTCACTGGGCATTCTAGGCTCTCCTCCAACCAGCCCAGCTTACTCTTCCACCCTGTGGTTCTGCCATCAAACTGGGCCTGGGTTCTATTCACTTCTCCCACAGAACCTCCTCTGACATCCATCTCTCCGTGCCCAGAGCCTTCCTGTGCCTCTAAGTCTGCCTTCAAGACTTCCTGCTCCAGAGAGGCTTTGCTGACACTCTCACCTAGAGTGGTCTTTCCTTCCTCTAACTCCCCTGACACTTCTGTGATCCCCCTTGTTCCATGGCCCTTGTCACTTTTTGCCCTGAGGACATATCTTCTCTCTCCAACATAGGTGATAGATGATTCCAGGGGAGAAGCAATATATGTCTCCACCCACCCCATAAATGTATGTCAAAGAGATCTGTTTGTATCTGTTATCAAGGTGGCACCAATGTATGCACCACTGGCCCGGGGGCAGGAAACCTGGTTTCTAATCCTGTCACTACCCAGATGGCTGTGTGACTTTAGGCAAATCACTTGGTGTCTCTGTGCTTTAGTTTCCTTCTTGCTGGAAGTAGATAGCAATACTCACCCAGACAGAAGAGACCACGGTAAAGATCAGCAGACGGCTTCTGTGGGAACAAAGACAGGGAAAGGGGAAATGAGTTCACCAGAAACCAACAGGCAGCACAGGAGGTATGAAAATTGCCTGGCTTTGTTTGATGGGACATTAGGGAAAAGTTGTGCCTAGACTTCCCTTATTAAAAACAAAACAAAGAAAAACTGGTGAGGGTCAAATGAGAATACAAATACAGTAAGTGCAGAAGTCTCTTGGGGGGCCTCAGGGCTGGGTGGCTGTCGTCACTTTGCCCAGTCTTGGCCTTGGCACTACTGGGATTTGGGACTGCATCATTCCATGCCATGGGAGGCTGTCTTGTATACTGTAGGACGTTTAGCAGCATCCCTGGCCTCTACTCACCCCCTCAGTTGTGGAAACCAAAACTGTCTCCAGATGTTACCAAATGTTCCTGGGGGTAAAATCGCCCCTGGTTGAGACCGCTGAGTTAGCCACCAACAAGCCTTCTCTGAGCACCTACTCTGAGCCTAGCCCCATGATTTATCTGACACAGGTCTGGTTTGGAAGTTAAAGCTTACACTCAAAGAATAGCTAAAGAGCTTCTTGCTGCCAAGTAAGAGGGATGGTGATGGAGAGGGGAGCCTCAGAGGCCCTGGGCAGCCCTTGGGCTGGGTCCCAAAGGAGGAACAGGGGAGATTGGAATTGGCTGAGAGAGGAAGGGGGTGCATTTTGGGTGAGGGGAGCAGCCTCAACCAACACAAGGGACAGGTACGGACAGGGCCGCTTTGCAACATCAAGACTTCTTTGGCTGTGCTGGGTGGAGGGTGTGTGTGTTCCAGGGAGCAGTGGGAGAGAAGGTTAAATAAATATTCCTGGTTGATCGTGGGACCCTGGGTCTGATGGGAGAACCCAGTTGTGTAACCCAGACTCAATACCAGTCTCCCACAAATCCTCCTTAAACCCTTCTCCCCTGGCCCCGTGGTCTTCACACCCCACACTCTAATGGGGCTGGGCTTGGACCACACCCATGGGTGGTTGGAAGCCCTCAAGACCCACCCTGACTGCCTGGAAGCATGCCTTACCTGGTAACTGGTTTTTCCTGCAGGTGGTAAACCCGAAAAAGAAAATGAAGAAAAAGAAATACGTGAATTCTGGCACAGTGAGTAGCCACCCCGGTCTCTGCAGCCGGGTGTAGACATTCTGAGCCCCAAGCTAGGTCTGGTATCAGGGAGGCCCATGCGTCTGTGTGTGTGCATGGGCTGAGTGTGGGAATCAGACATCCAAGAGAGATGGGGTGGGGAGGGGTGGGGCAGATGGAGCAACAGCCAGGGGAGGGAGTTGACTTGCAGACCACACAACAGGCGCTGGCTGTATCTAGCATGAGGAATCGCAGAGACACCCACGGGACTTCCTGCAGGAAGGAAGAGGAAGAGAAGTTGTATTTATTGGGCCCCTACCCTGGGAAATTCCCCACGTCGGTGCTTTTCACAGGTTGTTGCCCTGAGAGGCAGATATTATCATCCCCTAGTCATGAAAGAGGAAACCAAGGCTGCAAGCAGGAAAGTGACTCAGCTAAGGTCACACAGCTAGAAAGTGGTAGAGATGGGAGTCAACATGACATCTCACTCCAGAGCTGGCAGCTGCTACGGGCACTGCCCCTGCTTAACCGTGACCTTCCTGGGATGACACGCCGGCCTAGTGGCTTCTGGGGGCTGGTCTTGAGGACATTCATACGTTTATTCAGCAAATACTTACTGAGTGCTACTGTGTGCCAGGCACTGTTCTAGGCACATCAGATACAGCTGGAAACAAGACAGACCCAAATCCCTGGTGCTTATATTCTAGTGGGAGGAGACAGAGAAAACACACACACACACACACACACACATGCCTGTGTGTGTCAGTTGATTATGACAGCTATGGAAAAAGTATAAAGGGTAAAGGGACAGGCAATGGAGGAAGTATTGAGGATACTGGGGAAAGGGAATTCCAGCATTCCTGCTGTAGAGAACAGCACATGCAAAGGCCCTGAGGTGGAGCTCACAGTGCATTTCTAGAACAAGCCACTTTCTCTGCAGTGCAAACACACCCAGGTTCATCCTCTCTGTGTTCCTTCCTCACTCTAGAGGCCCATGGCTAGTGCAGCCAAGCCTGGTCATTTGAGTCAGGCAGACTGTATCTCCAGACCTAGAAGAGGTCTTCAGGAGCTCTGGGGTTCCTCTGAGGAGCCTCATTTTCTCTGTCTGTAAAGTAGGACTAATAAATCATCCCCACCTTGCCACTGCACAGGGCAGCTGTGACAGACACATGGGAGATGCAGGCTTGTGAACTGTAAAATTACTCTGCTCATTCAAAGGGGACTGAACACCACTTCTTTGATTGTAACTGCTTCACAGACTGGGGCTTGGAGTCATATTTCCTTTGTCCAAGGCTGCGGTGTTTCTTAGTGGGGAGGCTGTCAGCATTTGGGCAGGAAAATTCTTCATCTCACAGGATGTTTAGCACCCCTGGCCACTGCCCATAGCTACCAGTAGAGCCCCAGTCATTATGAGAACCCCCAAAATTCTCCCACGCCTTCCTAAATTCCCCTAGGGAAGACAGCACCTTCCCCAGCTGGGAATAAAAAGGTTCAAAAACCACTGATCTCATCCAGCCTTCTTACTTTAGAGACGAATAAACTGTGGCCTAGAGAGGGCATGCAATTTGTCCCAGGTCACACAGTGAGTTGGAGACAGAGCGGGTCTAGGCCCAGGTCTCTTGACTTTCCTTTACTCCAGCATTTCCCCATCTTCATCGCGAAAAATCACCCGGGATGCAGAAAGCTTGCTGAAATACAGACGCCCAGGCCAGTTCCCTGGGATTCCACTTTAGGAGGCCCAGGAATCTGTGTTTAGTGCTTTTCATCCCTTACTTATGGTATGCAGAATCCCCTGGGGATCTTGTGAAAATGCCAAGAATCTGCATTTCTGCATTTCTACCTGGCATCGAGGTGATGCTGACGCTCTGGTCTAGGGACACTACCCTTTGAGTAGGGGAAAGTCTGCTTTCACCCTGCGAGCCCCTGGGTGAACCCATATGGTCAGGGCTGTTAGGGCATTGCTTCATCCTGGGGGTTGGAATGGGGAGTGGTCAACTGTGTCTGCAGATTAGACTTACGTGAAGAGCTAAAAAAAAAAAAAAGAAGATCTCTGAAACATTCATGTAGCCCCGGAAACTCGGCTATAATGGGTCTGGGCTGCAGGATGATCTAAGAGCCCCCAGGGCATCTCATGGTCATTAGTCAGGGTTGAAGCCACTGCCGTGGTCCACTCCTAGTAAGTCTGAGCTGCCACACTTGGAAGGAGGCCTGTGGTTCATCCAGGTGCCTAATACCTTAACCACAATAGCTGGGGGTCTTACTGCCAAGTAAAGGTGGTGCTCTCACCTGGCCCTCCCAGTGAGCCTGTAAAAACAGCTGAATCTTCATGAATAGGGGGCTCCCAAACTACCAGAGAGGAGTTCGTTCTCTTACACAGGTGAAAGGTCCTCTGCCCTAATCTTGTCTCATTTAATTGGCCTAGGATGCCAGGCTTTCATTTGTCTCCTTGATTCTAAATTGTTATGATAATGAGCTGCCAGGTAGCTGCCTGTCTTGGCAAAGCCAAAGCTAACTTTGCCAGGGCATAGGTTAAAAGGCCTCTGCTTGGGGGAGGGGGCCTGGGGTAGTCAGTTACCTCTGGGGAAAAGGATGGGCTACTTATGAGGCAGGGTCTTGGGTCTGAGAGGGATGAGATGGGACCAGTAAGATTTAAGATAAGCACAGTCCAAAGAGGCACATTTCAGGACTAATAGCTCTAGGCACATGGAAGCCTGAAGCTGGTCGGCATTGGCAGGTTGTTAGGCCTGTGCCAGGAGGGCCCCCTTGTCCTCCACACCCCACCCTAGGTCCCTGGGGCTGAAGAGCCAGTGCCCACTTAGAGGAAACTAACACCCTTGGCTTGGACCCCGGCTCCACTGACACAGATGGGACCCTTCCGTCAAGGTCAAGAGTGCAGGCTCTGAAGTCAGACACACCCTGGTTTCAGATCCCTTCTCTGCCCTGGCAGTGTCCTTGGGCACATTGCATCACCTCTTTGGGTTTCAGTTTCCTTGGCTATAAAGTGGGGATAATAATAGTACTTCATGGGGTGGTGTGGGCAGTGCATGCAGTCATGCATGCAAAACTGGCACATGCCGAGTGTTCTGTCAATGTCAGCTCTCGAATCATAACCCATCTCCCCTGACCCCAGGCTCCCCACTGACCAAGCTCCCTTTTGTTTTCAAGGTCACCCTGCTTTCCTTTGCTGTGGAGTCAGAGTGCACCTTCCTTGACTACATCAAAGGAGGGTGAGAAGAGATACAGCCAATTTCATGGGCCTTGGGGAGAGGGAAAGGGCCCCACACACCGACAGGACCGGCCCTGGCCCCACCCTGGCCTGTTCAAAGCCCTGGTTGAAGGCTGTGGTGCTGGGCTCAGAGCAAACCCTGGTGTCTGGGCTGAGACAACTCATCCAGAGCCCTGCACATCCCCAGATCCCAAGCAGCTTGGAGGGAACTCCTGAGCCAAGGAGGCTGGCCTGGGTCATGTCAGGTCTCCATGCAGAGACAGGACCTGGAGCTGGTAGGGACTCCGTGACAGAAAGCCAAGGGCTTGGGGAGGTAGAAAGAACCCTGCAATAGGAGTCAGGAGGCCCAGGCTCTAGGCCTCTCTTTGCCATTAATTTGCTGGATTCCTTTGGGCGAGTCATTTTTCTTCTCAGGGTATCAGTTTCCTCCTCTGTACACAAAGAGAACGGAATAGGTAAGTGTTAAGGTTCCTTACAGCTCTGAGCTTCTGACACCTCTGATCTGTCTGGTTGGGGGAGGGGGACAGTGATTAACCTGCTCACTGTTATTAGGGCCCTGTAAAGGCAGCGGGATTGGGGATAAGCCAGGGATTGGTCCTGGGGCCAGCAGGTGGTCAAACATGAGTTTAAGGAGCAGAAAGAACCACCAGGCACAGTGTCTAGGCCCAGACAGATGGGGGAGCCAGGAGGCCCCAGCCAGCAGCTCATGGAAAGAGCCTGGCTCTAAGGGTAGAGCCTGCCCAGCGTGCTGCCTGCCAGGACAGGTGCCAGGTCAGGGCATGGGCAGCCAAGAGCCCGCAGGTGAGAGACTGCACCTGTCTGAAAAGGAGACAGGCAGGAGCAGCTGCCAAAAGCTCATCCCAGCCAAGTGGGCCCTTGGCTGCCTGGTTCTCCAGGGCAGAGGGAGAAGTCAGGTCCTGGGAAGCCACACTCACTTTCCCATGACAACACTCCCTGCTGCCTTGAGCTTGCAGTCTCAAGGCTGCAAGCTCTCCTCCTACCCACTGAGCACACACCCTGCCTCCAGTCACTCAGGAGCTCCTCTGCTCTTACCTGCCCCTCCTCTGGGCTGACTCCAGACCCTGCCTTTGCACTCTTCCCCCATCAAAATTGCTTCCCTCTCAATCCCATTAATCAGCCACCCCTTACAGTCCATAGCACCTGGTAACTCTCAAACACCCCTCATCCTGTTTATTTTTACTTATGTTTATTTTATTTTATTTATTTTTTGAGGCAGAGTCTCGCTCTGTCACTCAGGCTGGAGTGCAGTGGCACAATCTCGGCTTACTGCAACCTCCGCCTCCTGGGTTCAAGCAATTCTCCTGCCTCAGCCTATTGAGTAGAGTAGCTGGGGCTACAGGCATGCACCACCACCCCCAGCTAATTTTTGTATTTTTAGTAGAGACGGGCTTTCACCATGTTGGCCAGGCTGGTCTCGAACTCCTGACCTCAGGTGATTCGCCTGCCTCGGCTCCCAAAGTGCTGGGATTACAGGCATGAGCCACCACGCCCAGTCCATCCTATTTATTTTTTTTCATTTGCATAGTACCCCCAACTTACAGAACACAGTGGGCAGGATCAGAACAGTTATCCCCATTTTACAGAGCTTGCCTGAAACCACACGCCTAGATGGTGGCAGGGTTCCTTCTCCCATAACATGCTGCCTTTCATTCTATAGTAATGAATCAGTCTAGCCTGCCTGACTTGCAATTAGCGGGTGGGGTGGGATGAAGATGGAGACTGATGAGTTAAAGGGCTGGATGCTGTGAGGTTTCATCGAAAAGGAGCCCTCAGAGGCTGAGCTAAGCTGGTGCCACCCATACTGGGCAGGTTATAGCCCCAGAGCCAGCCCTCTCTTTAAACTCTCTGGAGAGCCTGAGTGAGGGAGCTGGCTCCAGGGACTGAGAGCCTGGCATGCATGCCCAGGCAGGAAGCTGATGTCTAGGGATCCTCTCCTCCCTGGCCTCCCTCACCTGCCCACCTGGACCCAGGAGGAAGGGTATGGGTACTTTGGCCCCACTGTCAGAGGAGGAGCTGGTTGCTCAGCAGCCTGTGTTCTACCCTTAGGCAGGAGACACTAGGCTGCTGCGAGTAATTTTCCCACAAGAGGATCTGCTTTCCACTTGCTTCCTTTCCCAAGGCTTTTCAGAACCCAGGTCAGGGGAGGACTAGTTAGAGTAAGGCCTGCCTTTCCCCTCACCCTGTATTTGGAAGAGCCAGTCCAACAGTGTCCCTCCAGTATAGTCCCACAGGCCAGAATCATCTTCCCAAGAGTGACCCTGGGAGCGGGACTTTCACCCTCCAAATGTCTCCCTACCTCTAACAAAGACATGCGTTCTACATTCCACACTGAAGCGGGGGTGACAACAAACAGCAGATGAGTATGGTAGGTCAACTGCTGTAACACATAATTCCCTAACCTCAAGCCTTCATACCAATAAAGGTCTGTTTTTCATCTGTGGGATGGCAGGATTGGGTGGGGAGATGATCCACGCAGTCATTCAGGGACCCAGGTTCTTGCTAGCTTTGCGGCTCCTTCTATCCTACTGCCTGGAATCCTCTGGATGCTCTGCCCCCAGCCAGCAGAAGAGGAGAAAGAGGTGGGGATGACTGTCTGTGACCAGCAGACCCTGGCTGGGGTCTCCTGCTAACCATGTCCTTGACATTTCCCTGGGGGTGAGGGGTCCATGAGCAGCAGCTCAGCTGTGATCAGGTGGTTTCTGATAGGGACCTTCTGCTGTGTTTGTGACAGGGATTTTGGGCTGATAGAGCTGTGGTTTCTGATAGGCACCTTCTGCTAAATGCAAGTGAGGTGAGGCCTACCTGATCTTACATCATCCATAGCCCCAACTAAGAATTACTAGAACAGAGTTTTCCCCAGTGTGATCCCAGCCTCGTGTCCTCATAATCCCTGGATGAAGGCAGTGGACATTTTTTCAAGAGGTAGATTCTGGGAGCCACTCCAGACAAACTCAATTGGCATTTCTGGGGTGGAGCCCTGGAATCTTCTTAAGCAAGCACCCGTAGTGATTCTATGCTCACTGCCGTGTGAGAACCATAAGACTAGACTTTATCAGGGACTTGTGTTTGTCAGCTTTGTTCTGTCTGGACCCGGCAGAGAACCTAGAATGGCCAAGCCCTCAGAAAGTCTCAAGCCTGAATCTGAATCCTCAAAACCTAACTTTTTATTATAGAAAACGTCAAACACATGCAAATGTGGAGAAAAGGTATAATCAACACGCAAGTACCCTTCACCCAGCTTCAGCCATTACCACATCATAGCCAGTCTTGTTTCATGCACTCCACCCTTCATTCAGTCATTTATTATTCTTTTTTATTTTAGTGGGGTTTTTTTTTTTTATTTTTGAGGTCTCACTATGTTGCTCAGGCTGGCCTTGAACTCCTAGTGTCAATCAATCCTCCCACCTCAGGCTCCCAATATCCAATTTGAAGCAAATCCCAGCCATCATATTTTATCCCCAAATGCTTTAGGATGTCTTTCTAAAACATAAGGACTCTCTCTTTATCAAACATAACCACAATACCATAACCACACCTAAAAAATTAACAATTCCTTAATACTAAATATCTAGTAAATGTTTACATCTCCCCAATTATCTTATAGTTTTAAAATTGGTTTGTTTGAGTCAGAAATCCAGGCAAGAGCCATAGGCTGTGATTGGTGGGTTGGTCTCTTAATTCTCTTTTCATCTATTCATTCCCCCCAAGCACCTGAATGGCTTGCTAACACAGATTCCTGTACCCCACCAAGAGAATCTAATATTCAGCCAGATGTGGTGGCTCACACCTGTAATCCCAGCACTTTGGGAGGCTGAGGCAGGAGGATTACTTTTGCCCAGGAGTTCAAGACCAGGCTGGCCAATATAATGAGACCCCATCTCTGCAAAAAGAAAAAAAAAAAGCCAGGTGTGGTGGTGCGTGCCTGTGGTCCCAGCTATTCAGGAGGCTGAGGTGGGAAAACTGCTTGAGCCCAGGAGGTTGAGGCTGAAGTGAGCTGTGATCACGCCACTGCGTTTCAGCCTGGGTGACAGAGCGAGACCTCTTTTCCAAAAAAAATATTCAGGAGAGCTAGATAGAGTCTGAGAGGCCCAGCATATTCCCAGGAGATGGTGCTGCTGCTGTCTCTGGTAGTGCTTCTACAGAGTTTCCCAAAGACTGGATTTTGCTGGCTGCATCTCCTGTGGTGTCATTTAATGTGTTCCTCTGTCCCTTGTATTTCCTGTAACTAACTAGACAGCTCTGGAGCCTCAATCAGAATCAGGTTCAATTTTTTGGTAAGACAACTTCATGGGTGGTATTCTATTCTTTCTTTAGGAGATGCATAATGTCTATTTGACTCTCTTTTTTGTCAAATGAGTTTTCGTCCTGAATCTCACTCCAAATTTGAGTCAGCAATCCAATGAGACCCAACCTCACCCAGCCTACACAGGTGGGCCCAGGGGGTAGGGTTTGTGGAGGAAATAAGTGACCATAGCCACATGCCCACACAGAACACAATCATCTTCAAAGAGCTTTCCTACTGCATAACTCTTCTGATGCTCATTAATCCTTTAAGGGGGGCATAGCTGGCATTACTATCTCAGCTCTCCAGAACTAGAAAGAGATGAATGACTTCACCAAGGCCACACACCTGGCAAGCAGCAGAGCCAGGGTGGTAGCCAATGTCTAGCACTGTCCCCCCTCCCACAGCCCTGCCTCCCTCCAGGTGACTCCCCTGCTGTTCTCCCTCTTCTAGGACCCAGATCAACTTCACTGTGGCCATTGATTTCACTGCCTCCAATGGTGAGTTGGGGGATGGGTAGAGGAGCAGGGTGGGAGGAGAGAGCTTTTAAGGGCGGTGGCGTCTGGCCCTGGCTGGGACCACGACCCTCATACTCTCTGGCCTCTTCCTCACCAAAGAGGATCTACCTAGGTCTGGAGGACCAAAAATACAACCAAGATGGCAGAGGTACCTCCAGGTTGGACCATTGACATAAATCTGGGCTCTGAGCCATGGCCTTGTCCTTGAGGAACACCCAGTCTCCCTGGGGGAATGGGATTGTGTGTACTCTGGGCCTATGGAGGGCCCTGGAGATGTTTCCCCCTGGGATCAAATCCCAGCTCCTCTGTGCAGTCCAACCCACAGGCTGGAGTGGAGAACCAGAGCCAAGACTGAGCTCTGTGGTGTTCAGGGAGGCAGGATCCAGCCCAGGGACCCCAGTCCTTACCTGGCTGGGGCTGCCCTGGCTTCCTTACCTCCTCCCAATTTCTCCAGTGTCAGCCTGTGGCTGAGTCACTAGGAGCAATAACAGTGCCCAACTTTACATGATTAGAAACATCACAACCTCCCTTGGGCTCTGGGCTCTATTAGGGGTGCTCAGTGCTCATTTTTGCACCAATCGAAAATGCCCAGGTCTTGCCCTCTACAGGTGTCAGGAGCCCCTCTTATAGCTGTAAGTCCTAGCATCATAGAGCACTGGGCTATCAGAGCTGGAAGGGGCCTTAGTAATCATAACACTGAGGATAGTTATCATAATATCGATAGCATCTGTGTAATACTCACATCGATCCTATGAAGTAGAAACTATTATTGCTCTGATTTTACAGGTGAAGAGACTAAGGCTAAGGTTAAGGAACTTACCCAAGATCACATAGCTAGCAGGAGGTAGACAGGATTGGTACCTTGGCAATCTGTGCTGTACTACCTCCCATCAATGAACAAATAAGTTAAATACAGACTATATTGGTAGCAAAGAGGGCTCTGGGGGGGAAATCAAGCCAGGAAGAAGGATAGGAAGGATTGGGGGAGGCTGTAATTTTTAATAGGCTGCTTGGAAAAGATCACACTGAGGAGGTGACACTTGAGCAGAGACCTGAAGAGGCCAGGGAGCGGGCCAGGGAGTGGACATCTGGGGAAGAGTGTCCCAGGTAGAGGGAACAGCCATCGCCAAGGTCCTGAGGTGGGAATGGCGAGGGGCTGGTGAGGCTGGGACTGGCGAGTGACAGGGAGGAGGGTAGGAGATGACCTGGAGGCCAGATCATGAGTGCCTTGCGGGCTCTTGCGAGGACTTTGGGTTTCATTTTGGGGGAGGTGGAAGCATTGAGCGTTTTGGGCAGAGGAGAGGCATGATCTCTCTGAGGCGGATAGGCTCAGTCACTGCTGTGCTGGGTATGGGCTGGAGGCACAAGGGCAGAAGGAAGTGGGAGATCAGTTAGGAGACTGCTGCATCCTATAAGCAAGAGGGTGGTGGTATGGGGAGGAGGAGAGGCGGAGGAGGGATTCTGGATCTGTTTTGCTGAAGGATTTAATATGGGGTATGAGAGAAAGAGAGGAGTCAAGAATTAATAAAAGTTAGGGGTGCCCTTGGACACCCCCTTCTTCATTCTGAACCCGGGGTGACTTGGAGGGTCCAGATGGTCAAAGGTTCCCATGTCCTGTGTTACAGGGAACCCCTCACAGTCCACATCCCTGCACTACATGAGCCCCTACCAGCTGAACGCCTACGCGCTGGCGCTGACTGCCGTCGGAGAGATCATCCAGCACTACGACAGTGACAAGATGTTCCCTGCCCTGGGCTTCGGGGCCAAGCTGCCCCCGGATGGCAGAGTGTCCCACGAGTTCCCGCTGGTAGGAGGTCCCGCTGGTGGGAGAGAGGACTGACCAGGCTGGGGGTGTGGTGACAAGCTGGGGGTGGGGGGGACGTTTCCCTTCCTCTGAGCCCGGGGACTTAAGGCTCAGCCTCAGTGGAGGTAGACTGCCTGCTGTGTGTAGGGGGGCTCCAGAAATCCACTCCCTTCCCTGATCACAGATGCTGCCCCTCCATGTCTGAAGCTGCCTGCCCACAGCTGGCCCTGGCTTCCTTGTTCCTGACAAGACGCAGGTGGAGGTGGAGGCGAGCTGTGGCTGACCCATCCCTCAGGGCCCCAGAAAAGTGAACAAGGTGGTGTGGGTTGGGTATCCCTGAGTCAGTGCTGAGATGGGATGACGTGGATCTCCAGGGTGATGTGGAGCATGGCGTCATCTGGGCATCCCGAGCCCTGTGGAGATGATTGCACAGGCCACCCCTTTCCCTGGCTCCCATGAGCTGGGGACACTCAGGCACAGCAGACGTCCCTCCCATGCCTGAGGGTGCAAGGCGCTGTGCTGGGCCCAGTATGCACGTGGACAGATCAGCCACAGGTCCTTCCTGAGTTGCTGAGACCCAGCAGTCATTTTAGGGCAGAGTGGATTTACCCAAGGTTCCCTGAGGGAAGCAGCCAGGGATCTTGGGGCATCTCTGAACAGGTACAGGGAGCCGGGTAAGGAGCAGGTTTGGACCCAGCTCACCTGAAGCACGCACTGCTTCAGGATGGGCCCTGGGAGCTCCCTCCCCTGCCCTGCCACCCCACACCAGAGAAGACCTGGGGGAGCCCAGGCCTGCTGGCCTCCCCACCTGGACTCAGTTCCCACACATTGTGCACCCCTGTCCTTCCTTCCTGGGCTTAGCCTCCCTGCCCTCTGTCCCCCAGAATGGCAACCAGGAGAACCCCTCATGCTGCGGCATCGACGGCATCCTGGAGGCCTACCACCGCAGCCTGCGCACCGTGCAGCTGTACGGCCCCACCAACTTTGCCCCCGTGGTCACCCACGTGGCCAGGTGAGTGCCGCTGCCACCGCCTCCAGGCACTCACAAGGCCTCTGTTTCCACACCAGCTCTGCCTCTGGGTGGTGGGAGGGGGTGTCTCTTCCCACGCACTTGCCTTTCAAGGAGCCCTGACCCTGAAGAGATTCCCCCAAGAGCTGTCACCCTCCAAAGTGTTCAGGGTCCTTGTTTAGGGGGGAACATGCCCAGAGGTCCCGCAGACAGACCTGAGCCCACACCTGCCCCACCCAGGAATGCAGCGGCCGTGCAGGACGGCTCCCAGTACTCGGTGCTGCTCATCATTACTGATGGGGTCATCTCGGACATGGCGCAGACCAAGGAGGCCATTGTCAACGTAAGCAAGGAGTGTGCGGTGGGGGAGGCAGTTTGAGGGGTGTCTTCCTCCCCGTTAGGGGAACCCTGGGGGTGTGCCTACCTCCTTGACCTTAGGGAAATGCTTGGAGATGACTTGGGCGTGGCTTCTCATTTCCCTCCCTCACTGGGCCCCACTGCCCTCATCCACCTTCTGGCCTCTGGCTGCAGAGTCCGGTGCTGGATAGTGGATTCTGGGGGGTGGAAGGGGTGCCCAGATCATGAGAGATCTGGCTGGTGAGCTCTGTTCCCACCTCTTAGTCACGCTCTGGTCTACTCCCTCCAGACCCCAATGACTCCCTCATTAACCCATCTCTAGGACCGCTTCCCCCTTTCCCAGGCCAGCCTGGCCAGGTCAAAGGAGTGGGAGGGGAGGCTCAGAGTTGGGGAAGCTCAGGAACATGGCTCCCCAAGCTGGTGATCTCCCTGTAAGAGGGGATGGGGGTGACTCACCAAAGCAGACCTATGACCCATTCCCCCTGCCACCCTCCCTCTCTCCTCCAGGCACAGCCTGGTTTCCTTTGCTCTTTATCTCTGAGTGCCCTCCCTCTCCCTACCCCCTTTTCTGTGTTCCTCTGTCTCTCCATGTTCACTCTCCCATTTCTTTCCTGCTCACCCCTTCCTGTCCTACCCCTGATTTCTCCTTCCTTTTAACTGGGTCCCAATCGGGTCCAACCTTCCCCTGCCCCCCATGCTGTCTCCCAGGCTGCCAAGCTCCCCATGTCCATCATTATCGTCGGCGTGGGCCAGGCAGAGTTCGACGGTGAGTCCAGCTGCTGCCCTCCCCTCCTTTCCTTCCCTAGCCATGAACCCCTGCCCCCACCCCAGATGTTTCCCCAGAGGCTGTGGTCCCCTGGGAATGACCCCTCCCAAAAGAGTGAGAGCTCCCGCCTGGGCGTGTGTGTCTGGGTGAGTGTGCAGGGTGTGGGACACATTTGTTTGCTCAGGGAGGGGCGTGTCAGGTCTGGGTGTGCACCCACACCCACATCCCAAGGCTGTGGGGAGGAGGCCCCAAGTCACTTCTTTCTCCTCCAGCCCTGGGAGTCTGGGGAGGGTGGTGAACCAAAGCACTGGGCTCAAAGTCAGAGGCTCACCTGATCGGGCTCCTCCTGGCCCCTGGCCTCATTTTCCTCATCTCTAACACGGGGCATGGGCCAATGGTCTCGGCCCTGGATTGGCCTGGGATGGAAGGACAAGTCCACTCTCCTGCTAGGGCCAGGGGTCCACCGTTAATCTCACCCCACCCCATGACACTCCTCCCCTCACAGCCATGGTGGAGCTGGATGGCGACGACGTGCGGATCTCCTCCCGGGGGAAGCTGGCTGAACGCGACATCGTCCAGGTGAAGCCCAGGCCTTGCCTGCCCCATGGGAAATTCAAGAGCCCCTCTAGCCAGGCGGACCTCACACTGCCTTTGGGGGCTTCCCTGGTGAAGGGCCCAGAAGGGAGGCACTGGGAGCCCCAGAGTGGCCCAGCCACCACCGAAGGGAGTAGGAGTCAGTCCTCGGCCATGCTGTGCTCTGGGCTGGGCCCCCCTCTGTCACATCTGGGACACACTCCTAACATTGCGGGTGCCCAGCCAGAGGCCAGAACCCTCTGCCAGCCCTTCCTCAGCCTCCAGGCCTCTGTGGTCAGCCTTGTTCTGGTTTTTTTCTGCCCCTTGAAGGCCGAGGCAGTGTCTTTAGTGTTGCTGCAGCCTTCTCCAAGAATAGGCATTGCTCGGTTAACTGAATCAATGTAAGCATCTCCATGAACGGTGCAAATATAATGAGCAGAAAGATCTTTGTCCTCAGGGAATTCCCATGCAGTCACGCAGAAGAATGCACCCTCCGCAAGCACTTCCCCCACTCATCCCCTGCAGAGGAGGCCCTAGTGCTTAGGAGATGCAGAAGACAAAGCTGCATCCTCCATACCCCCTTGGTTTAAAAATTGGGGCCCAGTATCCCAGGTGTGGAGACCAAACATAAGGGGCTGGAAACCAGAGCAAGACAACCTGGGAGGTGGGACCGGCCCATGCTAAGGCCTGGAGGCAGGAGTGAGCCAGAGGAGGCGCTCAGGATGGAGGGCACCCCCGGGAAGAAGCCAGATGGGCCTGGCATTAGGCATTGGCCAGATTAGCCCCAGAGAGAAAAGGAACGAAGAGAGGCCAGAGAGAGAGGGCTCTGCTGGACAGGTCGGGGGAGACCCAGGAGGGCACGTGCCCCAGAAGTCAGGGATTCAGTTGGCATTTCGGAAGCACCTACTGAGAGCCTGTGCTTAGTGCCGAGGTGGAGAAATCGTGTTCAGTGGTGTGTCCTGGTGTGGAATAGGGCTCAGTTTTTGTTGAGTGAATGAAAGAATAGTGACTATGACTATAGTTACTGACTGCCCAAACCCAGGGAGTTGGGGGATACAGTCCCTCAGGTAACTCAGAAAGGTGGGGGGATTGAGTCAAGTGAGCAGAGGCTGGGAGGGGGGTGGGGATGCAACCCCAGGCCTGGAGATTTTGGGGGCCAGGGTCCCACAGGAGGCACTGCCTGACCCTGCCCTCCCACTTGCCAGTTTGTACCCTTCCGGGACTATGTGGACCGCACAGGCAACCACGTGCTGAGCATGGCCCGCCTGGCCCGAGACGTGCTGGCAGAGATCCCTGACCAACTGGTGTCCTACATGAAGGCACAGGGCATTCGCCCGCGTCCCCCACCTGCAGCACCAACCCACTCGCCCTCGCAGTCCCCAGCCCGCACGCCCCCTGCGTCCCCCCTGCACACGCACATCTGAACCTGGTCTCAGCAGGCAGGTGGCTGGGGCCTGGGAGAGGCCAGGCGAACGGGAGGCCAGGGCCCCAGACTCCCCAAAGCTGGCCTGCCCAACCTTTGGGACATCTGTGTGCCTGGGAGGCTGCCAGGGGGTGGGGCTTCTGAAGACCCCTCCTCAATTTCTTGGCCTCACTTATTGCCCAAACCCAGGGAGTTAGGGGGGTACAGGTGAAAGAGGGGTACACAGGGACCCAGCCCTTCTCTTCTTCCCCAATACCTGGCTCTAACCCAGCCAGGAAGGTGTAAACAATAAGGGTGATTGGGGTCCCTGTCGCCCACCCCCGGCAATCCTATTTGCTTACCTGTCACCCTGAAGCCTGGGCTTGGCCTCCTCCAGCCCCCCATCTCCGTCCCATCCTCCCATGGTGTCTACTCCTGTCCCTGAGCCCCGCCCTGTGGTCTATCCTGTGCCCGATTTCCAGTGAACCCCATGAAGCTGATGGGTTTGCAGGAAGGCCTGAACATGTGCACCCTCCCAGGGACACTGGATGCACTGGGAGCCCCGGGGACCCATGGGGTGCTGTAATCATGGACCGTAGGCCATGTGATGGGCCTGAAGTGGAGGCTGCTCAGCACAGAGCCCTTTCTGGTGCCTCTCGAACTCAGTACGATGCAAGTTCTAGACACACAGATGGCCTGTGGAGGCCTCTCCCTGGTGTGGGCCCACAGGTACTTCCATGGTTGACTCCTGGCTTCAGGAATCCCTTCCTCCCTCCAGAGGCTTCCCAGGGCCCTCGGTGCCCACGCCTCTGCCCACCTGGAGGCCTGAGTAAGGAGTGGCTCAGCCCCACGTTCCCACACTGCTCCTGCTCTTTGCCCTGTATCCCATGAGGCTAGGAGACAGGAGTCCTGGGTTTGAGCCCTGCCTCCTCCCACTGCCTAATGTGGGAACCCAAGCAAGGCCCTTCTACCTTTTGGGCCTCAGTTTCCATGTCTGTATGACAAGAGGGTTGACCAGATGGCCCCAGGTTTTCCTTTAGATCTGACGTCCTGAGGGTCATTCATCCCATGCCCAGCTCCCCCCATCCTACTCCTAACAGATGTGACCCTACTTGAGGCCGCCTTGGCTTTTGGGTCACCCTGTCCCACCCCATCACCCCAAACACACCCTAGTCCTTCAGCCTGGGGCTCTGGCATCTGAGCCCGAGCTCCTGCCCCTGCTGTGGGAAAGGTGGGGAAGAAGGGGATCTCCCTCCCGGGCCCACCCAGCTGCCTTTGCCCACTCGGGGAGCAGGTCATGCATGCCAATCCCTGTTGCCGCATGGAGCTCCTCAGCCCACTGACCTCTCCGTGCCTGGTGCAGGCCAGGCCCCCGTCTTCCGCCTGCCTCTGCTTCCCCTTCATGCATGGTGGTGGTGTTTCTACGGTGTCTGGTTCTGTGCCCGTCTCTGAGACAGTCTCTGTGTGGAATTTGCCTTAAACTGAAGTAAATTTGGTTCTTTTAGTAAAGCACGAAGTTTTTCTTTCTTCTCTGAAAAATAGCACTGACGTTGCTGCTTGACAGGGTCCAGTTCTCCTCTGTGGCTTCCTTCAATTGTTTGGTTCAGTGAGATTTACAATCAAAGGCCACGTGCCACGCTCTGTGCTAGGCATTGAGGATGCAGCCATGAACAAAGCACAGACCCTGTCCCCACACGGGGCTTACAACACACACACAGATAATATGGGAGAGACCCAGCAAACACATCAACAAATAGGCTAGTAACATCATTTCAGGTGGTGGCAAGAGTTCTAAAGACACATGAGGGAGAAGGAGGGTGATGTTTTCAATGAGGTGGTCAGAGAGGGCCTCTCAGAGGAGGTCATGGTTGAGGTGAGCCCCCAGGAAGTAAGACAGGGAGCCACGCTGATATCTGGGGAAGGGAGCTCTAAGTAGAGGGACCAGCAGGCGCAAAGGCCCTGTAGTAGGAGCTTCCTTGGTGCATTTGCAGGAGAGCGAGGCCAGTGTGGCTGGAGCTGAGTGCAGGAAGGGAAAGTGCTAGAGATGGGGTCGGAGAGGTGAAGAGGCCAGAATGCACGGGCCGCGTAGGCCATGATGAGGCCTTTGGCATTTACTGAGTGAAACGGAAAGCCATTGAGGAGGTGAGAGAAGTGAGTAACATCATCAGAATTTCCTCTAAAATAAATGGATTGCTTTATTGCATTTGATCACTCATTCACTCATCTCTCAACACGTATTTACCAAACATGAGTGCCAGGCCCCACTCAGGTATTGGAGACCATGCTGGAGATGCACACACAGAATTGCACCCTCAGGGGTGCCCCTGCTCTGGGGCAGTGAGCGAGGAAATACTACAACCATGGGGTACTGATGCCAAGCCATCAGGAGGGGCTGGGTAATCTGTGGGCACCAGAGTCACTGTGCCATGAGGAGGAGTCTGGCGTCCCCTGTGCAATGGGGTCGTCACCACCACCCCCATCCTTGCAGGGTCATCGCGTGGCCAGAGTGACGAGTACATAAGGTTGCATGTGATATATGTGACATGCGCCCAGGACCCACGGCATTTTAGGTGCCCAAGAAACACTGTTTTCCTCTTGTTCCTCTTCACATATAAATCCCTGTGGCCATCAGGGACCAGGATCATAGCAAAAGGGGATTTCTCCCTTCTCTGGGCAAGTTTGTTCCCAGATTAGCCCTCCAGGCAGCCATTCCCACCCTGAACATCACAAGAAATTTGGAACTAATTATACCAAAGTTTGGGACTTGTTTACTTCTTATGATTTTATAGTAAATGGGTGCTGATTCACGGCTGTCCCTATAATTACATGCCCCTGTGACTTACATTCTGATACGCTTTGAGTGGGAACAGGGTGGGGTCACAGCTTGGAAGGAGGGAAGTTCCCATAACCAGCAGCTCATGTCACCTCACCACAGGGGCCGTGGGAAAGTGTCAGGAGAGGGTGCTTGCCTGGCAGGGGGACTGAGGCACAGAGCCACAGCCGGGGGCGGGACGGGACACCAAGAGCATCTTTGCTGTGCCCAACACCGTAGCATCTTGTGGATTCTTTCCCAAGGTGTGTTCCACAGAATACTGGCTCCCTGGCATGGAGTTTGGGAACCTGCCTGCTGTGCGTCCCTCTCGAAAGTCTCGGTGGCCTTTTGGGTATTCAAGGCTCTGGTAAGTCCTACAGCAAAGGGACCAGTTTGATTTGGTTTAACCCAACGTTTCTCAAGCTTTGTATTACAGAGTCAGTGTGTGTGTGTGTGTGTTGCTGGTAACACCGTCACCAAGCAGAACGTGCTGTCTTGGGAATTTCAGTAGAGACAATCTCCCGGGTTTCCAGGCCAACACGGAAGCCTGAAGCCTGCCCTGAGCAGGCCAGAGGGAGGGCACTGAGGGTGGGAAAAATGGAGACCTCAAATTGGGCTCTGGAGAGAAGAAAAGGGCTCTGAAAGGGATCCCTGCCCCAGGTGCTTCAGGAAGAGAAGCCACAGGGAAGAAAGGAGGGCTTCAGACATTCGCAGTCCCGGAGTCATGGCTGCCTGGTTAACTGGATTTTTGTCCCCCTGTTGGACTGAGGGGTGTGTGGAACAGAGCTGGAGGGGTGGGCAGAGAGGGGAAAGGCTGTCCTGCCTCTGAGCTCACCCCCCAGGCTGTGGCTGGCCCTCTGCTCCCCCTACTCAATCTCCTGGCCTTCAGGATTAAGGACCCTAGGCTGTTACCCCCCAGATCATTCTCCAGCCACTTCTCTGCCTTTGGAAGCCCCTCTGTCCTCCTCTTGTCCACTCACCTCAAATACTCCTGAATTAATACAAATAAAATAATAATAGTAGCAATGACCAGCACGCATATGCACTTACTAAGCATCCTTCTAAGCACTTTACATGTGTTTAGCAAATTCATCTTCATTACAACCCTGTGAAGAAGGTATGTACTATCATCATTCCATTTTCCAGATGAGAACACTGAGACACAGAGGCTCAAGATCACACAATTAGAGAGCAGTGGAGCCTACAGAGATCTGTGCCTGAAGGTGGAGTGGGAGGATCCATCTGGTTACCTAGAGATGTGAGCTCTAGCTGAGCCATTTAGTTGCTTTGTGACCTTGGTTGGGCCATCTGCCCTCTGGGTCTCAGTCTCTCCACTGGTAAAATAGAGGGGGTGGGCTGTCAGGTCCCTAAGGGTCTTCCCATCTCCCTTGAATCTCAGTGCATCCATCAGCCTATACTCTTAGACCCCTGCCAGGCCCCACAGGCCTCCTGAGGCCCTGTCACGGCCAGGCTGGACAGTCGCCACCACTGAGGCTGCCACTCCCACACCTCTGGGATGCCTGGCCATCATCGGCCTGCAGAAGAGGTCCCTGAGTCCTGCCTGGAAGGGGCGGGAGAGGTAGAAGCAGAGGATAGGGCTGACAGCGCAATTGGAGTAGGCCAGGATGGTGCAGAGGCTGGAGGCCACAAAAGCAGCCGGTGTGGCAGGCAGGTAGCCCATGGCTGCCACATAACCCAGCATGGAGCAGGGCCCCCACATCAGCACAAAAACCACCAGCACCACAAGGCTGAGCCCTGTGTTCTCTTAATGCTCCTGGATGCTCTCTCCCATGGGACCTTGGGGCTGGGGCCACAGGAGCCAGCCCACGTGGCTGAAAGAGCAGCCCAGCCCCAGCATGCATGGCAGGAAGGCCAGGGCTCCCAGCAGGCTGAAGTAGCAGGAGGTCCCAGCAGGGCTCAGGAGCAAGAGGCAGGCCTGGGTCTTGGGAGCCCCCGCTGTCTCCTCCTCCACTGCCACCCTCTGGAACAGCCAGTTGGGCAGGGATGCTGTAAGGCCCAGGGCCCACATGGCCCCACAGAGCAGCAAGCGAGTGCCCCAGCCGGCTGCGAAGGCCAGGTCAGGCCGGGCCACAGCCACATGGCGCAGGAGAGCTGTGGCCACCATGCTATAGAAGATGCAGAACGTGGTGGCTGTGTTGGTGGCCTGGCTAATGGTGCAGATGGCAGGGCCCAGCCACCAGTTGTGCTGCAGGAAGCTCAGCAGCAGCACAGGCACCATGCAGGCCACGAAGAGCAGGTCAGATAGCGTGATGTTCATCATGAGGCTGTGGGTCAGGGCGTGGAGCGGGTGGGGGGAGCCCGGGCCCCGGCCTGCCACCAGCAGCATGAGCCCATTAGCTGACAGCCCCACCAGCAGGATGAGGCCACAGACCCCAGCAAAGATGAGTCGGAGCAGTCGCTCAGGTGTGGCCGTGAGCTGCATGGCGAACGTAGCACTGGGCTCCATTCTCCTGTTTCAAACACACAAGGACAAAGTAGAAACCAGCCAGCCCCAAAGGCCGCCTTCCCCATTCCTGCTAAGCCTCCTTTTTTCACAGACCCCTGCATGTAGTGGGCCCAGATAAGGCCTGTCCTTGGCACACATTAGCCCCTGCAGACCTCATGACAACCCCATGGGATGGACTCCATTAGTACCCTGGGTTCAAATCCTGCCTCTGCTACTTGCTAGCTCCAGTACCCTGGGATTTATTTATTTTTTTTTTTAGAAACAGAATCTCACTCTATCACCCAGGCTGGAGTGAGATCTTGACTCACTGCAACCTCCGCCTCCTGGGTTCAAGCGATTCTCATGCCTCGGCCTCCCAAAGTGCTGGGATTACAGGCACCACCGCACCTGGCCCCTGGGAGAGTTACTTAATGTTTCTCTACCTCAGTTTCCTCAGCTGTAAGAAAGCAAGGAAATAAAAAGAAATAAAACAGATGTCAATAGTAACTATCATAAGTGGTAAGACTAGGGTAATTTTCATTTTCTTCTTTAAAATTTATTTCTAAAATTTCTGCAGGGAGTACACATTGCTTTCATAATCTGATAAATATATATGTGCATACATACACACACACATATGTATCTATTTTTTGACAAAACAAAAACCCTGCCCTGTGAAACAAGCAGGTTTAATTTGAGGTTCAAATGGAAAAGTGGGTCTGAAAGGGCTTTGAGAAGGTGTGAAGCCCCTTCCAGTGGTTCCCAAGCTTCTCTGCACTTTGGGATCACCTGAGGAGTTTCACAAATACAGAAGCCTGGGTCCCACCCCCAGAGACATGACATAGTTGGTCTGGGCTTTAGCATTTTTGAAAGATCCCAAATAATTCTAAGGGCAGACCAGCTTGGGAATCACTGCCCTCTAGGTTATGTTGTGCAGGCCCCTGGCAGAGTGGGGGAGTCTGCACCCAGTGGTCAGACCTTTCTTCTCACCCCCACTCTGTCCCACATGTCAAGGGCAGGGGGAGTCCCCGATTGGGAGGACTCTGGCTACAAGATGGGATGTAGGCATCCTAGAGCCAGCCCAGTGGCTGATGTCACCATTGGCCGCCCTGCAGGCCAGGCCAGGGCCTGGGAGCTTTAGCTGGAGGCTTGCCTGCTAACTCAGTACATATTTCCTGAGCATTTGCTCTGGACCAGGTTCCCGGAATCCAGCAGCAAACAAGACACAGCAGAGGAGTCCTTACTGGAGTTGCCCTCCCCTTTTCTATCACACCGGGGTGGGGACTGGAGACACTTCTCCTGCGGGCTCAAAGCCAGGTTTGAAGGAGTCTCTGAGTCCCTCCTGCAGAGCCCCAGCCTGGGGAACTTGGCTTCGCCTCTGGGGCCCCAGGGCAGCAACGTGCCTGAGGGCAGCTGAGGGGAGACTGGAGAGGGGGCCTCTGTGAATTCTGATGTCGGCCACCTTCCCGGGTCCCACCAGCTTCAGAGACGGCAGGAGGAGGGGAAATGAAGGACCTGTCCTGGATGAAGGCTGTCATCCAGCCACTTTCCTGGCATTTATCACTGCCTTTTCGTCTCTTTTGCTGGTCCACACCCACCAATGACATGGACTATTACTGGAGAGGAATTGGCAGGGAGCAATACGAGGCTTCAGGGACCTGGCCCCTCCTTCCCCGAAGCATCCGCATCTTCCTGTAAGCAGTTGCATAACTTCAGAGTTAAGTCTATGGGTATCGGCGTTTGGGTTTAACACTGGCTCCAGCACTTACTTGCTACGTGACTACGGGGAAGTTACTCAGCCTCCCTATGCAGTACTTTCCTGTTCCGTAAGATGGGGGAGCACGCCTGATGGTGTGAGGGCTAAATGAATTAACACGAGCTAAGTGCTCAGAACAGTGCCTGGCATACGGTAGGCACGGGGTAAAGGAGGGATGTCATTCTGCCCCTGCTCACCCTCAGTTCCCAAAAGCCCTCTTCTCTTAGAGCTCCTGCCCAACCTTCCTTCTCTCCCCATGTCCTCCCTTCTCACTCCACAGCCTGAGTCCCATCAGCCCAGTCCCACCCTCCTTTTCTTAATCAGACTCTGGCTAAGCCTAAACCAGAGCCTCCTTGGCTGACATGCCCCAAGAACGCACCACTTGCCTGGAAGTTCACTCTGAAGTCTACCTCGAGTTTCTCCTGCTGCTGTCGTTGCCTACTTTGTGCTACTCTGAGGTTCCTGGGTCCTGTTCCCTGGCTTGTGAGCCCTTTGACAGCAGGAAAGGCTGGTGGTCCTTGCACAGCTGTGCCCTGCCCAGCAGGTGGATCCAGCCCGAGAAAGCCAAAAGAGGGTTCTGGGCAGTGTGGAGCTCCTCCCAGAACTCCACCTCCTGCAAACCTGAGTTGCCTGAGGCCAGAACAGAGCTGAGCTGAGACGGGGAGGCCTGGGGGCCACTCCCATACCGGGCCCCCAAACGACAGGGGCTGTCTGCTCTACTGCCTCTCCCAGGAATCACACCCTGCCTACCTGCCTCATTAACTCCCTGGCCCACAGGACAGAGATGTTGGTGCCTGCCAGGTCCCTGGGCCCCAGAGAAAGAGCCATTAGCAACTATAGGACCTGTTTCCCATCCTTATCCAGGGCCAGCATCACTCACTGCAGCCCACACCCCTCTCTCTCTCTCTCTCTCTCTCTGAGCACACTGAGAAACTGCTCAGTTCAGGGGCAGGCTTGTGGGCTGCGGGAGGGGACCTGAGATGGGAGAAGACATTGGGGTAAAAAGGATCAGTGAAGGGCCCAGTAAAAGAATCAGCTGGAGGGCCAGGCGCGGTGGCTCATGCCTGTAATCCCAGCACTCTGGGAGGCCGAGGCGGGTGGATTACGAGGTCAAGAGATCGAGACCATCCTGACCAACATGGTGAAACCCCGTCTCTACTAAAAATACAAAAAATTAGCTGGGTGAGGTGGTGGGCGCCTGTAGGCCCAGCTACTTGGGAGGCTGAGGCAGGAGAATGGCGTGAACCCGGGAGGTGGAGGTTGCAGTGAGCCGAGATTGCACCCCTGTGCTCCAGCCTAGCGACTGAGTGAGACTCCATCTCAAAAAAACGAAACAAAACAAAACAAAAACACACAAAGAATCAGCTGGACCATGGGAATCATCCACATGGAGTCTGGAGGTTGAATGGGGTCCGTTAAGGGAATCTAATCCAACTTTGGCAGCTTCAGATGCTGGGATCTTCTCTACCTCACCTTTGCCAAGCAGTACCTGTCTTCTGCTTGTGCGCCTCTGGTGATGGAAGGCTCACTGCTGCTGAGACGTTCCTTTCAGAACTGAGAAGAGGGGTTGGGGCCAGGGTCTAAGACTGTGTGATGCAACAGCCCTCTGTTGCTCCCTCTTTCTCCTTTGTTCTCTCTCTCTGTAACTCTGTTCCTTGAACTGTCTTTGCTTGTCCCCCTATGAAACTGGGGTTTCCATTGATTCAGCCAGGTAATTCCCCAGTACCTGAAGGATTACAAAATACCAAACCCAGGCTGGGGGCGGTGGCTCATGCCTGTCATCCCAGCACATTGGGAGGATCACTTGAGCCCAGGAGTTTGAGACCAGCCTAAGCAACATTGCAAGACCTTGTGTTTGCAAATAGCTAAAAAATTAGCCGGATGTGGTGGCATGTGCCCATGGTCCCAGCTACTTGGGAGGCTGAGGTGGGGGAATCACTTGAGCCCAGACAGTTGAGGCTGTTGTGAGTGGCGATCATGCCAATGTACTCCAGCCTGGGCAACAGAGAGAGATCCTGTCTCAAAAAACAAACAAACAAATTCAGTGCCTGGCACATGTTGTATATTCAATTTGTGATGATGGTAAGATGTGACAGACATACAAACGCAGACCGTGGCCGTCTCTCCAAGACTCTAAAGCAAGCTCTCCGAGGGCACTGGAAACCCCAGCCCTGGCTGATAAGGGGCAGCCACCATTCAGGAGGTGAATATTATGGAATTCTGGAAACTTCCACAAAAGCTCCAAAGAGAAGCGTGTGAATGATTCTGAGTCTCGGCTCCCCAGCTGCTTGGACCCCCCCAGCCACACCCTAGCTGCCCCTCAAATGCATCCAGAGACTGACAACTCAGGCCAAAGCCCTGTGCTTGGGGACACCATGGCATTGGAGCAGGGGGCGGGACCCCCAAATGTGACCCCTGGGAGGTGTGTTTTGTATGGTGGGGAAAGGGAGTGAGGTTGGGGCTCTGGAAGACAGGAGGGCATCGAGGCATATCAGAGGCCTTTGGAACATTACTCTTCCCAGGAACCAGATTCTGCTGGGAAGAAAGCCCATGCTTGCAAATAGAAATAGCAAGGGAGACCAGGCCAACAGCGCCCTGCCAGGCAGAGCACAGAGGGACCGCTCTAACACCGAGCAACATGTGATTAACAGGTTACACTAATTAGGAGCCAGCAGCACCCAAGGGAGCTCCTTGGGAAGTTTCTCTCCTCCTCCTCCACATCTCTTTTTTCTGATTATGTATCGAATACCGTTATTGTTGAAAATCTGAAAATACAAATATGTGTAAAATGGAAAGTAACACCCCACCCCCCACACATTCTCCCTAAAATTTTACACCCACAGATGTGTGGCCAATATTTTGGTGTATTTTCCTTAAGTCGTTTTTCTGCACTTTCTTTGTTTGGAGAGTTTTGCCATACCCCTGCCCCCCAAGCCTTGTTCACTCAGCAAAGCCCTCCTTTGGAGTGTGAAAGGCAGAGGTGATGCGGCCCTGCTCTGGGATCCGAGTCCTGAGTTGAGAAGGGTTTTCCTGAACCTCCAAGCTGGTCTTCTGTGTCGTTGCTGTCCAGGAACGAAGGACAGGAGCTGAGGGACAGGAAACCCCGCGGGTGTCCATCCTACCCGGGACAGGACAGGTGATCAGGAGCAACAGCCGAATCTCTTGGGCGGCCTCTTGGGGGCCACCTTCACCAGCGAGTCCTTCAGGCCTTCTTCTTGCATCCTGAGTGACCTATGTGACAGTGCCAGGCATCAGTCCTCTCTCTCACCTCCTACGGGCAGCACGGATGGGCCCATGGGTGCAGCTGGGGGCTGGGAGGCCACACCCACAACCCCCACAACAGCTCTGCCCCTGCCCTGCATTCCACATGAGACCCGAAGAATTGAGTCACTGAGACTTTGACCTTCTCTTTCTGGCCTACTATGTGCCAGGCACTGTGCGGGACTCTGACCATGACAAAGAAGCCACCATTCCCTCCCTTGAGTAGTGAGAGAGACAGACAGGAAAAGGGGTGACTGCAGCCCGGGAATGATGGGGAGGCACATAGGGACTTCACACCAGGTCCTGGAGGATCTGGGGAGGAAGGAGATGGTGACCGAACTGAGCCATGGACAAGGTTTGCCAGCAGAAAGGGTGGGGGAGGTGCATCCCAAGCAGAGGGCTATGGCTCAGTGCCAAGAGAGAGCTTGGAGGCTGGGGAAGCAAAAGAAGTCCATTCATTTCTTCGTGATATATTTACTGTGTGCCAGATGGTGCTCATCTGATCTAGCTCCCCTCATCCCTTACTCATTTTATTCATTTATGGAGCACCTAGGTCCCAGGTATAGGGAGAGGGGCTGAACAAAACAGACATGGCCCTGCCTTCCTGGACAACAAGAAAACAGATAAATGCATGTATCATTAATATGTGTCGTGTCAAGAAGGGCCATGAAGGACACAAACGGGCTGTGATCCAAAATAGTGATGGCAGGTGGGTGATCAGGGAGGGAGTCTCTGAGTGGCTGGAACTTGGCAAGTGTGTGTGTGTGAGTGTGAGTGTATGTGTGTAAGAGTGTGAGTGTGTGTGGGTGTGAGTGAATGTGTGTGTGTGTAGGGGTGGGGGAGATGGCACTAGAGATGCTGCAGGCCATTGCAAAGCATTTGGATTTTAATGGAAGCTACTGGAAGTTTGGGAGCAGAAGAGAGACACTCCTTTTCTCAGCCCTCTTTGCAAATGAAAAAACTGAGGCTCAGAGAGCCTAAGTGCCTGTGGGGAGTGATTCAGCGAATGGGAAGGGCAGAGCTGGAGTCAGGAGACTCTCAGTGCAGGGCTCTCTCTCCCCTCAGACTGGTGAGCCCAGGTCTTTAACTAGGTGCTTCCCTGACCCATTTCCTCAGAATGGGCCTTCCTGTCCCACCTGGGAGTCAAGAGTGGGGCCGGAGCTGTCCCAGAGGATTCTGCAAGGGGGGGTGGGGGCGGCGGGGGGCTGGCAGCACTTACCTGGCCAGGTTTACTACAGGCTCCAGGATGTTGTGACCCAAGGCGGCACTGCACTCCCCAAAATAGACCCCCAGTTCCTGCAGGCCAGACAGGGAGGGACATATGTGCCTTGGGAGAGACAGCTGAAAGGCCAGGCCATACCCCGCCACTAAAGTCCCGGCCATCAGAGTCCCAATGCATCCCTAAGCTGACCTCAGTGGCGAGCAAGACAGCCCCATCTCGGCGTGGGCCATGGTCCCTGGCTGGAGCCCTTTGCCCACTGTCCCTTCACCCCGGCTGGCCAAGGTGTCAAGGAATGCATTGAAGAGACATTTCACAGCCTTCGGAGTGGCATGGGAAGCCTGCATCCCAACTTGGAGAAATGCCTCTGGAGACATTTTATAAATGTTAGTTATGTTTTTTAATTTCAGAAATATTTCATTGGGGGAATATTGGAAGATATAGTATAAGACAGTACCAGCTCAATATCTAAACCACTGCTGTTAGTGTTTGGGTAGATATTGCCATTCTGTTTTATATGACCCTTTTACGGGGCGGGGGCTAAATGTCCTGTACAGTTAGGTTAAACCATACGAAATTGCTGTTTTTGGCAAGCCCCAGTCAAATATCAGCAATTTCATATGTTTCAACCTAACCTATATCTAGATTTGTAGCTGCTTATATGATTTTCTATTATATTGTAAGCATTTCCCCCACACCCTTAAATATTTTTCCAAGACAGGATTCTTAATGGCAAATACTAACCTCTCACATGAACATCCACAGTTTAACCACCAATTGCTGCCAAATGTTTGTTCTTATAAATAATATTTGAAAACCCTCATATAAACCTGTTCGATTGTACGTTATACATGGGTATCCATTAGGTGTTCCTTTAGGGATTATTACTTCTGAGTCTTCCCTTATGATAAATTGCTAGAGGATAAATTACTATGTCAAAGGGATGAGTTACTGCTTTTAAGAAAAAGGCCGAGCATGGTGGCTCACGCCTGTAATCCCAGCACTTTGGGAGCCCGAGGCAGGCAGATCCCTTGAGGTCAGGAGTTCCAGATCAGCCTGGCCAACATGGTGAAACCCCGTCTCTACTAAAAATACAAAAATTAGCCGGGCGTGGTGGCACAAGCCTGTAATCCCAGCTACTAAGGAGGCTGAGGTGGGAGAATCGCTTGAACCCGGGAGTCGGAGGTTGCAGTGAGCCGAGATCGTGCCACTGCACTCCAGCCTGGGTGACAGAGCAAGATTCCATCTCAAAAAAGAAAGAAAGAAAGAAAGAAAATTCCCTTTCAGCAGGAGCCACAATGATGACCTCACAATTTATGGGAAGTGGGAAGAGAAACAGGAAGGAAATACAGTAGGAAGATGCCAAGAGGGGTTGTGTGAGAGGTGGGGCGAGGAGTGATTTTTCCCTCTATTTTTATTACTCTCCAGATTTTCTGGAATGTGGTTAAATGCCATTCATGAATAGATAATATTCACTGTCTGGCAGTGGGGCTTTTGATGTAATCATCCCAAGGGAGAATTTGAGTCTTAAAATAGGAGAACTTAGAAGGCAGCACGTTAATTAGAGACCAGAGATAAAATTAAAATTTGATTGGGAATTTTAAGCAAAGCTTTTAAAACCTTTTTACTCTGAAGCTATTTCTTATGTAGGTGGGGACATGGTGTGGGAATGTACTAATTCAACAGTGAGGTTCAGTGTCATGCCCGCCACTCCAGCCTTGGGTTTGGGCTTAAAGCGCATCTCCAGAGGCCAGGGCTGTGTGGGAGGCAGAGGCGGCTAGGCTGCTGTCCACTCTCAACAGGGCTTTGGTTGGGGCAGGGGCAGGAATGGGCCATGGGTTCTTCTCGGCTGCCCAGGTCAGGTGATGCCTATCCACCACCTGCCAGGGAGGTGTCTGCCCAGTCCACGCACAGAGATGGGCTGATGCCCAAGTGCTTACCTGGGCCAGTTGCTGCCCAGCTTCCACGGACACTTGCCGTTCCTCCTCACAGTCCATCTTGTTTCCCAGGAGAAGTATGACCACCCCATCCGACCCTGCATCCTGCGCACAGAACATGTTCTGTCAGCCACACCCACTGTGTGCCAGGCTCCTGGCACATTTGCCTTCCTAGAAGCTGAACTGTGTCCCCCGTATGTTCCCCCTCCCAGGCCACATGCACTCCATAACCTTCTCACCTGGACCCTTTCCCCCATCCTTCCTCTCTGCTGATAAACATCTCACTTATTTTCCAAGGCCAACCTTAAGAACACCTCCCCCAGGAAGCCTTCCTGGGTTGTTCCTGCCCATGTCCTCTCTTCCTGCCTGTTCTGAACAGTCCAGCACTTGATTATACATTTTCCCAATTGTCTCATGAATAATAATAATAATTTCTGATTAGTGAGTGATTGCTATACACCAGGTGCTGTGCTGAAAGCAATTCTATCAATTAATTCTCACAACTCCCCTATGAGAGAATTCCAGAAATTGAAGTTCAGAGAACTCAATTCACTTGTCCAAAGTCACAGAGTTCGGGTGGGTGGGATTCAAATCTAGGTCCTGTCAGACCCCAGTGCTCAGCTCCCCTCTTCACACATTACCTTATCCTGCTTCTTTTGCTAAACTAGAAACTTCCAGAGAGAAGGCAACATGGCTAACTTCACACCCCTCTGCTGTGCTAGTACACACTGCAGAATTTCAGTATATATGCTTTGAGGAAGTAAGCAGGGGAAAAACTAGAGATGTGTGAACAGAGGAATTACCACGTGGAATGGCACAAGAACTACATTAGCCTCAAGTGTAAGAAGAAGACATTACAAACAGCTGCCATATGTAGGAAGAGAATGTTCACAGGATAAAGGAAGTAGTTTGGTTTGAAGGCTGTACTATGTGGTTGTGGTTTCTTTGTACTACTGCATTCCCAGCTCATCCAACCACATACCCTCAGTGGGTGGTGTCACCCATATGTCTGTCATGTCATTTGTAATCCTGGGAGAAAAGAGGGAGTGGGCAGGATATAAGGTCCCTCTTGACTGGAGGGACTGGGGCCAACCCCAGCAGCCATCTGCTCACCTGGAGACAGTCTAGCCAGTAGCGCACGTGGGCAAAGCTCTCCTGGGAGGTGATGTCGTACATGAGCACCACCCCGTCAGCCTTGCGGAGCAGCTGTCGCGTCATACTGTGGTACCTGCCCAGAGAGTCTGCATGAGGCCACACCAGGCATCCAGACCCCAGGCCCTGGCCTCTGCAAAGTGGGAGAAGTAACCTATCCTACTTCTAATTGCTTCCCACAGAGCATGTCCGTATGCTTTCCTTCGTACAGTGTAGTTATTGTTGACTAGGTAACAGTTCTCATGGCTCAAATTTCAAAAGGTCTCAAGGAGAACTCAATGAAAAGTCTCCTTCCTTCTGCCCCATCCTGGAGCCACCCAGTCCCCCTCCCCAGAGGCAACCAGGGTTATCAGTTTCTTAAATATTTTTCCAGAGGCATTTTATGTATATACATATATATACACACACATATATACACCCATACACATACATCTTTCCCCCTCTATTTTATACAAATACAGTGTAAAACATTCATCATACTCATTAATATTCAGTGTTCTGCATTTTGTTTTTTTCCAGTTAACAGGATGTCTTGGAGAAATTTCCCTATCGGGCTGGGCACGGTGGCTCACGCCTGTAATCCCAGCACTTTGGGAGGCTGAGGCAGGAGGATCACTTGCAGTCAGGAGTTCCAGATCGGCCTGGCCAACATGGTGAAACCCTGTGTCTACTAAACATACAAAAATTAGCTGGATGTGGTTGTATGTGTCTGTAGTCCCAGCTCCTCAGGAGGCTGAGGCACAAGAATCACTTAAGCCCTGGAGGTAGAGATTGCAGTGAGCTGAGATCACGCCACCGCACTCCAGCCTGGGTGACAGAGCAAGACTCTGTCTCAAAAAAAAAAAAAAAAAAATCCCTATTAGTACATAAAGAGAGTCCTCAGTCTTTATGTGGCTTTATGGTGTTATATTGGGTAGATTGACCCTCCTTTATTTAACTGGTCCCCTATTATGGACATTTAGGTTGTTTCCTATGTTTCATAACACAAGTGATAATACTATGAATGGTCCTGGTCCCTTTGTTATTATAGTCATATGAGTCTATTTATAGAATGAATTTCTAGAAGTGGAACTGCAGAATCAAATAAGATATGCCTTTTAAGTTTTTATCACTGCCAGGTGCCGTGGCTCATGCCTGTAATCCCAGCACTTTGGGAGGCCAAGGCAGGTAGATCATGAGGTCAGGAGTTCGAGACCAGCCTGGCCAATGTGATGAAACCCCATCTCTACTAAAAATACAAAAATTAGCTGGATGTGGTGGTGGGCACCTGTAGTCCCAGCTACTCAGGAGGCTGAAGCAGGAGAATCGCTTGAACCCAGTAAGTGGAGGTTGCGGTGAGCCCAGATCACGCCACTGTACTCCAGCCTGAGCAATACAGCGAGACTCCATCTCAAGAAGAAAAAAAAATTTTTGATCACTACTGCCTAGGTTGAAAGTAGAAGACCAGCATTTTTAGAAGGACAGGTGATTGGGTGGCTGTCCCCTAATGACCATGTTGGGACAGCCCTAATATATGCCCTGCCAGGCTGAGGGACCTCTGGCTCTGCTGCCCTCTCTCCCCTGCCTTGGGCTTGACTCATCTCTCCTTCCCTGACCTCCTGAATCCTTGGGGGGCAGTTGCCTCCTGCCTGTGTTATTAGGGCTGCTCCCTGTCCCTCTGCACCCCTACGCTCAGCCTAGGTTCCTGACACCACTGATATACAGTGCCTGTTACCTCTCTTGGCCAGCCGTGTCCCAGAGCTGCAGCACAAAGCACTTGTTGTCCACCAGCAAGGTTTTGACCCGAAAATCTACTCCTAGGACACATAGAGAGGGGTGAAGCCTACTAAGTTACCATCCAGGACTCCTAGCCAAGGCCTACCCCAGTATACACCTGTCCGCTGTACCAGCTGAGGTGCGATGGAGCCCTTGGCTGCCGGGCTTCCCCTCGGCTCTGCATCCCATCCATCCTCGAGAACCCACTTCCTCCAAGAAGCCTTCCCAGACCTCCCTGCCGCAAGTTGTGCCAACACAGGGCACCTTGTCTACGATGTTCATTCCTTAGGTCACCCAGAATATAAGTTTCATTATTTTATTTTTACGGTACTCTTTGTTCCATTCCCTAATTATTGCATGCACTTTCCCCTCTTAACGAGACAGCAGGGGAGACAAGCAGCCCAGAGGGGCAGAAGGAATGCTGGCTTCAGGCAACTGTTACACTGGTTACAGGACCTCAGGCAAGTCACTTCACCTCTGTGAGCCTCTCTTCCTTGTCTGCAAAGTGGCAAATTAGAAAGACCTACACTGCAGAGTGGTTGGAGGATTAAAATGCTGTTTTAAAAGGCGTGGTGACACATGCCTGTAATCCCAGCTACTCAGGAGGCTGAGGCAAGAGAATCACTTGAACCCGGGAGGCGGAGGTTACAATGAGCCGAGATCGCGCAGCTGCACGATCTTGTTGCCTGGGCAACGAGAGTGAAACTCCATCTCAAAAAAAAAAATGCTGTTTTAAGTGACCCAGAGAGCATGCAATTCTGAACTGAAAAGAGGATAAAACTTCTGGTGTAGAGGCAGGGCTTTTAAGGTAGGTGGCCTTAACTTTGGGGGCCCAGCTAGGGCAAGAAACTGAACCAGGTCTTGAATTCTCTGCTTTCCTCATCTGTAAAATGGGGATAGATATGGAAAATGTACATTCAAATATAACTCCGTTGGCTCTGATTCTCTATCTGGTCCCGTCCTCAAATGCAGGCAGGGTAGAATTCTTATTTTGTGAGATGGGGGGGCAGGAATGGAGGGAAGGTGACACTAGGTAGGGAAATATTGACCTATGAAGGCAGGATCATTTCCTGTGGTATTTAAACCAGAAAAGACGATAGCCACCGGGGGGCAGCAAACCATAGCTTGGGATTGGGACAGATCTGGACCAAGCACTTGGATCTCAGGTACTCCCAGCAGGCTAGCAGTGCATGCCGGCTTGCCTGGTTGGTTGGTTGGTTGGTTGGTTGGTTGGTTGGTTGGTTGGTTTCACGATTATGCAGCTTGTGTTTTTCTTGATTGAATTTTGTGAGAACTTCTTACCACATAATAAAGGAGGAGGCTCCATTCTAAGGAAGGCTGTTGTAAGGAATAAGACATGTATGGAAGATGCCTAGTGCATGGGAGGTGGTCAGTAAACAGTAGCTTAGGTGACTAATAATGGTAGCCTTGGCCAGGCACAGTGGCTTACGCCTGTAATCCCAGCACTTTGGGAGGCTGAGGTGGGCAGATCACCTGAGGTCACCAGCCTGGCCAACGTGGTGAAACTTCATCTCTACTAAAAGTACAAAAATAAGCCAGGTGAAGTGGCACACACCTGTAGTCTCAGCTACTTGGGAGGCTGAGGCAGGAGAATCACTTGAACCCAGGAAGCAGAGGTTGCAGTAAGCAGAAATCGTGCCACTGCACTGGAGCCTGGGTGACACGGTGAGACTCCATCTCAATAAATAAATAAATAAATAAATAAATAAATAAATAAAATAATGGTAGTGTTGTAGAACCTGTGACCCCACTCAACATCAGGCCAGCCTGCTATAGGTTTCCTCTTCCCAAGGGAACTGCATTTCTAACTAGCTCCCAGGTGAGGCTTCTTGGGCAAGAAAAGTTTGAGAACCTGCCCCAGGCCTCTCTTGTGGGGGGCTGTCATTTACCGACTGGTCTGGCACTGATCCCCAGTCGGCATGTGCCCCAGTCTAATACAAAGACAGGCGTGACTTCTTTGTCCCTAGGTGGGTCTCCCCTCCATTCCCTCGGGTTTGCTTTTTTTTTTTTTTTTTTTTTGGAGACAGAATCTTGCTCTGTCGCCCAGGCTGGAGTGCAGTGGTGCGATCTCGGCTCACTGCAAGCTCCGCCTCCTGGGTTCACGCCATTCTCCTGCCTCAGCCTCCCGAGTAGCTGGGACTACAAGCAACCGCCACCACGCCCGGCTAATTTTTTGTATTTTTAGTAAAGACAGGGTTTCACTGCGTTAGCCAGGATGGTCTCGGTCTCCTGATCTTGTGATCCGCCCGCCTCAGCCTTCCAAAGTGTTGGGATTACAGGCGTGAGCCACCGTGCCCGGCTGGGTTTGCTTTTCTGTAGCTCTGTACAGGGTTCAGTGGCCACATATCCTGATACTTTTAGGGAGGGAAGGCTCTCTGCTTTCGGCCATTTCTTGCAGGAGCCACTGAGTTAGACATGATCAAATATTTACTTATAATAACAACCATAATAACTAATACTTACGGAGTACTCACTACATGTCAGTTATGATTCTAAGATCTTGACATATTAACTAGTCCTCAACCACTCTAGGAAGGCAGCACTACTGTTGTCCCTATTATGCAGATGAGGATTTGGGGGTTCAAAAGGGTTAAATAATTTGTCCAAATTCAGACCCCAATAAGTGGCAGGGCTAAGATTTGAACTCAGGCACCTGGGTTCCTAATTTACCACACTCTACAAATACATTCTGTGTAAAATATCCAACTTGCCCAAGGTGACTTCTTGCCAGACCATGGCTGCCCAGCCTGGAGCTAGTCATGAGCAAATCCAACCAGCACAGACTCTGCTCTGGCCTGCCCATGGGCCACATGAGTGGATACTTGCTTGTTTTCACCATCAACTCTCGCAGGCACCTAAATTGCAGGGTGCATTGTTGATGTGGCACATTATAAGCTAATCAGATCAATGCAGAAAAAGCAAATTACCTGTAATTAGAGACGATTAGTGAAATAGTAAGGTTATGCCCATATAAAACAATGTCTAATGCAGGGCCCGTGGCCAGGGCAGAACCTGCAGCTTCCTCAGGGAGGGCTTGGTCTGGGCCCGCTCCCACTCGTTGGCCCTGGCCCCTGCGTCTCTCCTTGCTCCCTGCCGCCCTCCCCAATGCCCTTACCCACGGTAGCTGTCAATCCGGTGGCGAAGGAATTCTGGTGCAGCAGGTGCAGGAAGGATGTTTTGCCCACGTTGGAGTCTCCCAGAAAGATGACATGGAAGAGGTAATCAGGGTTGGCCTGGGGTCCCCCTTCAGCCATGGGGTCTCCCAGGGATGGGGTCAGCCCAGCTTCCCTGGAGTCCATTCCTGGATCTTCAAGCCTGCTCTCTGCCCTTGGTTCCCTGGAGTGAGGGGGGCCTTGTTCTTCTGCGTGAGCAGTCGTGAGGGATGGCCTGGGTTGGGCTTCCTGCTCAGCCATGGTGGGAGGGGTTTGCGTAGGTTCCTGGGGTCCTGCTCCAGCCCCAGGCTGAGCGCCCCCGGGAGGAGAGCCCCTTGGAGGTGCCGATTTTCCAGGAGTGGGGCCTTCTGCTTCCACCTGAGCCTGTGGTGTGGCAGATGGGAGAGAAACAAGCAGAGAGTCTTGCTGGGGGAGTTCCGAATGCGCAGTTTCTAGGCCGTGAGCCTCAACCGACTGCTCTGACTGCTCTGAACTGAGGTCCTGCCCACCTCGGCCCTCTTGTTTTCCTTCCTCAGACCTGGGTTCCTCTTCCAGCCCCTGGTGGGGGAAGGCAGGCAGCTCACCCAGCCCAAGGACCTGGCCATGAGCTTCTCTTAGCCCCTCAGGAAGGCCCTCCTGCACCGCTGGACCCGCCTGGCCCTGCTCCAGCCTCTCTGTGGGCACCGGACCCACAAATTCCAGGCTCTGGAAGGGCTCAGCTGGCCCCAGGGTGAGGGCTCTAGCCCTCTGGGTCCCCAGTCTTGGCTCAGAGCCAGTGGCATGCAGGTCCTGCTGGAGGGCATCTCTCTGCCTGGGCGGCTTGGCTGGGCCCACTCCTGTGAGGGCAGTTGTGGGTGAGGGTCCGGGCTGGGTTTCCCGCTCAGTCATGGTGGGAGGGGTTTGTGTGGGTTCCCGGGGTCCTGCTCCAGCCCCAGGCTGAGCCCCGCTGGGAGGAGCCCAAGACCCAGGGCCCTTGTCATCTGGGTCTGAGGCCTGGATCTGTTTGCTGGACCCAGCTGGGGCCTGGGGAGGGGGAGAGTTCGCAGGGGGAGGGGGCCCATCCTCCAAAGGAATGAGCACTTTGAATGCAGGTGCCACCAGGCTTCCTGAGAGACCCCAGAGGAGGCGGCCCTCGGGTGTGGACCCTGGCTCCTGGTTGGGGTCCGGGTCGTGCGGTTCAACAGGCTGCTCTGCTCTAATGTCCTGCTCATCTGGGTCCACTCCTTTATTGTCCTTGGCGCTGAAAGTCACCCCAGGCGGGGTCCTTGGAGCCCCATCTGGATCTGAAGATGGCTCCTGACCAAATAGAAAAGCCTGTGGCTCCGAGATGGAGATCTGCCTGACCACACGGGGTGTCTGGGGGCCTGAGGTGGCTCTTGGGGTCGGGGGCGGGCTCCAGCAGAGCTGCAGGGCTCCGTGCGGAGGGCTGCCAAAGTTGCTCAGGAGCTGGTCCCAGTCATCGTTGTCCCCAAATAGCCCAGGCAGGGGGGCCTCCTCAGGGGAGGCGGCCTCCTCAGGGGAGGCAGCCTGAGGGTCTGGGGTCTTCTCACCCGCTCCAGGAAAACTGGAAATGAAGCAGGGAAGCAAAGATCGGGGAGGGGCAGGTAGGTGGTGTCACACCCATCCCACCTGCAGCCCTCACCATCCCTTGCTCTCTCCATGGCCAGGTCTCCTCCCAGTCCTTGCTCAGGCAATCTTTCTCACCTGGTATGTGCTCCCCATTCCTCCTCCTCATCCAATCCTGTCCATCCTCAAGACCCACATGAAGCCTCACCTCCTCCAGGAAGCCTTCCTTGATCATTCTGGCCCGTCCCACTTCTCTGAGCTATAACAAGTAGAGTGAGTGCCTGCTAGGGATCTAGCACTGCACTAGGACATGTGTGTGTGTGTGTGTGTGTGTGTGTGTGTACACGTACATGCACACATGTGCATGTTTTACTTCTAGCCATGTGGTCTTGGGCACAGGTGTTTCCCTTTTTTGTGCCCCAGTTTCCTCATCTGAGAAATGGTTGTGATAGTTCCAGCTTGGCAGAGGGTGGGGTTTAAGGAAGGAGTCTATGTGTGCACTGTGTGCTAGCTAGATCCTTAGAGAACTCAGAGTTCCCCACTGGTTCCAGGAGGCCCTTAGAGTCCACCCCAGTCCAGGGATAGCAGCCACTTGCCTCAGTTTCTCCTCCACCTGCCAGGACACCCGGCCCCTGGCGGCATCCAGGCGCCCCCTGGTCACCTGCAGCTGCCCCCGCACCTCCTCCAGCCGCCCAGCCAGGTCACGCTTGGCCTCCTGCAGCTGCTGGTTCTCTGAGGCAGCCTCCTGATGTGTGCTCCTGAGGTGGGAGAGCTGGGCCTCCAGCTGCAGGGTGGAGGGTGAGGCGGAGAGAAGCCCAGATGCCCTCCAGGGCGCAAAAAGCCTCCCAAGGCCATTGTGGGACACAGACCCCCACCCCCTGTCCAGGCTCCTGGAGACCCAGCTTAAATCAGAGTAGGAGTGGGCGGTTATCCCTCCTTGGCCTAACTAGCTCCATTAGCTCCTATCTAGGAGGGGCACTGGAAATCCTAGGGTGGGGAGGGCAGGGAGACTGTGTGAGAAACAAAAACCACCAGCGCCACAAAGGCCCCACACCCAAACCAAATCCCACCCTCCTCTACTCAGCGCCCTACAGTGGCTGCTGGCCCCTGAGCCCGTCTGGTCTACAGGGGGCTCCTGATCCAACAGCAAATCTCATGACCCAGAGAGGGAGCATTGCTTGGCCAAGTGCAGGGAAAGGCAAAGCTCTTGCAATGGCCTCCGGGACACTGCACAGTCTCCTGCAGCCTCCTCACCTCCCCTCATGACCCTCACCTCCTTTCCTATGGCTGTTGCCTCAGTCTGTTCCAGTCCACAGCTCTGCTTACTGTTCCGTGAACTTCCACAGCTCATGCCCGCTCAGGGCCTTCACACCTGCTGTTCCCTCTGCCTGGATGCCCTTCCCCTGCATATCACACTTCTCCAGGTCTTCACTCCAATGTCATCATCTCAGTCAGGCCTTCCTTGACTCCCTTCTCAACTTACTTTGACTACGATTTCAACTCCCACGACTCTTCTATCCCCCTTCCCTGTTTTACTTTATTCTCCTTAGCACTGATCACCATTTCCTATGTTATGTATGTCACCTGTCTCCCTGACTAGATGGTAACTCTGTGGGCAGAGGTTTGCGTCTGTCATGATCCTCAGGACCTGGAACAGTGTCTGGCACATAGTTGGTGCTGGATAAGTAGCTGTGGGGTGAAGGAATAAATGGTTGGAGGGGAGAAGCTTCACGTCCACAGGGGACAGGACGAAATGGCCCCATGTGTAAAGCCCTATCTCTTCACTTGGCAGGAGGGGCCTGCCTCGATTTCCAAGGAGCAGCAGCAGAGGCACCTGGGAAATCAACCTGGTAACAGGGCCAGCCCAGGCCATGGTGAGGACAGCTCGAGGAATCTTGTCCCGGGCTGAAGGGATGCTTCTTGTCCTGGTTACAGCAGAGCACAATTTTACCAAGGTCAGTGGTCTTCAAGTTGAGGAAGGAAGAGATAATGGGGCGCTGATCACAAGATCAGGAGATTGAGACCACGGTGAAACCCCATCTCTACTAAAAATACAAAAAATTAGCTGGGCGCAGTGATGGGCGCCTGTAGTCCCAGCTACCCGGGAGGCTGAGGCAGGAGAATGGTGTGAACCTGGGAGGCGGAGCTTGCAGTGAGCCCAGATTGCGCCACTGCACTCCAGCCAGGGTGACAGCATGATTCCGTGTCAAGAAAAAAAATGGGGCAGGGTCTCAGACCCAAACACTCAACCACAGTGCCACCTGGAAGTGACTACAGGCTATAAGACCTGCAGTGTCCGGGCACCAGCAAGTAACCTGACCCTAAGCAGGAAGCTAGGTCAGTTTCAGAGATGGAACAACTGAGGCACAAAGCACCTACTATGTGCCAGGCACTGTCTCAGGCCCTCACATGTAGTATCTCTAATCATCACAGTACCTTCTAAGGCAGGAGTTCTGATTTCCATGTCTCTGATAGGAAACTGAGGCTCATAGATATTAAAAACCTGTTCGGAAGTGGGTTTCTGGGAAACCCTGTCACTCACCTCCCTCTGGCCCTCAGCTAGTCGCTGCACCTCGCGCTCCTTGGCCTCTAGGACGTCCTGCATCTGGGAGGTGAGGGCCAGGCCCCGAGAGTCGCTCTGTGGAGTAAGTAGATTCAGCCCTCACCCTGCAGACTCTAAGAGCTAGCCAGGCAGGCCAGCCCTTCTCACACTCCACCTCCACCACCTGAGGTGCCTAGGCCAGGATGCCCCAGCAGGGAGGGTTCTCAGGACAACTCCTCCAGTTCCAGCCTAGATTGTGGCAACAAGGAGACTTGGCAGAGATGGGAAGGGGGCCCAGGCTCGACACTCCCCACCTCTTCTCTCTGGGGAACACCAGCTGCTCAGGACAGGGAGAGGATTCACTACAGCAGCCTCCTGCTCCCCACCCTGGCCAGTCACTGGCCCCACTCCTTAGCCAGCAGAGGTGTCCCGGGCAGTGGGAAGGAGGCAGGCTGCCAGCGGGAGCCCACCTCAGCCTGCAGCTGCTGCTTCTCCTGGCGGATCTGCTGCTCCATCTCCTCATAGAGCTGCTGGACCTCGCGGTGGTGGTCAGAGTCACGCCTGGGAGGAGCAGGAATTGGGGCCAGGCAGCCCATCAGCACCTCTGGGAGCCTGCTGCTGGCAGGGGCAGTCTGGGCTTGGGTTTGGAATCCATCCTATTGCTTTCCTCACTCTGCCAGCAGTCACTGACCTCTGTCACCCTGAGAACAGCCATCCCAGTAACAACCCCCTGACCCATACAACTTCGACATTGGTCCTGCTGATCCTACCATGCCGACCCTTGTAACCGTCACCAGTTCCCCTGGCCAGGGTCTCATTGTCCCCATCACCCCATCACTCAGTCCCCACTCCCTCTTTCACCATCCTCCTGCCCTTATAACCCAACTCCAGGGTCACTACATGCATTACAGTCTACGGGAGCAGGCCCCCTGGAGTTGGGCGTCACAGTGGGTCCTGTACCAAGACACACCCTGCCCTTCCCACTCCTGCCATTACCAACTCTGTCCTCCCCACCCGGTCCCCTGAGCCACCTCTTCCTCCAGCGCAGCTCTGCCCTATCCAGCTCACAGGCCCAGCTGCAGGAGGAGCTGGGGAAATTCAACCAGATTCCACTGGAATGTGAAGAGCACCTACTTCATATCAGACACCCAGCCAGGCCCCCCACTCACTTCCTCAGGGTCAGCTCCAGGGCCTCCTTGTCCGCCTGGGCCTCCTGCAGGCGGCTGGTCATCTTGGCCAGAAAGCCTGCCAGGTTGCCTGCCAGCTGGGGCTCCTCCTGCCGCAGCTGCCCCCACAGTTGCCAGATTTCCGTCTGCCTGGGGAGGGGAAGACAGCCAGAGATGGGAGGGTCAGACACGAGGTGGGATGGAGAAGCAAGGGGAGCCCCACTCCTCAGTTTTCACTGCAGCGCTCCAAGAGACTTTGGCACCTGGGCCAAATCTATTGACACCCTACAAGATGCAACTAAAATGCCACCTCCTCCAGGAACCATTCCCAGACGTGCCCTCTCCCTTCTCGAACCCCTGCCACACTGTGTCTCTCTATGATTCCATAATAGTGGGATGGGGGGATTTGGGAGCCTGATGGCCCAGAGCTTCCATCTGCCCTCTCTCTTCTCTCACTCTGAGGCTGTGTGACCTCCAGCAAGTCCCAAGCCCTCTCTGGGCTCATTTGTAAAATGGGGTGGGGGCTGATACCTGCCAAGCAAGGTCACTGGGGAATGAGAAACGCCTGATGAAAGCACCAGCTCAGGGCCTGCTACACGGTTGGTGCCCAATAAAGGCTGCTTTCACATGGATTTAATTAAGTCATGAGGACGGATGCCAGAGGGCTGAGCCTAGGCCAAGCTGCCAAGTGAATACAAGGCTCCCCACCCCCTTGCCCCACCAGTCTACACCCTAAGTCCTACCCTGCCTGCCTCACAACACCTGGCCCCACCCTCCAGGAGCCAAGCGTGAGGAATCTTGTCCTCACAGAACCCCACGGGTGGGGCAAGCAAACCTGGGCCAGTGGGTGAGGGCAATTCCCTCACTGGTTCTAACAGACCCAGGGGGTCCTAGGAGGGGACGTTAGCAGGCAGGGCTCCCTTTCTCTCTCTCTCTTTTTTTTTTTTTTTTTTTTAAGACAGAGTCTTGCTCTGTCACCCAGGCTGGAGTGCAGTGGCGCGATCTCAGCTCACTGCAACATCCGCCTCCCAGGTTCAAGCAATTCTCCTGCCTCAGCCTCCTGAGTAGCTGGGAGTACAGGCATGTGCCACCACGCCCGGCTAATTTTTGTATTTTTAGTAGAGATGGGGTTTCATCATGTTGGCCAGGCTGGTCTGGAACCCCTGACCTCAGGTGATCCACCCGCCTCAGCCTCCCAAAGTGCTGGGATTACAGGCATGAGCCACCGTGCCCGGCCAGGGCTCCCTTTCTCTAAGCAAAGGCAAACCCCTGACACCTAGAGCCTGAGATGGATGGGAGGAAATGCACTTCTGTCTCCAAACCCGTTCAACCCAGGGCACAAAATGCCTGAAATCGCCCCCAACTCCAGGAACCCTCAATGAGTGAAGAAAGGCACCTGCAGGGATCCCCATGGTTTTAAGAATTCAAGTGCCTTGGGAAGCTGAGCCCAATCGCTAGTCCTCCTGGAGAGTGACCCTACAGGGCAGGACAGGGCAGGGAGGTGCGGGGGTGGGAAGGACTCCCCATGAGCAGGCATCCTCTGCACGTGGTTTTAACCCCACAACAACTTTTAGGCTCATTCTGCAGCCCAGGAAACAGAGGTCAGAAGTCAAGCCATCCCTGTGGTCACACAGCTAGCCAATGGCCAAGCCGGAATTTGCACTTGGCTCTACCTGGCGCCTGCCCCCTTGACCCCTGCTGTGTCCAGGAAAGCCCCTGCCGTCAGTGGCTGGCAGAGCCTCTCCCCATGAACATGCCGCCCTGGCCTTACTTGGGAAGTAAGTGTCCAGTCCCCAGCTGCTCCATGAAGGCAAGGAACGCCTCCTTCTCCTCAGCATCCGCCTCCTCCAGAGCTGGGAAGCTGGTGGTAGCAGATACCCGCTTAGAGGGCAGTGGCTTCCTTCTGCGGAGCCGGTGGGGGCTCTGGCTGGAGCCAAAGATGTTTTCTGTGGGACAGAAGTGGACAGAGGGGAGCACAGTGCTGTTGGGCCCAGACGCCTGGCCTCCCACCCAGCCCTGGTCCAGCCCTCAGGGAAGTAATTCTACCTGTGCCAGTCACATTTACACAAGGCTACATTCACATATTTCTCATATCAACCTTAGGAGTCTATTTAAGGTACCCATTTTACAGATGAGTACCTGAGGCCCAGAGACGCCAAAAGACTCGCTGGAAATCACACCACACCTCCAAGGTGGTGAGCAAATTCTTCATGCAGTCAATCAAGGGATATGTATTGAGCATCTACATGACAAAATTAACCAAAATCCCTAACATGGAGCTGACATTCTAGTGCGAGTTCAAAAGAATATATATATATATATTTTAAGCCAACTTGCTAAGTGAGCCAAAGGAATATGCAGGGTAATTTCCACTGAGAGACTGGGAGGATCGACTTAGATGAGGTGGCTAGCAGTGTCCTAAGGAGGTGACATTGGAACTGAGATGCGAATTACAAGAAGGAGCAAACCATGTGGACTCCAGAGAAGTGTGTCCCCGGCAAAGAGAACAGCACTGCAGGGGCCCTGAGGCAGGAGCCAGGCTAGCAAGATGGACGAGGTGAATGGCACTGAGTGAGCCAGAGAGGTTGGCAGCGTCTGGATGGTGCAGGCCTTGCAGGCCCCAGGAAGGGGCTTCCAGTTTGTCCCACAGGCACTGGGAAGTTCCTGGCGTGGCGGGCATGATTCGATTCAGGAATGAAGACGGCCCCAAGGCTGCGTGGACAGCAATGCTCCCTCTGCGCCCCACCGGCAGTTCCTCCTGCCCAGCCCCTGAGTTCTCCTCCCCACTCTCAGCTTCTCCATTGCCAGAACTGGAGCAGCCTCCTCCTGGAGTGGGCCCAAGTGCAAATGCAGATTCCTGGCCCCCTTCTTTGCTGGTCTCCAGGCTTTTGGAGACTCAGCTGACCTGAGAACTCTGGGGGGCTTTGTGGACACTGAAGGCTGATCTGTGTCTTGCAGGGGCTCTGTGAGGACACCACACCTTCCATTGCCTGGGCTGGAAGGTCTTCCCAGGGAGAGGATTAGCGGGAGGATTGTGCCCTGCTGGCCATGGGCTCCCTAAGTCTTGTCAGCCCATCTAGAGAGGCAGGTGCTGGGGCAGCCCTACCCAGTGGGGGCTCAGCACCTGGAAAGCCCCCACCCCTAGATATCACCCTCTGCTGCTCCCTGGCCCATGGAATTCCCTTAACCAAAGCCACAATGTTACTCTCCTCAGGCGGAAACAAATCTGTGGTGTCAAGACCTCTGGCTCAGGAGAAGCCTTTTACTGGGGAGAAGACATAGGAGACAGAAAGCAAGCCCGGAGGCCTCCCTGGAGGGGCAGAGGGGATGCACAGGGGAGGGCCCCGGACCACTGTGGCAGCCGGGGATGGGGGGTGAAAGTCCCTGGGAAAAGGGTTGCCTTTCTAACGACCCAGCCTAGCCCCATGCAGGGCACACTGCATGGAACACCTGGGTGCCCAGAGGCCCTCCAAAGACAGACATACTGAGTCCAGAGCTGAATTCTTCAAGGGACAGGTGTCCCTTCCGCTCCACATCCACCCAGTCGAAGATCATCTCTGACTCTTCCTTGCTGCCCAGGAAGCTGAACTTGGCCACCTGGAAGGAATGGGCAAGTTGGGCAGGTGTTCCCACTGGGGAAGGCTCTCACCCTCCGAAATGGAGAGATGTTTGTCTTCAGCCACCCCTGCCTCACCTCACCCCAATGTCAGAGTCCCTCCAGTAACCTGACCCAGGGCCTAAGCTTGACATTCCCAACCCCACCCAAGGCAGCCCTCCCAGCAGGGCCCTGAACTGGCTCCAGCTCTTTTCACTCTCTCCATCCAAAATCAAAACGTACGTGTCCTAAGTCCCATGTCTTTAGGAACTTGATAAAGGACAGCAGCCAATCCTCCCCAGAATGTGGTGATCAGTGTCCAAAAATTATCTGAGGCCGGGCGCGGTGGCTCAAGCCTGTAATCCCAATAGTTTGGGAGGTCGAGGTGGGTGGATCACCTGAGGCCAGGAGTTCAAGACCAGCCTGGACAACATAGTGAAACCCCGTCTCTACTAAAAATACAAAAATTAGCCAGGCATGGTGGCAAGCGGCTGTAGTCCCAGCTACTTGGGAGACTGAGGCAGGAGAATCACTTGAACCCAGGAGGCAGAAGTTGCAGTGAGCCAAGATGGTGCCATTGCACTCCAGCCTGGGTGACAAGAGTGAAACTCCGTTTCAAAAAAATAAAAATAAAAAAGTCAATGAGTTAAATCTCCTATAAGAGTTCATTTTATATATCATGGCCTACAGGTCATGATTTTACCTTTTTGAAAATTATAACAAGTTTTGGACTAAGGTCTAGGAGATGGCCCAGTGGGCTCCTCTGGCAGAATCAAGTAGCCTGCATGGCTGCACAAGTGCACGTCATGGGCTCTTTAAGCCCACACACTTTGGCTCTCAGAGAGGGAATCCCCAAGCATAATAGAACTCTGAGTTTGCTGATTCTCTGTTTCTCTAGTTACTTTTTTTCCTTTTTGTGAATTTCGTGTTTTTATCTGAGGCCGCACATGACTGATAAGTTATTCCCCATTGGTGGCAGCAGTGATGGTCTGGTCTAAACCAGTGATGGTCTTTATGTCCTATTTGGTGATCTCTGGGGGATGCATCATGGAGACTTAATGCCTATTGGTTGAAAAATAACAGAAAAACTGGTTTGCTAATCGTTTTGTTGTTGCTGTTGTTGTTTGTTTTTCTATTTGTGATCTCAAATTAGTTAAGAATTCCAGGCCGGGTGCAGTGGCTCACACCTGTAATCCCAGCACTTTGAGAGGCCGAGGCGGGCAAATCACTTGAGGTCAGGAGTTCGAGACCAGCCTGGCCAACATGGTGAAACTCCGTCTCTACTAAAAATACAAAAACTAGCTGGGCATTGTGGTGGGCGCCTGTAATCCCAGCTATTCAGGAGGCTGAAGCAGGGGAATCACTTGAAATCGGGAGAAGGAGGTTGCAGTGAGCCGAGATCGCACCACTGCACTCTAGCCTGGGCGACAGAATGAGACTGTATCTCAAAGAAAAATAATTTCATATCCACTGGGACTGGGAAGGAGAACAGCTCTTTGAGATCTGGATTGGTGAGTTTTCATGTTTCATGTTGTTGTGTTTACTGTCATTCAGGCTGGAATGCAGTGGCACAATCTTGGCTCACTGCAACCTCCACCTCCCGAGTTCAACTAATTCTCCTGCCTCAGCCTCTTGAGTAGCTGGGATTACCTGTGCCTGCCACCACACCTGGCTAGTTTTTGTATTTTTAGTAGAGATGGGGTTTCACCATGTTGGCCAAGCTGGTCTCGAACCCCTGACCTCAGGTGATCCACCTGCCTCAGCCTCCCAAAGTACTGGGATTACAGGCATGAGCCACCACGCCCAGCCTGCTGTGTTTACTTTTGATCTGTGGCTGGAACTGTAGAAATGAAGCAAGACATTCTCTGTGTGTCTGTGTATCTATATGTCTGTAATAGACAGGCCTTTAACTATTTTTTTTTTTTTTGAGACGGAGTCTTACTCTGTCACTCAAGCTGGAATGCAGTGGCGCAATCTTGGCTCACTGCAACCTCCACTTCCTGGGTTCCAGTGATTCTCCTGCCTCAGCCTCCCGAGTAGCTGGGATTACAGGAATGTACCACCACGCCCGAAATGTCTTTAACTCTTATGTCAGTGTGAAATACTTTTGTACATCTGGAAGGTATTAATAACTTAGTGTACGTCTCTTAAAGGAGTTCTGTGTTGATTGGTTTATAGAGACAAATAAGTAATTATATAACTCTAATTCTCCTAAAAATAACAGAAAATAACTGAAATTTGAATGCTTTAAATGAGTTAGACTTAAAACAATTCTTCTTAGAAATCGCTAGCTCAGAAAATTTTTCAGGAGCCAGGTCCATATAATTAACATGATTCTTTGAACAAATTAGACTGGTTTAATAATTGTTTTGACAAAACACATATAGCTATCTGTCTTTTCTGTGCTTTATGTTAAGTATAATTCAAGTATACATTCTGTTTTTCATAAGGTCTGTATTTGTTTTCTGTGAAGAAACGAGTTAATCTAGATTTCCTATACTTCTCTTTTCGACTTTCAGATCAAATAAGTCAACTTTATCTTTACATATGTTTGAGATTATAAACATGTAAATTTGTGCCCCACTAAATTGATTAATTACTCTAACAAATAAATTTTGTATCAACAGTAATTATAACTTCCAGTGTGTCACCTTAAACACAGTTTCCAAGATTCTTAGGTAACTTTAAAATTTTGAATTAATATTGAAGTACATCAATTAATAAGTAATTTTTGGCTATCTGGATAATTTCTAAAACAAATTTAATACTGAAACATTGATTGCTAGGCATATTTTTAAGTTGATATATTTTTTACTTCTTATTTTCACATGCTGGAAAGTAGCTATATCTTTAGGTAATGTTAAATGAATTCATTTTTTTCTGCTTTAAAAAGTTGTGCAGGCTGGGCGAGGTGGCTCACGCCTGTAATCCTAGCACTTTGGGAGACCAAGGCGAGTGGATCACCTGAGGTCAGGAGTTCAAGACCAGCCTAGCCAACATGGTGAAACCCTGTCCCTACTAAAAACACAAAACTTAGCCACACGTGGTGGTGCATGCCTGTAATCCCAGCTACTCTACTCAGGAGGCTGAGGCAGGAGAATCACTTGATCCCAGGAGGCAGAGGTTGCGGTGAGCCAAGATCATGCCACTGCACTCCAGCCTGAACGACAGAGTGAGACTCCATCTCGATTAAAAAAAAAAAAAAGTTGTACAAAAGAAAGCGGCAAAGACCCAGATATTTGTATGCCCATATTCATAGCAGCATTATTTATAATCACCAAAAGAATCAACCCAAGTGTTCACTGACAGATAAGAGGATAGACAAAATGTGACGTATATGTACAACGGAATATCATTTGGTCTTTAAAAAGAACATTTGGACACATGCTACGATACAGATAAACCTTGAGGACATTCTGCTATGTGAAATACACCAGTAACTAAAAGACAAATACTGTATGATTCCATTTCTATGAGGTATCTAGAGTAATCAAAGTTATAGAGACAGAAAGTAGACTAGGGATAGCCAGGGGTTGGGGAGAGGGAAGTGTGGGAGTTACTGTTCAATGGGTGCAGAATTTCAGTTTGGCAAGATGAAAGAAGCTTTGGAGATGGCTGGGGAAATGGTGGTACAACATCGTGAATGTACTTAATGCCACTGAATGGTACATTTAAAAATAGTTAAAATGATAAATTTTCTGTTATGCATTGCATATTTGATCACTTTTTTTAAAAGTTGTGTTAGGGATATGCAAGGCTGTAGAAAGTTGGCTTATGTGTATTTGTGAGCTTTGCTTGTCTGCTAAAATGCTTGTATAAGACAGTTCTCAATTATTTACCCTTAGTTCTTTCTGTGAAAGAGGTTAATTACACTGGTTAAAAGTGCAATTAATACAGGCTGGGCATGGTGGCTCACACCTGTAATCCCAGCACTTTGGGAGGCCTAGGCAGGTGGATCACTTGAGGTCAGGAGTTCGAGACCAGCTTGGCCAACATGGTGAAACCCTGTCTCTACTAAAAACAGAAAAAATCCTCCTGGCATGGTGGCGGGCGTCTGTAATTCCAGCTAATTGGGTGGCTGAGGCACGAGAATAGCTTGAACCCAGAAGGCGGAGGTTGCAGTGAGCTGAGATTGTGCCACTGCACTACAGCCTGGACAACAGAGCAAGACCCTGTCTCAAAACAACGGCAACAACAACAACAACAGTTCAATTAACTACAGATGCTTGAGGCTTTACTAGGAGCTATAGCGACAGACAAACAAAACTTTGTCTGCAAGGAAAATGGGATGCACTGTTGTGTGAAATTGTCTGGTTATTCTACAACATGAAAAAGGATAAAAAGGCAAAACTTGAATGGATATAGAATGTCGTAGAAAGTTTACTGAAAGAGAATTTTATTTGCCTTGATTTATAATGCCTGAGTCTGAAAATAAGCTATGAAATGTATTAACATTTTGCCAAATTTGGCCCAGTTTTAATGGGCTTAAAAATTGATAATAAATAGGCTTGGCACAGTGGCTCATGCCTGTAATCCCAGCACTTTGGGAGGCCGAGGCGGGTGGATCACCTGAGGTTAGGAGTTCAAGACCAGCCTGGTCAACATAGTGAAACCCGTCTCTACTAAAAATAAAAATAAAAAAAATAGCCAGAGGTGGTGGCAGGCGCCTGTAATCCCAGCTACTCAGGGGGCTGAGGCAGGGGAATCGCTTGAACCCAGGAGGCAGAGGTTGCAGTGAGCCAAGATCATGCCATTGCACTCCAGCCTGGGCAACAAGAGTGAAACTGTCTCAAATAATAATAATAAAAATAAAAATAAATAAATAAAAAGAAATAAATAATAAAAACTCATGAAAATTTTATGGCCACATATTCTATTAAAGCAAAACTAGAATTTGTCTTTATCTCTACTAAAATAATAAATTGGTCTTAGAGCTCTTAGCAAGGGTTAAAAAGAGGCTACTGTTTAGCTTCTGTGTAAGCCTCCCAGATAACAGAGATTCCCTATCTCCCCAGAATCATTTCCTCTGCTTTGTTTTGAACTTATTATATCTTATTTTAAAAAACAAAAAGCAAAGGTATCTCCCTTATAAAAAAGCTATCTACTCTTGTAATCATATTACCTTCTTCTATGTTTATTTCAAAATATTTTATTTTATTATTACTTTGATTAAATAGATAACAAAGTAATATTTCTTGGTCTCCCATGACGTCTTAATCTAGTGCCCAAATCTTCTCTAACCGTTCTTTTGATTTTGCCTTCCCAAGATCAGATCCTAAATTTAGAAAAAAATACAATAAAAATTTTAAGATATCTTTCTCTATATGTTTTAAATACTTCAACACTATTACAAGATCATCATGGGAAGAGCAATCAAATCAGAAGAGATGTTCAGGCTTTCCTAGGCTAAATTTTCATAGGTAAAATGCTATTAATATCAATATTTCAGAAATTGCATGCTTTATGGGAAGGCCCTGGAGATTTTTCAATGATTTTGCTACTTATAATATGTTCTTTTTTTTTTTTCTTTCTTGAGACAGGGTCTCACTCTGCCTCCCAGGCTGGAGTGCAGTGGCGTGATCATGGCTCACTGCAGCCTTGACCTCCCAGGCTCCAGCAATCCTCCCACCTTAGCCTCCCAAGTAGCTGGGACTACAGGTGCACACCACCACACCTGGCTAATTTTTAAAACCATTTTATAGGATGGAATCTCGCCATATTGTCCAGACTGGTCTTGAATTTCTGGGCTCAAGTGATCCTCCTGCCTCAGCCTCCCAAAGTCCTGGTATTACAGGCAGTATGTTTTTATCTTCAGGGGAAAAACTGATCAAACCATTATGAAATAGTTGTGCATTGTACCCCAGGAGAGAATTTCACTGTCCTCCGTTCTGATATTATTAGGTAGTGTAATAAATAACCATAGCCTTTCAGTCTCATTACTGGACACGTTTCTCCTTTCCAATGCCTGCCTGAAGCCTCTGCTATAAGCTGCAGGCCACAGACTGCATCTTCAACAAAGAAAAACACACTCAAAGTCTAGAGAAAAAGGACTGTACCAGGTTCGATGAACTATTTATGCTTCACTTGGGTGTAGGCTTCCAAGCTGACACTGGATGTCCTTTTGACTGAGCTAGTAGACTGAGGATTCCTACAACTCTTTTGAGTCCAAAAGCAGACAGCTTACCCAAGATCCGGCAGAACAATAATTGATTACATGGTGTTGATTGAACAGCCAAAGGAAATCTAGTTATGGCTCTTTGTGGGCAATATAGTTGATATTATTTTTTATTGTTCTACTTTAATAGATCTGTAAGGAAGCTCTTTCCTGGTCTTCCTGAGCTGTCTCTAACCCTCAGTTTAGTAGATTATACTTTTTTTTTTTTTTGAGACAGAGCCTCGCTCTGCTGTCACCCAGGCTGGAGTGCAGTGGCTTGATCTCGGCTTACTGCAGCCTCTGCCTCCCACGTTGAAGTGATTTTCCTGCCTCAGCCTCCCAAGTAGCCAGGATTACAGACACACATTACAGCCTCCCAAGTAGCTAGGAATACAGAAAATAGCCACCATGCCTGGCTAATTTTTGTATTTTTAGTAGAGATGGGGTTTCACCATGTTGGCCAGGCTAGTCAGGAACTCCTAATCTCAGGTGATCTGCCCACCTCAGCCTCCCGAAATGCTGAGATTACAGGCGTGAGCCACCATGCCCTGCCAGATTATACTTTTGTAAACTGAAATTCAACAATTCAAGTGGTATCTGAATCTCACTGACCCCCTCACAATTCAGAAACCAATAATTTTAAGCCCGGGCAACATGGAGAAACCCGCAACCCTGCCTCTATAAAAAATACAAAACATCAGCTGGGCATGGTGGCGCAGGCCTGTAGTCCCAGCTACTCAAGAGGCTGAGGCGAGGGGATCACTTGAACCCAGGAGGCGGAGGTTGCAATGAGCCAAGGTCACACCACTGCACTCCAGCCTAGGTGAAAGAGCAAGACCCTGTCTCAAAAAAAAAAAAAAATTACTTTTACAGACTCTCCTTACTTTCTATGGCAATATAATTATTTGCACAGGTTCAACAGAATCTGTCCTCCTTTTTTATCAAGATATAATTGGATAAATCAATTGTGCAATCAAGGCCTTACCTGGAGTGTCTTTTTATGGGATGCCCTCATTTAATCAGGTGTGACAAGCCTACGATAAGGAATGCTCATGGAGCTACTCCCTGCAAAACCCTACCAGGAAGCTGGCCTGGAACCACAGGGATTGCTTCCTGGCAGAAGAGGGACCTTAGAAAAATCAGGGACCTCAAGAAGACAGGAAGCCATTTAAATTTACAGGTGATGCAAGTGACATCTGGTGAAGAGAATATCTTGGGATTCCTTTTCTAGCCTTAGGACAGAAGTTGGGTAACCAACTCATCCTAGTTTGCCCAGGACTTTCCAATTTTAGCACTCGAAGTCCCACATCCCAGGTACCCCATTAGTCCTTGGAAAACTGGAACAGTTGGCCACTCAATAGAACAACAAACTACAGATTTTTAAAAGTCCAACCAGCCTGGGCATGGCAGCTCACACCTGTAATCTCAGCGGGTGTGGAACCTGAGGTGGGGGGATTGCTTGAGGCCAGAAGTTAGACAACAGCTTGGGCAACATAGCAAGACCTCACCTTTATAAAAAATTTAAGAATCAGCCAGGCGTAGTGGCCTGTGCCTTTAGTCCTAGCTACTTGGGAGCCTGAGGTGAGAGGATTGCTTCAGCCCAGGAGCTTGAGGTTGCAGTGAGCTATGATTGCACCACTGCACTCCATCCTGGGTAACAGAGTGAGATCCTATCTCTTAAAAAAAAAAAAATCCAACATAAATCCAAATTTCATACATAAGATTCTGTATGAAAGCATCCAGACAGAAGCTAAAATGTCTCAATACTGTCTCTATTTGTAGGGCAAATTCAAAGAGACTCACATTTAATTACATCCTTGTTGCTCCTATGGAAATAAGCCAATGTAATGACAGCAGCCTTTTATACATCAAGAAAATTTTGGAGATTATCTATGATCACAGAAAAATTATCTGGCCGGGCGCGGTGGCTCATGCCTGTAATCCCAGCACTTTGGGAGGCTGAGGCAGGTGGATCACCTGAAGTCAGGAGCTCGAGACCAGCCTGACCAACATGGTGAAACCCCGTCTCTACTAAACATACAAAAACTAGCCAGGCGTGATAGTGGGTGCAGGTAATCCCAGCTACTTGGGAGGCTGAAGCAGGAGAATCGCTTGAACCTGGGAGGCAGAGGTTTGCAGTGAGCTGAGATCGTGCCTCTGAGATCGAGCTGAGAAGGAAGGAATGAAGGAAGGGAGGGAGGGAGGGAGGGAGGAAATCTGAAACTTGGAACTTGGATATGAGGCAAAAAGAATGCTAGCACAACACATTGTTTACCTTTCATGAAAATCCCCAAAATTACTGAAGTTACTAGTAGAACAGATAGCCTGAAAGATTGATGGCCTGTTAGATATTAGCCATTTTAAGAATTGAACTCCGTAATTTTATCCTAATACTTTTCTGTCAAATTGCTGGCTTCTCAAACGCTCTTTGAACCAGTCATAACATCTTACTGGTTCCCTCATTCTTTTTTTTTTTTTTTTTTGAGATGGAGTCACCCAGGCTGGAGTGTAGTGGTGTGATCTTGGCTCACTGCAACCTCCACTTCCTCAGGCTCAAGCAATTCTCATGCTTCAGCCTCCCAAGTAGCTGGGATTACAGGCACCCACCACCATGTCTGGCTAATTTTTGTATTTTTAGTAGAGACGGGGTTTCACCATGTTGGCCAGGCTGGTCTCGAACTCCTGACCTCAAGTGATCCGCCCGCCTTGGCCTCCCAAAGTGCTGGGATTACAGGCATGAACCACAACACCTGGCCACCCTAAGACTCTTTATGGGGACACACAACCATGGCTGATCTTATGTTTCATTGAAGTTTACAGTCATTGACATGGTTTGATTTCCAGGGCTCTGACTGCTTCCCAAGATAAATGTCCTTGCTTAATGAGCCTAAAATTATACCATTTGCAAATTACTTCTTTGGCTTAAAGTACTTTCACTGGTTAAAAGACAAATGTTTCTGGAAAAGGGCAACACATAAAGCCTTACCTGTCATTTTCACATTAGTATAAACACATCCCTAGCGTTTTCTGAGAGCTCTAAATGAGAGAAAGGGGCAGGGGCAGCAAGCCCTGCCTTCCTGTGATGGGGGAGAGGGGGTGTCAGGAGCTGAGGAAAAGGGATTCAGCATTCAAATGGGGGTCTTGGGCTCACCGCCAGGTCCTCGCGGGTGACAAAGCCCCTCTCCTTGGCACCACAGTCCTGGAAGAAGGCCTGCAGTTCTGCCGCTGCCTGAGAGGACCAAGACTCTGGCTCTGGGGCCACTGCAGCGTCTTCACCATCAGCTGGCTCTCTTGTCTGCCGCCGCCGGTTGGAGCCCAGCTTCCGGACTTTTCGAGACGTTCTCTGTCCAGTCTCCATGGTGCGTTGGCCCTGGGGACAGAGGAGTGAGGGGCACCGGGCTGCTGGACAGTCACGCCCTCTCATGGCTCAAAACCCTCCCCTGGCTCCCATCACCCTTGGAAGAAAATCCACTGTGGCTGCCAAAGCCCGGCCTGATGGTGTCCCGCCGGGTCCTCTGACCTCGTCGCCCAGCCGCCTCATGGCCTCTCGTCCATTCTGCTCAACGCCTTTGCCCTTTCTAAGTTCCCTCTACCTGGAATGCCCTTCTCCAAGCTACCCACCTGCCCTCATCTCTTCAGGCTACTACTCAACTATCAAAGTCTCCTCCGACCATTAGAGAATATATCCTATTCACCGCACGCAGAATCTATCTCGTGTTTTGACCTGGAGGGTGGTTACACAGGGTTTTCCAGGATCTAGCTGTCTGAAGGGCCATAAGCAGCTTCTGAGCCATCTCTCTGATGACTCTTCTTGCTCATTAACTCATCTCAGCTGTGTCAGGGATCCCTCCACCGACACCTCCTCCCCTGTCAGCCTCACCTCTCCTCCAGCCTTTTCTCTCCAGTACCATGTCTCTAGTCCTTCGACACACGCAGCATGGAATCAGTAGCACCCCTATGCGGCTCTTAGGGCCCCACATGACATGGCCTCAGCTTCATCCACCCCACCCCTGTGCCCTTGGGGTCCATGGCAACACCACTGAACCACTCATGGTTCCTGGAATTCCTGATTCCCTCCCACCCTGCTCCCTTTGCCCCAAACTCCTCAACTCTCTCACTCCCTTACATAGTTAATACCTTTTGCTTCCTCACCTTACAGGCTGCCTCCTCCAAGAAGCCTTCCCTGCAGTCACCCCTGCATTCAAGCTGGGCTCAGTGCCCCCTTGTCTGCAACCCTGCTATGGTTTGAATGTGTTCCCCAAAGTTCATGTGTTGGAAACTTGATCCCCAGTGAAGCAGTGTTGGGCGATGGGGCCTGATGGGAATTGTTTGGGTCATGGGGGCACGATCCTCATGAATGGATGAATGCCATTATTGTAAAAATGAGTTCCCTGTTAAAAGATGGACTCAGACCCTCGTGCTCCCTGTCGTCCTTCTGCCTTCCACCATGGGAAGACACCACAAGAAGGCCCACGCCAGATTCTACCTCCTTAATCTTGAACTTTCTAGCCTCCAGAAGGATGAGGAAATAAATTTCTGTTCTATGTAAATTTCCCATGCTATGGTATCTGCGGTAGTACAAAACAGACTAAGGCAGGTCCCATGCTGCCCCAGCTGTGGATATCACTGTTTACCTAGGTCCATACTGCTCCCCGCCCCTTAGCACATGTCAGGTGCTCAAGTAAGGGGTGTCAAATTCATTGTTCATTCACCTGTCACTGAATGTCTTAGTTCAGTCAATTGATAAGGATTTTGATGGTTGGGGATTCATCCAGGTGAGGCCCCTGGGGTGAGGAAAAGAGAGGCTGTGGTTTGGAAGGGATAAAGTCTGAGCCTGCTTTGTGGGAACAAGTCTGGGGCCCATAAAGCTATGGGATGAGAAGGACTTGATGTCCAGACAGACAGGGCAGCTTCCTGCAAGTGGTGGGGCTTGTGCAGTTTCTGCAGGAGGCATGTAGGATTTGGAAGCAGTAAACAGTGTGTGTGAAGGAATCGAGGCAGAATAGTAAGGCTCATGCCCAGGAGATGGAATAGATATCTCCCCTGGGTATTCTCTGTTGAGGCCGAAGGCCACAGACAGGCTGGGTGGAGTGGTTAGAGGGCTCTGCTTTAGGCCTCATGGGCTCATTCCAGGGGGTCATTCCACGGCCTCCCCTTGGGCAAGCTTCCCAAGGGGAACGGCACAGGTTGCACAGAACTTGGATGAAGCAATCTCTCATCCTTAGGAGGCCCCAAACTTCAAACAGAAGTACACACACTCTCTCTCTCTCTCTCCCCCCGCTTCAAAGTCTGTTTCAGATGAAGTTTTAAGATCATAAATGTAAAACCGCAGTGGTGAGCTGGAGTCCACTATTAGGGGCTTGTGAGGGCTGACTGTGCACACCCCTTCCTATCTCAGCAGCTTGGCATCAGCCACTGTGGGAGTATTGGCACCATGGGAATCAGCAAATGCCATGAATCAGGTCTCCTGCCCCCACCAAAGAATAGTCACCAGCACACCTCTTCTGAAGACTTTCATCTGCCCCAACCCTTCCCACCCTCTATCATGCACATAAGCAACAACCATTTACCGAGCGCCAACTGAATGCCGGTACAGTGCTAAGCAGGCCCGCTGCAATCCATGTGTTTCCTTTAAGTGAATTAGGAAAAGGTACTTCCTGCTGGCAGACACAGCCCAGTGCCAGGGCTCATGGTTTGACAAGTGGAATGTGGGCTGGATTCCAGTCCCCATGCACCCCCTTGGCTGGGCATCCTTGTGCAGGACACACCTTGTACACCCCAGCAGAGTCCCTGGCCCTGCAGGTAGAGGTGTGACTAACTCCTGTTCTCCCCTAGGGGCCCTCACAGCCTCATGCAGGAGACACAAACATAATTACAGTGCAGCACAGAAGGGGTAGCATACCTGTGTGTCAGGTGCTGGGAGAGCACTGAAAAAGGAGCAACTCACTGATCAGGGTGTCAGAGAGGGCTTCCTGGGGGAGGTGACATAGCTTAGCAGTGAGCTCCAGGGCAGGAGAGATGATACTTAACCCTGATGCCCTCATAGTGCCCAACCCTGCTTAGGATATGTACTGGGCTCTCAACCCACTTCCTCTGCTGATTCATGGTCCCCTAGAATGTGGAATGTTCTAACAGACAACTGAATAGACTCAGAAAATATCACGGCCAGACACAGTGGCTCACACCTCTAATCCTAACACTTTGGGAGGCCAAGGCGGGTGGATTACTTGAAGCCAGGAGTTTGAGACCAGCCTGGGCAACATGATGAAACTCCATCTCTATCAAAAACAAAAAATTAGCCAGGCATGGTGGCGTGTGCTTGAAGTTCTAGCTATTAGGGAGGTTGAGGTGGGACAATCACTTGAGCCCAAGAGGCAGAGGTTGCAGTGAGCCAAGATTGCACCACTGCACTCTAGCCTAGGCAACAGAGTGAGACACTGTCTCAAAAAAAAAGTCTTTCTAATAAAAAGCAGGGAGGCAAAAAAGCCAAGAATGAGGAATAAGATTCTAAGGGTTAGAATAGGGAAGTCCCCATGCTAATCTAACTGGCCTTCACCCGGTATCTCTCACCCCTAATTCACCCCATGTTGCCCCATGGAAACAGTGACCACATAGATACCCCTTCTTGGGCCTAGAGGCCTTCCACACCTAGAAAGACACCATCTATCTCCATTCCCCATCCCCCTAAGAGGGGAGCCCCCTCCTTCCATGGGCCTATGACCCTTCTTCAGTGGCTAATGAGGTTTGGCCTGGCAGTTCCAGCCTTGCAGGTTACACTCAAAGAAAGACTCCCTGTAGAATAGAAGGGGATTAATAAACAAAACAACAACAACAAAATAAGCTGGGCATGGTGGCCTGTAATCCCAGTACTTTGGGAGGCTGAGGCGAGAGGATCACTTGAGCCCAGGAGTTCAGGATCAGCCTGGGCAACATAGCGAGACCCTGTCTCTACAAAATAAAATAAAACTAGCTGGGCATGGTGGGGTGCCTGTAGTCCTAGCTACTTGGGAGGCTGAGATGGGAGGATCCCTTGAGCCCAGGAGGTCAAAACTGCAGTGAGCTATGATTCACCACTGCACTCCAGCCTGGGCGACAGAGTGAGATTCTGTCTCAAAAAATAAAAAAGTAAAATTAAAAGAAAGACTCACTGAGCCTCAGTACTATGAGGGTCAGTCCCACTCTCGTGACCTGGAGATGCAGAAAAGGAGGCTCACAAGAGAAAGTGACTTCCAGTCCCATTGCTGTGAAGTCAGACAGACCTCTGCTTCTCCCAGCTCTGCTGCCCATGGGCTGTGCAACCTTAGGGAAGTCAATCAGCATCTCTGTGCCTGAGTTTCCTCACTGGAAACTTAGGACTAATATCTCTCCCACGGGGAGGCTGCGAGGATTAGGCAAGATAATTAAAGTTGAAACATCAGTTCCCATTCCCCAGCATGGCCCACCTCCCTTTCCAGCTTCACTTTCTCTTAGCACTTGTCACGTTCCCAGAATAGAGAGCCTTTTGCTCATTTTTGTTGTAAATTTTCCTTCTCCTCATGCTGAAATAGAGGCCTCACGTGAGTAGGGAGTTGACCATTCTGTTCTCTGTTCTATCCCAAGAGCCTAGAACAGCGCTTGGCACACAGTTGGTACTCTGCAAATATTTGCTGAATATATGATCCACATAAAGCACTTAGGAGTGTGCTTGGTATCAGTGACTACCAGGTAAAGGTAGCAATGACAACAGTGGTGATGACATTGATAAAGGTGAATTCTATTTGAGGCACATAAAAGCCAGGTTCCATGCAGATACAATTGATCCCATTTGACAGATGAGGAAACTGAGGGAGGTTCCAAGAGGCAGAGTGACCTGCCCAAGCCATGATGTCAGTGGTAGAACTACAGCAGACTCTGCTCTTCTGGTTGGTCATGGGATGGACTTCCCCAAGGCTACAGAGGTGGCTCTTCCCTGGGCAGAAGGCCCCTCTGGGGATGACAAATGCCCAGTGGAGTAGCCCTGAGTGGGACAAGGGCTTTGGAACGGGGTGGGCATTGACAGGCTTGGCTCCTGTGGTGACGCCCAGTGTCTCGTGTACTTCCGGCAATGGAGCTAACACGGCCAAGGGAGCAAGATAAGATTCCCTGTGCAGAAGCCTCCAGAAGCAAAGTCCACTGTGATGTGAGTGTCACATCGCAGCCTGCCGGGCTCCCACAGGTGTAGGAAGTTAGAATCCTGGAAGAAATTCCCTGCAGCCACATCCTAGGACATGTGGCATTCCTGACATTCCTTTCTGGAAGTTCCTAGCCAAGCTGCACCTCCACAGCCCATTTCCAGCAGTCCCCTGGCATTTTTTAAGAAAATAGCACCTTCCAGACACCTCGCCTGCCCCACCTCAGCATCTGCCCTCTCTGCCAGTCAATCCTTCTCTCCCAGGAGGGGTACTCAGCCACCCGCTCCTTGCCTGTCAGGTGGCCTGGGGCAGGAAGGCAGCAGGTGCCCTCCAGCCATCGCCACCTCAAAATCAGTCACTTGTCACCATCAGGTGGGATGGTGCACTCACCCCTCGTGCCTTCACATTCAGATCCCTGACAGCACCCCCACGGCCTGACAGCACACCCTAAAAACAGTCTCTGTCCCTTCTAGGCCAGGCCTGGTCCCTCAGAGACATCCTTCAGTCAATCCACAAATGTACACATGCAAACGTGCACGCACACACACCCTCCTTGGCCATCATCCTCACCCTCCAATCCCTCACCATCAGCCTCTCAGTCAGACACAGCACCCCTCACGGCCATTCCATCATTCCATTCTGCATGTGCAAATGCCGTCGCCCAGCACACACATCCCTCCGAGTCAGCTGGCAGGGCCACCCTGCCAGCGCCCTTCTCCTCCACCACTCTCCCCTTAGTGCATCCTCATGCCTCACATCCTTAAGAGTGGGGGACCCCTTCATGGCTAGGACACACATATAGCCCCTCAGCATGACCACCTCTCCCCACATCCCTCACCTAAGAAATCGCATAAAACTTGAAGCCAAACATGAGAGCAAATGAATCCCACTCCCAAGCACCTGCGGGAATCCACTACCACCGTGGTATTCTGTTAGGCAGCAGGCACCACAGGCTGCCCACCAGGAAGTGGAAGCCAGAGAAGAAGAGTGGGGTGGGGCAGCAGCAGATTACAACCTGGCATGGGCCCTGCCTGGGGCCTCCGGGTGTCCATCACTGTCTCACCAAAGGGCGCTCAGAACTGGGTCTGCTCTCCACTTGGCTGGCTTCAATAGCTGTAAATAATAGCCACAGTCGCTAAACCCCAGTGGTCCAAGTCAGTGGGCCTGAGAGACCACCTAGTGTCTTGTTCCAGTCTACTTATCCTCACTCCTCCTCTCCTAACTAACAGAGAAACTGAGGCTCTGAGAAACCAGGTGACTTGCCCTAGGTCACACAGCCATTTACGGGTAGTGATGTACCCCAGCCTCTTGCCCAAGTGCTTTCCCATCCCCTCCCTTAGACCATGCAGAGAGCTCCAAATGCAGGAGAAAAGAGGGCTCTGCCTTTTGCACCCTTGACATAGAAGTTAAACAGGGACCCCAGCTCCCTCCCCCATCCTCATCCTTCCAAAGAAAAAGAAGCATTGCAACCTTGGGATGGCTCCTACCTCTCAAAGGCTCCCAGTGGAACACACAGCCCTGGGCTCTGGGACCTGGTGGTGGGGTGACTGCTGCCCTGCGGAGCCCACGAGCTCTAGAACTGTTAACAGTCTTGTCTTGCTTAATCTCCCTTTCCGTTCCCCAGCGAGCCAATCTCCTGTGCTCATCTACAGGACTTCCTGTGGAAGCGACCACTGGCGGCCCTTTCACAATTTTGCCTGGCACCCCCAGGCATCCCTGCCCTGATTGGTGTCTTGAAGTGGAGAATGCTGGAGCTGGCAGGGAGGCCCTCCTAAGCAGAGGCTCCAAAGAGTGAGATGGACTGCTCAAGATCATCCAGCCCTTAGTGGCACAGCCAGGACTGGGCCTCAGTCTCTGGTTGCGAAGGCAATGCCTTATCCCAGACAGCAGCAGGTTGATGGGCACAGCCGTGGCTGAAGCTAAGTGTATGGGATGCCCCGGGAGAACTGCCCATCCTGCCTCACTTCAGGCCCTCACTCTCAGACAGTGTCTTTGAGCCTCAGGGGAGGCTTTATATCTAAACCATCTTTTAGGAAACAATCTAGTCTGATACCAAAATACATTGTAGAGCTACAACCATCGGAACAGTGTGGAATTGGAGCATGACTATAGACAGATGAATCAGTGGAACAGAATAATGAAATAGACTCAAATATTTGTGGGACAGAAATAGACTCAAATATTTGTGGGAATTTAGTGTATCATAAAGGTACCATTTCAGATCATTGGAGAAGAGATGGTTTATTCAATAAACTATGTTGGGAGAATGGGCTAGGTATCTGCAAAAAACAAAGAGCTCTAACTCTAAAAGCATTCCAGATGGATAAAAGACATAAGCATTTTAAAAATCAAAATCACATAATTATATGTTGTTTGGGATTTACTTCAAAATTATTGAAGAGTGGGGAGAATAGGTAGGACATAGATGAAACAAGACTGGCTCTGGCCCTGTTCTGATCCCTGCTGGAGTTAATGAGGGTACCGCAGGCTCATTATGTTCTTCTGCTTTTCTGTATGTTTGAACAAATGCCATAAGAAATCATGGCATAGTTCATTTGCCATGGTTGCAGAAGAAGGAAGGAAAGAAAAGGAAGGAAGGAGGGAAGGAAGGAAGGGAGGGAGGGAGAAGGAAGGAAGAAGGAAGAGAGAGAAAGAAAGAGAAGAAAGAAAAAAGAAAGAAAGAAGAAAGAAACTAAGAAAGAAAGAAAGAGAAAGAAAGAAAGAAAGAGGAAGGAAGGAAGGAAGGAAAGATAGATCTGTCATGGGATAGGCTGGGTGTGGTGGCTCATGCCTGTAATCCCAGCACTTTGAGAGGCTGAGGCAGGAGGATCGCCTGAGCCCAGGAATTCAAGACCAGTCTGGACAACATAGTGAGACCCCGTCTCTATTAAAAAATAATAATAATAAAGAAGGAGAAGAAGAAGGAGGAGGAGGAGGAGGAGGAAGAAGAAGAAGAGAAAGAAGAAAAAAAGGAAGAAAGAGATCATGGGATAATTTTTAAATAATCTTGGATTAGGCAAGGCCTTTCCAGATATATCACAAAGCATTAGAAGCCACAAAAGAAAATATTGAGCCATTCAACCATATGGAAACTTTTTAAAAATAAATAAAACTGAATGGCAAAAAAAGGTCACCACTGATAAGTCAAAAAGCAAACTCTGAAAAAATACTTACATATCATAGAAAATAAGTTAATTTCCTCCCTCTGTAAAGAACTCCTACAGATCAATGAAAGACCAATAATGCATTAGAGAAATTGGCACCATATGTGAATAAACAATTCATGAAAAAATAAATATCAGTGGATTTAAACATATGAAAAATATTTATAAAAGTAAACATTTCTGTTTATAAAAATATAATAAGAGAAATAAAAGATAAAACTACGTACCATCACAAAGAAGATGAGGGTAAAAATAAAAAATAAAACTACACTGAGACATCATTTTCAGCTATTCAATTAGTAAGATCCAAAAAGTGATATATTATATCATAAAGGATGTAGGAAACACATTCACACATTATTGGCAGGAATATAAACTGGTACAACTTTTATGAAAAGAAGTGTATAATATCTGTCAACATTTAAAATGCAAAAATCTTTCTACCCAGCAATTTCACTTTCAGTCATTGATTCCACAGATGATATACAATATGACAGTATGGAAGGATACTCATTACAGTATTGTCTGTAGTAGCAAAGGATTGGAAATGATCTAAATTTCCATCAGTAGGGAGCTGGTTAAATGAGCTCTGATACATCCGAACATTGGCATACTCTGCACCGTGAAGAAAATGAGAAAGATCCAGGTGGACTGATATGGAATGACCTTCAAGATATTGTGTCATATGAAAAAAGTAAGGTGCAGAACAGTGAGGATAGTGTGCTTTTTATGAAGAAAAAAGTGTATGTGTGTGTATGAAATATATGCAATAGATAAGGGCCGTGATATAGTTAAGTTTTATGTCCTCACCCAAATCTCATCTTGAATTATACTCCCTATGTGTCAAAGGAAGGAAGTGATTGGATTATGGGGGCAGTTTCCCCCATGCTGTTCTCGTAACAGTGAGTGAATTCTCAAGAGAGCTGATGGTTTTATAAATGGCAGTTTTTCCTGTGCTTATATACTTTCCTCCCCTGCTGCCATGTGAAGAAGGTCCTTGCTTCCCCTCACCTTCCGCCATGATTGTAAGTCTCCTGAGGCCTCCCCAGCCATATGGAACTGTGAGTCAATTAAATCTCTTTCCTTTGTAAATTACCCAGTTTCCGGTATTTCTCTATAGCAGTGTGAAAATGGACTAATACAGGCCAGGTGAGGTGGCTCACACCTGTAATCCTAGCACTTTTGGAGGCTGAGACAGGCAGATTGCTTGAGCCCAGGAGTTAAAGACCAGCCTGGGCAACAAGGTGAAACCTTGTCTCTATAAAAAATAAACAAAATTAGCCAGGCGTGGTGGCGCATGTCTGTAGTACCAGCTACTTGGGAAGCTAAGGTGGGAGGATCGCCTGAGCCCTGGAGGTCAAGGCTGCAGTGAGCCGTGATTGCACCACTGCACTCCAGCCTGGGCGGCAGAATGAGGCCCTGTCTCAAAAAAAGAAAAAAATAGATAAGCACACACATTCATATATGTTTGTAAATGCATAGAATATTTCTGACAGGATATACAAGAAACTAGTCAGATTTGGGCTGGATAGAAGTGTTCGGATGGAGGAGGGGGCAGATTTATGTTTCACTGTTTACTTTTAATGTATTTTATGTTGTGTACTATCTGTATACATTACCTATTCAAAAAGAAACTTAACAATAGTATGTACATATACAAAGAGAGACTGATGAAGGAAACATGGTAAAATGTTAACATTTAGGAACAATGGTAAAGGGTATATGGGGATTATTTTACTATATTTGCAACTTTTCTGGATGTATAAGATTATTTCAAAACAAAAAGTTTTAAAAATTATTAAATTTAATTTCTAAATAAATGAATATTCTCACAACCAACTATCTGAGGAAATTGATACTCAGAGAGTTTCTGAGGCTTTATTGAACTAAATAAGGTACTCATTTATTTATTATTATTATTATTTTTGAGACAGGGTCTCACTCTGTTGCTTAGGCTGGAGTGCAATGGCACAATCATAGCTCACTACAGCCTCCCGGGCTCAAGAGATCCTTACACCTCAGCCTCCCAAGTAGCTGGGATTATAGGCATGCACCAACACACCCAGCTAATTATTGTATTTTTAGTAGAGATAGGGGTTTCACCATGTTGTCCAGGCTGGTCTGGAACTCCTGGACTCAAGTGATCCACCTGCCTCGGCCTCCCAAAGTGCTGGGATTACAGGCACTAGCCACCGCACCCGGCTTATTTATTCAACAAATGTTTATTAAGGACTTCTAGGTGCTGGACACTGTGCTACGAAATACAAAATGTAGAAAATATAGAATATGAAAATGTAGGAAATATGAAAATGTAGAAAAATGTAGGGTAAAAAAAGCCATATGTAATATAATGCCAAACAGTGGTAATTGTTTTGAAGAAAAGCAAAGTAGACTGAAGGGCTAGAATGGTGGTGTGGTGTATTTAGATGAGATGCTCAGGGGAGGCCTGAGGAGGTGATGTTGGAAAGGACATGTGAGAAAGAAGATCTGGAAGAAGAGGTTCGAGGGGGAGGGAACGGTGAGTGCCGAGGCCCCGAGGCAGGAGCACGCTTTGTGTGCAACAGAAACAACGAGGAGAGCTCCATGGTGGGAGCACGCGGGAGAGGGAAGGGTGGGCGGAGATGGAGACAGAGGAAACAGGCAGGACCCGGAGACCATATGGGCCCATTTGGAGGGCGACATGAACCAACTTAGGTTTGAAAGGGATCCCCCCGCTGCTTTCATTCTGGAGAAGAGGCTGTACTAGGCAAAAGCAGCAGCAGGGAGACCCGTGAGGAGTTAACATAATCCAGACAAGAGGCAGTGGCTTGGCCGCGGAGGGCAGCGGTGGAGATGATGAAAGGTGGCTGGACTCGGGATATGTACTGAAAATAGGGCCAGCGGGGCTTGCTGCTCTATTTGGGCAAATGCAACAAATCCAGGACCTTCTTTGCAGCAAAGGACTCTCTCCACTCCTCTGAGAACAGAGTGGGGTTGGATTTTTAAGACCCAGCCCTCAGGATCTCAAGGCATCCTCAGTTTATTTGCCCCCCAACCCTCACCGGCCCTGCTCCCCACCATGGAAATAAAAGGGACATGGGGAAGGCAAGAGTGGTCACACCCTCGCGGGTGGAGCCGGAGTGCCAAGGAGTCCTGCGGGTGCTGAGAGCTCAGCCTGGCCTTGTCCTTGGCACCAGCCCCAGGGAAAAAACCTGCCAGGACACACCAACCGCTAGGAAAAAAATTAGATCCAGGCACGTTTGGAAACGATGGAGCTAACTGAAAAATACGATGTTGCTGAACTTAAAAACACTGTGCTCAGAACTAGGTTTTGCAAAAATAGAATCAATGGACAAGGATCAAGGGCAGTGAAACTGTTTTACAATTAGGAAAGTTTTCACACTCACTAATTTTTAATTCCTTACAGATGCTTGAAAGCTCTTCACAGCTTGTTAAATCCTGAAGCAAGAAACTCTCCATTCTAGGGCCCTGCAGTGTGAGCTGACGTGCAAGCTAGGACCTGAGCCTCCCTGCCTCCAGCTACTGACTCCAAAATAGCTCAAGGAGCTTAGGCAGGTGGGCAATCCCACAGAAAACCAGGGTCAGGGAGCTTGCTTCAAAGCTGCATTTGGGCAGCATTTTACATAAGATTGAGAAAACCTAAGTTACATCAAAGACTGAGGAGGTGCACAGAAAGAGGTGGGTCCCTGCAAGCCTCCTCAGAATTGTCACGGCAGCAGTGGCCCTGGGTGAGGCACTTCCCCTTTCTGGTGTATTGAGCAGGCAGTGTGATCTGGAGTCATCAGCGTGGACATCCTGGCCCCTCACCACTTCCTAGGGGCGTGAGCTCAGGCACTATCTGGCCCATATCTGTGTTCACCTAAACCTTTGGTAGATAGTTCCTGGCAGGCTAATGATTTCCCACCTCAATTGTCTTCATCCCTCTGGTTTTCTTCACCATTACAGGAATTTCTTCCACCCCACGAGGAGCAATCTGGACTAGGCCCTAGAGGCAGCCCTATCAGTGATGGACAGTGTCCTTAGATAAGTAGCCTAGGTAGCCAGGTAAGTACTCCAGAGAGAAAATTGTAGGGTGTGTTCCACACGGTTTCCTTGAGGCTCCCTAGCAGGTTTAAGCCCCAGTTGCACACAGTGGAACTTGTTCACTGACACCTTTATTGGCCTTCTCCTTTTCTTTCTCACATTCTCTACTTTCCTGCTGTGCCTCCAGGGACTACCTCCCAGGCATTCCACCTGCACACAAGTCCTTGTCTCAAGTTGTTTGGGGAGTGGGGGTTGGGGGTGACTAAGACAGTTACCAGAAATGGCAGAAGCAGGATGGGCTTCTGAAAACAGATCCCTCACCAGTGAAGTGACAACGCGGACCCAAATGCTGGTAGTGAGTAAGGTGGTGATAACTCTTGGCAGACTACAGCATCACAGTGTCCACAATGTGTGTAGTGGATTGGGATGAGGCACAGGTAAAATTTCAGGGGCAACACTGACTTACACTGTAAGTCTAATACTTGAAAGATACAGGGCAATAGTAATGATAAGGATTATGGGGTTGGTTGGCTTTTGTTAATTGCCCTAGAAGCCTTGAAGAAAACTCAGGGTATGTTGTGAAGACAGAACTCCATAACAGCATTCTAAATGACACTTATCTCTCATGGCCCAAGAGTAGGCTGTGCTGAAAATCAGGCCCAGGATCTGATTGTAAAAGGGGTGAAGCTTCAAGAGAGACTAAAGGCACAGCCTCAGCAGACCTACTACCCTAGGGTCAGAATTCTGATAGGGAAAGAATGGGGCATTAGGACCTGAATGGAGATATTTGGATAGATGCACTTGAGAAGCTTGTACCCTCAGCTTCCTTGAGCCTTCTAGGCCTGCAGAAGGGCTCCTTCCGTTACTAGAAAACAATCACCCATAACCTGAAGACCACACTAATGACTCACCTGAGGTGGATGTCTCACAAGGTGATGCTTATCTTCCTAAAGATCCTTCCCTCCTTCCTTCACTGCCTCTAGACCAGGGTCAAAAAACATTTTCTTAAAGGGCAAGAGAGTAAATATTTTAGATATGCAGGCCATGTGGTCTCTGTTGCAACTATTCGATTCTACTTTTGCACTTAAAACGACAGTGCAAAAACAACCATGGGCAACAGGTAAACAAATAAGTGTGTGTGCATTCCAATAAAACTTTCTATACAAAAACAGGCAGCTGGTGCATAGAACTATGGTTTGCCTACCCCTGCTCTAGACCAGTAATTAGGGTCAGGTCTTACCATTGCCCAAGCAGGAAAGTATATAGTCCCCATTGCTGGAGGAAATAGCTTATTCACAAAAAAAGCTACAGGTCTGGCTGACAAATATTAGTAGGAACAGGAAAACACATATAGGAGGAGATCTTGAGGATGTGGGACTGGGGCTGGGAGGAGCTGAGGAATACAAAGCTAGATAAAGAGGGTTTTATGGAGGGACCCTTCCTTTGACTCGGAATTTAACATCCTGGCGAGACCACTGAAACTGGTCTTAACACACTGCTGAATTGGTCCTTAAGGTTTAGACACAGTGATGGCTGACAGTGAGGTGGCAATGCTGAAACAGCCTTGGAAGAGTACTAATGAGGGATTAGAAGGCTCAGAGACGAGGGCCCAAAAGGCCTTCCCTTTGCAAAGCAATAAAGAAGTGCCTAGTGAAAGGAGCTCAGTGCTGGGTGTCCTCCATAGCCCAGGTTGACAGAGGAGATACTCCCATGGAATGCCATGGCCACTGTCAATGGAGACATTAAGGTTCTGGAAGAGCAGAGACCACATAGGGCCACTTAATCATCAGAGGCAAGGTGGACACAATTATAATGACAGGCAACAAGGTCTGAATGTTAACCAGGGGTCTTTGGTCTGCAGGGCTCTGCAGCAGTGGTGTCCTTAGGGCAAGAGAGGTGAGCATTTAATGAGAGTCTTGCTTGACTTAACCACAAAAGATCAAGGTGAGTGAGCAGAGGCTGATGTCAGCTGCCGAGACAGAAAATCACAATCTCTTACCTAGTTTCCAGCTTTGAGCCAGTTCTGACCCAGGACGCACTGATGGAAGAGAAAGATCCATAATGCCACTATAAATATATACAATAAACGTTTCCTTGATTCTTCCCGAAAGCACCCTCTGGCTATTTACCAGAATAGCTGTACAGTGTGGAACTGGGAATAACCAGATCATTTGAGGTCTGTTAGATAAAGGGTTTGAGCTTTCACTGCTTCTAGATGACCCAAAATACCATTATAGCCTCCTTTCAGAGAGGGGGGACATAGAAGGCCAGATGATAAATAGAGTTCTAGCCAAGCTCATCTCCCAGTGAGTCTGTGGACCTACTCTATGGTTATTTCCTAGCCCTTGAGTACAAATTGGGATGCATAGCTTCACATATAGTAGAACTCTCACATTCTGCCACATTCTCACGTTCTCTCTCATCTGTAGAATAAGAGCCATTATAGAAAGAAAGACCAAGTAGAAGTCTCTAAAATTATCCCGCTGGTCAAGGTAGTAAATCAGAAGCAATAGCATATCCCAGGTGGGTAGAAATTAGTGATACCCTCAGAGACTTAAAGGATACTGAGGTGGTCCCTATAGTGTCTCCATAGGATCCACCACATACTGCCCCTGTAAAAACCCACTGAAGCATGGTGATTGATGATTATCCACGGGGCAGCCCTAATCACAGCCATGATCAGATACCGTATCCTTACTAGAATAGTCTACACAGCCTCTGATGGTAAGAAGCCAATACTATGACAAGTGTGTTCTTTTCAATCCGTATCAGGAAAGGGGATCAAAAGTGGTTCACATCCACTTTCCCTACAACAATTTAGAGATCTATCAAATCATTAAAGTTTTAAGTGGTCAAATAAACTGGGGCATGCTGGGTCATTCCCTCTGTGGTAAAGGACAACTTAGTATATCTTGCACCTCTTACCATTTTTTTTTCTTTTTTTTTAATTATACTTTAAGTTCTAGGGTACATGTGTACAATGTGCAGGTTTGATACATAAGTATACATGTGCCATGTTGGTTTGCTGCACCCATCAACTCATCATTTACATTAGGTATTTCTCCTAATGCTATCCCTCCCCCAGGCCCCCACCCCCCTCTTACCACTTTTTAATTTGGGTTTCAGAGGCAGTGTACTAAAGATCACTCCAGCCCATTTATTGGATGATTTAGTAAGCTGCCATGTTTAAGCAGCGGCCGGAGCAAGAGAGGGCTCTGAAACAGGTGCAGGCTATGGGACAAGCACTTGGGTCACACGCCCCAGTGTATTCCCTGGTCCTGGACTTTTATCTGTGGATAAGTAGACAGTTGTGAAGTCCCTGGAAGTCCCCTCTGGCGGGGAGAGTCTCATTTCAGAACTCTATGATTCTAGTAGAAAGCTCTGCCCTGTGCAGCAGAGAAATATTCCACATTTGAAAAGTAGTTCTGGGCCAAATTGCAGTGTTGGGAGCAGATAAATGATTATTGTTTTAAGCCACTCAGTCTTGGGGTGGTTAATTATGAATAGACAACCAGAAGATGCATGCAACAGTACCTTGTTTTTTGTAATGTTGGATAACTTTCCACTATATAAATATACCACAATTTGCATATCTATTCTGTTATGGACATTTCAGTTATTTCTAGCTTGGGTCTGTTAATAATAATGCTGCTGGAAACATTCTTTTGGTTTTTTTCTTTTTGAGGGAGACAGACAAGGTCTCACTCTGTTGCCCAGGCTGGAGTGCAGTGGTGCAGTCAGGGCTCACTGCAGCCTCGACTTCCCAAGCTCCTCAAGCGATCCTCCCACCTCAGCCTCCCAGGTAGCTGGGACTACAGGCACGCTCCACCACGCCTGGCTATTTTTTTTTTTTTTTTTTTGGAGAGATAAGAGTCTCGCTATGTTGCCCAAACTGGTCTCACACTCTTGGGCTCAAGCCGTCCTCCTGCCTTAGGCTCCCAAAGTGCTGGGATTATAGGTGTGAGCCACTGTGTAGAACATTCTTATGCCTTTTTCAGTGGAAATATGAACTCATTTCTCTCGAGAACATGTCCAGGAATAGAATTACTGGGTCATGAGGTAGCCATGAAGGTAGGCATCTTTAGAAGATATTACCAAACAGTTTTTTATTTATGTATTTATTTGAGATGAATCTCACTGTCACCCTGGAAGAGGCTGGAGTACAGTGGTATGATCTCAGCTGACTGCAACCTCTGCCTCCTGGGTTCAAGTGACCCTCCCACCTCAGCCTCCCAAGTAGCTGGGATTACAAGCGTGCACCACCATGCCCAGCTAATTTTTGTATTTTTAGTACAGATTTCACCATGTTGGCCAGGCTGGTCTTGAACCCTTGGCCTCAAGTGATCTCCTGCCTCAGCCTCCCGAAGCACTAGGATTCTAGGTGTGAGCCACTGCGCCCGGCCCAAACAGGTTTTTTAAATAAGAGATCCAGTTGCTCCATAACCTTGCCAACGCTTGGCACTGTCAGTCTTTTTTAATCATTCTGGTAAGTGTATGGTGGTATCTTATTGTGGTATCTTAATTTGCATTTATCTGATGAATAATGATGTTAAGCTATAATATATTCTTTACAAAAAGATTACACAACAAACCAAAATATTGACATTGGTGATCTTTGCAGAGGTGTGACAGTAGTTTTTGTTTTGCTGTTGTTTTTTGCAGCACAGTCTTTCTGTTTGCTAAGTTTTCTGCATTCTCTAAATTTAAATGCTTCATTTTTAAAATTATTTTTTAAATTATGAAATCCCTCCCAAAAGCCCATTTGTTCGTTTTTATAATAAGGTATAATAACCACAATAGTAATATTACAAGTAAAGTCACTAAGAATCATTTATTGAGCACCTGCTGTATATTCAGCATTGTGGGAGGAGCTGTGAAAGACACAGAACAGTACAGGGTGTGGTCCCTGCCCTCGAGAGGTTTACAGTCTAGGTGGAGAAACGGGAACCAGGACACATGGGGAGCCGAGAGAAAACAGTCCAGGCCAGTATGTTACAGGAGCTGGAAGGTGTTTGGGGTCAGACCCCAACACTCCAAGTACACTAAGCACTTCAGTGCCTCCAGGGGCTCAACGTTAGTGCCAGGAAAGACAACTACTCCCAGCCCCATATGAGCCCACGTGGCATGCCCTGTCCATAGCCTCTACTGCCACCATCTTAAAATGTCTGACTCCTTGTTCCGCTGCTAATCAAAGTGCAATGAACTGGGGAGGGATGGGGTGGATGAGGAAGGTCGCTGGACGATTTGAGGGGCCAGTGCCTCCCTCCTAGAAAGATCTACTCCCCCATCATATACCCCTAACACAGAGATAACCCCACTCAAGGGGGCCTGTGCCACCACATGGGACCCTCACCCCCACAGCTAGAGGAGGGGGCGGTCGCTGCTTGAGCTGCCTGAGGTAGAACTAGGGTGCCCTTCTTCTTGTGTGTCCCTTCCCCTTCCAGTCCATTGAGCTGGGGGTGGGGGCGGGACAGGCACCTCAGAGCCACCTGGAGCTGAGAGGGTACTGAAGGGAAAGGACAAGGGGGAGGGACAGCAGCAGAGGGGAATTGCAGAGCCCAGCTGGAGAAGAAGGGTAGCTGGGGCTCCTCAAAAGGTACAGGGGAGCCAAAGAGGGAAAAGGCTCAACACTGAGACGGGCTCCCCAGTGCAGGTCAGAGGGGCCATGAGGGCAGGCGGGGTGGTCTGCTCCAGGACCCCACCTTCCCCCTGCCTTCACAAGACAGAGGGGGGTATCAAGAGCCAGGAGGGTACCAGGTCCCCAGCTCAGCCCTAGGCTGTGCTCACTTCAGGGTCACCCTGCCCAACCTTAGAGGAGGTGAGGGGACTCCAAAGTTTTTGATGATGCCCCCACTCGGTGAGGCCCCTTCAAAGTGCCATCTGTTTACTTCTCAAATGAAAAAGAATTCAGGTCTGAGTGTCCAGGAAAGGGGGTGAATTTCATAACCGCCTGTGACAGCGATGGGAGGGAGCCACACCCCTCCAGAGGGTACCACCCAGCGGACGAGTGGGGAGGAGGAAGTAGCTGGCATGAAGCCGGCCCACCCAACCTCCAGGAGAGAGGAAAAGGAGAACACGGGATGAGGAGGCTTTAAATAGTATTTCATAAAATAAAAATGCCCAGCACTCTTAGGAACCTCTCATTCAACCGCCTAGTTTTTGTTTAAATAATTCTAATGCCAGAGGCTGGGGGGCAGGGGGCGGCCAGGGTATGTACATGAGGAGGTGTTTAAATTAAAACACAAATAATAATTAAGACACACAAACTGAGACTAAGGCAGAAGATGTAGAGGGGGCCTTTGAGGCCCTCGCGCTTCCAGGACTGCAGGCATCCTGTGGGCGGATTAGGGCTTCCTCTTGGAGAAGATCAGCCGGCGTTTGGAGTGGTAGAAATCTGAGGAGAGACAGCAGAAGTCAGCCAGGCCAAGAAGAAGAGGATGCGGCGGAGCTGCCCAACTGAGGAAGACAGTGGGGGGCCAGGACACCCTTCCCTGGGGCCAATGGGGCCGACTGCTGAGAACAGGAAGAACTCGGGGAACGTCCACTCTGTCTCTTGAGGGGTATTATGGAGTGTCCCACCATGCTTCACAGATGTGATTTTATCCATCACCGCACCCGCACCCATGGGTCTGCTCTAAGTCAAGCTGCCCAGCAGAGGAACCACTACTAGCTCTGTGTGCTTGTTTAAACAGACTACAATCAAATAAAATGAACAATTCAGTTCCTCAGTCACATGAGCTGTGTGTCAAATGCACAACAGCCGTATGTGGCTCGTGGCCCCTGTACCGGACACTCCCATCCCTGCAGAGTTACTGGACAGTGCTGATCTAGGGATTCTGTTACAAAATGCATGAAAGTGTTCAGCACAATGCCGGGCCCATATAAACGTCAGTAGTTGTTGTTATTATAATTAGTCTTGACCCAACTGCAAATTCACTTTGAGACCTTAGATAAATCACTCTACCTCTCTGAGCCTGGTTTCCTTGCCCTAAAAGGATGGCAAGGGGCTGGGCATGGTGGCTCACGCCTGTAATCACAACACTTTGGGAGGCTGAGGCAGAAGGACTGCTTGAGCTCAGGAGTTCAAGACCAGCCCGGGCAACATGGTGAGACCTTGTCTCTACAAAAACTCAAAAAATTAACCGGGCGTAGTGGTGTACAACTGTAGTCCCAGCTTCCCAGCTACCCAGGGGGCTGAGGTAGGAAGATCGCTTGAGCCCAGGAGTTTGAAGCTGCAGTGAGCCATGATCGTATCACTGCACTCCAGTCTGGCCAACAGAGTTAAGACACCTGTCTCAAAAAGAAAGGCGGGCAGGGTGACAAGAATGTCTTATGTTATAACATTGCTATAAGGACTAAATAAATCTACCTTAGAAGCTTGGCAAAGGGCCTGGCATAATGAACATTCCCAATAAATGTTAGCTAGTTGGTCTTTGCTGCCTACTTGCTGTGTGACCTCAGGGAGGTTGCTTCCCCTCTCTGGGCCTGTTTCCTTCTACCTAAGGAGCATGCTGGACCAGGACCAGACAGGTCAGCCCTTGGACCACGGATTCTGAGAATCCCGGTCCCTTACAAAGTCCTTCCCTGCACATGTCCTCACCTGTCATGCTGGTCTGCCGCCGTTTTCGACCCTGAGAGTCTCCAGGTCCACCTGGGGACCCTTCAGCCTGCTCCCCTGAGCGAGGCACAAGGGTACAAGACAGTGACAGGTCCACATGGTCTTCCTCTGCTGTCCCCTGCAGCAGAGCAGGTGAGGTGCCAGGCCGCCTGCCTCCTCCCAACTCATCCCGGCCTCGCCGGGGCCCCGTGGGAAGGTAGAGCTTGGGCAGGCCAAGGCCCCGCACACGCTCCCAGGCGAAGTCACCCTCCAGTGGTGTCTCGGTGACAAAGTCGAAGTTCCATCGCTCACGGGCCTCCTGGATGCAGCCCGCCATTAGCGCATCACAGTCGCGGCTCAGCTGCTCGCTGTCCACTGGGCCGAAGAGGCGGCGGCAGGCCTTGCTGCCGCATGGGTTCTGACGGACATCCCCAGCCGGTTCTGACATGGCGCCTGCAGCAGAGATACGAGGAAGGCCCTGGTCACGGCAGAGATTAGACACTATGTTACCTGGCCGGGCTTTGCTGTGTCACCTGAGGTGACGTCTTCCTACCAGAGGGTCTCTCTCACTCCTTCCAGCTGGTCTTCCTGCTTCCTTCCCACAGGAGGCCTGATCCCCACCAGCAGAGCTCAGCCAGCCTGGCACCCCAAGGTCACTGGGAGAGCAGGCAACTGAAGGGCAAGCTAATGTCAACAAAGGCAAGTCTATTGCAAGAGCAAGGACCAGGGTCCTGTTTGCCACCAGGTATTATCAGCTAAAATCAATTTGTTTTCCCCCCAGAGGTGTCCCTCATGGGTGTGAATGCCCCCCAAATATGTGTGAATTGCCAGAGTCCAGCAGTTTCCTAATCGCAGCCCTGGCCAGAAGGTCAATTCCCAAAAGAAGAAACAGTCTGACAGTTCCTCCAGCCTCCTAAGTCCCCCCACCCAGAGCCCCAAGTAGGGTAACCCTGCTCTGCCAAGTAAAAGTACCCTGGACTTTGGGGCAAAAAGCACCCGGGTTGTGGTCCTAGCTCTGCCAGTTACTACGTAAGCTTTAAAAAGCCACTTAATGTCTCTAGGTCTCAGTTTCCTCATCCATAAATGGGGCCATGTACAAGTTTAAAGAGCATGGCTACAGACACATACTCAAGAAATTGATCACAGAGTCCATGCAGCAAGGCAGACAGAACAGAGCTGAATGAAAGGCTGTATCCTGGTGGTTAAGCAGGAGGGCTCTGGAGCCAGATCACCTGGGCTGGAGTCCAGGTTTTACTAGGTGACCCTGGGCAAGCAACTTAACTTGTCTGAGCTCTAGTTTCCTCATCTATAAAATGGGGATAGTAATGGTGACTGTCTCAGAGGATAGACATGAGAATTAACTGAGTTAATGTAGGTAACGTGCCAGCAGCACTTCGTATAGAGAAGTGCATTGAAAACAGAAGTATGATTATTCCTCTCTGCCTTCAGTTTTACTGAGCCTCCCCCCTATCACTTCCCCCTGCCAACTACCTCCTTCAGACAGCAGCTGACAGGTGCTGTAGGCTGAGGGCCTTTCCCAAGGATGTCGTCAGGCGGGTGGCCTAGGGGTAAGGAGGGGCCGGGCGGGGCAGCGCAAGGGATGATTTCTCCCAGGCTGAGCCACATCCTGCCAGGCACATCAGGTGATCTGAAGTCTAGACACCTGGCAGCCCCTGCCTCGTGTTGCCTGTGTCCAAGGAACCCGTTTTGCAGGCAAAAAGAAAATTAAAGGTGGCTGGTCTACCTGGCTCCTCTCCTCCCCCTTCAGGAGAGGGAAAACGGAGAGTGAGTTTGCCCATGAGGGAGCCCTGGCACCTACCTGCCTGCTCTGGCTTGACTCCAGGGCTGAGTGACTGCACGACCTTGGCAGCAACTGGGTTTTCCTAGGGACAAGTCCCAACTTGCAGGCTCTGGGGGTGAAAGCTCTGCTGAGTCCTCCTGAGGCAGGAAGCCTGGGACACATGCCACATCTGCCCCACCCCACCTCACCCCACTGCTTGTGATCAGTGGAGCCCACAGTTTCACGTCCCAGCTGGTTGGGAGAGGAGGCTCTTGGTAACTTCACACCAAGTTTAAAGGGCAGGAGATGGAAGAGATATGAGACTTGCCCCTGAGTCATACAGCTAAAAAGGCCAAAGGCCACTGCCCCATAAAGGGGTCACCCAGTACAGTGGACAGAGCCCTCAAATAACCTCTATCCACCCTCTGCTAGGCATGAGTTGGGATTTATTTATATATTTTTATGTTTGGGGGCTGTTCTAAGCAGTTTAAAAATATCAATCCCCCTAAAAAGTGGATATCTATTAGCTCCCTTTTTACAGAAGAGGCAACCATGGCTCAGATAAGTTAAGTAACTTGCCCAACATCACACAGTTCATAAGTGGCACAGCCAGGATCTGAACCCAGGCCTGTTTGCCTTGAGTCCTGTGCTGTAGTATTGAACCCCACTCCCTCTCTAATTTTGAAGTTTCTTAACCAGAGAGGCCCATCACAATCACTTGGGGATGCCGGGGCAGTGGCTTATGCCTGTAATCCTAATACTCTGGGAGGCAGAGGTGGGAGAATTATTTGAGCCCAAGAGTCCAAGACTAGCCTGGGCAACTAGCTGAGACCCTGTCTCTACTAAAAATAAAAATAAATAAAAATTAGCTGGGTGGTTGGGTGCAGTGTCTCACGCCTGTAATCCCAGCACTTTGGGAGGCCAAGGAGGGCGGAGCACGAGGTCAGGAGATTGAGACCATCCTGGCTAACATGGTGAAACCCCGTCTCTACTAAAAGTACAAAAAAAAATTAGCCGGGCGTGATGGCAGCGCCTGTAGTCCCAGCTACTCGGGAGGCTGAGGCAGGAGAATGGCGTGAACCCGGGAGGCGGAGCTTGCGGTGAGCCGAGATCACGCCACTGCACTCCAGCCTGGGTGACAGAGCGAGACCGCGTCTCAAAAAAAAAAAAAAAAATCTGGGCATGGGGGCGGGGGGATCACGCCTGTGGTCCCGGTTACTTGGGAGGCTGAAACAGGAGGACTGCTTGAGTCCAGGATGGTGCCATTGCACTCCAGCCTGGGTGACAGAGTGCGACTCTGTCGAAAGAAAGAAAGAGAAAGAGAAAGAGAGAGAGAGAGAGAAAGAGAAAGAAAGAAAGAAAGAAAGAAAGAAAGAAAGAAAGAAAGAAAGAAAGAAAAGAAAGAAAGAAAGAAAGAAAGAAAGAAAGAAAGAAAGAAAGAAAGAAAGAGAAAGAGGCACCTAGGGAGTTTTTCAAAATATAGATTGCTGAGGCCCTGCCTCCTGAGACCAACTTAATCCAAATTGAAGATTCAAGCAAGTGTTTGGCACAGTTCCTCAGATGGGCACTCTTGGGGTGCCAGCCAGGCGGAGACACACCGGTGTGTTTGAAATGGACATTCTGGGTCTCAATACATCATAGGCACAAGGAGGAGGAGCCCACCTAGGGCTTCATCAAGGAGCTGGATATTCCCTGGCTCCCGGGAGTTCAAGACAGGACTAGGATCTAGAAAGGCACCCTCTCCTCTTCTACCACCCCTCCTTCTCTTATGGCTCTTATAGGCCTCTCCTCCCCCATCAAAATCTGCTCTCATGCTCATAATAACTTTCAGCCCAAAGAAAACTCAGAAACGCAAACCCTTGTTTTAGAAACAATTAAAAATAGCCTCCTTTATTGGCCTTCCTGCCTTAGACTTCAGCCATATTTTAATTTCCAGTAAGAGCTCAGTGAATACTGTTGAACCTAAGGAGTGCTCCTTTGAAGGGGTGGTAATGGCATAGGGGTTGATCTCGGATGAGCCCAGGAGTAGCCGCGGCGGTTCGCGCCGGCCAGCCCCACTCCGCGGGAAAGCCTGTGTGCTATTCCCGCCAGGGCCGGGAGGGGGCGCCGGCCTCCAGGAAATCACGCGCGGGGTGGGAGGTGCGTGGGCAGAGCCTCGGACCGCTGGAGGGAGTAGTGATGAGTCAGTTTCCTGCAAGGCGCTGCTCGCCCGCCAAAACTCTGCTTCCACTCCGGCTGCGCGTCACCCTGGGGTGGGGAGGGGGAGAATGGGAGGGGACCGGGGGGCCGCGAACACGTCACGCTGAGCCGGCCAGGCTTCCGAAACTCCCGCCGCTGTTGGGAAACCGCGCGCTCTTGTGCCGTCTCTGACACACACACACACACACACACACACACACACACACACACACACGCCCGCGCAGACACACGCGCGCGCGCGCGCCGGGAGCCGGCCCCTCCACCTTATCTCCACGCCCAAAGCACGGGATGAGTCAGATCCCTGGAAAATAAAAATAGACGGGAGCAACGAAAACAAAACCGCTCGCAAGTCCTCCCAGAAACGCGACGTGGAGGGAGGCAAGGAGAGGGGAAGCTGCCTGGGCGCCCCAAGTTCCTAACCCAGCTCCAAGATGCTTTTCCTCACGAAGAGGGCGCAAGTGTCCCCCAGGGGTTTGGGACGGAGAGGACGCGCTGTGGTCCGCGCCAGGCGGCGGCGCCCCAGGGGGCGACTCGCCCCCCTGCTCCGCTCAGCCCTGTAGCTTTCGGAGAGGGAATCTGGGCTAGGTCGGGAAGCCCTGAGCCCCCGAGGCAGCTGATGGAGGCCCTGAGCAGCGTCGTGCCCCCCAGACCCCCCACCCCTCAAAGACTTGAACCCTCCCCGCCTCCCATCCAGGCGTGGGCTCCGCTCCCGCCCCGGAGTCCAGCGCCCCGACCCGAGGGCAGGCTGGGCCGCGATTCTCCCGGCCGCGGTGGGAAAGAGGTAGAGGAGACCCTTGCCCTTCCCCGACTGACAGGCTGGTTAGAGCCCGCCCAGCGCAGGGCCGTGACTCCCCGACCCCTACAGCGCGCCGCGGAGCGGGGACCCGACGCGGTGTCCCGGACCTCCAGTGCCCGGCTTCCTTGGGAACAAACTGTTCCAGCCAAATAGGTCACTGTGCCGATGGGAGGACGGAGACCGCGAAGGGGCAGGGGAGAGGGCTTCTGGAGTCCCACTGTACCCCATCCCGGGCGGGGTTCTGACCTCATACAGTCCGTTCCCTGGGGTCTCCTTGTCACAGTGAGTCACCTCCTCGCTAGTCCTTAGGGGACGGGTCCTGGCACATTCCCAAGGGCCAGGAAACAGCCCGCGCTGACCTCAGCGCTCAGCCAGGTGGTGGACACAGTGGCGTAAAGGACCTGAACCTGGGACCTGGGCCAGGGCGGCGCAGATTGGATCCCAGAGCCACCCGGGACCGATCCTAGACGAACTTACTCCACTCCGCTTTCCTCGCCCTTCCTGGGCCCCTCCAGGGACACGGACTTCATCCCCACGCCGCGAGCAAACTGCGCCTGGGGCCTGGAGCCTGGAGCCAACCGCAGCCAAAGGCGAGCTCCCAGAACGGTCCCGTCCACGCCCTCCCTCGCCCCAGCTGGGTTTCCAGGGGCGAGGAGCGTGGCCAGGGATTCCTGTACTTGTAATCCCGCTCTCCGCCCGGGGTCTCCGGCACATCCCGACCCTCGTCACCCGCGCACTTAGAGACACCGTGTGCGCAAGCCGAGCGCGCACCGACCCACGCCCGTCATTCACCTGCCGCAGAAACACCTGTGAACGCAGCACACACCCGCGAACACGCATCCTCGCAGACACGCAGGGACACATGCGGGCACGCTGGGCTCGGCTCTGGGCCGTCGGCCCGGGGTCCCCTGTTGTCTGCCGCCGCTCTCTCACCTCCTCTGAGTGCCTCGGTGCCTCGGCGAATCCGCGCCCAGCTCTGGCTCCACAAGGAACTGACTTCGGCAGCTGCTCACACCTCAGCTGGCGCAGCTCAGCGCGGCCCTGATATACAACCGCCCCGCCCGGGCCCGCCTCAAGGAGGCGGGACCCGCGCTCGGCCCACCGCGCCGCCCGGGACCGCCCTCCCCGGGGCCCAGGCTCCTGGCTGCCCAGCGCCGAGCCAGCTGAGCCTGGCCGAGTTCCAGCAGGCCAGCCGGTCCCGGAACCTCGCGTGCTGCAGGAGGGCACTTCCCTCCTCCCCCAGTCCCTCGCCTGCGTTGGTGCGCTGGACACATTTCCCCACGAAGTGAGCCACAAATCTGGCTTTTTTTACTTGGAGAATGAGTTGGCACTCTCCAGGAGGACACAGCACTGTTAGAATGAGCCCCCTTTCTGGCTCACCGCTGACCCACTCTGGCAGGCAAGGATTTACCCAATGCAACTGAAAAGAGCAGGAGGATGACATTAATAAATAAAAATTCATAAATAATAACGATGCACCTCTCTGCAATTTCCAGAAAAGCCCCACAATATCACCTCTATTCCCACTGATCCCTCACTAGGTCACCTCTCCCAGAAGCACCTGGAGCACCTAGACACCCCAACAAAGCATCTTGAGGCCAGAATGATTTTTCAGTCCCGTTTATTTCACAGATGAGGAAATTGAGGTCCACTGAACTTAAGTATACAAAGTTGTTGATTGTCACATGCTTCCGGGAAGGAGGGAATTGGAGAGACTACCAAAAAAGGGCAACCTGATCTCCAGGGAAACAGAAGAATTGGACATTGAACCAATCTCCCTACACCCTACACTCACCTGAACAGAAGAAACCCCTGTGGTTGCAGCAGCTTTGTTGGCCAGGAAGGGGAGGATTTGACGAGTGAGTTGTCTGTCTCCTGAATACTCCCCACATAGCCCCTATACACTGCTGGGGAAACTGGGGCTCAGAGAAGTCTGGTGACCTAACTCAGATCATGCAGCAAAGAAATGACTATAGTTGGAACACAGGACTTTTGCCTCCTGCCCAGGGCTCTCTGCTTGTCATCCTTTATTTCTGTGGCTCCAAAATGACAAAAATGCCAAATAACCCTCATTTGCAGATGGTTTATGGAGATGACATAAATAAAGGACAATTCTGGAAGTGTCTACTGGTTCTTCTGACAGACACAGAAATGAGTGATGTGTCTATCCGCTCCCATCTACCTCACACCCCTGACCTCCCTTGGACTTCACCTTTGCCTCCTTTCTGTGCCTGAAACATTTGCAGTTTTGCTTTTAAAAAATTGCAGAGGATGGATTGTTCATCTGAACAGAAATCCCACTAAAAAACAGAACCCAGGCTTGGAGCAGCTACAATTACTGACATCTCAGGCTGCTCAGAGTCTGGAAATCTCTGCCCAGACATGCCCAGTCTTCTTCCTCTAACGCAGCTGACCTCGGGGAGGACAGGCTTCTTTCTCCTCTGCTGTGGGGATGGGAGCCCAGGTAGGGGTGGGAGGACACAGCAGCAGACCCCCTTGGCCTGCCTCGCCCTGGAGTCAGGCCAGGATTGTGGCTAAACCCCAGAAAGGCCACGGCACAGCCTCAGGACCCCACTCTAAGCCCCACTGCTGTCTGCACCTTCGCTCCTATACATCCAAACCATCCAAAGGGCTGGTTGTCAAATGTCCAGCAGAGGACAGGCACCTTCTCCCACTGCCTTGAAGCCCCTCTGCTTTCAGGCATTTCAAATAGACTAGACATTGTCTGTCTGTTTACTTTGGGGAGAAAATTTTTTTTAATAAAGGCTTGTAATGAATTATTTACATTTTTGTGGTACTGAGCTTCACAATGAAATAATTCTTTTTGTTGTTGTTTTTGGGAAAGAATTTTTTTTATAACTTCTAGCTCACCACCACCACGACATTCAATATTTGTTAAGTACCTACTAAGTGTCTAGTACTATTCAGTGCTTTTAAAAAAAAAAGTTTGCAACCATGCACTTGAATGTGTACCCAGACACACTCTAAGGGAGGACCTCTGCCCTGAAGAAGGCAAGGGAGCAGGCTGTTAAAAGTCACACACAAAATCTGACTCCCAGCACACACTCACACAAGCACACATGCATCAGATCCCAGCCCTGTCCCAAGGATCTAGTGGCAGATCACATACCCTGTTCAGAGTAACAGGCTAAGGTTTACCTGGGGTCCCTAGAGGTCTCCTGTCTCCTACCATCCCCTTCCTCACCTGAAAACAGGCAGCCCAAGGACAAAATAGCCACCAGCCTCTTCTATGCCAGAGCTCAACATGTTGGGACATGTTCCTGACGGCCAGAAAGCCAATCAGAGCCACAGCCTGCTGCCCAAGCATGTTCCTGGGAAGCAGGCAGCATAGGGATGGAGGGAGGCTCAGCCTGGGGGACAAGAGTGCCCAGACCAGCCCCTTCCCCAGAGTGCGGTGGAGCAGCATGGGGTAGGGGAATGGTGAAAGGTGGAAAGCCCAAGCCTGAAGAAGGAGGATGTGAGGAAGGCTCAGTGGTGGCTGCAGAAGCTGCCTAGGAAGGGAGAGGAAGTGCTGGGAACAATGTCACCATTTCTCAGAAAGAGACTGGGGAGTCCCAAATAGGGGCAGTCAGCTTTCAGAGGAATTCACCTTCACACAGGGTCCCAAGAAGTGAGACCCCAGAGAAGAGGCGGAACAAAGATAGAACATTATTGAGCAGAGGCAGCCCTGGCTTTTTGTTTTCATTTTGTTTTGTTTTGTTTTTTGAGACAAATTCAGCAGTGGCACAATCTCAGCTCACTGCAGTCTCCGCCTCCCAGGTTCAAGCAATTCTGCCTCAGCCTCCCGAGTAGCTGGGATTACAGGCATGCACCACCATGCCCAGCTAATATTTGTATTTTTTTTGCACAAAAAGTTGGATTTATTGTTTCTGACAAGTGGCTAGTAATTTTCAGTTTGCTCATGTTCCTAGCATCACAAATCTGAAGTACAATTTTGCCTCTCAATTAAAAATATATACTGGCCGGGCTTGGTGGTTTACGCCTGTAATCCCAGCACTTTGGGAGGCCGAGGCGGGCGGATCACAGGGTCAGGAGTTTTGAGACCAGCCTGGCCAATATGGTGAAACCCCGTCTCCATTAAAAATACAAAAATCAGCTGGGCATGGTGGTGGGCACCTGTAGTCCCAGCTATTCAGGTGGCTGAGGTGGGAGAATTGCTTGAACCTAGGAGGCGGAGGTTGCAGTGAGCTGAGATCATGCCACTGCACTCCAGCCTGGGCGACACAGCGAGAGTCCGTGTCAAAAAAAAAAACATATAAATCTTTGTGTAAAATGAAAAAAAAATCAAGGCATAAAAATTTCATTGTGTTCTACATTTTTAAATATAAATTGTCTCCTTTAAAATATTTTCATCCATTCATTCAAAAAACCTTTTAACTTCAACTGTCCAATTTAAGACAGAGTGAAGACATTTTTGAGTATCTGAACTAAGCATTGTCTTGACTGAAACGAAGTAAGAACTCTATGAGAGTCCTTGTGGGCCTCCCGGTCATGCCTTTCCATAGATAGGGAACCTTATTTTTGTTGGTCATCACAACTGCTATGCCTAAATGTGCCCACTTAGGATGAGTCACAAATTCTTTCAGGAATGCCACAGATGTACATGCTCCCGCAGATCTATATTTTCCAATGTTGTTAACATCAGCCAGCTGGCAACCTACAACCTGTCTTGTATAATGTTTGAAGAGAGGCATCCTCCAGACACGGTCCCCTGTTTCAATGCTGGCCTGCAAGAGCTTGTTCCAGAGCCAGGATGAATTGGTAAAGACCCCAGTGGAACCTGACCCCAAAGCTACATCTATGACACCTGTTAAGGTGGTGGCATTGAGGATGACCTTCAGGTTAAATGTGTGCACGTAACAGAGCGCATCAGCCAGTATGAGCCTCCCCTCGGCATCAGTGTTATCAACCTGGATGGTCTTCCCGTTCCTGGCTCTACCAACATCCCCCAGCTTGTTGGCCTTGCCGCTGGGCATATTTTCACAAAGGGGGGCCAGACCTATAATATTAATGGGCAAATTGAGCTTTGCAGCAGACACAATGGCTGAGCATATAGTTGTAGCTCCTCCCATGTCGGCCCTCATGAGGTCCATATTTGCAGAAGCCTTGATGGAGATACCACCACTGTCAAAGGTAATTCCTTTCCCAACAAACAAGGGGTGGTTTGTCTGCATTGGGGCTGCCTATGTAGTGAATTTCCAAGAAGACTGAGGGCTCGTCAGATCCTTTGGCCACACTGAGGAATGATCCCATTGCCTGTTCCTCAATCCAAGACCTGGGTCTGATATGAACCTCGGTTTACTACAAGCACTTTTGAGATTCTTCTCAATAATTTCGGCAAATCTGGTTGGCATCATCTCGCTGGCTGGCGTCTCCATCATGCCAAGTTCTGCCGAGAAGCAAACAGGACTCCTTTCTGCCAGGCCTCCTGATTCCCAGTTCCATAGAGCTTCACCGACATAGCCATCTTCTTTTTTTGCTTTAGGTCATCGTATTCATAGAGACCAAGCACCGCGCCCTCCTCAGCAGCCTGAGCGTCTCTACAGGGATCCACCTCCACGGAAGAGAGCTCTGGGTCTTGAATCTGCCTGCATCCTGCTGCAACAGCAGCTCTGATGTTTTCTTTGCCTTCCTGCCAGTTTTCCTGTTCGTCGATTCTGGCTACCTTTTTGCCGAGGCCAACTAGCACCACGCTGGGGAAGTCCTGATGCAGACCATAAAAGGTTCGAGTCTTGCCTGCCTTCAGAGGTGGTCCAGATATGTTCAAAGTCTCTCTCAGCTTTCCAGCTATCAATTTATCAAGATTCTCTCCTGCACTTGTGAACTGTGGCACATCATCTTCTTTTTCTTTGGAATAGATTCCTAAAACAAGGCCCTTTGTCATGTCTGCAGCGGAGAGACCCCGGCTCCCGAAACATCTCACAGCCAGACGTCAGACAATGACTCGCCCCACCCAATGTTTGTATTTTAGTAGAGAGAGGGTTTCTCTATGTTGGTCAGGCTGGTCTCAAACCTCGACCTCAGTTGATCTGTCTGCCTCGGTCTCCCAAAGTGCTGAGATTACAAGCGTGAGCCACTGCGCCCAGCCTATTTTTATTTTTTATATATTTTTTGAGATGGAATCTTGCTCTGTTGCCCAAGCTGGAGTGCAGTGGCGTGATCTCGGCTCACTGCAACCTACACTTTCTAGGTTCAAGCGATTTTCCTGCCTCAGCCTCCCGAGTAGCTGGGATTACAGGCATGTGCCACCATGACTGGCTAATTTTTGAATTTTTAGCAGAGACGGGGGTTTTGTCATGTTTCATCATGTTAGCCAAGCTGGTCTTGAACTCCTGACCTCAAATTATCTGGCTGCTTCAGCCTCCCAAAGTGCTGAGATTACAGGTGTGAGCCACCATGCCAGGCCTATTTATTTATTTATTTATTTATTTATTTTTGAGATGGAGTTTCACTCTGTCGCCCAGGCCGGAATGCAATGGTGTGATATCAGTTCACTGCAACCTCCACCTCCCAGGTTCAAGCAATTCTCCTGCCCCAGCCTCCCAAGTAGCTGGGATTACAGGCTCCCGCCACTATGCCTGGCTAATTTTTTTATAGTTTTTAGTACAGACGGGTTTCACCATGTTGGCCAGGCTGGTCTCAAAGTCCAGAACTCAGGTGATCCGCCTGCCTCAGCCTCCCAAGTGCTGGAATTACAGGCACGAACCACCATGCCTGGCCAGGCCTATTTATTTTTATTTTTAATAATTTTTTTAAGGCTAGTTAAATGAAGCAGTGGGAGTGGAGAAGGAGCAAAGAAATCTATAACTAAAAATACAAAATTAGCTGGACATGGTGGTGCATGCCTGTAATCCCAGCTACTTGGGAAACTGAGGCAGGAGAATCACTTGAACTCGGGAGGCGGAGGTTGCAGTAAGCTGAGATTGCGCCATTGCACTCCAGCCTGGGCAACAAGAGCAAAACTCTGTCTCAAAATAAATAAATAAATAAATAAAAGAAAAGACATGTATTCTTACTGTGAGGCTCTGTTCTTCATTAAATATGATCTTAAAAGCAAAGTGCTTAGCCTGGCACATAGAAATCACTCCATGAATATTAGTTATGATGATAATTGCTGTACAAACATCCCCAGGAAAGGCATCCCTTGGAATTTAGTAATTATCTATATTTTAGTGGGTATCTTAGGTAGGTTTCCCAGAAAACACATTCTGACATAGAGTTTTGCTTGAAGGAAGTTTATTGGGGAGTGCATTCACAATCAACACTTGTCTGGATATAAAAGAAACAGAATTGGGCAGAGAGAAGAACTGGGAACCGATGGAGGCTGGAGGCCCACAGAGGCCTTGGCTGATCCCACCAGGAGCCCTGGAGCTGGGATGGTCCTGCAGAGTTCGCTGAATTGAAGCATGAGAGCTAGGCCCTTACACCCTGGGTTTCCAAACAGTCATCTAAACGGGCTGCCCCTGCAGTAGGGGAGTGCATGCCTTCGGGCAAGAGAGCTTCCTCCTCTAAGGCCAAGGAACGACTTGGCTGTAACCATCAGCAACACTCATGGCAGCCATTGTGGAGGACAAGTGCCTGACTCTTGCAGAAGCTTCTGGGTGGTACAGTGCAGAGGGAGTAAGTTGATCAGATCATTTAGGGACTAGAAGGCAGTGAGGAAATGCTGTGAACACAGGCCACCTGAGGGGTGAAGGCCTCTTCGTGCCTTTGCACAAATCTTCCTCTCTTGGTAAAATGAGTGTCCCTGACCAACTTGCCCCACCTCCACTCCATTCTTCACCTTTGAATTCCTATTGATTCTTCATAACCCAACACATGTGACTTGGGGTGAGGCCTTCTCGGGGCTCCCTCTGCTCCCAGAGCTCCCACTGAGCAAGACTCTCCACTGTGCTTTGCCCTCCTGCTTGGTTTATGTGTCTACTGAATCCTCTGAGCTGGGCACTTAGGGGGGCTGAGCCCATATTTTATTCATCTTTGTACCTTGGAGAGGCCTACCAGCTTCAGCTGGGAACTCAGTGAATGTTTATTGAAGGGTCATTTTTGGCCTGTACTGTGAGGTTAGGCTTCAGTGCTGCTGCCTCGAGCCCTCTCTTTTATTTATTCATTTGTCCATTCATTCATTCATTTGTTTTAAAAAATAATTAACACTCACTGCTCAAACCAAAAACTAGAGTATTACAAATCACTGACACTTTCTTGTGTGTTCCACCCCTACCCCAAAGTGAACACTACCTTGCATTTTATGTATAACTTTTTTTGTTTTAAATAGTTCTATCACATGTGGCCAAGACAGTAATGCTCAGCCATTTTTCCAGGTGTTCTCCAACATTTTCCAGCCCCACTTACAGTGTAGATGGGATCATGCGACTAGTCCTAGCTGATGAAATGTGAGCATAAGTGACATTTGTCTCTTTAGAGCTGAGGCCAGGTGAAATTCTCCAGCCTTTCTATCCTTCACAGTTGTGGCAAAGGTGAGGTCTCATGTCCCAGATGGTGCAATGGTGCCACTCCAACATGGTGGAGCCTCCATCAGCCTGGATGCCTGAGTGAATGCGTGGAGCAGAGTGCCCCACCAACTTCTATGGGATATGTATATAAGAAAAAAGTAACCATTTGTGTGTGAAGTCACTGAAATGTAGAGGTTATTTGATACTGAAGCATAACCTAACCTAATATTTATCCATATAGTTGTGGGTGGTTGTGGTTTGTGGAAGTCAATGTCTCCCAGTGAGGTATACCTCTGGGAATTCACACTGTTTTGTAGTTGCCTCCCCTTGAACATTTCTGGCTTGTGACTCTTTTAGCCAATAGAATGGGACAGAAGTAACCCTGTGCCCATTCCAGACCTAAGCCTTAAAAAGGTATAGTAACTTCTACTGCTTTTGTATTCTTAGGGACCTTAAGCCACCATGTAAGGAGTTTGATTACTCTGAGACCATCATGCTGTGAGAAGTCTTGTGGAGAGGTCACATGCAGGATAACCAAGGCCCACTAGCTAAGAGTTCCAGCAGATCTCCCAGCAAACAGTCAGCATCAACTTGCCAGCCATAGGAGGACCATTTTGAAAGTTGATCCCCCAGCTCCAGTTGAACCTCCCCAGGTGGAGCCACATGAAGTAGAGACAAGCCATCCCCAGTAAACCCCGACTGAATTATAGAACGTGAGCAAACAAATGATCGTGGTTGCCACTGTGTTTTAACATGATTTTTTAGGCAGCAATGCGTAACTTAAACATGATTCAACCGTTTTCCGGTTTCTATGTTATTTACTTATTTATTTTGAGACAGGGCCTCAATCTGCCGCCCAGGCTGGAGTACAGTGGTGTGATCATGGCTCACTGCAGCCTTGACCTCCCAGCCTCAAGCAATCCTCCTACCTCAGCTCCCAAGTAGCTGGAACCACATGTGCACACCACGAAGCCTGGCTAATTTTTTTTTTTTAAATAGAGGTGGTGTCTCCCTATGTTACCCAGGCGGTCTCAAACACCTGAGCTCAAATTTCAGCCTCAGCCTCCCAAAGTCTTGGGATTACAGGCATGAGCCACCATGCCCGGCCCATTTTCAGTTTTTTAAATATCCAATTATTCCTTCTCCTATCAATGGGTTTGGGTTATCGCCAATTTTTGTTATTATACATAGGGCTACTGTAAGTATTTTTATCCATGTTTCTAGGGCACATGTGCAAGAGTTTCTGGCTATATACCTAGGAGTCGAGTTGCCCCATAATCACTCTGTCAGGAGAAGCATGATTGAAGAAGTAGCCACACCAGGTATCTGGGCCTCACTGTCTATCCGTGTCTTTTAGGATTATTGGAACAAGTCTAAAGCCCTGAACACATATTGAGGATTATCATTGCTTGCATTTTTGTGTAGAAACAAAAAGTAATCCATAGGAATGAAGCCCTAATGGAAGAATTTCAACGATTGTGACACCTGAGAATAGACATTTGGCAGCAAAGGGAGCTGCCCACAGATTCTGAATTCAGTCCTGTGAGCTGCCTTCAAAGCTCCCAAGACACCCCCTCCAGGTCCCTTAGCTCACAACAGCCTTCTGGATGATCCCAAAATAATAGGAATTGGGCACTTTGATTTTTTTTTCTTCCCTAACATATTTTTTAAACCCCTCCCAAGAAAAAGCCTCAGCATAGGCTGAGGGGCTTGGGTTCAGGGCCTCTGATTGCACAGCAGTGTGGAATCTCAGTGACATCGGGTTTCAGATCCATTCTCTCACTCCTCACCATCCACATGCTCCTCCCTCCCCCAACCAGGGCAGGGGTATTAGACGCTTATACAGACAGAGAAATGGAGACCCTAGGAAGTGCTGGCTTCGGCTAAGGGGACACAGACCAGGGTCAGGGCAGATCCGGGGCTCTGGCTGTGGCCGCAGCCCTTCTGCTCCCCCTCCCATCAGCTGCTTGTCCTTGCCTTTGCTTCCCTAGGGTGGCTCTAAGTGTCATCTGTAATTGTAATGCTATCAGGGCCACTGTGGAATGCAACAGCTGCAAGCCCCAAATGCTAGTGGCCACACTAGAGCCAAGTTCAGAGCCAGGGAGGAGATGTCACTCCCTCTTCCCTATCCTCAGTGGTTTCTAACAACCCTGTATCTGCTGGGAGGAATCATTGCTGATGTCTCCTCCTACACCCATCCTAGCAGCTTAGGACTGGACTTATGAAGAAAAGTCAGGGTGTGTGATAGGACGACACTAGCTCCTGTAATAAATAAACTCTCACATTTCAGTGACAAGCCAAATACAAGTTTATTTCTCACTCACAGATGAATCCAATAGAGGTGTTCTGGTGGGCAGGTGGCTGCCCTCCGTGTGGTGATTCAGGCTCTTAGGTTCTTTCCACCATGTGGCTCCACCATTCCCTGGGGCCTCATGATCTCTGACTGCAGCTGGAGGTAGGGGAAAGTGCCAAAGAAGCCACATGCATTTCTTCACACCAGGCTCAGAAGGGACCAGCATCATCTCCCACCCACGTTCCATTGGTGAGAACTTGGATGCACCCCCGGATGCACAGGTCAATGTAGTCCCCAGAGGGCCGCACAGATTTGTGATGACCCACTAGCCATCTCCATCAAAGCTGGGAGCACGGCAGACAGGACTCCTTCCTCTCCCCCATCTTCCGGTAAGAGGGTCTTTTCCTACTGAGTCTCTGGGTGCGGCCACAAGAATAAGAAGAATGCCACCTGTGCAGAGCATGAACTTAGACCTCAATATCTTCATGTCTAAAACGGGTGCTTTCATAGCTATAATCTTACCATTCTCTGGAGAGATTGAGAAAAATGAGGTAGGCATGATCCTCTTCAGTTCCCAAAGGAGGAAACCAGGCCACAAAGAGACAGTGAGACTAGCCTAAAGTTACGCAGCAGGACCCAATTTCCTCCTTCTGGTACACAGCTTTTCCTTTTTCTTTTTAAACTAGCCAACATCAAAGTCTGGGGCCACACACTGCCTCACTCCTGTAATCCCAGCACTTTGAGAGGCCGAGGCACGGGGATCACTTGAGCCCAGGAGTTAGAGACCAGCCTGGGCAACATGGTGAAAACCCGTCTCTACAAAAAAATACAAAAATTAGCCAGGTGTGGTGGTACACGCCTGTGGTCCCAGCTACTGGGGAGGCTAAGGTAGGAGCCCAGGAGGTCGAAACTGCAGTGAGCCAAGATTATGCCACTGCACTCCAGTCTGGGCAGCAGAGTGAGACCCAGTCTCAAAAAAAAAAAAAAAAAAAAAAAGGAGGGACACAGGAAACAGTGGCAATGGCTGCCTCTGGAGAGAGGAGCAGGTCCATTGTGTTACCCCCTCCAGGGCACCATTAGGAAGCCTGGGTGGACAGCACCCACCAGTGGAGTTGTGCTGTGCACAGCCTGTCTGTCTTGGGGTGTAAAGTAGGCTTATTCTTCTTAATATATATTTTAAAATCGTTAATACCATCTTAGATAATAATTAACACAATTAAAATACATATTCCAAGTGCCAGCCCTATCTCAACCCACTGAATTAAAATTGGATAAGGGTCTGCCGGATGCACAAGTGTACAGATATTTTGAAAAAATCTCCCCAGTAATTGAAAGCTCCCCACCCTCCATCCTCAAGGCTTGGGAAGCCTGATTTAGTCTCTCCTTGCACAGGCCCCTCTATCTCACTTCTAGAAGTCTCAACGGACCCTTTAACCCCTGGGAGACTGAGTGAACTAGGAATAGATTCTGCCACTGAACAGGGAGGAGGGAAGGAAGGAGTGAGCCAGGGTTTGGGGTAGAAAAGCTCATGGCTGAGTGAGCAGGAGGCCAGTTTTGCCTCCTGGGCAGTCGGGGCCTCCCACTTCCCTGCAGCCCTGAAACACCCTCCCCACACCCGTGCATCGCCTCGCATCAGCAACTCTGGCCGGCAGAGCTCCCGCTGGCCTTGCCCGGGCTTGTCTTTTGTTGCATTGTTGCATCATCATGCGGCCTTGCAGGGTGCCAGAAGAGTGAGCCACCCACTCACCACTGGAAGAAAACAGCTAATTATATCACCAAGAGACCCAGGGCATATGGTCACTCTCAGCTGGCCCAGCCTGTTTCTACTTGCTTTGCATGATTGTTCTGGATTTTTCAAAATAATAATAACTACCAACCAGGAAAAAAAAAATCACCCCTGACTGTGGAGCGTGCTGCTGAAGTAGGAGCTTTAGTCTGCCTGCTGCTCTAGGAGAGACCTACACAGCCCCCTGAGCTCAGAAAACAAAAAGCCAGACTCCCAGACTAGGGTTCAATAGACAAGTGGCTCTGAGAACAGAATACACTGGAATCAGCAGAATCCAAAAGACAAGCATTGCTTTGACAGCATCACAGTAATTTATTTTTTCCAAAATCTTTAAAATTCTATTTGTAGTTTAGTCAAAAGTGCAGTGTTTTGTTTGTCCATAGTTTCCTGTATTTATTTTTTCAGTAGATAATACATTCACATGGTCCACAGTCAAAAGATGCAAAAGGCTATTCAGTGAAAACTCTCCCACCTACCCCTACCCTCCAGCTACCCATTTTCTTCCCAGAGGCTGTGGCTGGTGGCTTGTGTCCCCTTCCCAGAGATAGTCTAAGAACATCCAGGTCCTTCAGCTGAAACCCTTGGGCACAGATGGGTTGCAGAATCTAGAACTTTTCCCATTTTAGACAGGTAATAAAGTGCATACAGCCTGTATTCCACAACACCAGCGGGCTCCGCCCAGGGTGAGCAGTCATCCCAGTTTGCCCCAGACTGTTCCAGTTCCATGTCCAGGGAACCCCTTCAATACCAGGCAAACCAAGACAGTAGGTCCCGCTAGCTGTGGGCTGTAATGTATTCACACTAACAGGGACAATTAAAAACTGCAAACGGCTTCACATCCTTTTAGCTCTGGTTTTGCTACCAAATAAATTTGCCACAAACCAAAGAAAAAGTTTTGGTTTCCAGAGCCTTTTGGATTTGGGAATTGTGGATGAGGGGCTGGGGACCTATACGCAATATACATATATATTTTTAATCTGCTTGAATGGAAACACAGTGTTGGGCACATTGTTTTTGCACTCAATTTATCTTAGTGGCTTTCCACATCAGTACATAGAAATCCTGCCCTTTCCTTTTTACTGCTGCGTTGGACTTCAACACACGGGTGAACATTTAGGATGTCTCTAGTTTTCTGTTATTACAAACACACATAGTTTTACATGCAGCTAACAACATGGGGAGGGGGCAGAGGAGGAATGGAATCATTCTTTTTTTTTTATATTGGAGATGGAGTCTCACTCTGTTGCTCAGGCTGGAGTGTAGTGGTGGGAACTTGGCTCACTGCAGCTGCCACCTCCCAGGCTCAAGCAATTCTCCTGCCTCAGCCTCCCGAGTAGCTGGGATTACAGGTGTCTGCTACCACACCCAGCTAAAGTTTCTATATTTTTAGTAGAAATGGAGTTTCACCATGTTGGACAGGCTGGTCTCGAACTCCTGACCTCAGGTGATCCACCCGCCTCAGCCTCCCAAAGTGCTGGGATTACAGGCGTGAGCCACTGTACCCAGCCAGGGATCTTCATTCCTAATGTTTGTTTATGACTGAAAGTTTATGTCCAAGCCTGCTCAGAAGTTGCGGGGCAGAAACAAGACCTACTGAGGTCTCCCAGACCAGCTGCCCCGCCCATCCACCTACATCACGAAGAGTCACTCCCATTCAGAATGATTTTTCCAAACAAGAAGACAACTTACATTCAGACCTACTGTATTAGTCGGGGTTCTCCAGAGAAACAGAACCAATACAAGAATATATTCAGATAGATATAGACATAGATAGATAGATGATAGATAGATAGATATAGATAGATAGATAGATAGATAGATAGATAGATAGATTCCTCAATTTTATGATAAAGTAAAAAAATCATAAGCTGAACCATCATAAGTCAGACACTATCTATATATCTATATACAGGCTCACGTGGGCAAAAAATACCACCCAGGGTGGGTCTCTGGTGACTAGATCCAGTTAATGAAAGGGGCTAGATTTCAGCTGATGGGGCCGTGGAAATCTGAATTGGGAGCCCCCTTCCTAAAACCAAGAGAAGATCCATCCATGTGTGGTGGGGCTGAAGTTTATGCAATGATAGAGGCCTTCTTCACGATAAAGAAGGCAATTATAATACTAGGCACCCCTATGCAAATGAGAGTCCTAGAAGCCTCCTTTCATCGGTTTCACCATCAACCCACCTCTGTGTGTGGCTGAATAAAGATCAGGGAAGTAGCGGTCTCTGGGGGGCAGGTGTGACACCTGGGGGGCCACAGTTCTAAAACTTGAAGGACCAGAATAACCCGGGTTGAAGGAGGACACAGGAGAGGCAAGATAGAGAGAGAATGGGGCCATCCTGCAGTGCCCACCACAACCATCTATGCATCCTGGACCCCAGGCTGGCACTATACAGGGTGCTGTGTGATTCCTCACCCTCATTCTCTGCCTCCACCAAGAGTAATAGGCTGGGCGTGGTGGCTCACGCCTGTAATCCCACCACTTTGGGAGGCCGAGGCAGGCAGATCACTTGAGGTCAGGAGTCCAAGACCAGTCTGGCCAACAAGGCGAAACCCTGTCTCTACTAAAAATACAAAAACTAGCTGGGCGTAGCGGTGGGCACCTGTAATCCCACCTACTCGGGAGGCTGAGACAGGACAATCGCTTGGACTCCGGAGGCAGAGGTTGCAGTGAGCTGGGATCGTGCCACTACACTCCAGTCTGGGCGACAGAGCAAGACTCTGCATCAAAAAAAAAAAAAAAAGAAAGAGTAATAATAAAAATGAAAGTAGTTCACACTTACAGAGGCCCGGTTCTAAGTAATTGATCCATAGTTACTTGGTTAATTTTCACCATTACTCATTTCAGGAATGAGGCACCATTACTTTTATCCCCATTTTACAGATTAGGAAACTGAGGTAGAGATAGAGATGAAACCACTTCTCAAGCCAGACAGAAACAGAGCAAGGATTTGAACCCAGACAGGCTGGCTCCAGAGGCAAAGCTCTTAACCACTAATGACAATAACCACTGACACTCAGGTTGTGATTATCTTATACCAGTTGCTCTTCTGAGTGTTCACATGTATCAGCTCAACTAATCCTTACAGGTACTGTTATTACCCCCATTTTACAGATGAGGCAACTAAAACACAGAAAGGTCAAGCCATTTGCCCAGGCCACACAGGTACAGAAGAAGGATTTGAAACCAGGCAGTCTAGTTCCAGAGTCCACGTCCTTCTGCACTGAACTGTACCTCTGTGCCATGACTAGAGCTAAGAGCAACAATGACTATGGCTTCCAGCCTCCACATCACATGTGGTGTCAACACTGGAGAATTTAATAAGCACTCAATAAATAATCAATGAATCCTCCTCTGAAACAACCCTTTTCATGATATTAAAAAAATCATATTCCAAGTTCATTGAAGAAAATCTGAAAACTATAGAAAGGCTCCAAGAAGAAATGCAAGTCACCCTTGATACAGCAGGGATAAGCACCGCTAATGTTTTGGTGTCTTTCCAGCTATTGTTACAAAATAGGGATCCTACTCTATGTTCTGTTTTTTCTTCACTTATCAACAGATCACAAACATTTTCCCATGCCATGACATTTTTTTCCCTCAGCTTCCACAGAGGAGTGCTCTGTGATTGCCTACAAACCAGAATGTCCCCCACAAATAGCCCCCTCCTCAGGCACAGACCCCTACTCCCCAAAATATGCCCATCCTATACGCTCAGCCCTTTTTTACTTCCTGTCATCTCTGGAAAGCTCGTGTAATCCTTCTGCCTTCCTTCTTAGACTCAGGGTCTCCTCCACTCCTGCCAAGGACATGTCCCATCCTTCTCAACACCCTCTACCTCTTCTATCATGTTTCCCCCTCACTAAATCACTGACCCTTCTCACACCCTCCCTCACCCAGGCTCAGAACTATTCTATCCTGTGCCCCATTCCCACAGGTCTTGCTAGAGACAATCTAATTCCATCAGCAAGCTGGCATTAGGCAATGTCTGTTGCAATGCACGGAGTGACAGGCAAGACAATGCCAGTGAAGGTGCTGGAGGCTGCAGCGTGGGAGGCCTTCCCAGGGACACAGGTGCACTTTGAACATGGGTCTTTGAGGTACGAAGCCTTAATCTAAAAGGGGACTCTCCTGGTATCATTTCAGGCTACCAGGCAGGGCTTGCAAGTGCTATTTTGGTGCAGGGAGCTCTTTTGATGTACCTTAAACCCCAACAGGGAGGCGGAGGCCTAATCCACCCCTAGGGTGGGGCAGCCTTGGCGCCTTGCCCCATTAGGAGGGAATGAAAGGCTTTTGAAGGTGGTAGCTCAAGACGGGTGGCTTCTTGATTCCAACCACGGTGTCTCAGCCAGGATGGGGAATAAAGGGGGTTGTGCAGACAGCTGACAAGAAAGGAGGAATCTGGGTAGGGGAAGCAGGGGGTTGGGACTCCTCCCAGACCTGATCTGTCTGACCTGGACTTCTCCGGCATCGTTGTCATAACAGCACCCATGCTCACATGTTTTTGTGAGGATCAGATAAGATAAGTTCAGTAAAAGTGCTTTGCCAAGGGTAAAACCCCAAAGTCAGGTGGGGTTAGGCCTCTCTGCTTCTTTCCTTTTTTTGGAAGGTGTTGACAGCTCCTCATTGTTCTTAAGGCGTTTCCTCCCTGAAACACATTTCACCCTCTAGACAGGAGGTGGGGGACTTGGTGCTCAGTGAGGCACACCTGGGTTCCCTTAGCTCTGGGCCACTGCAGCTCCCGTCTCTATTCCCCCACAGCAGCTTTTGTGTTTTTTGAGACACAAAAACAGGTTTTGTGTTTTTTGAGACACAAAAACAGGTTTTGTGTTTTTTGAGACAGAGTCCTGTTCTGTGGCCCAGGCTGGAGTGCAATGGTGCGATCTCGGCTCACTGCAACCTCCCCCTCCCAGGTTCAAGCGATTCTCCTGCCTCACCCCCAGAGTAGATGGGATTCCAGGCATGCACCACCATGCCCAGCTAATTTTTGTATTTTTGGTAGAGATGGGGTTTTACTATGTTGGCCAGGCTGGTCTCAAAGTCCTGACCTCAGGTGATCCACCCGCCTCAGCCTCCCAAAGTGCTGGGATTACAGGCATGAGCCACTGCGCCCGGCAGCAGCTCAGGTTTTATAACTGCTGTTTACTGGGGTCCCAGGCATAATTCATCTAAACAGTGCATAGGGTGACTAACTGTTCGGGATAGCACAGAATTGAGGGGCTTCCAAGGACACAGGACTTTCAATGCTAAAACCGAGGCAGTCCTGGGCACACAGGGACGGTTGGTCATTCTAGGTGTACGTAGGGGTGTGTAGGTCAGATGTGGCTGTGATTTTGTTTGGCGTGGTACATATAAGTAGTGTGTGCTGAGGTGTGGTTACACATGTGATTATTCATGTTTGGCATAGAGGGTTTAGTGTGGATCTGGTGGCACATTTGGATTTGTGTGCTGGGTTTACGTTGCTATGTATGTGTCCATGTTGTTTGTAAGATGCATGCATGCGTTAGGGCTTGTATATATAGTGTGTTGGATTTAGCGTATATGGGTAACCTTCGTACGCATGCCATTTGTGTGCGATGAATGTGTTTTTTCAGTAGTGGTGTAAATGTATGTTTTGTATTTGGTGTAGCGTGGAATGTACATGTCGTTCGTGTGAGGAGGGAATAATGCCCGTGGTGTATATGTGTCTGGTGTGAAACTCGGTATGTGGGTGCTAGTGACTCGTGTAGTCTCTAGCCTAATGCAGGCGTTTGTAGTGTGTGCATGTATAAGCACTAATGTGTGTATTGTGCGTGCTGTGTTTGGTGTGTCAAGGGACATATTCGTGTCATTGGTGAGCAGAGTTGAGTGTTGTGTATATATTGTGAGTTGTGTTTGGTGTGGAGGCTGAGATGTGTGTGTCATTTGCGTGCAGATGCGTTTGTGCGACGCTTTGCGCATGCTGTGTGTGCCGCCAGCAAGATGTCGGGGTGTGCGGTGGTGCGTGGCCTTTGTTGGGCTCAGAGAGACTTGTGTCATTTGCGTGTTGTGTGTGGAGGTGAGTGCTAGTGTATCTGTGCCGGGCGTGAGGTGTCCGAGTCTGCACGCTACGCACGTGTGTGGGTTGCGCAGCGAGACGCTGAGGGCGGAGGCGCGGCTGGGGCCCAGAAGGTGTGACCTCAGGCGGTGTGACCTGGAGGGAGTCCGGCGCCGGAGCTAGCGCGCCGCGGGAGGCGGGGCATTCTGGGAAGCGGCCACGCCCACCGAGGGGGAGGCGGGGGCCCGGGGACCCCGCCGCGGCCTCGCTAAGGTCGCTGCCTGCCTCCTGAGCTCCGGCGGCTGTTTACCTCTTACTACTTAATAGTGACTCCTAACCAAGCAGGGAACTATTGGGAATAAAAATGAAGACATGAGGCCGGGCGCGGTGGCTCACGCCTGTAATCCCAGCACTATAGGAGGCCGAGGCGGGTAAGTCATGAGGTCAGGAGTTCGAGACCAGCCTGGCCAACATGGTGAAACCTCGTCTCTACTAAAAATACAAAAAAGTAGCTGGGTGTAGTGGCGGGCGCCTGTAATCCCAGCTACTCGGGAGGCTGAGGCAGGAAAATCGCTTGAACCTGGGAGGCAGAGGTTGCAGTGAGCTGAGATCGCGCCATTGCGCTCCAGCTGGGCAACAAGAATGAAACTCAGTCTAAAAAAAAAAGATTGTGGCTCCTGTCGTCGGTGTATTTCCTCGTTTCATCCTCCCAGCCCACCTAGATGGGAGTCGTTATCCCCCCCGCACCGCTGAGTTCCCCGGGGGTCCCGGAAGTGAGGGAGCCCGCCCCACCAGGGTCTCGAACACCCCGCTGGTTGCCCGCGAATTGACAGGAGAAAAACACCGCGGGGAAACCGAGCTCCCTGGATAGCGGGACCCTGAGGGTCCCCCCAAAACCTGTCAAAATGTGCTCGCAGAAATCTTTCCCCAGAGACCTTTCTGAATTTCTCACCAAGGCTGGAAGAATGAGGGTGTTAGGTAAGCTTGTAAGGTATAATATGATGCTTCCAAGAGGTATGTAGTTGAGTTAGGACAGTAAAGTAGTGAATTGTCCAAAATTAATACTTTTTTTGGATTGAGGGATTAACATCGCTTTTAAAACTCCAAATGCTCATACTTCTGATTTGCTTCTGGTAGGATCTACCTCCTCCTCCACCTCTACCTTCTTCCTTCCATCCTTCCTCCTTCTGACATATTTTCATGTGTATTTGATCTATTAGGTTGAATCGTATGAAATTGCCCTTTATGTAGATCAAAGCTGATCAAATACTTGAAATTTCATTTGTCCAACCTAATGCATATTGAAAGCTCTTTTTAGATACATGAGCACTCACCTCCACACACAACACACAAATGACACTCATCTCTCCACGCCCAACAAAGCCCACACACCACTGCACACCCCATCACATCTTGCTGGCCGCACACGGAGCATGCGTAAAACATGGCACAAACGCATCTGCATGCAAATGAAACATGCAGGGGAATTGTTTGTGTTTGAAGAGAGTTGCAAAAATCCTGAGCATCACACTGATTGGAGCAGTTTGCACTTACTCACGGCTAGAGGGGTGGCATGTGGTGTGCTGGAGCCTGCTAGTACTGGCTCACCAGGCAATTGTTAAATATTTGGGAACTTTGCCCAGCCAGTTGTTAAACCACTGGTAGCTTGACATTGTCCATGAGGGAGTATTTACAGCATGGAAACTTGGGCTTCCCTCCCCATCCTCCTGGGAGCTGGTTTACCAGCACACTACTGGTTGTTTGGCTCATATGAGGCCACATTAAGGCTCAATGAAATCAGTTTCCTCAGAACCACATAAATCCCCAAGTACAAATTGAGAGTTGTGGGAAGAGTGGAAGGGATGCTGGGGAGGTGTCTTAATCGATTCAGGCTGCTATAACAAAGTACCATAGATTGAGTGACTTATAAGCAACAGAAATGTATTTCTCATAGTTCTGGGGACTGCAAGTCCAAGATGGGGGTGCCAGCATGGTTGGGTTCTGCCGAGGGCCCTCTTCTGGGTTGCAGTCTTGTTATATCCTCATATGAAAGAAAGAGAGAGTCCAAGAGTTCCCTGGGATCCCTTTTATAAGGGCATTAATCCCATTCATGAGGGCTCCTTCCTCGTGACTTTATTACCTCCCAAAGGCCCAACCTCCCCACCTCCTTACACTATCACATTAGGGGTTAGGATTTCAACATATGAATGTTTGGGAGGACACAAATATTCAACCCATTACAGGAGGCAACCAACAAGTTCAGTGGTTGCAGGAGAAAACATTGGAAATTTGGGAATGAACTATGTCAGTTCATAACTGTAGCACTTTGGTTAATATTTATTAAACATATACCAGGCACAATTTGAAGCACTTTATATATGTTAGCTCATTTGATCACCACAATAACCTTATGAGGTGGATATCATTCATATCCCCATTTTACAAATGGAGAAACTGAGGCTCAGGTAACTTGGCCAAGGTTATACAACTAGTAAGTAGTAGAGCTTGGCTTTGACCCCAAGCTATGTAACTCCAGGGTGCATGCTCTTGACTACTATGATATGCTGCCTGTATTATATCTTTTAGGTTAGGCTGCAGAAACAACCCCAAAATCTGTGTCTTAAAATAATAAAGGTTTGTCCTTGTTCATATTACCTGTTAGCTGTGTGTCAGCTGTGGTTATGCTTGACCTGTCTTGTTCTGAGACCCAGGCTGAAGGAACAGCCCCTATCATGGTATTTCCCCAGAGAAAAGACCAATTCCAGTAGCAGGTGATGAATCTGAGGAGTCAAGTAATGTATGGCATACAGTATTTTTTTATCACATTCCATTGTTGAAAGCACATCACATGGCCGAGCTTGACTCAGTTGGGGCTGAGGAATAGATTCCTCCTCCTCCTCCCAGACACTGCAAGTCACATGGCAACCTGTTTGGTAGTGAATAATTGGGAACTGTTTCAGGATAGGTTCCCCAGAAGTAGACCCTGAGTCAAGGACTGTGGGCAAGTGATTTATTAAGGAAGTGTTCCTAGGAGAATCCATAAAAGGAGTTTGAAGAGCAGGACAGAGGAGAAGATGAAGCCAAGAAAGGCTATAATTTCAGGCAAAGTCCTGGGCTCAGCCTGCCTGGAGTTTAAATTATACCTCAGAGTTTATCTCAAGGCAAGGAAGCTGGGCTTTCATGTTTCCACAGCTGTCAAATTGGTTAAGTACTTAAGATGGGCTAAGTACTGCTCTAAGGGGACATAAGCAACTAGTTTCTGAACCTGGGTGAAGCAGTTCCAGTAGCCCTGGAGTAATCCTCCAAAAAGAGTCACAGGTGCATGGCTCTTAGAAACAAAATCACACAGAAACTGGGAGAGAGAATGGAAGCTGAGAGATCTGAAAAGATCTGGGCAGAGCACCAATAGTGCCTCTTTTTATACTGTCTTATTTTAGCATTAAAGGTAAGACATTATTTCTCCCATAGTTAATTGCATGTCTTTGATGCTAGGCAGAGGGGCCAGGGTGCACTCCCGTTGGAACGACAGGCAACAAAGAGTCATTACAAGTTTTTCAGTAACCCAGTATAGTATTTACTGGGCAGATGTGTCTAACACAAATCTTTCCAAAGTGAAGAAAGACACAAGCCCTACTGCTGTGCAATTCTGGCAGTAACCACCTGGAGTTAATGCAGACTCCACCGGTTAAGCGCGCAGTCCCCAGTAAGACTGCTCTACAAAGATGTCAGCTGCAAGATCAGGGGTCCTGAGGCCAATGACACTTCTCATGAACTGGCTACCAATTCAAGGGTCCCACAACCCCCTCAGCTTCCATAATTTGCTGAGATAATTCACAGAATTCACAAAAGTGCTACATTTACAATTGCAGTTTTATTATAAGGATACAATCAGGGCCAGCCAAATGAAGAGAAACATAGGGTGAGGTTGGGGAGCATCCCAAACATGGAGCTTCCATGCCCCCTCCCTGTGAAATCAGGACATGTTGCTTTTCTTTTCTTTCTTTTTTTTTTTTTTTTTTGAGACGGAGTCTCACTCTCGCTCAGGCTGGAGTGCAGTGGTGCGATCTCGGCTCACTGCAACATCCGCCTCCTGGGTTCAAGTGATTCTCCTGCCTCAGCCTCCTGAGTAGCTGGGACTACAGGTTCGCGCCACCATGCCTGGCTAATTTTAGTATTTTTTAAGTAGAGACGGGGTTTCACCATCTTGGCCAGGCTGGTCTCAAACTCTTGACCTCAGGTGATCCACCCACCTCGGCCTCCCAAAGTGCTGGGATTACAGGCGTGAGCCACTGCACCTGGCCAACATGTTGCTTTTCTAGCACATTGTTGTGTTGGCTAACCAGGAGATTCACCCGAGCTTTGGGTATCCAGGGTTTTGAGGTTTCATTATGTATGCATAATTGATTAAATCATTGGTCATGAGATTGAACTCAATCTCCAGCCTACCTCCTTTCCCTGAAGGAGGTTGGGCTGATATCACATGGCTCAAATCTCCAACCCTGTAACCACATAGTTGGTCATTCTGGTGTGACCAGCTCTTACCGTGAGTCATCTCATTAGCATAAATCCAGATGTGGTCTGAGGGTCCCACCATTATTAACCAAGACATTTCTATTTCTTCAGAAATTCCAAGAGTTTAGAAGCTCCTTCCCGGGAAAACCAGACAAATTCTTTATTATAGAACATGTATCATCAGAATGAAGAATCATATTGAGCCCTGAGCAGAATCATTTTTCTAATTCCACAGGTAGACACACATATATGAGCAAATGCAGTACACCAAAGAGAAAAAGAAAAATCTTACATGCCTCTGGGGAAATAAGATGATGACCTACAAAGGAACTCAAATATAGTAACAACAGACTTATCTTCAATATCAATAGAGGCTGGAAGATGATGGAATGATATCTTTTTTTGTTTTTTAGACAGAGTCTTGCTCTGTCACCCAGGCTGGAGTGCAGTGCTATGATCGCAGCTCGCTGCAACCTCCACCTCCTGGGTTCAAGTGATTCTCCTGCCTCAGCCTCCGAGTAGCTGGGATTACAGATGTGTGCCACCACGCCCGACTAATTTTTGTATTTTTAGTAGAGATGGGGTTTCACCATGTTGGCCAGGCTGGTCTTGAACTCCTGACCTCAGGTGACCCGCCCACCTTGTACTCCCAAAGTGCTGGGATTACAGGCGTGAGCCACCGCGCCTGGGCTGGAATGATGTCTTAAAAAGATCTATAAGGTAGGTTGCTCTTTCTCATTGGAAGGTAAAACATAAAATACCTATTGGATACTGTAGTAATATTTGTCTATCATTATAAAGGAAAGTTAATCTCATGTCATTGAAGTAATCCATTTAAAACCCAAAACATTATTTTAATAATTTCTGATGTAAATCATTCCAAAATATATCACCCCATGCTTAACTTCCTAACAGAAGACTCAGGTTCAACATTCTTTGCTGTTGAATAGTGAGAGTTTCAGGCGTTACCGAGGTCAGCTAGGCAGCTTGCACCTGCACTAAGTGTGTCTGCGCTCTGTGTGTCACACATCCTTTTTAGAGTTCTGTCTCCTCTCTGCAGCAGCAGCTTTATCAGCCTCTTAATCTTCTGCTACATTTTATATGCAGTTGTCTGCATGTGGGCCAGGGGCTTTCTCCACTCTCTCCATCCTCCTAACATCTGTAGCTCATTAGCTATAAGTGGCAGATTATATTTTCCAAAAACAAGCACTGCAATATCTCCCATCCAACATGCAACGTAATGTTAACACTCCACCCATCATTTATGCTCTCTCCTCTTAAATCGGGTATCTTCCAAGGCTGAGTCATAAAAGGTGATATGGTTTCCACCCAGTCCTCTAGGAATGCTTATTCTTGGAACCCAATTACCATGCCACAAGGAAGGGGAGAAACCACATGGAGAGACCATGTGTAGGTGTCTGGCGGACAGCCCCAGCCAGGGCCCCTTTCAGCCAGCACCAGTCCTCAAATGGGAGCAAGGGAGTGAGTGATTGAGGCTTCTGTGATTCCACCCTAGCCTTTGAATTCCCCTGCTGATGCCAAGTGGAGCAGAAACAAGCTGTCTCTACCAAGCCTTGCCCCAAGTATTTATGAGCAAAAGAAGTGATGGTTGTTATCTAAGCCTCCAAGTTTGAGGTGGTATCATTCACAACAATAGATAACTATATGACACCACTTTTTACTGTGCTTAAAAGCTGCTCCAGGGCTGGGAGGGGTGGCTCATGTCTATAATCCCAGCACTTTGGGAGGCCAAAGTGGGAGGATCACTTGAGGTCAGGAGTTTGAGACCAGCTAGCCAACATAGTGAAACCTGGTCTCTACTAAAAGTACAAAAAGTTAGCCAGGCATGGTGGCAGGTACCTGTAATCCCAGCTACTTGGAAGGCTTAAGGCAGGATAATTGCTTGAACCCGGGAGGCAGAGGTTGCGGTGAGCCAAGATCACACCATTGCACTCCAGCCTGGGCAACACTCTGTCTCAAAAAAAAAAAAAAGCTGCTCCATGTGACACGTTGGTTGGAGTCCTTTGGGAACTCTTAACCCAGAGGTTCCTTCGTCAATTGTAAAGACGTTCAAGCCTTGTAAATTATTTCAAGTTTCCTCCTACTCTAGACGAAGCCTCTTTGGTTTCAAGGAAAAAAAGAAAGAAGAAAAGAAAAAAAATTAGTATTCTGTGGTGGTGCATGCCTGTAATCCCAGCTACTTGGGAGGCTGAGGCAGGAGAATCACTGGAACCCGGGAGGTAGAGATTGCAGTAGCTGAGATCATGCCACTGCACTCCAGCCTAGGCGACAGAGCAAGACTCCATCTCAAAAAATTAAAAAAAGGAAAAAAAGAAACCCATCCACTGTATCTCAGGAAAAGGGGGTTTTAGGCTTTATGGAAGGATTCAGAGGGGCTCATGGAAATCGAAGAACAGCAACTTCTGCACAGCATGGCCTCATGGCAATTGTTGTAGATATATATATACACACACACACTATACACACACACATATATATGTATATATGCATACACACATACACACATATATATACACACACATACAAGTATTTATAACTTTTCTGTTACTTTCTGCACATATACTCTATTCTTTTCTCATTTCATAGGCATAGGCTTGGTTTTTTAATTCATCAGTTCACTGGTTCATTAAGCCTTTTTCTACTTTCTAGTTCCCTATGTACATCACAGCCTATGATACAGGTGCCACTACTGATCAGTGCCTGGTTCCAAAATTCCCGAAAAGATGTCTAATTAATACAGCTCCTCTTTGCTAAGCAAGGTCCCATAAAGCACAAGTAGCTGGACTAATTACACCTGAACTGACCTTGGTCAGGTGTCCATCACAGAGCAATCAACTGGGGCCCTGGAGGGCCCTTTTGGAAGAGAAAAGTCCCCTAGAAGGGATTTGGGCAGGACATGCAGTGACTGACATTTTCAGGACACCTCCCCATTAAGGCTGTTTACTCCTCCACACCAGAAAATGAAAGCTGAGAGGGCACAAGTGTGACCTCCAGATAATAGCAGGACACAATCAGGAACTGCCAACCCAGGGGAGGATCTGGAGCAAGGGCGGATGAAGGGGTACCATGTCTGGCAGCAGATGGTGGTACCAGTAGGTAAGGAGATGAGCCTAAAGGCAAAAAGTCCCCCAAGCAACCCCTGCTGTCGATTTAGAGAGAACTGTACTAAGACTCGCAGATAACGTTTCACTCTTTAAGGCTTCATGGTGGGCCAGGCGCGGTGGTTCACACTTGTAATCCCAGCACTTTGGGAGGCCAAGGCAGGTGGATCACAAGGTCAGGAGTTCGAGACCAACCTGGCCAACATAGTGAAACCCTGTCTCTACTAAAAATACAAAAATAAGCCAGGCATGGTGGTGCGCGCCTGTAATCCCAGCTACTTGGGAGGCTGAGGCAAGAGAATTGCTTGAATCCGGGAGGCAGAGGTTGCAGTGAGCCGAGATCTCGCCACTGGACTCCAGCCTGGATGGCAGAGCAAGACTCTGTCTCACAAAAAAAAAAAAAAAAAAAAAAGGCTTCATGGTGTCCTAGATACAAAATTGCTGGAGTCCAACAGGCAAGGCTCTATGAGCTTTGATTTCTTCATCTGTAAAATGAAGATAATAGTACCGACTGGCTGGATGTGATGGCTCAAGGCTGTAATCCTAGCACTTTGAAAGGCCGAGGCGAGTGGATCACCTGAGGTCAAGAGTTCGAGACCAGCCTGGCCAACATGGTGAAACCCCGTCTCTACTAAAAATACAAAAATTAGCCAGGCATGGTGGTGGGCGCCTGTAGTTCCAGCTACTTGGGAGGCCGAGGCAGGAGAATTGCTTGAACCTGGGAGACGGAGGTTGCAGTGAGCTGAGATTGTGCCACTGCACTTCAGCCTGGGTGACAGAGTAAGACTCTGTCTCAAAAAAAATAAAAAGTACCAACCTTGCAGGGCAAGGGTGAGAATTAAATGCAATAACTCTGTCCAAAGGTTTAACACAGGCTCATGTTTATCACAGCTGCTCGCTAAACATTTGTGAACTCCCTTTCTTCTTCTACTGGGGAGTCAGAGCTCCCCCTTTCAGGTTGTGAAATGGGCTGGGACAAAGATCGCAGAAGCTTTTTGACTGGAGGTCAAAATTTCAATTTTCAATCCCTAAAAATCTTCAGGGGCTGGGCACAGTGGCTCATGCCTGTAATCCCAGCACTTTGGGAGGCCAAGGCAGGTGGATCACTTGAGGTCTGAAGGTCGATGCCAGCCTGGCCAACACAGCTAAACCCCGACTCTACTAAAAATATAAAAATTATCTGGGCGTGGTGGCGAGCACCTGTAGTCCAGCTACTTGGGAGGCTGAGGTATGAGAATTGCCTGAACGCGGGAAACAGAGATTGCAATGAGCCGAGATGACACTGCTGCACTCCAGCCTGGGCGAGACAGTGATACTCTGTGGAAAAAAAAAAAAAAAAAATCTGCAGAACAAAGAGAATTAGACTATAAAGAGTTTACAGAGTCATAACCAAGAAATGTGCACATTAGAAATCAAGGAGTAGAGTTTATGGTGCAATGACATTGAAGCAATGCCCTGGATGGGCCCCACTCGTTTTAAGAACTCAGTGAAATTGTGAAACCTGTGGGGCAGACCTCAGTCCCCTGAAGACCTCCACATTCCTCAGGGAGTTCAGCAGCTCAGAACAGTGGCAATTCCTGAATATCCAGGATGGCACGTGAAATGCCAGAATGGAGGCACCAAGGCTGAAGGGAGGAGCACTAGATCAGGAGTCCAGCCCTGGGTTCCATTTCCAGCCTTGCTGCTGACTAGCTGTGTGTCCCTGGGCAAGTCATTTTCCTACTGGGTACAAGCCTGTATCTCCACAGCAATAAAATATGAAAGCTGGTCCAGATTATTTCCAAGAGGCCTCAAACTAAAGTAGGTAAGGGGATCTTAGTGATTCTAAGATCCTGCGAACTCCAGACCTCAAGTGATCTGCCCGCCTTGGCCTCCCAAAGTGCTAGGGTTACAGGCATGAGCTACTGTGCCCAGCCCTTGCAGATTTTTAGGAATTGAAAATGAAAGGCTAAGGCCGGGCATGGTCTCACACCTGTAATCCCAGTACTTTGGGAGGCTAAGTCGGAAGGATCAAGTAGGATCAAGTAGGTAAGGAGATCTTAGAGAACTTTTAGAGTTACACAGACTCAGCTCAAATCCTGGCTTTTCCTGGAAGGACAGTGATCCCAGGCAAGTTGTTTAACCTCTATATGCTTCACACTTTCCTTATCTGTAAACTGGGGGTAATAGCAGTATAAGGTTGTGAGGATTAAAGGAGAGAATCCATGAGTGCATGTAACACAATACTTTGCACATAGTAAGTTCTCAATGAATGTTAGATATTATTGTTAGTGAAGGGATATTTTAAAATACATTTGTGAAAGCATAACTCCTTTAATCACCTTGGCCCCCGGGGCTCCCCAGCCCAGAATCAACAGGTTCCCTGTATTAAAAGAGGAACAGATACCAGTTTGAAAGACAAAGTCATTGCTTTCCCTCAACTAACAAGTTTCCTTTATCTGGCAGCTGGGTGGGGTGGGAGCTCCTTGTAAACAATAACCTTCAAAGCCAGGCTTTGAGGCAAAGGGAATTGTCCTACAGTGTTTGAAGTTTCTGTTCCCTTAACAAGTCGGCCTGAAGGACTTGGCCACTGAGGTTACTGTAAGCCTTGCTGGAGAGAACTCAGTATCTGGCATAGAGCAGTGTGTCTCTAACTTTCTGGGAGAGAACTAAAATACATGGATTCCTGGGTCTCTCCTCAAATCTACTTAATCAGACTCTCCAGGGTAGGCACAGGGAATGAATATTTTACTTTATGGTTTTTTGTTTTGTTTTGTTTTTTTCTGAGACGGAGTCTCGCTCTGTCTCTCAGCTCACTGCAACCTCCACCTCCCGGGTTCAAGTGATTGTCCTGCCTCAGACTCCTGAATAGCTTGCTGGGGCTACAGGCGCGTGCCACCATGCCCTGCTAATTTTTTTGTATTTTTAGTAGAGACGGGGTTTCACCATGTTGGTCAGGCTGATCTCGAACTCCTGACCTCAAATAATCAGCCCGCCTTGGCCTCCCAAAGTGCTGGGATTACAGGCGTGAGCCACCGCGCCCAGCAGGGAATGAATATTTTAAACCAGTGCCCCAGTTGCTGCTTCTGGTCAGAGAAGCCTAGGAAGAGACAAAGTGTCTTAGGCAGAGACAAAGGGTCTGCTCCTCAGGTCCCGGTGTGTTGTAGGGGAAGAAGGGAAAGGGGCAGGGAAGCGGTAGGTTCCATGTGTGACCCCTCTCCAAGGTGGCATGGAGACAAGCGGGTAGGGAAGGGAGAAATGTCCCTATTCATGTGGTGACTGAGTGTTTACCCGTTAGATACACTTCAAATGGGAGTAGACCAAGGCACCTACTTGGCAAATTGTCCCCTTCCCTTCCCAGCTCCAACACCCCGAAGTGGGGCTCGTGGGAGAGATTGAATCAGTAACAGGAAGAAAGAGAATATCTTCTTTGTGCATCTGAGCGTCCTGTGGGTAAATTGCTCTTGTTATGTCACTTCATCAACATAAAAATGTTGCATCATCAATGTCACCAAAAAGTCTTCATCCAAGAGTGCCTCCAGCTCTGGGGTCACTCAGGAGCTAAGCCAGGTGTGTGCCCCTTTTGGTTCAGGAAGCTGCCCCTTTGCCCTCAGGCAGGAACCAGGAAGCACGGTCTTCCAATCTGGCTGGGAAACAGTGTGGGCGCAGGAAGCTGGGGATTAAATCTCCCCCAAGGGATCACACAGCCACCAAATTAAAGGGTGAGCCCACGCAGATGGAATTTGAAATTCCCAGGTCAGTGTGCTTCCCTGGCCTCGCCACTCCGGGTTTCCCCTCTGGCCACACTTCTCCTGGGCTAAGCCTGAACAGTGCGTGTCTCTGGAGCTCTGCACACTTTCAGGGTGGGATTGCCTTTTGTTTTGTTTTTCTAGTCACTTCTTTCTCTGCCCTAAAACGGAGGAAGAACTCTGAAATTCTGGAAACTTATTCTTTTGATTATTAATTGTGGAAATAATAATCATAATAAACTCAGATTTGAGCCATCGTTTATACTTTTTTTCAGTTTTTAAAAACTGTGGTAAAAGACACATAAGATTTACCATTTTAACCATTTTAAAGTGTACAATTCATACAGAGAAAACAAACACAACAAAAAAGTGTAGAATGCAGTGGCATTTAGTATATTCACAGTGGCTTGCAATCATCACCGCTGTCTAGTTTCTGAATATTTTCATTGCTTCAAAAGGAAATCCTGTACCCATTAAGCAGTTACTCTCCATTCCTCCCTCCTCCCAGCCCCTGGCAACCACAAATCTGCTTTCTGCCTCTATGGATTCGTCTATTCTGAGTATTTCATATAAATGGAAGCATACGTATGTGGTCTTTTGTGTCCGGCTTCTTTCTCTTAGTGTAACGTTTTCAAGGTCCATCCGTGTTGTAGCATATATCAGGACTGCATTCCTTTTTATGGCTTTTTATAATATTCTGTTGTATGGATATACCACATTTTATTTATTCATTCATCATTTGACATCCTTTACACTTTTTTGTTGTTGTTGAGGTGGAGTTTTGCTCTTATTGCCCAGGCTGGAGTGCAGTGTCATGATCTCGGCTTACTGCAATCTCTGCCTCGCAGGTTCAAGCAATTCTCCTGCCTCAGTCTCCCAAGTAGCTGGGACTACAAGCACCCACCACCACACCCAGCTAATTTTTGTATTTTTGGTAGAGCCGGGGTTTCACCATGTTGGCCAGTATGGTCTCGAACCCCCGACCTCAGTTGATCCGCCCGCCTCAGCCCCTTTACACTTTTAAATTGCTTCATGGCCGGGTGTGGTGGCTCATGCCTGTAATCCTAGCACTTTGGGAGGCTGAGGCAGGCAGATCACTTGAGGTCAGGAGTTCGATGCCAGCCTGGCCAATATGGTGAAACCCGTCTCTACTAAAAATACAAAAAGAAAAAAAAAAATTAGTCGGGTGTGGTGGCAAACACCTGTAATCCCAGCTACTCGGGAGGCTGAGGCAGAAGAGTTGCTTGAACCCGGGAGGCAGAGGTCGCAGTGAGCCGAGATCGCACCACTGCACTCCAGCCTGGGCAACAGAGTGAGACTGTCTCAAAAAGAAAAACAAAAGGGTGCTTCTACGTACACTGCATCACCTCATCGTCACAAAAACTCCGTGAGGTGGAAAGAGCAGATATGATTCATTATTATTATGATTCTCTGCATTTTACAGATTGAGGAGACTGAGGCTTACAAGGTGAAATGATTTTTCCAACATCTCACAGCTGGTTAATGGCAGATCCCCCAGAATCCAGGTCTCTTGCGTTTGAATGCGCAAAACCATTGGGCAGTTTGCTTTGTAATCATTAGTGGTGTTTTCTCACCAAGAAGATTCTGGGTGGACATGTGCTCACAATGGCAAGGCAGGTGGGGACCAATGAGGCTTTGACCCTTGGACAGGCCTAATTTTGTCCATTGGTAAAGTTGGCCACTTCCTACAGGGCTTGGTCTTGCAGCCTCTGCTCAGACCTCCTTGAGGATGCCCCTTGCCCTAGGATGCCATAGAAGGCTGGCGCTCAGGTTGGGCAGCAACTGGGGCTTCCTATCTTTGTACTCCCCCAGCACCAAGCCTGGCAACCGGGGCTCCATAAAGTGTTTGCTAAGACATTTTAAAGGTTTAAGGGTGCTCTGATATTTTGCATTCTTTCCCCAGCAACATGTTACTGGTAGCAATTTCCTATCACCCAAGTAACTCCTGAGCCTCCTTACTTGGAGTGAATAACAAGCAATTAGGAGCTGTAACTCTTTAACACAAATCAGCAGAACTTTGGGGAGTGGAATCCTGCTCTGCAACAGTGAGGGTTTTGTTCCTGCTAAAATAACAACAAAACCACATAATGAAAAGTTTGGAAAACTGAACAAAGCAACAAAAATAACCATAATCTTACTACCCTAACCTAACACAACTGTTATTTTCAAGAATTCCCTTTACTAATTCGCTCCCTTTTTTTCTCCCTCCCTTCCTTTTTCCCTCTCTTGAGTTCTTCTGTCCATCCATGATGAAAGTAGCACAAGATCACTGCCATATTCTCAAAATCACCTATTATCTGATACCCAGAGTCAGTCACTGGGAACATCTTGCACATTTCCTTCCAGTCTTTTTCAATACCTTGTTTAATAATTGAGATAATGCAGGCGGGGCACGGTGGCTCACGCCTGTAATCCCAGCACTTTGGGAGGCTGAGGTGGGTGGATCACGAGATCAGGAGTTTGAGACCAGCCTGGCCAGCATGGTGAAACCCCATCTCTACAAAAAAATACAAAAAATTAGCCCGACATGGTGGCTTGTGCCTGTAATCCCAGCTACTCGGGAGGCTGAGGCAGGAGAATTGCTTGAACCCAGGAGGCGAAGGTTGCAGTGAGCCGAGATTGAGCCACTGTACTCCAGCCTGGGCAACAAAGCGAGACTCCATCTCAAAAAAAAAAATAATAATTGAGATTATGCAGAATGGACAATTCTGTTAGTATTTCTTATGTCACTAGTTTTTTCTAATAATGAAAACAACATATGTATATTATTGAAATTTATGGAAAAAATTACAAGAAAGAAAGAAAGATTCCCTAGAATGTTTCTTCTACCAACAGAAATCTTAACATGCATTTATTATATATGGTTGTAATCCTACTGAATATATAGTACATCATTTTTTAATCCATTTCCAGCTTATAAGCATTTTTCCATATTGCCTCAGAGTCTTTATAATTTTTTATTTGTAATAGATAACACATTTACATAACACAATATTCAAAAGATTCAAATGCGATTCAGTGGAAAGATTTCTTTCCACCCCATTCTCCCACTAGCCTATTTTTCATCCCTAAATTGCCCACTGTTGCCTGTTTCTTGTATGTCCTCCATGAAAGATTTTTTTATGCTTTATGTAAACAAATGCAGGTATATTTAAGTGTATTCCTTCCTCATCTCCCCACTTTTTTTTTTTTTGGGGGGGGGGACAGAGTCTTGCTCTGTAGCCCAGGCTGGAGTGCAGTGGCACGATCTCGGCTGACTGCAACTTCCGCCTCCCGGGTTCAAGCGATTCTCTTGCCTCAGCCTCCTGAGTAGCTGGGACTACAGGTGCGTGCCACAATGCCCGGCTAATTTTTGTATTTTTAGTAGAGACGGGGTTTCACCATGCTGGCCAGGCTGGTCTCAAAATCCTAACTTTGTGATCCGCCCACCTCAGCCTCCCAAAGTGCTGGGATTACAGGTGTGAGCCAGCGCACCCAGCCCATCTCCCCATTTTTTACACAAAGAATAATGAGCTATATACACTGTCCTCACCTTCTCCTTTTTAAAATTTGTTTGAGCTGGGGTCTCCCTATGTTGCCCAGGATAGTTTCAAACTCCTGGGCTCAGGCAAGCTTCCCATCTCAGCCTTCCAGGTAGCTGGGACTACAGGTGCAGGCCATTGTGCCTGGCTTTACCTTCCTTTTAAACTCTTAAACTCAAAAGTGTATCTTGAATGTCTTCCTATTTATGCTCAAGACAGCTTTCTTATTTTTTTTTACAATAATATTGGAGTCTGCTCTATATAGATAGGTGTACCATGATTTATTAAAGTAGGCCCCATAGATGAACATTTAAGGTATTTCCAATTTTTTTTTTTTTAAGAAACAGGGTCTCACTCTGTACCCAGGCTCAAGTGTGGTGGCACAATCATCACTCACTGCAGCCTCCAACTCTTGGGTTCAAACAATCCTCTCACCTCAGCCTCCTGAGTAGCTAGGACTACAGGCATACACCACTACACCCAGCTAATTAAAAAAAATTTTTTGCGGAGACAGGGTTTATGTTGCTCAGGCTACATTATTTCCAATCTGATGCAAACAATACTACAGTGACTACCATTGCTGTGTATCAGTTCACATGTGTGAGCATCCATCTGTCAAATAAATTCCTAAAAGTGGAATTGCTGGGTCAGAAAGTGCACGCATTTATAATTTTGATAGACATGGCCAAATTGTCCTCTGTCGGAGAGCAGCACATACTTTTTAACCCAGCATCTAGCCTTAAGTATTTTCTCCATCTTTTGTTGTCCATAAATAACAAAGTTAGGACTTAGCTTCAGGCATAAACCACTTCCTCTATTTGTCCACTCAAATGTAATTTGCAATATGTCAAAGGCCTCTTAGGTGACAAACACTTGCTGGGTGCTGAGAAACAAAGATGCACAAGACACAGGTGCTGTCCTTGGAAGTGAGTCTGGATGCTGGGGGTACGGGAGGCGAGAAGGAAGGGATGTGTAAGAAGAGTTCCTGCTGCTGTCCATCAGGCCCTAAACACCTGCGGAAGAATTGACCTCCTTATCCCAGCACCCAGCAAAGCAGGGCATGGATCAGATGCCCAGTACACACTGAACGGGTGAAAGATTGAATCATTGAACGTCTGGTGTGGAGGAAAGAGGGAAAGTCAGCAGATTGGAGCATCCCCCAAGAGTCTCGCTCTGTCGCCCAGGCTGGAGTGCACTGATGCAATCACAGCTCACTGCAGCCCTGACCTCCTGGGCTCAAGCAATCCTCCCATCTCAGCTTCCTCAGCAGCTGCGACTACAGGCACATACCACCATGCCTAGCTAATTTTTGTATTTTTTGTAGAGATGGGATCTCATCATGTTGGCCAGGCTGATCTCAAACTCCTGGGCTCAAGTGATCCTCCCAACTTGGCCTCCCACAGTGTTGGGATTACAGGCGTGAGTGACTTTTCTTGAGGATCAATTTCAACATACGAAATTCTGAGTCAGAGGAGCTAAATGTCTTCTGGCTTCCTGACTCACAAGGATCAGTTTGGGACTGGGCGCGGTGGCTCACTCCTGTAATCCCAGCACTTTAGGAGGCCAAGGTAGGCAGATCAGGATTTCAAGACCAGCCTGACCAACGTGGTGAAACCCCGTCTCTACAAAACACAAAAATTAGCTGGGCATGATGGCAGATGCCTATAATCCCAGCTAGTCGGCAGACTGAGGTGGGAGAATTGCTTCAACCTGGGAGGCAGAGGTTGCAGTAAGCCGAAATCATGCCATTGCACTCCAGCCTGGATGACAGAGCGAGACTCCATCTCAAAAAAAAATTAGAAATTAATTAATTAAAAATCAGTTTGATTGGTGAGGAGGTGTGAAGGTCAGGAATGATCTAGAGGCAGATCTGAGTGAGTGGAGTTTGGGAGGTCCTCTGATTAACCCTGGACAATGGGCATCTCCACCAAATAAGCCAGACGACCTCTGAGTTGAGACAGAGGTGAAGAAGGGAGGATACTAGTGAGAGCTGCCCAAGAGAAGTTCCCCATTTCCCCACTCTGGGGTGGAATGCAGCTGCTGTGTGGGGAACAACCATTCTCCCTGCCCGCTGCAAACTAGAGCACACCCTTTGCAGTCCAGAGTCCGCACCCTCCTAGTGCAAGCTATGGAAAGGATGCCCATCCCCTGCCCCACCAACCAGATTCCAAGCCCCGGAAATTGATCTGACAGTTTGGAAACTCCAGCTGCATCCCCAGGAATGCAGGTACCCATTTCTCTATTTGGAGAAGGAAACCAGCGTAGTTTCAGCTCCTCTGGTTCATGCCCTAGAATTTTAGAAAGAACAGTAAAATATATAATGCTTACAAAAAAAATCAAGAACCAATCAAATCCACCCCTGTTTTACAGATGAAGAAACTGAGTCCCAGAGAGGTGAAGTGGGCTGCCTGAGGTCACACAGAGGGTAAAAGGCTGAGCAAGATCTGGAAACAGGGCTCCTGGCTGTGTACCCAGTGCTCTCTGCTGTGAACAAGGGGATGGGGGAGGGGATGGTGACCTAGACGTGGCTCTGGGAAGCCAGAGAGAAGAGAACTGTGCCAGAGCTGGAGGCAGGTTCAGAGCTGGGGTCGTGGGTAGGAGTCATCTACCTACACCTGTCCCAGTTTCTGGATTGTAAATCCTCCAGGAATTCCTGATATTCTACTTATGTCCAAGTTCCCTGCTTGGAAGCAGGTTTGCCAGCATGGGTTTCCAAGTGTTGTCAGCCCTGAGAAGGGAGGGACGGTGTGGAGAGAAGCAGGCTGCCGAGGCTGGGGTTGCTGGGCAACCAAGCCCAAGGACCACCTTGAGGGAGAGCTGTCCCAGCTCTGTGCTCCCTGTGGGCCCAGCTCTGTGCTCCCCGTGGGCCCAGCTCTGTGCTCCCCGTGGGCCCAGGGTGGCTTCTAGTAGTGACTCAGGGCTCATGGGCAGTGTTCCTGGGAACAGAGTAGGAAGGGGTGGCAGCCAGCCAGGATCTCCTGTTCCCTGGACAGAGGCTGGTGGATGACTCCTCCTCCTGATCTCTTAGGACTTTGACTCCCCTTTGGAAGCTGCTTTGAAAGTTTTCCAGAACTTGATTTTACCTGCATTAAACCCTTAGGAGAGTCTCACCTTGGAATTGAGCTTTTGAAATACTTTTCTGGGTACTCTTGACCCCCTGGCCTAGCCCCAGCCAGGGATTCCAAGGGGTGAGGGACATGTGTGTTCCTTTCTCCTGAGGTGGAAGAGCAAGAAAACAATTCCCCTCCTAGAGCAGACAGACTTGCATGAAATGGTGAAGTAACAAACCACCTCTGACATCAGCAAGGGCCTTCAGGTTCTTCAGCTCCTGGTAATCCTCACAGCACCCCATGATAGATTTTTTAAATCCCTTCTACAGGTAGGGACATTGGGGCACAAAGAGGGACACTGAGGCACAGGGACATTGAAGCACTTGCACAGGCAAGTCATGTCACTTGCCCCAGGACACAGAGAGGAAAGAACCCAAGGACAGGGCTCCATGGCTCTTTGCCTGGACAGAGTGACTTAGATCCATTTCAAGTCCTTACCCTGGAGGCCCAGCCCTCACCCCCATAGACTCCAAGCCTCCCCAAGAGCTGACTAGCTTTATCTTTAAATTTTATTTTATTTTTTGAGACGGAATCTCGCTCTGTCACCAGGCTGGAGTGCAGTGGCGCAATCTCGGCTCACTGCAACCTCTGACTCTCTGGTTCAAGCGATTTTCCTACCTCAGCCTCCCGAGTAGCTAGGATTACAGGTATGCACCACCATGCCCAGCTAATTTTTGTATTTTTAGTAGAGATGGGGTTTCACCATGTTAGCCAGGATGGTCACAATCTCCTGACCTGGTGATCTGCCCGCCTCGGCCTCCCGAAGTCCTGAGATTACAGGTGTAAGCCACCGTGCCCAGCCCTGACTAGCTTTTTAACCACAAACTCACTCTGAAGGAAATTGCAAAACACTGGTAGGTCAGTGTTTTCAAAATTTTTGGGCTGAAACTCACAGTAAGAAATGCATTTAGGCCAGGTGCAGTGGCTCTCCCCTGTAATCCCAGCACTTTGGGAGGCTGAGGCAGGAGGATCACCGGAGCCCAGGAGTTCAAGACCAGCCTGGGCAACATAGCGAGACCCCGTCTCTATTTTTTTTTTTAAGAAATGTATTTAACACCACAATGCAGTAATCGGACACACAAACATAATCATAGCTCTTAGGATAATTTGTAATTATTCTGTTTATTTATAAATATGTAAAATCAAACAAAGATGCATGAAGTAACACTTTTACTGTCTGAGAAACACCCTGGCATTTTCTATTATCTGCTGTTCTGTCTCATTATTTCCAAAAAGTACTCAAGTGGCTCCCTAAATTATTTCCATGACTTGAATTTTGAAAAGCACCCTGGGTGGATAGCAGCTTGGGTCCCCCTGACCCTTGTCAGCAGGTCGACAAAGCTGGCAGTGAGGACAAAGGTCTGATTCTGTGCACTTTGTGCCTGGCATTGAACTGCACCCTGTGGGGACACAGGAAAAGATACTCCTTCCTGGATGTCGCCCTCAAGTCATTTACAAGCAAATGAAACAAGGCCACACATAAAACAAAGCCAAAGCAAATTAAAGGCAGAAAGAATAGGTGCCTCTGAAGGACTGTATTATTTTGCCAGGACTGTCATTGCAAAATACCACAGGCTGGGTGGTTTCAACAATAGAAATTTATTTTCTAACAGTTCCGGAATCTGGGCATCTAAGACCGAGGTGCCAGCAAGGTTGGTTTCTCCTGAGGCTTCTGTCCCTGCTTGCAGACGGCTGTCCTCCTACTGCCTCCTCACACGGTCATCCTTCTGTGCACGTGCACCCCTGGGGTCTCCTTCCATGTCCACACTTCCTTTTCTTATAAAGACACCAGCCATATTGGATTAGGACCCACCCTAATGGCCTCATTTTACTTAATTACCTCTTTAAAGGTACTATCTCCAAATAGTCACATTCAAACGTACTGGGAGTTAAGACTTCAACATATGAATTTGGGGGACACAGTTTAGTGTCCTACTATGTGTGCAGTACATTAGCTCATGTGTTTTCACCCTAGCCTGGGTGCTGCAGGCCTTATTCCTTTTTTGGGGGGGGGGATTTCTTGAGACAGAGTTTCACTCTGTTGCCCAGGCTGGAGTGCAATGGTGCGGTCTCGGCTGGCTGCAACATCTGCCTCCCAGGTTCAAGCAATTCTCTTGCCTCAGCCTCCCGAGTAGCTGGGATTACAGGTGCCCACCACCACACCCAGGTAATTTTTGTATTTTTAGTAGAGACAGGTTTTCACCATGTTAGCCAGGCTTGTCTTGAACTCCTGACCTCAGGCGGTCTGCCTGCCTCGGCCTCCCAAAGTGCTAGGATTACTAGTGTGAACCACCACACCCAGCCTTACTCCTATTTTAAAGATGAGGAGTCTAAGATAACGGTTTTGGAAAATAAAGAAAACAAAAAGGCCAGGCGCGATGGCTCAGGCCTGTAATCCCAGCACTTTGGGAGGCCAAGGCGGGTGGATCACCAGGTCAAGAGATCGAGACAATCCTGGCCAACATGGTGAAACCCCGTTTCTACTAAAAATACAAAAATTAGCTGTGCGTGGTGGTGGGCGCCTGTAGTCCCACCTATTCGGGAGGCTGAGGCAGGATAATTGCTTGAACCCAGGAGGCAAAAGTTGCAGTGAGCCAAGATCGCGCCACTGCGCTCCAGCCTGGCGACAAAGCGAGACTCCATCTCAAAAAAAAAAAAAAGAAAAAAAGAAACAAACAAACAAACAAAAAAGGAAACTGGACGCAGTGGCTCATGCCTGTAATTCCACACTTTGGGAGGCTGACGTGGGCGGATCACCTGAGACCAGGAGTTCGAGACCAACCTGGCCAACATGGTGAAACTCCATCTGTACTAAAAATACAAAAAAAAAAAAAAAATTAGTTGGGCATGGTGGTGCATGCCTGTAGTCCCAGCTACTAGGGAGGCTGAGGCACAAGAATCACTTGAACCCGGGAGGCGGAGGTTGCAGTGGGCTGAGATCACACCACTCCACTCCAGCCTGGGCAACAAGAGTGAAACCCTGTCTCAAATAAAAAAAGAAAAAAAAATGAGGAGGGCCGGGCCTGGTGGTTCATGCCTGTAATCCTAGCACTTTGGGAGGCCAAGGCGGGTGGATCATCTGAGGTCAGGAGTTCGAGACCAGCCTGGTCTAAAAATACAAAAATTAGTCGGGCACGGTGGTGCACGACTATAGTCCCAGCTACTTGGGAGGCTGAGGCAGGAGAATTGCTGGAACCCAGGAGGCGGAGGTTGCAGTGAGCCAAGAGTACGCCACTGCACTCCAGCCTGGGTGACAGAGCGAAACTCTGTCTCAAAAAAAAAAAAAAAAAAAAAGAGGAGGCTAGTGTTGGGAGCAGCTGGTAATGGCCAGTGGTCTGCCAGCTGAGAAAGAATGTCGCAGCATTTGGGTTCACACTTTGCCCCTCACATGTCGCCTTGCTGTGGTTGAAGCAGGTGGGCTGAGTTTTAAAAGGCCATCCTATACTTACCTGGCAGGGGAGATACTATGATCACGAAGGTGGTTTTCCCAGGGCGAGGCTTATCCATTGCATTCTGGATGTGCTGACCCCTGTGATTTCCCCAAATGAAAAAAAATTCAAAGAAAATAAAAGGCCATCCTGCTGTGCAGATAGGAGATGAGTGAGGCCGGAGGAGTGGCAGGAGGAGGTGCCTAGGCCGGTCCTCATAGCTTTGTCCAGATAGAAGGAAGAGGAGAGCTTTCCAGGCTGGGATGGTGGGAGCTGAAAGGGCCCACTGAGAACTCCTCCCATGTCATTGGGGTGCTGGGCCGGGGGTCTGAGGCCTGGAGAGGAGGAAGTGATGCAGTGCTCGCATGTTTATCTCATGTGAAGGCTTGTCTTCTCCCTCTTCTCAAGGCCAGGCAGTGCCATTCATTCCTCCGTGTTCCCCATCTGGCCTAGCGTGCCGTTCAGAATGAAGATCTCTGGGTATCCATAGGACCCTCTAGACATGAGACCGTGGGAGGAAATGGGGCAGTGGGTCTCAGTCTTATGCCCCTGACCTTTAAAGGTGTATAAGGTGTGTACCTGAGGAAGAAACAAGCAATTGCTAGTTACAAACACTCCTAGCGCATGGGGGCATGGTATATTTTTCCCGCTATTTTTAACTTTCCACAGAGAGACACCCTTCTGCCCATATGGAATCAGCATCAGAGGGTCCTTTCTCTCTTCCGGCTCCTCTTCCTTTCTTCCCTGCATCCACTGGAATTCTCCAGGTCCTCCCATGTTTCTTTGAGTGAGGTTTTTGCTAGACAAACCCATCTTTCTTTGACTAAAATCAGTCGCCTCTCATGCTGCCTATTATTTCACCAAAAGACCCGCTCAGTGGTGTGTTGGTAAATGTTGCACAACCAGCTCTCCAGGGGAGAAAAGGTATATCCATGACCCCAAAAGAATCAATAATAGTAAAGTGCAGCAAAGCAACTAGGAAGTGCTGTGCTGTGAGTGTATGTTACCTTTGTTTTGAATATAATTTATTTAATTCTGAGTTTATAGCATGCATTCTCAATAGGGGCAAAAACTGATTCTTGATGGGGAAACAAAACAAAAAGTCTTGCTGGGTGCAGTGGCTCACACCTGTAATCCCAACACTTTGGGAGTCTGAGGAGGGCAAATCGTTGGAGCCCAGGAGTTTGAGACCAGCCTGGGCAACATAATGGAACCCTGCCTCTACCAAAAAAATACAAAAATCAGCCAGGCGTGGTGGTACGCACCTGTAGTCTCGGCTACTCTGGAGGTTGAGGTGGGAGGATCACCTGAACCTGGGAGGAGGAGGTTGCAGTGAGCCGTGATCGCACCACTGCACTCCAGCCTGGGCAACAGAGTGAGACTCTGTCTCAAAAAAAAAAAAAAAAAAAACCAAGAAACTTAATCCTTTTGTGTATAAAGCACAGATATCTCTCCAGTACTTAAGCAGATATACAGTATCTGTGATATTAAAATTTTATGGGACAGTGATGGTAGGAGATTGGAGGAGAAAAATGTCTTGAAATTCTTCTCAGGAGGCAATGATGAACAAAAGGTTGAGAAACCCTGTCCATATAATTTAATTTAATTTTAATGATGGCTGTGTTTAACAACCAGCTCACTAAATTCCTGAATATTTAACCATCTGCTATTGCAAGCCTATGTGAGCTGGCTCCAACACACTCCCAGACCTGCCCACTTGGGGTGAAAGATGCCCTCAGCCCCCCACCACCCAAGCGGTACATGAGGCTGGTAGAAGAGATGGTGGTGAGTGGTGCTGCGGGTGCTGAGGGGGTAAGGGGACCCAAACAAATCAGTGGGGGTCACCTCCTCTGTCAGGCGCTGAGTCCCTGCCTGAGCCCCTGGCCCCTGGGTCATGTCATCCGACTCCGCAGCGGTTCTCCTGTCTAATAGCCCCAGGACCTAATCAGCATGGCAGATGGGTGGTGACATCCTGCAGGCCCCCCAACCCAACAGGGCACAACAGGGATTTGTGCACACACCCTCACCCTTGCCCTGGAAAGGAGGCTCAGGGAATCCAAATCATCTTTATTCGGAGCCTCTGGTCGGGTGGTTCTGCTGAAAGGCCTACCTCAGGCATGGGGGGTCAGGCAGGGAGGGGAAGCCTGGCCTTCCCATTTCCCATTGGGAATCAGAGGGGCCCATTCAGTGATGTTCCTCCTAATCAGATGCTCCCAGGGAGAGTAATGAGGATGACATAGTCCTCAATGCTTGATTAGATTGAGCCCATGGAAACTTGAATAGCTATGGGGCACCCTTTCAGTGCTAGCTGGAGTGGGGGAGGGGGCTTGGGGACAGGCCAGGCATGCAGATCCCAACAGACACAACATGGGGCCCCCAGTTGGGCCTTCAGCTGCTGCCTGGAGGGAGGGGGCGCGATGGGGGAGGGGGAAGCTGTTCTTCCTGGAGCACTGACAGTGGTTGCTCTAATTGCTTTGGGGGAATCAGTCCAGAGTCAACCAAAGGCACTTTGTTTTCTGTAAACAGGGCAGAGAGGAGGCATGGGGAACCAATGAAGAGGTGGTTCCCTTTCTTCCTTCTGCTCTCTGCCTCTCCCCTCTTTGAGCCATTAGGAGTCTACTATCTTGTCCACTGATCCCAAAAGCTCTCTGGATCCCACACAAAGACACGGTGTGACTCCTCAGAACCTCATTCTCCAAACGCCCAGCGGCCTCCTGAAAGGGTCAGGCTGAGAAGCTGCCCCAAACAGCAATGTTCCTCTCCAGCCTTGTCCTTGGCCTGCGTTCATCATTGCCCTCCCAAGCAGTCAAGGAGTGGGAGTTAATTCGTGTGCCTTCAGTACTGCAAGTCTCCTAGTCAGAGCCCTCATGGTGAGGTGGGGTGACTATTCAAGCCCCCCTCTCCCTTGAGGCTTCATTTACATGGTGCACTCAGTTACTCTCCAAAGACTCACTGGGAACTTACCCCACTTTCTCTCCCACAGGACTGCCCCTATTGGTCCCCAGAGCAGCTTTCAGCTTTGGGGCTTTTTCAGGCCTCCCTCAAGAGTCCCCTGAGCCCGCCCTGTTCCTTGGAGCTGTGGGAGGCTGGGACCCAATTAGAAGGTGATGGCTGGCCTCCAGCATGATGCAGGAAGGGCTGGCTAGACGGCTCCAAACTGGAGTGGTGGGAGTCTTGATGGGTGGGCTGCATGCCAGGGAGGGCTGGCCAGAGTTCAGGAGCAGGACTAGCAGTCCTCACACTTACCCTGACCCCGACCCTCACCCCAGGGCCTTTGCACATGCTGTGCCCTCTGACCAGATCTCTTTTCCTTCTTCTCTCCATTGAATTAACTCCCACTCATCTTTCCTGTCCCAGTGCAATCATTACTTCCTTCGGGAAGCAGGCTCTCTCATTCCTATGTTTACAACAAACTCCCGTGATTACAATTTTCACAGCAAGAACCTGTTGGTTGGAGCTTGCTTTTTTTGGATATGAAAATTTGAATAATATCTGTGTCTCCACTAGAAACTTCCTGAGAGCAGGCAGAATGTCTGCTTTTGTTTACCATCACACCCCAGTCTAAAGACCTATTGAATGAAGCCGGGCATGGGGGCTCATGCCTATAGTCCCAGACCTGCGTACTAGGGGTGAAAGATGCCCCCAGCCCCCCGCCATCCAAGGCCAAGGCAGGCGGACCACCTGAGGCCAGGAGTTTGAGACCAGCCTGGCCAACATAGTGAAACCCTGTCTCCACTAAAAATAAAAAAATTAGCCAGGCGTGGTGGTGGGCGCCTGTAGTCCCAGCTACTAGGGAGGCTGAGGAAGGAGAGTCGCTTGAACCTGGGAGGCGGAGGTTGTAGTGAGCCATGATGGCAGCACTGCACTCCAGCCTGGGCAACAGAGTGAGACTCCGTCTCAAAAAACTAAAAAAGACTTATTGAATGAATGCATGAAATGAACTACCACTTCTGTGAGGCCTCCCACCCATTCCCGGTGGCATTCTCCACCCTGTGCTGTGGTCAGCTGTGTACAGTTCTGCCTTTCCAGGACTTGAGGCAGTGAGGGGGCTTCGTGAAGAATGTAGGTCGTGGAGCCACTCTGCCTGGGTTCATAGTCAGGCTCTGCCAATTACTAGCTAAAGAATAACCTTGGGCAAGCTGCTAAACGTCTCTGTGCCTCAGGTTCCCCATCTGTAAAATGAGGGTAATAGTTAATGTATTAATGCATATGACATGCTTAGAGCAGGGTCGGGCACTATGTTTGCCAATGAATGTGGATGCTGTTACCATATCTACATCTGTGGCACCCAGACCCCAGGGCGGGTGCAGCCTAATAGGTGTTCAGCAAAGCACATTATTGATTGAGCCAGCAAAGTATGGGGTTGTTCCTGGAAAAAAGAATACTGAGAGGGGAGTGTGAGCCTGCAGGTGAAGAGGGATAGACCCTAAGAACAGGGAGGAATTAACCGGAAACCCAACTGCCCCGACATGCCGCTACCCTAGAAACGTTTTTTTCCATCTGACAGCAGCAGTTCACTCAAGGAGCAGCAGTTGATTCTGGTTTGTGTTTTTTCCAGTACTCACAGAACCAGGCCCCTGGCTCCCCCTTAGAGACACCAGCACCACCAGTAGGCAACTCATCCCCAAAGTCTGAGCTTCAGCACCACGGGCACTCCCGCAAGCTTCTAAGTTTTTTTGTTTTTTTTTTTAATACTTTAAGTTCTAGGGTACATGTGCACAACAGTTCTCACTGTTTCCCTTTGTTCCTCCAGCCCAAGGGAAGCCCTGGCTCCTTCTTGTGGTTGTGACTTCCATAATGCTTCAGCGTTCTCTTTTTGCCTTTTCAGTTTTTCAGTACCTAATTAACAATTCTGCATGTTAGATTCTCACTGTTAAAATAACTGGTGTAGGCCGGGGCACGGTGGCTTACGCCTATAATCCCAGCACTTTGGGAGGCCAAGGCAGGCGGATCCCTTGAGCCCAGGAGTTTGAGACCAGCCTGGGCAACATGGTGAAACCCCGTCTCTACAAGAAAAACAAAAATTAGCCTCATACGGTGCCCGGCATGTCATCATGTTCGCAGGCACATGCCTGTGGTCCCAGCTACTTGGGAGGTGGAGGTGGGAGGATGGCTTGAGCCCAGGAAGTTGAGGCTGCAGTGAGCCCAGATAGTGCCACTGCACTCCAGCCTGGGCAACAGAGCAAGATCTTGTCTCAAAAACAAGCAAACAAACAAACAAACAAACAAAACACTGGTGTGGTTTCTGTATCCTGACTGGACCCTGACTGATAGACTCACTGAATCCTCAAACTCGAGGCTCGGAGTGTTACAGAGGCAGGAGCCAGGCCCCCTGTACCTCTGACTTGCCTCATGGCTAAGAGAAACAACGGTTTCGGCCCCTTTTTCAGGAATCCTGTGGACTAGAAATGGATGTGCTGCTCACAGGGATATCTAATCAGCACTGGAAAAACTGGGCCAACAGTTAAACCACACAAACAAAAGAGCCACAGCTCCACACAGAACTGCCTGCTGGGCAAATGCCAAAACAAACGGCCACGGTCTCTGGGCCTCATCAGGGCTGCAGGCTTCCTGGTCCCTCACGGAGGCCTCTCAAGAAGTTGGGGCTAAGGCCAAGTGCAGTGGCTCATGCCTGTAACCCTATCACTTTAGGAGGCTGAAGCAGGAGGACCACTCGAGCCCAGGAGTTCAAGACCAAACTGGGAAATAAAGCGAGATCCCCCATATCTACAAAATAAAAAAACTAGCCAGGCGTAGTGGCATGTGCCTTTAGTCCCAGCTACTCAGGAGGCTGAGACAGGAGGATCACTTGAGCCCCAGGAGGTCAAGGCTGTAGTGAGCCATGATCACACCATTGCACTCCAGCCTGGGAAACAGAGCGAGACTCTGTCTCAAAAAAAAAAAGAAGAAGAAGAAGAAGAAGGGCCTCAGAGTCTCTCCTTTCTGGACTCCAAGTCTTCTCTCATTCCCACCAGGACTGAGGAACAGCCAAATGAATCAGGCTGCCCCATTCTGCTCCTCTAGAACATTCTGGTCAAACAGGGAGCCTTCAGTGGTTATTGTCCTGAGTGCATGTCAATGGAGTGACATGCTCATTACATTCATCTGGAGAGCTTCTAAAAATACTGCTGCCTGGGCCTCACCCCAGAGATTCTCGTCCTGGACAGCACTGGTCATTATGTCACTAAAGCTCCCCAGGTGATTCCACTGTGTAGTCAAGATTGAAATTTGGCCGGGCGCGGTGGCCCGCGCCTGTAATCCTAGCACTTTGGGAGGCCAAGGGGGGGTGGATCGCCTGAGGTCAGACGTTCGAGACCAGGCTGGCCAACATGGTGAAACCCTGTCTCTACTGAAAATACAAAAATTAATTGGGTGTGATGGTGGGCGCCTGTAATCCCAGCTATTCGGGAGGCTGAGGCAGGAGAATCACTTGAACCTGGGAGGCAGAGGTTGCAGTGAGCCTAGATTGCGCCACTGCACTCCAGCCTGGGTGACAGAGTGAGACTGTCTCAAAAAAAAAAAAAAAAAAACCCAAGATTGAAAAACGGCCAGGCATGGTGGCTCACGCCTGTAATCCCAGCACTTTGGGAAGCCAAGGCAGGCGGATCACGAGGTCAACAGATCAAGACCATCCTGGCCAACATGTTGAAACCCTGTCTCTACTAAAAATACAAAAATTAGCCTGGTGTGGTGGCAGGCGTCTGTAGTTCCAGCTACTCGGGAGGCTGAGGCAGGAGAATCACTTGAACCCGGGAGGCAGAGGTTGCAGTGAGCTGAGATTTCGCCACTGCACTCCAGCCTGGTGACAGAACGAGACTCCATCTCAAAAAAAAAAAAAAAAAAAGATTGAAATCCACCTAATTAAAGAATGTATTTGGATGGCAATTCTCAAATTTGAGAGTGCATCAGAATCAGCCGGAGGGCATATTAAACCAGGGGCTGTACAGCCTCGCCCCAAGTTTCTTAGCAGGTCTAGGGTGGGGCCTGAGAATGTGCATTTCTCAAAAGTTCCCAGCTGATGTTCCCGGTCTGGGGACTATACTTTGAGATCACCTGGGTATGGAGTCCAACAGCCCAGGTTCAAATCCCAGCTCTGTCAGATGCAGTTGACTCTCCACCCGGGAGGTTTTGGGAGGACTGAAGGGCATAACTTGGACAAAGAGCCTCATATGGTGCCCGGCGTGTAATCACGTTCAGCGAATGTGTTTTCACCACGATGTGATTATTAGTAGGAGAGGCTACAGAAGTCTTGAGTTATAGCATGTGACTTTGAACTATCGTTTTAATCAGAGCCTCAGCTTCCTCATCTGTAAAATGGGATAATAATATCCTGTGGCTCAGCCCTCCTCACAGGCTGTGAAAGGATCAAAGCCGTTCCCAGATGTGAAAGTGTTTGGAAAGTGGCCGGGCGCGGTGGCTCACGCCTGTAATCCCAGCAGCTTGGGAGGCCGAGGCGCACGGATCACGAGGTCAGGAGATTGAGACCACCCTGGCTAACACAGTGAAACCCCATCTCTACTAAAAATACAAAAAATTAGCCGAGCAAGGTGGCAGGCGCCTGTAGTCCCAGCTACTTGGGAAGCTGAGGCAGGAGAATGGCTGAACCCCGGGGGGCGGAGCCTGCAGTGAGCCGAGATCGTGCCACTGCACTCCAGCCTGGGCGACAGCGAGACCCCGTCTCAAAAAAAAGAAAGTGTTTGGAAAGCTGGAAAGCCCAGTAAGGGGGTTTGATAAGACAGGGGTGAGGCGGGAACAGCCCGGTCCTGCAGACATCGTGTAGGGTTCTCTGCTCTCTAGGGACACTGAAGTAGCAGTTGCACATGCTTGTGAAGTGGGTTCCGATGCCCCCCCTCCAGCTGCTCACATGCCTCCCTGCCACCCCTAGCATTTGGAATGCCAACTTGACATGCCTGGAATGCAGGAGTGGCAGGTTGGCTCTTCAGACATCTAAGGGGAAGAGATGGGGGCGTTGTCACACTCCCAGCCCACCCCCTACCCCAGCCGTATTTCTGCCAGGAAAGGGAATGTGGCGGAAGGGATCAAAGCTGTCCAATCAAAGATTCCCTCCACAGGCCCGCACCACACAGTTGCCATCCCTGCGACCCTTCATCTCCCTTTCCATCTGCCCACCCATGCCCCTCCGTCCACCTGGCTCCAGGGAGGGAAGATGGGCAGTAGCTGCACCCCCCAGCCAAGCCAGGAGGGCAGCAAGGAGACAACTGTTCTTCTCAGGTCAGGAGCTCGTCCACTTGGTTTCACACCCTTTCAGTTCAACTTGCAGACACATATTGCATGTCTGCTAGTATACAGCTAGTTAATATTAATGCTCTGTATTTTTTAAAAGAGATATTCCAGAGGAATGACCTCACAGGGCCTGAGTTGGAAAGAGCTGAGAGCCCTTGGCTGTAAGGACATGAGAAGTGAGGGGCCCCCACACTGCCAGTGGGGGCAGGGGGACAAGTGGGTTTGACTTAATTCAGGGGCAGTTTGGCAGAACAGGTCAAAAGCCTGGAAATGTGCATGCTATGACCCAGGGATCCAGGTCTAGGAATCTGCTCTAAGGAGATATCACAAAATGATCAGTCTGCCGGGCACGGCAGCTCATGCCTGTAATCCCAACACTTTGGGAGGCCGAGGCAGGCGGATCACCTGAGGTCAGGAGTTCGAGACCAGCCTGGCCAACATGGTGAAACCCGGTCTCTACTAAAAATTAAAAAATTAGCCAGGTGTGGTGGCTACTTGGGAGGCTGAGGCACGAGAATCACTTGAACCTGGAAGGCAGAGGTTGCAGTGAGCTGAGATGGTGCCACTGCCCTCCAGCCTGGGCAACAGAGTGATACCCTGCCTCCAAAAACAAACATACAAACAAACAAACAACCAAAATGATCAGCGTGGTTTGAGTCTTGGCTCTAGTGATGGGTGACTTTTTAGCCTCATCCCTAAAATGGGACTTCATGGCATCCCACCACACAGGTTTGAGGAAAAACTGAGACAATGCCTGCCTGCAAGGCGCCTGGGACACAGTAAGTGCTCAATAATATAAGCATCTTGGTTTGGGATCCTCCAGAGGCTGACCCCAAGACAAGGATTTTGGAGGTAAGCCCAGGAAGCACAAGTGGTAATGTGGGGAAGTAAGACTGGGAGGAAAGGAAGCCCAGGGAAGGTGCATTTATCAAGCTCCACCTGGAGCCAGCCACCTGCTTGCAAAAAATGCCTGGAATTGGAGTCAAAAAGGTGAATGGTCCAGGATTGTCTCTGCTCCTTTAAGTCTTGGTTTTGGTTTTGGTTTTGGTTTTGGTTGTTGAATTGCTTGTTTTGTTTGAGATGGAGTCTCACTCTATCACCCAGGCTGAAGTGCAGTGGATCTATCTCGGTTCACTGAAACCTCTGCTGCCTGGGTTCAAGCAATTCTCCTGCCTCAGCCGTCCAAGTAGCTGGGATTACAGGCGCCTGCCACCGTGCCTGGCTAATTTTTTATTTTTAGTAGAGATGGGGTTTCCCCATGTTGGCCAGGTTGGTCTTGAACTCCTGACCTCGTGATCCACCTGCCTCGGCCTCCCAAAGTACTAGGATTACAGGCGTGAGCCACTGAGTTTGACTTGTTTTGTTTTTTGAGACAAGGTCTTGCTCTGTTGCCCAGGCTGGAGTGCTGTGGCGGGATCTCCACTCACCGGAGCCTTGACCTCGTGGGCTTAAGACTTCCTCCCACCTCCGCCTCTGGAGTAGCTGGGATTACAAGTGCATGTGACCAGGCCTTAGCTAATTTTTTGTTTTTACTTTTTGTAGATATGGGGTGTCGCTTTGTTGCCCAGACTGGTCTCAAACTCCTGGGCTCAAGCGATCCTCCCTCCTTGGCCTCCTCAAATGCCAGGATTACAGGTGTGAGCCACCACACCCTGGCATAAGTCTTAGTTTTGTCTGCCTCCATAATTATTTTATGTGAAAGAAAAATCAAACTTTCTCTGGTTTAAGTGACTGACTTGCCTTTTCTGTTATATGTGGCTGAATTCAATCTTTATCTGATGCTGGAGACCAGTGGCTGTCTCACCAGGAAGTTGTCCAAGGGACTCACCCACCTTGGAGACACAGTGTCATGGTCAGGTGCTATGGTGCCAATATCACACCAAGGAGATGATCTCACCAAGAGACCCTACTCCCTCTTGGAGCCTTATGATGCAGTGAAAAAAAAGGCTTCCTAGGCAGGGGTTCATAATTTTGGCCCAAATCCCCAGGTGTCTGTTACCTCCTCACTGTCCTCTAGCTGCTCAGAGCTCTGTGGTACCTCTCCAAGTAAGTACTCCACGCCCCCAACCCTTCCCACACGCTCCCTCGAAATGTAGCTGTTCCCTGTGCCCTTCTCTTTGGTCTCTGCTCGTAGGCAACAGATAGCGCATCTGATATGTGAATTGGAGTTACTGGGTTAATGTGTCACCCTCCCAAGTAATAGATGTGTATTTTTGACAGGGCCCTTCTGGAAATAAGGCCTTATGCCCAGAGCTGAATGACGTAAAAATCCCCAGAAAAACAAGAGGCCGCCCTGGTGCTGGTCTCACTTCCTCTGTTCCACTCCTGTTTCCTCCTTTTTTTTTTTTTTTTTTTTTTTGAGACAGAGTCTCACTCTGTCGCCCAGGCTGGAGTGCAGTGGCGTGACCTTGGCTCACTGCAACCTTCATCTCCCGGGTTCAAGTGATTCTCCTGCCTCAGCCTCCAGAGTAGCTGGGATTACAGGCATGCACCACCACACCCGGCTAATTTTGGTTTTTTCTTTGCTTGTTTCTTGGTTGTTGTTTTGTTTTGTTTTGTTTTTTGAGATGAAGTCTCACTCTGTTGCCCAGGCTGGAGTGCAGTGGTGCGATCTTGGCTCACGGCAGCCTCTACCTCCCAGGTTCAAGTGATTCTCCTGCCTCAGCCTCCCGAGTAGCTGGGATTACAGGCATGCGCCACCATGTCTGGCTAATTTTGTTGTTGTTGTTGTTGTTGCTGTTTTCTTTTTTTGAGACAAAGTCTCACTCTGTTGCCCAAGCTGGAGTACAGTGGTGCCATCTCAGCTCACTGCAACCTCCACCTCCTGCATTCAAGTGATTCTCCTGCCTCAGCCTCCCAAGTAGCTGAGACTATAGGCACGTGCCACCATGCCCAGCTAATTTTTGTATTTTCAGTAGAGACAGGGTTTCACTATGTTGGCCAGGCTGGTCTTGAACTCCTGACCTGGTGATCTGCCCGCCTTGGCCTCCCAAAGTGCTGGGATTACAGGCGTGAGCCACCATGCCCGGCCTAATTTTGCATTTTTAGTAGAGACGGGGTTTCTCCATGTTGGACAGGCTGGTCTCAAACTCCCGACCTCAGGTGATCCACCCGCCTCGGCCTCCCAAAGTGCTGAGATTACAGGCATGAGCCACTGTGCCCAGCCCTGTTTCCTCCTGTATCCTGTCCTCTCCCTTGGCACAGCTGGCCTTGGCCACAGCTCCTCACTCAGCAAATGCCAGGTCCCCACCCTCCTCCACCATTCTGCCTGAGCTCCCATACTGAAAGCGAAAGGAGGAGTTGGAACAGAAAGAAAAAAATAATAAAACCACTGAAAGAGAAGAAACAGCTGGCAGAATATTGGAAAGATTCCCAGGTGGGAATTCCCAGCCCTCAAGGCCTATGTCAGCCAGGCTGAGGAAGTTCTTGAAGAGCAATCTTGAAATCAGCTCTTGACATCGTTCCCAGCTCATGGGAGCACCTAACCCCTTGTCCCTGCCTTGGCCCGGAGGGAGGTATGTGCCTGAAGTTGGAGTTGAATTTTGAGGGACAGAGCAGAGCTAGGGTGGGAGGGAGAGGGTAGGGCAGGGGGGACTCTGGGGAAGAATGGACCCTGGTGGGTAGGGTCACAAGGTGCCTGAGGGTCCAGGCCCTTCTGGGCTTCCAGGGGACAAGGTCTTTCCCCCCAAGGCAGTGCACAGTGAAAAGGAGGCTTGGCAAAGCCATGTGCCCAATGGTATGTGTGAAGGTGTGGGGAGGGGCACTCTAAGAGGCTGAACTGACAGCAGCCAAAAAATAAAGTTGGCTACTCTTACCTAAGGCACGGTGAGATCCTATATCCATTCAGGAAACATGGAGGAAAACTGGAAGAGGCTGGAACAGAGGTCTGGCTTGTGCTTGTGGGAGTCTGGATCAGGTGTGGCAGTGATGGGCAGACAGGGAGACAAGAGCAGTGGTGTCACCTGTGTAAAAGTGTGGCTCTGGCCATGCAAGGGGTCTGCAGACTGGCCACCAAGGGGCTGGTGTCGGGATTTCTCAAAAAGAACTGTGGGCCAGGCACAGTGGCTCACGCCTGTAATCCCAGCACCTTCGGAAGCCAAGGCAGGCAGATCACTTGAGGTCAGGAGTTCGAGACCAGCCTGGCCAACGTGATGAAACCCTGTGTCCACCAAAAATACAAAATTAGCCAGGTGTGGTGGTGCACCTGTAATCCCAGCCACTCGGGAGGCTGAGGCAGGAGAATCACTTGAAACCAGGAGGCGGAGGTTGCAGTGAACCGAGATTGTACCACTGCGCTCCAGCCTGGGTGACAGAGTGAGACTCCATCTCAAAGAAAAAAGAAATATGAAGGGCCCTGCCATGAAGAGAAGGGAAGAGGGGACAGGGGTGGGTTAGAGTGGGGGATGGGAGTGGGTGTACGACTCATCTAAACACCAAGTTTGGGGGTCGGCTGAGGGAATCTGGACAGAAGGCCTGAGCATTATGCAAAGCATCATCACATCATCTGGCTGAGCCTGTGAGCCCCAGAAAGGCCCTCTCACTCCTCATGAATTTCAGTGAATAAAAACAAAAAGCCTAACCCATGGTGAACTGGTAATCAGTCCACTTTGACCAGGGAGGAAATGATTTCTGCCAAGTTCACTAATTCCTGTTAAGATATGACCTGAGAAATGTTCCAAGCCCTATACTGATTCTTCTCTGTCTTCACTCTTTTTCTCCTCCCGAGTGAGGCCCCATATCCCTCCAGCTACCTGTCCTCCCATCAACTCCACACATTTCCAGATTAATCTTCCAAAACCACCAGCTCCCCACTCCCCCTGCCCAGTATTCACCACTCTCCAGACGTGCCCTTGTTCCCTGGTCAACTGGACTTTTGGCTACTTTCTTATTCTCGTGGAGTAGGGGAGCATCATGGTCACCACATGGGCTCTGGGTTTGAATTCTGCCTCCACCATTCAATGCCTTTACTTCCTCATCCATGAAATGGGAATAACAATGCTACTACTTCATGCGGGTGCTTTGAGGATTAAATGAATAAATATATACTCAAAATAGTGCCTGGAGCCGGGCGTGGTGGCTCGCACCAGTAATCCTAGCACTTTGGGAGGCCGAGGCAGGTGGATCACGAGGTCAGGAGATCGAGACCATCCTGGCTAACATGGCGAAACCCAGTCTCTACTAAAAAATACAAAAAAAATTAGCCAGGCACGGTGGTACGCGCCTGTAATCCCAGCTGCTCGGGAAGTTGAGGCAGGAGAATGGTGTGAACCCGGGAGGCGGAGCTTGCAGTGAGCCGAGATCGCACCACTACACTCCAGCCTGGGCAACAGAGCGAGACTCTGTCTCAATAAATAAATAAATAAATAAATAAGTAAATAAATAAATAGTGCCTGGCATGTTTTGAGCTTTTGTTCACTTTTATTATTTATATTGTTGTTAGTCACTAAAATGTCCATAGAGGATGGATTTTGTTTTGTATACCAAACCTATCTCAGTGACTAGAACAATGTCGAGCATGTAGTAGAGGCTCAATTAATAGTGTTGAATTTTTCTATTCTGTAAACTCTGTTCCAGCCAAACTCTTTCCCATGACATACCTTATACATTACCACCTCTCTGCCTTTGCTCATGCTGCTCCCACCTCTTAAAGGGCCCTTGCCCCATCTCACATAACTCCTACCAGCTCCAGCTGCCCCTCTCCTCAGAAGCCCTCCCTGGACTCAGAACCTGCACAAAACAAATGTTCAGTGGTTTGTGGCTAAGGTTTTTTTATGCTTTGGCTCCAAAACAGAGTTTCCTCTCTTCCTGGCACTTAGTGCTCACCACCTCCGGAGATGGCCCCTAAGAAGTGGACCACCCTAGCTACTATATATATGTCCTTTATCTCATGGCTTTGACATTCAGAAAGGGCTTCCCAGGTGAAGCCATCTGAATTACTAGACATAACCAGACATGTGGTCTCCAAGCCACATTTTCTGGGCTTCCTAATTGGTGAGTTGAGAGACACGGCATCTGTTTGCCCAAGAAATCTGAGCCAGGCAGTTCCACATCAACAGGCTGCTTTCCACCCTGGACGGCACAACAGCTGCCTAAAACTTAGCTGTTTACACACTAAAAAAAGAAATTCCATGGAGACCAGTTGACTCAAGCCAGCTCCCAGTGTGAGGCAGAGAAGGGTTTCAAAGCAATCCCCAATGACACCAAAAGCTCTCCACCCAGTTCTCGATAAAAATAAAAAAGAAAACAAGAGCGAAATTAGAGCCAAGAATGAAGACTGCCTGGAGGATGAGGTGTTGGAAGCTGGAGTTGGACTGGGAATCAGCCTGACAGTTCCCTCCAGGCAGGCTTGTCCACTGCCACCCCTGTCCCCACCCCAGGGACGGGACACTCACCACTTCTTGAGAAAGCCCATTTCGCCATTGGAAAGGTTTATTAAACATGAAATGAGGGAAAAGCCTAGTAGCTCCATTGGATTGGGAAGAATGGCAAAGAGAGACAGGAGTCATTTTCTAGAAAGCAATCTTCACACCTGTTGGTCCTCACCCATTGAATGTCCTCACCCAATCTCCAACACAGAAATGAGTGACTGTGTGTGCACATGCGTGTGCATGTGTGAAGGTATGAGTGTGAATGTGTCTATATGGGAACATATATGTGATTGTATGTGTGTAACTATGTGTGACTGGCAGCGTGGGGAGTGCTGGTTGGGAAGGTCCTCTCTGGAAGGCTGGGAGTGCAGAGGACAGGAAACTGACCTTGCTGAGTGGAAGCCATGGGCCAGGCTCTCCCCAGGCCTCATTGCCTAGAATGTCTTCTCCACACCCACCAGATGAGTACCACTCACACCCTAGACCTTCTTCTAAGTGCATCACGTACATAGCTCTTTTCATCCTCACACACTGCCGGGAAGGTAAGCTTGGTTACTTCTGCCATTTTACAGGTGGGGAAACTGAGGCTAAGAGAGGTTAACTTCTGCCGGCAACACTTGGAAATGGTTGGTATGGTTGGAAGCCGGCACCGCCGGGCCCAGGGTCTGGGGCTAAGTGGAATTCAGTGTGGGTCTTTCCTTTCCCATTAGAACCCCTCAAGTGTCAGACCCTCTGCCCCTCCTCGCAGTACTTCCGCCTTGCCTCATGCCTCCCAGGCACTATCTCTGTGAACTTTGAGCTCTGCCCCTATTGCCCAAGAAAGGCTCGCTGATGAGGAGGAAATTGCCCAGGTTTATAGTTTCCTCCCAGCCTCTCTGGCGACACCTGAGCCTGCTGCTTCTCCCCTTCCGCCTCCCGCCACAGTCATACACACAGCCACTCATGCATACTCACATCACACCACACTCCAACCAGCACTCCCCACGCTGCCAGTCACACATAGTTACACACATACAATCACATATATGTTCCCATATAGACACATTCACACTCATACCTTCACACATGCACACGCATGTGCACACACAGTCACTCATTTCTGTGTTGGAGATTGGGTGAGGACATTCAATGGGTGAGGACCAACAGGTGTGAAGATTGCTTTCTAGAAAATGACGCCTGTCTCTCTTTGCCATTCTTCCCAATCCAATGGAGCTACTAGGCTTTTCCCTCATTTCATGTTTAATAAACAAGCCGCTCTTGCGGAACGATGGTTGGATCCCTCATCAACCACCACACACTCCCGACCCCACCCTCCTTCCTGCCCCTGCCAGCAAACCGGACGGGTCCAAGGCCTGGAATTGAGAACCTGTTTTCTTCCCCATCCTGCCCCCTTGTGACGGGAGCCTAGAACTGCTGGCTCTGCGCCCAGAGGTTAACCACATTTCTCAGGAAGGTTCCAGTAGCCAGGCGGGTTGTTAGGAGAGGTCTGTATCCAACTCCCCTCCTCCTGCAGAGGGGCAAACTAACTAAATGAAGATCCACTCTTCCTTCACCCTGATCCTCAGGGCCACCAGAAGAGCTGACCGCTGTTTCACAGGCACACTCCACTGGCACAGGAGATGGGTGGGCGTGCCAACTGGACCAGCATATGGCAGGACCCTTATGATGATCAAGCCTACAGTCATCATACAATCACAGGATTGTTGCCCTATATCCATATTTTCTTGACACCCTAATAGTGCATTTGGCTAAACCTTGGTGAAATAAGCATGACAGCAGGTGACTGTGCCGCCTCTGACACTGACCACCCAGGCCTTTCTCTTCACTCCTTCCCTGAGGCCTTGGAGGGTCTGCCTGTGGCCTTTAGTCTGGTGTTTGAGCTCACAGAACTGGGTGTGGTTGACCCTCCCTTTGTCCTCACCCCCTCCACACACACACAGGGACGCTCTTGCAGGCTCCTGGTTTGATGAGGCAGCCCAGGATGTGTCCCCACCTTTCCTCTTTGAGCCCAGGGCCAGTGTATTTCAGGCCGAGTGATTTCACCCAGGGTCTTGTTTCCATTCCATTTTATTTTTAGTCCTCAGGTGCAGTGGGATGAGTCCCTCCTATTCCCCAGGTGATGGCTGGCTGTCATCATTGGTCCTGACTAGTCACCTCTTGCTTCATGTATTCCCCCCTCCCTCCATTGTCATTTCCATGCCCCCACCCCACAGGCAGCCATTCTACTATATCCTTTATTTGTATGTGTTCTTGTGCAGTGCTTTGTAGGCATGGATTTTGGTACTGCAAAGTGCTGCATTGTACACATAGTATTGCATAGTGTTGCCTTATTACCATTTCTGTAACAAACTGAATGTGTTACTTTATGTTGGAGCGTGGTGGAGCCTTAAGAATTTATTGAGAATCTCTGCATTAATGATTATGAAAGTGACTGCAAGTTTTCGCTGAGTCTTATTTCCTGAACATAAACTCAGGATCCTGGACCATGGTCATGTGGGAATAGCAAGAGAACTGAAAGTGGAGCCTGTCACATCTCCAGACTCAGTTTTAGTTCTCTTGCTATTTCCACCACATCTTTCATCACTTCCTCCACTAAAGTCTTGAACTCCTCAAAGCCATCCACGTGGGCTGGAATCAACTTCTTGATGATGGATGAAGCCACTTCCTTGTGGCTGGAACCAACTTCTGTGTTTCCTAAAATGGGGACAGCAATAGTACCTACTCTCTAAAATTTGTTGTGGGCTAGGTGTGGTGGCTCACGCCTGTAATCCCAGCACTTTGGGAGGCCGAGGCGGGCAGATCATGAAGTCAGGAGATCGAGACCATCCTAGCTAACATGGTGAGACCCTGTCTCTACTAAAAATACAAAAAATTAGCCGGGTGTGGTGGCGGGCGCCTGTAGTCCCAGCTACTCAGGAGGCGGAGGCAGGAGAATCACTTGAACCTGGGAGGTGGAGGCTGCAGTGAGCCAAAATCACGCCACTGCACTCCAGCCTGGGCGACAGAGGGAGACTCCATCTCAAAAAAAAAAAAGAAAATATTTTTTGTGAAGATCAAATGGGTTAATACAAGTGAAGAGTGCCTGGCACTACTAGTGCTCAGTAAACATTGTTTATGGATGCTTTCTTTTTTTTTTTTCATTAGGCCTTATAATAGCCCTATGAGGTAATATAATTAGTTCCATTTTACTGATGAAGAGACCAAGGTCCAGGGAACAAAACAACTTGCCCAGGTTTGCATCATGATACTGCCAGAAGCTAAATCTAGATCTTCAGACCCCAAGACGGCCACAGGACCTCCATCCCCATGTGTTCCCTAGAGGTGTTGTGCAGAACCTTCCTGATGCTGATCTGGATGACGAGCGGTCACCCACAGGCTGCTGGAGATGATTCCTGGTCGGGTGGCCCTCAGTCCTCCTTGATCTTTCTCCCACACTGTGATCTTGACACCCACTGGCCATTCCTGAGAAAGAACCTGCCTTCTCCAGGGCTTTTGTGGGTGCCCATGTTCACCAAGCAGCCTCTAAAGTGATGTGAATCCTAGCGCCAGGCCTGGCAGTAGCACATATGCATGGTAGATGCGTGCTGGAAAAGTAGGAGCCCTAGGAGCCTGCCTTGGGTTCTAGTCCTAGCCATCCATTGCCTTACCCTAGGGTCTAACTTTCTATCTCTAACCTTCAGTTTCCACATCTGCACAATGGGGATAGGAACTTTTCTGTGAGGATCAAGTAGGTTTTAGGAGACTATTCCAATCTTGATCAAATACTAACAGTCGCCTGAACCCTGCAGAACAATCCCTGCTTGTTGTACAGTCTGATGCCACCTCAGATGAACCATTACCCACTGTATGCACTGAACATTTTCCCCTCCCCTCCAGGAAGATCATCCTCTGGATCTGCCCTCCTCACAACGGCCTTATTGCTTTTCTGGAGTCACCGAATCTTAGAATATCGGTGCTGGAAAAGAACTTGAGGACCATCAGTCCCAGTGTGGCAAACTTATCTCCTTATCAAGGACCCCCGCTGCCTAAAGCAGTGGTTGACTCAGTCATTGCTCCCCTCACTGCAGGGTGCAGTGTGAAGAGGGGACAGATCATCCTGTGAGTTACAGGCCACCTTCAGCCCAAATACCCCCTTTCTACAGATAGGCAAACTGAGTAAATGATGATCCCAACTTCCTTCACCTGACCCTCGCCTCAGGGCTACCAGGAGATAGGGACGCCATGTTGGCACAGGAGATGGGTGGGTATGCCACCTTCCCCATGGGCAGGCCCCTATTGCGGTCACATCTCAAGTGACTACTTACAACCATCAAACAATTAGGGTTTACTGGTGGATGTCTTTATCTTTTTGACATTCTGTAGAATTATGCTAACAGATTTTGGAAAACAATTTGCCCAAAATCTACGTGACTTCATCCTTTGATTTTTGTTTGTTTGTTTGAGACAGGGTCTTGCCCTTCACTCAGGCTGGAGTGCAGTGGCGCCATCACAGCTCACTGCAGCCTTGACCTTCCAGGCTCAAGTGATTCTTGTGCCTCAGCCTTCCAAGCGGCTGGGATTACAAGCGTGCACCACCACGCAGTTTTTTTGTTTTTGGGGGGTTTTTTTTGAGATGGAGTCTTGCTCTGTCACCCAGGCTGGAGCGCATTGGCGTGATCTCGGCTCACTGCAACCTCCGCCTCCCAGGTTCAAGCGATTCTCCTGCCTCAGCCTCCCAAGTAGCTGGGACGACAGGTGCGTGCCACCACACCCAGCTAATTTTTGTATTTTTAGTAGAGACGGGGTTTCACCATATTGGTCAGGCTGGTCTTGAACTCCTGACCTCATGATCTGTCCTCCTCAGCCTCCCAAAGTGCTGGGATTACAGGCATGAGCCACCGCACCCGGCCATGCCTGGCTAATTTTTGTGTTTTTAGCAGAGACAGGGTTTCGCCATGTTGGCCAGGCTGGTCTCGAATGTCTGGCCTCAAGTGATCTGCCTGCCTCGGCCTCCCAAAGTGCTGGGATTACAGACGTGAGCCACCGCACCTGGCCTTAATTTTTGTATTTTTTGTAAAAATGCAGTTTTGCCATGTTGCAAGGGTGACTTCACCCATTTTCAATGCAGAATTTTAACACAAGAGTGTACTTTAGCCAGTGAAATGTGCACGCTTACTTCTTTTAGGAAAAAACTGAAATATTTGCTGGGAACCCCACAACAGTTGCCACAGGAAAGACCAGAAGAAAGCAAAAACAGGTAAGGAGCATCCTTTAAAGTGAGGGGAGGCCGGGCTCATGCCTATAATGCCAGCACTTTGGGAGGCCAAGGCAGGCAGATCACTTGAGGCTAGGAGTTCGAGACCAGCCTTTAGCAACATAGCCAAACCCTGTCTCTAATAAAAATACAAAAATTAGCCGAGCGTGGTGGCACGCACCTGTAATCTCAGCTTATTGGGAAGCTGAGGCAGGAGAATCACTTGAACTCAGGAGGTAGAGGTTGCAGTGAGCCAAGATCGCACCACTGCACTCCAGCCTGGGTGACAGAGCAAGACCTTGTCTCAAAAAAAAAAAAAAAAAATGTGAAGGGAAAGCCCACAATGATAGCACTTTCATGCTGGCAAGCCCACGGTGCATACTCAGTGTCTCTGGGGGAGCAAAACTCAGGGGCCGACAGCCCTCACCTAGTCAGGTGGTTTATTCACAAACTGTCCACTCCCAGGACTTCAGGATGGGGCAAGTCACAAAGCAGGATGTTTTCAGTGGGGAATGTTTAAGTCCTTCAAGGAAAATACCGTATCATGAGCTTTTCAGGGACAGGTATCTGTGACCCACCTGTGTGCAACGCCTCTGTGGTCCTGATATTCTGGTGCTGGGCTTGGACTCAAGCTGTGGGTTTCAACCCAGCTTAACCTTATCTGCATGACCTTGGGGAAGGCACTTCCTCTTTCTGGAATTCAATTGTCTCGTTTGCAAAGTGGGACCATGATATCATCTCTACAAAACCCTCTAAACACAAATGAAGAAACTTCCCATACCAAGCACCCAGAATAAAGAAAAAGGCTAGAAAAACCAGAAGCTATTGAGTCACTTTTTTCCCTTTTTTTGCTTATATGTGCTAATTTTTCTACCATGGTCATGGGTTACCTTTGAATTATTATAAAAGTGAGTAATTAAAGGGGGTGGAGCAGAGCTGATGTGAAGGAAAACGCTGAGCTTGGCAACTTTCAGGGCCTCCTCTGTGCCAGGCACAGTTGTTGATGCTTCACCTATGTGACGTCATCTCTTTGTCCCAACAAGCCTGAAAGGGAGGCATTATGGCTCCTACTTCCAGCTGGGGAGACTGAGGTTCCCGAAGGAGTCAAGCCCTCACTATCATGAGAGCCTGCAGTGATGGTGATGTACCAGGAAGGCGCATACAGATGTGTGGCAGCAGCAGCAAGGTGAGCACTGCAACTCTGAGAAAGCGGAGCCTCCCCCCTCTCTTGAGACACTGCCTCAGAGCCTCTGAGAAAAGCCTTCCCCACTGGTGATACGCCAGGAACCTGCTCCTGGGGGACCTGCTCTGGATTCTTTTAAGATCAAAAAAGTTTATTATTAAATAGCAGCATCGTGTCCAGTCAGAAAAGCTTAAGTGTATGAACGTCCTTTTTTATTTTTTATTTTTTTTGAGACGGAGTCTCCCTCTGTCTCCCAGGCTGGAGTGCAGTGGCGTGATCTTAGTTAACTGCAAGCTCCGCCTCCCGGGTTCACGCCATTCTCCTGCCTCAGCCTCCCAAGTACTGGGACTACAGGCGCCCACCACCACGCCCGGCTAATTTTTTGTATTTTTAGTAGAGGCAGGTTTTCACCATGTTAGCCAAGATGGTCTCGATCTCCTGACCTCTCGTGATCCGTCCACCTTGGCCTCCCAAAGTGCTGGGATTACATGCATGAGCCACCACGCCCAGCCTGAATGTACTTTTAAAACATGTTTCTGCTGCTGGGCGCGGTGGTCCACGCCTATAATCTCAGCACTTTGGGAGGCCAAGGTGGGTGGATCACTTGAAGTCAGGAGTTCGAGACCAGCCCGGGCAACATGTCAAAACCCTGTCTCTACTAAAAATACAAAAATTGGGCGTGGTGGCACATGCCTGTAGTCCCAGCTACTTGAGAGACTAAGGCAGGAGGATCACTTGAACCCAGGAGGCAGAGGTGAGCCTAGATTGCGCCACTGCACTCCAGCCTGGGCAACAGAGCAAGACTCTGTCTCAAAAACAAAAACACATGTTTCTGCATAAAAGCATTGTTTGTATGTCATATTCTCCTTCTATTGAGTAGCAACACAATTCATCCTCTAAACAAAAAATGCTAATTATACTTTGCTAAAACATATCTCCAAATATGGATTTAATAAAATGCTTTTCTCAAAAAAGAAAATAAAAAGGGTCCTGCCATTTATAAGTAGATTGCTTCTTTCAAAAGGCAAATGCCAATAAATGACACTTTATCCTGGAGATGTGTAGTCCACCTGTTCTGTGCCCCTGAGCCACCACCTGTTGCCAATGTGTCTGCAGCCAACAGGGCTAGTCCTAGTAACACGGTGCCCCACCCCACACCACTGCCCCATCCTGATACTGAAACTGCAGCTGATGGGGTAATGCTCTGAGCTTCCCAGAGGAATGAGGCAGACAAGTCCTGCTGTGGCCTGGAAAACCCTCAAAAGAGTCAGTGCAATTCTCAAGATCACAGGTATCTGCCTGTTGCTCAAGAGTCCCAGCCTGGCCACAGTGAGGGTAGTGAGTGATAGAACAGGGGAAAGGAGACAGCCTGTGGCGCTGGCTCGGGCACAAACCACTGGTGAATCAGACCTGAATTGATTCCTGGAGCCAAGTACTGTTTGCCATCTGTCTGAGGCTTTATCTGCCAGGGAGATGGGCAAGTGGCCAGAGCCCTCTCAGGGTGAGGGGTTGAACAGCCAGGCTCCAGCACACTGCCATACCAGATGTCATGACTGGTCACTCAGAAGGGCACCGGATGGGGTGGCAGGAGGCCGAGCCCCTGGAGATGGCCCCCCTAGGCTCCCTGAGTCTCAGCCACCCCCTCCTCCTCCCTGGGCCTCAGGCTCTTCATCTGTAGCATGAAGGTGTGGGCAGTATAAGGACTTTTCCCACTATGGCTGCAGAGGGCTCACAGGCACTTGGTTGAGTTGAAAATATATACACGTCTAACAATTTTTAAGTTTTCTGTTTTTTCCCCCACATAAAACCCATTCAACCAAATGCCTATAAACATGTTGAGGTGATGTTCTTCTGACGTCTGTGCTTCTAGGTTGTTTATGGGGTGGACCTTCCTATACTGTCACCTCGAGGATTGCAAAATAAAGTGTTAAAAAATGTTACCATTTGCACTTCTCTATTCAACCAAAATAACAGAAGGAAATTGGATTTCTCTTGTCTTTATGAGCCAATATTATCTATTAGAACCTATACTTTTTATAGCTATACCATTTTTAACTGTTTTCTGTATTCTACATAAGATTTCATTCCAAAAACTTTAGCTATGTTTAAAGTTTGAAAATCACCATCCCTGGCTGGGCGTGGTGGCTCACGCCTGTAATCCCAACACTTTAGGAGGCCGAGGCAGGCAGATCACCTGAGGTCAGGAGTTCCAGACCAGCCTGGCCAATATGGTGAAACCCTGTCTGTACTAAAAAAGCAAAAATTGGCCGGGCGCAGTGGCTCACGCCTGTAATTCCAGCACTTTGGGAGGCCAAGGCAGGCAGATCATAAGGTCAAGGAGATCGAGACCATCCTGGCTAACACGGTGAAACCCCATCTCTACTAAAAATACAAAAAATTAGCCGGGCGTGGTGGCGGATGCCTGTAGTCCCAGCTACTCAGGAGGCTGAAGCAGGAGAATGGCGTGAACCCGGGAGGCAGAGCTTGCAGTGAGCTGAGATCGCGCCACTGCACTCCAACCTGGGCGACAGAGCAAGACTCCGTCTCAAAAAAAATAAATAAATAAAAAATAAAAATTAGCCAGGCGTGGTGGCAGGCGCCCATAATCCCAGTTATTCAGGAGGCTGAGGCACGAGAATTGCTTGAACCCGGGAGGTGGAGGTTGCAGTGAGCCGAGATCACATCACTCTACTTCAGCCTGGGCAATAAAGTGAGACTCAGTCTCAAAAAAAAAAAAAAAAGAAAAAGAAAAAGGAAATCACCATCCCTGATAATCTCTAAGGTCCCTGTAGCTCTGACATTCTACTAGTCTACCTACCATTCTAAAGCTCTGAACAAATTCATAGGGTTTTAAACCTGTCAACATGGAACCTTTTAGTTTCCTGCCTTTGTTTTTATGCACTTGGCTCTTCATATATCCAACTTCCTATCCAAATCCCATTCTTTCAGCACTTCAGTAAAACCCCTTCCTCACAAAGCACTTAACATGGGTCTCGGATCTAAGCCTTGGTTTCAAAATAGGGTAACAGAGCCTCCCTCAAGTGGTTAGGTTTAAGTGAGTAGGTAGTATGTATATGTAAAATGCTTAGCAAAATGCTGACACATAAAGCTCAAGGATCAGTAATTACTGTTATGATTATCTTTGTTAATGTGTTATTATTGTCATGGTGGAAAAGTCAGTGCAGACTCAATTCCCTGAAGAGATGTGCAACCTCAGGCAAAAAGTCTGGCCCATTCTCGATGGTGCAGTACTGCCTCCTAGTGGGTAGCTGGGCATTTTTTTTTCTTTTTTTTTTTTTTAGACTCCTGTCCCCCAGGCTGGAGTGCAGTGATGCAATCACGGCTCACTGCAACCTCAATTTCTCAGACTCAAGCGATCCTCTCACCTCAGCCTCCAGAGTAGCTGGGACAACAGGCACGTGCTACCACACCCGGCTAATTTTTTATTTTTAGTAGAGACAAGGTCTTGCTATGTTGCCCAGACTGACTCCTAAGCTCAAGCAATCCTCCCACCTCTGCCTCTCAGCCCAAGTGCTGAGATTACAGGCATGAGCCAGTGCGCCCAGCCAATTTTTTTTTTTTTAATGACTGTCACACTGGCCAGGGAGGTTAACTGGCTGTAGGGTGAAGAGGACAGAGATATTAAATGTCTGGCACACAAAGAATTGCCCATGCCCACAGGACTGAATCCATTACAGGTATAAAATATAAAAAGTGCTTTAAATTTTTCGAAACCTGGCTGGGCACGGTGGCTCACGCCTGTAATCCCAGCACTTTGGGAAGCTGAGGCAGGTGAATCACCTGAGGTCAGGAGTTCAAGATCAGCCTGGCCAACATGGTGAAACCCCGTCTCTACTAAAAATACAAAAAAAAAAATTAGCTAGGCTTGGTGGCAGGTGCCTGTAATCTCAGCTACTCGGGAGGCTGAGGCTGGAGAATCACTGGAACCCAGGAGGCAGAGGTTGCAGCGAGCCAAGATCGTACCATTGCACTCCAGCCCGGGTGATGGAGATTCCATCTAAAAAAAAATAAAAATTCAAAAGCTGGGGAACTTAGCACAAGAAAACATTATGTGCACATTTCACATATAGACATACCTCAGATATATATGGGTTCAGCTCCAGACCATGTCAATAAAGCAGGTCACACAATTTGTTTCCCAGTGTATATAAAAGTTATGTTTACACTGTACTGTAAGTGTGCAAAAGCATTATGTATTTAAAAATGTACAGGGGCTGGGCATGGTGGCTCATGCCTGTAATCCCAGCACTTTGAGAGGCCGAAACAAGTGGATGGCTTGAGCCCAAGAGTTTGAGACCAGTCTGGGCAACATGGTAAGATTCCGTCTCTAAAAAAATACAGGCCAGACGCAGTGGCTCACGCCTGTAATCCCAACACTTTGGAAGGCCGAGGCAGGTGGATTACCTGAGGTCAGGAGTTCGAGACCAGCCTGGCCAACACGGTGAAACCCCATTTCTACTAAAAATACAAAAATTAGCAGGGCATGGTGGTGGCTGCCTATAATCCCAGCCACTCGGGAGGCTGAGGCAGGAGAATCACTTGAATCCAGGAGGCAGAGGTTGCAGTGAGCCAAGATCGCACCACTGCACTCCAGCCTGGGTGACAGAATGAGACTCTGTCTCAAAAAAAAAAAAAAAAAAAAATTAGCCAGGCATAGTTGTGTGGGCCTGTAGTCCCAGCTATTCAGGAGGCTGAGGCAGGAGGATCACTTAAGCCCAGGAATGCTTACAATCATATAAGCCTTCAGCCACATAACCTTGCTGGTGGAGGGTCTTCCCTCAGTGTTGATGGCTGCTGACTGATCAGGATTGTGGTCGCTGAAGGCTGGAGTGGCTGTGGCAATTTCTTAAAATAAGACAATAATGAGGTTTGCCGCATTAACTGACTTGTTTTCACAAGATGTCTCTGTAGTATCTGATGCTATATGATAGCATTTTGCCCACAGTAGAACTTCTTTCAAAGTTGGAGTCAATGCTCTGAAACTCTGCCATTGCTTTTTCAACTAAGTTTATGCAATATTCCAAATCTTTTGTTGTCATTTCAACAATGTGTGCAGCACCTTCAGCAATAGATTCCATCTCAAGAAACCACTCTTTGCTCATCCATTGAAACAAGTCTTCATCCGTTCAAGTTTTATCATGAGATTACAGCAATTCCGTCACATCTCTACGCTCCGTTTTTAGTTCTCTTGCTGTTTTTTCCACCACATCTGTCATTACTTCCTCCACTGCAGTCTCAAACCCCTCAGTCATCCATGTGGGTTGGAATCAACTTCTTCCAAACTGCTAATGTTGATATTTTGACCACCTCCCATGAATCGCATGTGTCGTTAATGACATGTAAAGCAGTGAATCCTTTCCAAAAGATTTTCAATTTACTTTGCCCAGATCCATCAGAGGAATAAATATCTATAGCAGTATAGCCTTATGAAATGTATTTCTTAATAAGACTTGAAAGCTGAAATGACTCCTTGATCCACCGGCTGCAGAATGGATGTTGTGTTTGCAGGTATGAAACTACTAATCTCCCTGTACATCTCCAGCAGAGCTCTTGGGTAACCAGGTGTATTGTCAATGAGCAGTAATATTTTGAAAGAAATCTTTTTTGAGCAGGTCTCAATAGTAGGCTTAAAATATTCAGTAAACCTGGCTGGGCACGGTGGCTGACACCTGTAATCCTAGCACTTTGGAAGGCTGAGGCAGGCGGATCACTTGAGGTCAGGAGTTCAAGACCAGCCTGGCCAACACGGTGAAACCTCACCTCTACTAAAAATACAAAAAATTAGTCGGGCGTGGTGGCAAACGCCTGTAATCCCAGCTACTTGGGAGGCTGAGGCAGGAGAATTGCTTGAACCTGGGAGGCAGAGGTTGCAGTGAGCCGAGATAGCAACCACCGCACTCCAGCCTGGGCGACAGAGCAAGACTCCTGTCTGAAAAAAAAAAAAAGAGAGAAAAAAAACAGTAAACCATGCTATAAACAGATGGGCTGTCACCCAGGCTTCGTTCCATTTATAGGGCACAGGCAGAGTAAATTCAGCACAATTAAGGGTCTTGGGAATTTCAGAACAATAAATGAGCATTGGCTTCCACCAGCTGCCTCAGTCCTCAACGAGAGTTAGCCTGGGCGGGGCGTAGAAGCTCCACGCCTGCAATCCCAGTGGAGTTCAGGAGTTTGTAAAGATGGGGTCTCACCAGACTGGTCTCCTGGGCAACATGGTGAGACCCAATCTCAATAAAAAAATTTTTACAAATCAGCCGAGCATGGTGGCGCGTGCCTGTGGTCCCAGCTACTTGGGAAGCTGAGGCAGGAGAATCGCTTGAGCCCAGGAGGTTGAGCCGTGTTTGTGCCACTACACTCCAGCCTGGGCCACAGAGCAAGACCCTGTACCAAAAGCAAAACAAAAAATCAACAGTAAGACTGTCCTTTGAAGCTTTGAAACCAGGCGTTGGCTTCCCCTCTCTAGCTATGAAAGTCCCAGATGGCATCTTGTTCCAATGGAAGGCTTTTTTCTACAATGAAAATGTTTAGTGTAGTCACCTTCATCCATTATCTTAGGTAGATCTTCTGGATAACTTGCAGCTTGTACATCAGCACTTGCTGCTTCACCTTGCACTTTTTGTTTTTTTGTTGTTGCTGTTGGTCTTTGTTTTTGTTTTTGAGACAGAGTCCTGCTCTGTCACCCAGACTGGAGTGTAATGGTGTGATCTTGGTTCACTGCAACCTGTGCCTCCTGGCTTCAAGCAATTCTCCTGCCTTGGCCTCCCAAGTAGCTGGGATTACAGGTGTCCACCATCATGTCCGGCTAATTTTTGTATTTTTAGTAGAGACGGCGTTTTGCCATGTTGGCCAGGCTGATCTCAAACTACTGACCTCAGATGACCCGCCCGCCTCGGCCTCCCAAAGTGCTAGGATTACAGGCCTGAGCCACCGTGCCCAACCTGACTTACATCTTACAGCACACTCATATCTGATATTTACATACAGAACATTTATTTTATAAACTGCTTTTCTTGTATTTTTATATTATTGTTAAGGCTTTGCATTTCTATAATCCATATAGAAAATGGATTTCACTTCAGAAGAGTCAAGGGTCATTACCAATTTTTTTTTTTTTTTTTTTTTTTTTACAAAAAAGGGGGCCCATGTCTGATAAGTCAAGACCACTTGTCCTCTCTGAGCTTCTTGAGTAATGGGAGATAATTCCAATGTCACAAGGTTGATGGAAAAAAGCACCATTCATGTGCTTGGCATCTATTTATTCCACTTCAGTTTTCTTCCTATCTGGTTGTCTACTTTTTCTCTCCTACACCTTGCTCAGGGGATATCCCCAGTACTGGCAATATGAGTGTGTTTAATAAAGGAGCAAAGGAAAGCATTTTCTGGTGACAAGTCTCATCTGGCTGTTCAGTGACACCAAGGCACATGCCCGGGAAACTGGTAGTTTCCAGTCTGGCACCACAGCCTCTAGAGAAACTGAACCAGGGCACCTTTCCCAGCAAGTTTATGGAGAAAAAACAGGGATGGGCAGGTATCATCAGGAAGCAGGGTCCCAGGCTGAGGGCAGAGATGTGGCTTGTTTCCCTATCTAGGGATGCCTGGGGGGAATTAGGGTAAAAAGGCAAACAGCAGGTCAGGGTAGCTTATTTGGGCCAAGGTTGAAGACTGCAGCCTGAGACACTTCCAGGTTGCCTTGGAGAGTATTCCATCAAAGGACAGGCTCAACTTTTTACAGAAAAAAGGATGAATCAGAAGACGGGTGATTACAAAAGTTGTTCGTCAGGAATTCTCATTGGTTTACAGAAATAACACTGGTTAGTGATTGGCTATCCACTGTTGAATTACAGGACGATGGCACTTTATGGCTACTTGGCATCACAGTCTAGAACCCACATGGCAAGTGACTTCAAGAGGTAATTATTTAGCTCAAGGAGGGAGTGAAGACAGGACTGCTGTTAAATGCCTCTCTGGCCCTAATAATTTAAAAGGAATCACATTCCTCAGATTAAAAGGTGTTTTTCTTCCTTAAGACATACTGGGTCAAAGTGACAAACTGCACTTCTGTGGGATCAGAAACAGACTTTAATCTTGACTGCCCAGGCCGTAGTGCAGTGGCGCGATCTCAGCTCACTGCAACCTCTGCCTCCCAGGTTCAAGTAATTCTCCTGCCTCAGCCTCGCCTCCCCAGTAGCTGGGATTACAGGCGCACTCCACCACGCCCGGCTTTTTTTTTTTTTTTTTTTTTTAAGTAGAGACGGGGTTTCACCATGTTGGTAAAGCTGGTCTCGAACTCCTGACCTCAAATGATCCGTCCACCCGGGCCTCCCAAAGTGCTGGGATTACAAGCATGAGCCACTGTGCCCGGCCCAAGTTATTGGTTTTCTAAAGTTCCCCATGATTCCAATGTGCAGCAAAGGAGAGAGAAAACACCATGAATACCCTGTGAAGTATACTGTTATCCCCCAACTTTTCAAACAAGGAAACTAAGGAAGTGACTTGCCCTCAGCACACAGCCAAAAAAAAAAAAAAAAATTTGAACTCAAGAAAGCCTAATTTGAAAACCTATTTTAAAACAGCTATCTAGCAGTTTTAACCCACACCATCTTTCCTACCTACCTATCCCTTCAGAATCCCCTTTCTTAACATATGCCCATACTCCCTTATCCACAAATGTCCCTCTTGACCTTGGACCACTCAACTCAGTAGTCCCCCTTCCGCACTCTTCGAAACTGGCCAGATTCAAAAGTGGCTGAGGAGGAGCAAGGTCAGCGGAAGCACACTCACAGCAGGCAAATTAGGGTCATTTCTGCCTGCCCAGCACCCAAAAGAGCCTTTCTTAAGCCATTACCTGAGTGCTTACTGCATGCCAACACAAGCCTGCACAGAACACCTATTATTTACTGAGCAGTGTGCTATGCTCCGTGCTGAGTGCTTTACTTGCATTACACTATATTCTTGATATTAACAATAGGGGATAGGTGCTTCCTATTATCACCATTTTAAAGATGAAAAAAATGAAATTCCAGAGATTACACAATTGGCCCAAAGCCACAGAGCTGTAAGGAAGCAAGGATTCAAATCTGGGCTGCTATTTCCAAGCCTGACGGCCTTAACGTTACACTGCTCCCTATAACGAGCCCTGGATTTGCTGTTGAGGCACCAGAGCCCTGCTCTGCCACTGTGTCCCTGTGTGACCTTGAACAAATCCACTTTCTTATCTCTAAACTAATAAGAATTTGGACTATCGACTCTGAAGCCCTTTCCAGTTTATCTACACCAGGTCCTGCAACCAAGTTTATAGTTTCAGCTCCATTACCACTGGGCTGCGAAGTTAGACAACTTGCCAAGCCCCTCCAAACTTAAATCTCTTCCTCAATAAATGGAGATGATCACATTAACCTTACTACTAACACCCCTTTGAATCATTTTATTCCTGTCAACTGCTGTCATACCCAAGAGCTGGCAGTGGTTCAGGTACCAGTCTTGGATGACAGAGTAAGTAAAAACCTTTCCTTCCACCCACTTCTGTTGAATATTAATCAAAATTACTTGAGGAAAGGAATGGAGCTTTCTTCCAGGTCAATAGACTGCCAGCTGCTGTAGAGAGCTTGTTTTTGTTTTTTGTTGTTGTTTTTGAGACAGGGCCTCACTCTGTCACCCAGGCTGGAGTGCAGTGGCACAATCTCAGCTCACTGCAACCTCTACCTCCTGGGCTCAAAGCGATCCTCCCACCTCAGCCTCCTCAGTAGCTGGGACTACAGGCACATACCACCATGCCCAGCTAATTTTTGTACTTTTTGTAGAGATGGGGTTTTGCCATATTGCCCAGGCTGGTCTCCTGAGCTCAGGCAATCCACCTGCCTTGGGCTCCCAAAATGCTGGGAAGAAAAAGAGCTTTAATTACCAAATAAGTGATCACTTAAATTTGTCTACTTAACTTCGACCACTATTTTTTCAGCAGCAACTCAGAAATAAGACACAACAGTCTCCTAACTTGGGCTATCATTTTTAAACAAAAGAGCTCATGAATCTCTGGAAGAAAAAAAAAAAGGGAGAGAAAAAAAGGTTTGTATACTTTTCTCTGTAAAACTGAAAAGTCTTCCCTGTTTGATGTTTTGGGTTTGTTTTTTTTTTTTGACAGTTTCACTCTTGTTGCCCAGGCTGGAGTGCAATGGCATGATCTCGGCTCACTGCAACCTCTGCCTCCCAGGTTCAAGCGATTCTCCTGGCTCAGCCTTCCCAGTTGCTGGGATTACAGGCATGTGCCAACACGCCCGGCTTTTTTAAGCAGAGACAGGATTTCTCCATGTTGGTCAGGCTGGTCTCAAACTCCCAACCTCAGGTGATCCGCCCGACTTGGCCTCCCAAAGTGCTCGGATTACAGGTGTGACCCACAGCACCTGGCCTAAGGCAGATACTTTCAATGATTCAGTTCTTAGCCCTCCTTGTCAGTGTGTTCATACTCCAACTTACAAAGCACGTGACTTCTTCCAACCTCACTCTTTGAGGCCAATTTCATGTCAAATGGATTGCTATATATTGCCAACTGAAATCTAACCAAGACTGCCAGCTCAGTAAACCTGTCCTCATTAAACTCCAAGCAGCTAGAATGAGCGAGCCAGCCATTCATCAATGCACTCTAATATTCCCAACTTCTTGGCTTTCCTGTCAGTGTTAAAGCTGGACAAGTTATCTTATACACGCTTATTCAAATACATGGCTAAAGGAAAGTAAAAAAAACCAATCAGATTTGGACCCACTTCAAACTTAAATAAACCCTTTTATCTCTAAATCCTAGTGCAGTTTACATTCTCAACCGTTTCTGGCTCTAAACCCCTATTTCATGATTAAGGCATTTATTTCTTCCTCTTCACCTCAGATTGGTTAGTCTCTCCTTATCATTTGAATGTGAGCTCTGGAACTGGGATGGCCAGTTGCAGTGGCTCATGCCTATAATCCCAACACTTTGGGATTACAGCCAAGGCTGGAGGGGTCCTTGAGTGCAGCCTGGGCAACAGTGAAATACCATCTTATAAAAAACAGCCTGGGGCGGGGCGCAGTGGCTCACGCCTGTAATCCTAGTACTTTGAGAGGCCAAGGCGGGCGGATCACGAGGTCAAGACATCGAGACCATCCTGGCCAATATGGTGAAACCCGTCTCTACTAAAATACCAAAAAATTAGCCAGGCATGGTGGTGCGCACCTGTAGTCCCAGCTGCTCAGGAGGCTGAGACAGGAGAATCACTTGAACCTGGGAGGCAGACATTGCAGTGAGCTGAGATCACACCACTGCACTCCAGCCTGAGTGACAGAGTGAGACTCCGTCTCAAAACCAACCAACCAAAAAGAAAACTGGGGTGAAAATGAATTGTTAAAGGTCAACAGCCTAAACTTGCACTCCAGTCAAACACAAATATTATATAGATTTTTCTTTCTAGATATTGAGCTGGTGTTGTGATTTATCACTGTATCCCAGTAAGTGTTTGTATCATGGACTTTTGACATGTAGGAAAAATATGAAACAATTAAATGACAAATCAACATTCCAATTTGTATTTGTAAAATACTTTCATTGAAAACATGGGTAGTTTTATCTAAACTAAAAATAAATGTCATTACGAGATTCTGGTGGCAGCCAGCCAGCTGGATGAGGTTTTTTAAAGTTACCAGCTGCCTGAGCTTAAGATTTAGAATTGTTTCCCAAAGGAGTTATTCTTTCAAAAATGAAACTTCTAGGTCGGGCGCGGTGGCTCACGCCTGTAATCCCAGCACTTTGGGAGGCCAAGGCAGGCGGATCACTTGAGGTCAGGAGTTCAAGATCAGCTTGGCCAACATGGTGAAACCCTGGCTCTACTAGAAATACAAAAAGCAACTGGGCGTGGTGACACGCGCCTGTACTCCCAGCTACTCGGGAGGCTGAGGCAGAATTGCTCGAACCCGGGAGGCGAAGGTGGCAGTGAGCCAAGATCGAGCCACAGCACTCCAGCCTGGGTGACAAAGAAAGACTCCATTTCAAAAAAAAAAATACATAAATAACATTAAATAAAAAATAAACTTCCGTATCTCGACTTACTTTTTTTTTAAATATTCAAATATTTCCTTCTCCAAATGACCAATATAAACTTCACATCTCCACCCCACCTCCTCCCCGATCCCCCACTGCCACTGCCCAGCTCCAGGCAGCATTAGGCAACAACTTCAACAACATTCCCCTTAGCTCTACATTTTGGGGCTTTGTGAGCAAATAAAAAAACAGTGAACAACGCTAACTTGGCCAGGGAAAGGTGCCTCAGGCCTGTAATCCCAGCGCTTTGGGAGGCTGAGGCAGAAGGATCGCTTGAGGAGTTCCAGACCAGCCTGAGAAACATAACCACGTCTCTTAAAAAAAGTTTTTTTTAATTAGCTGGGCATGGTGGTGTGTGACTGTAGTCCTAGCTACTTGGGAGACTGAGGTGGGAGGAACACTTGAGCCCAAGAAGCCAAGGCTGCAGTAAGCTATGTCACCACTGGTCTCAAAAAACAAAACAAAAACAGGAATGCTAACTTGCCCCAGATGAAATCTGAATGAAGTATATACTGAAATAAAGGTGCACAACCACAAATGAACAAGGCTTTCAAAAGAGGAGGACTCCTTCAACCTATAGACTACTTTTCTGAAAGGTTTAATTTTGCCCTGGAAATAGTATCCATCCCAGGACATTCCAAATGATTAGGGAGAAGCAAAGTATCAATGTTTTGATATTTCCACTTGCTCAAGACACATGTACTAACTTACAGTGAGGCACTACATGGCCATATTCTACATCTTTTATAGTAGAACAATTATACAATGCCTTACATCAGAAATGAGGAAAACTAAAGATTAAAACAGCAACGTTTTACACACATATTTCATGTGTTAGTTTAGGAATCATTTTGGGTACCTTCATCAAATCCAGACAGAGAAAGCAGGATACTAAATGAGAATCTAAATACTGTATTATTAAGTACAGTCCAACAAGGGGAAAGTTGCATGGACAAAACTAATCAATTATACTAGGCTTACCAAAACAAACTTTTTTTTTTTTTTGGAGACGAAGTTTTGCTTTCACTCAGGCTGGAGTGAAGTGGCTACATCTCGGCTCATGGCAACCTCCACCCACCAGGTTTAAGCACTTCTCCTGCCTCAGCCTCCCAAGTGGCTGGGATTATATGCGCCTGCCACCACACCCAGCTAATTTTTGTACTGTTAGTAGAGACGGGGTTTCACCATGTTGACCAAGCTGGTCTCCAACTCCTGACCACAAGTGATCCGCCTGCCTCAACCTCCCAAAGTACCGGGATTACGGGCATGAGCCATCACACCCAGCCAAAACAAATTTCAATGACCTTGTCTCAGAACCTTAAAGGGTCTACAGCTGAATTATCTTCAGGTACCCGATGAATCCCCCTAATAAAACAGGATGAAAAAAATTATAGTGGACATAAAATCAAATTCAACACTACTGGATTATTTAGAGAAAAATATACTTCCAACCCAGTTTTTCTTCAGTAACTTTAATTAGAAATCTTTCTCAAAAAGATGGAAAACCAGAAGGCAACAATCTGGCAGTACAAAAATATACAACTAAGAAATTACCACCAACTAGGTATGACAACTAAATCTCATTCAGAACTCTGAAAAAAGCATACTTGGACAAAATACTAAACTAGTGGTTCTCACATCACCAAGGGTATTTATCATGTAGAACTCCTCAAAATTACACAGGGTTAGGCCACCCTGAAAAACTAAGTTAATGAGCCTGGAGTCTGGCTGTTATCTATTCTGAAATACCTCTTCAACAAAATTTCTAATTAGGCAGCACTGTACTAAAATGAATGCAGTAATAACCTGGATTTTCCATCCACATATGGGTTTGTGTGAAAGCCACTGACAGCAGTCTAACAGGGTGGGAGTGTCATGGACATTGACGGATCACATGTTTATAAGGATCTCTAAGATACTCAAATGGTAGATACAGGGTACCTGTGCTTGGTAAAACTACAACTTCCCTACTTTCTGCTTAAGACATGGAGGTCAGAAGCAACCCACAATGAACTGTGAACCAGAGATCAAGCTAAATATTCCTTTTAATAGAAATGTGAATCTTGCCATGTTGGGCAGACTGGTCTCCAACTCCTGGCTTCAAGAGATCCTCCCACCCGCCCTAGCCTCCCAAAGTGCTAGGAATTACAAGCGTGAGCCACCACATCCAGCCAGTGTCTTTGAAAACAATCAAATATAATCCTTAATATTTCTTTACATTGTCATCAAGTATTAGTTAACAGTGACTTCTAGTGAACACCTTAATCCTTAAACCACAGGTCTAAGTTCAGTTTTGTGATTCCTTTCATTTTTACACTCAACCCTGAATATGGACAAGACTGGTTAGTGTGACCTGTTATTTTGGGAATTACAACAACTTTAAAAATTCCTAATAGCCACAATCTAAATGTGCAATTCAAAGCTTTTAACAATTTCCATGTTCTAAAGTTTCTAAGAGTCTTGAGGTTGTGCTAGGGCTCCTGGTTAAAGTAACTGCAAACTGGGACTGTATGTCACCTAAGTCAGGATAACCCCCTGGTGAAGTTACTTTTATTTCAGGTTCTGTATTATTTCTCTTACCCATATTATACCTGTAACTGTCCTTTTTACAGAAACCCTTCCAACTTAAGAGCCTGCAAGGAAGTCATATACTGCCCAAAAATGCCCACATAAGTTGTCCATTTATAAAAAGCAATGTAATTGACATATTGCATGGCTTCCATAACTTCTTAGCTATCTTGGCTTGTTCCTAACAGGAACAGGTTGTAGGCTATGTGGGAATACTGAAAGACAAAATGCCCAACGCCAGAGCTCTCAGTAAATAAACAGGCTGTCTGAAAAGTGTCTTTCTTGAACATGCTTAACTTTAAGGCTGAACCTTCCTGACACCAATTCTCCCAAGATTTGTGTAAGAGGTGGAAATAAATAATTTGTTTAGGAACTGTATCTTAATATATCCATTTAGCTTGAACTCTTAATGCAATGACTTATCTTTCATATTTAAGACAGTCAATACCGCATAATCCAAAACTATCTTGAGAGCATATTTAAGGAAACTAAGCCACAAGACTGTTGCATTATGATTTAATCTAATTGCACAAAAATTTGAAATTACAACACCTCCCATTTTCTAAGAGGAAGGTTATGCATGCCTCCATATTCAATTCTGCACTGTTACATTTGAACCATATTGTGAACTTTACATCATGATGGATCAGCTTAGAATTCCCATGCAACACCTCAAATTATAAAATGGAAGCAATTTTTAGACCTGTGGAAAGTGTTCATGCTAAAGATAAAAGCCATTTGTTAATGGGCAACTTACTTTGTGTTTAAGAACCAGGTTGCTGCTATACTTTAAAATGTTGGTCACTAAATATTATGGACCCTGAACTGGCTTCTATGCCTTAAAAAAAAAAAATGGGTTAACTATCACTTAGGTGACATCTATATTTCCTTCACTTCAGAAGACTAAGCCATAGTGCCTCTCAGCTGTTTCTTATAAAATAAGAATCGTGTAACCAACTGCTTCCCATGGGATAAGAACAATGGTAACAGTGGGTTCAACTGACTATACACAATTATGCTAATATTTTATTAATTCAAAAGCACTTTACAAGAAAATATAAGTATGGCTTCCAATAGGAATGTTATACCTGGACTTGGTACCAAGCTCACAGATTTGAGTTTGCAAGGAAAAACAGGCTTTCAAGTTAAAGAACAATTTGTAACCAAAACTTTAATCCCAAGGATTCTCACAAAACATATTACAAATGACAGCATGAAAAAAAAATCTTGCACAGTAACTCAAAGTTCGGCTCTACAATGTACCCTTAAACTGGCAGGACATTTTTGAAATCACAAATTTGCACATAAAGAATGTCATGAACAGCCATGTATTCATATACAGCAATCAAATAAGGAACTTATGACCTAAAGCAAAGGTAAACTTTCTTGAAACTTAACATTCTATACCAACTAGGCAACCTCTGCCCAGGATGAAAGTGAGTTGGATTTTTCAAAAACCTCTAATTTAATAGTGCAGCGTTTCATTTTACCTGATGGCCTGTGTTTCATAGCAGTTTTTGAAGACTGCTTGTTCAACTATAGCTGCAGCCTGTATCCCAGCTATGGAAAAAAAAGTAAATCTTAGTTCAATTTTTGCCAGTTGTTTCTGTATTTAAATTTTAAAAAAACACACTTCTGCTGGGCAGGTTTAGAGGTTTATTATCAGTCTATGCATAACTAAAAGTTCAAAGCAAATTCAATTTTGCTTAAGGGAACATTGTAAAGTAACAATTCTTGGTATTACATGCCTCGTATGATCCATTTCAAACCATAAGAGAATTACACCTTTGTGTCACTGTTTCAAGACACAAACAGATTTGAACAGCTAAAACATCTTAAAAATGCACCAAGCTTATGAAGTCTCAAACAAAACTTGAATTTTCTGTACATACTCCTGTCAAATGAAGTAATTTCCTGTACACCACTTCTCTTGCAAACTGTCTTCTATTTCCTTTCATTTGACCTAGATCGACTAAAAAAAAAAACAGAAAACAAAACATTACATCTGTAACTTGGTGACACTTTATCAAAATAGAACTTTAAGGTAAAAAATTTATGGCTTAGAAGACAGGCCTTAGCATACTATGTATGCAAAGTCTTAAATACAAGTTATCAAAGATCTTACCTACGAGACCTAGAGAAGGATCGGGACGGCTTGTGATTTCTCTCCCGAGACAGCGATCTCTCTCTTCTCCTATCTCTAGAAAGGGACCTAAACAAGCAAAAAAAATTAGGACCAATGAGGTATGATAAAATTATACATAAATATTTTCTTGATCTGGCATGGTGACTCATGCCAGTAATTCCAATATTTTGGGAGGCAGAGGCAGGAGGCTCACTTGAAGCCAAGACTTTGAGAACAGATTGGACAACAAAGTGAGATCCCATCTCCACAAAAAATAAATTAGCCAGGTGTGGCAGTACGTGCCTGTAGTCCAAGCTACTCAGGAGGCTGAAGAGGGAGGATCACTCCAAGGCCAGGAGTTAAAGGCTACAGTGAGCTATAATCACACCACTGCACTCCAGCCTGGGTGACAGATCCTTTTTTAAAAAATTAAATACTTTCTAAAAAGCCTTTGAAAACTCAAAGAAAGCTGACTCATCCTTACAACTTGATTCACTATTAAAGCCAAGGTTTATTCCCATTAACTAAGCCACCTGGAAAAGTTTAGGAATAGCAGAAACACTGCCATTTCTAAGAACGTAGCCAAAAAAGGTAGGCATTTACCTGCTCCGGCTGCGAGAGAAGCTTCTCCTTCTTGGAGATCTAAAAGCAGAAACAGGAAAATTAGGCTCATCATCAATTAGTATTTATGGCGTGAGGCATTTCCCAACTTTTCAATCTCACTGTTGGGCCCAGTGAATGTGCCGAAGAACTGGCACCCATCGTCCAAAAAAAAAAAAAAAAAAAAAAAAAGAAAAGAAAAAAAGGCACAGAAGGATTAAGAAACAAAAAGCTCAAGTGAAAAGCAGGTATTCCAACCATGGATTCACTTTAACAAAGAATGCTTCACAGCAGATCTGTCCAATGCAAAACTTCATGTCAAACTAACTTCACTACCCAAACACCACACCAAAATATAGTCCCACAAGTAGTTCCAAAAACAGTACCATAAACCAGTATTTGGAACCCATGCAAACCTTTAAGTCCATGACAAGACTTAGGTACCAGGTGGATAGTGTAATTTTGTGAAAACGCGGTAGGTGTAAATACTGATGCCATTAAGTGCTACATTAGAACTGCATTTGTGATCGTCACATTTAAGAGTGTGTTTAGGCTTACCAAAATTACCTTAGCTTGGCCCACACTTCAACCCCAAAATTTTAAATTTTGAAACTGTTAGTAAAACCATTTAAAGGTGATAGGATTCAACAAATTTTTGCCAGAAAAGCTAATCTGTTAGAGATATTAAAATTTTTAGTTTGGCATCTTGCACATGCAAATAAGTTTCACTTGAAGGCCTAGTTACATTACGAGTTCCCTATCACCCTTAAAAGTTTTTCAAGCAATATATATGTACGTTACCATTCAATTATGCACAGCCAGCCTTTGATCCAGAAAAAAGAATTACTTTAAGCCGCTTACTCCTTATTTTAACCAGCAGTAAACTGTATAAGCAGGAAAAACTTACTAGTTTTGGGTTTCAACAAGCTAGAAATGGTGAGGTGAGGCTGCCGGACTGACGGCCAGGAAGAATTTGCTGAAAAGGTTTTGCCAGATGTTGCGTTGGATTTAGTTGGTTGGCGAAGGGGGTGTTGTGGATTTTTCCTGCTTTTTTGTTAGCCGAAGGCTGCTGCTGTAGTTGTTGTGAAGACATTTGGTAAATAAACAGCTGAGCTGATTGGCCAGGAATGTGTGGGCGGTCGAGGTGGCTGCTGCCGATTTGGTTAAGGTTGGAGAGAAGGCTGAGAGAAAACAGCATGCTCGGGAACCAAAGGGCGGTGCAACCTGACGACTGGCCAGCCTGGGTCATGTGAAACGACACCAGCCAAGCTGAATGGGGCGCGCTGGTCACATGACGCTGAAAGGGCTAGTTGACTGGCTAATGCAGATTCAGAGGGTGGTGAGAAGAGACATGATGGTGACTCTGTAACGGGGTTCATTTTTATTAATAGATGGACCAAAAAGCACAAAAAAAATGAAAAACAAGCCATCAGTACAACCATCTATTAGCTAACAAATACTCTTTATTATGATGGGCAACAGTGTGCTGTTGTTTTTCAAAATAGCAAAAGGGGCAAGATTTTGAACTCCTGTCTCCTAGAAGGACTCCACTCACCTGTAAGAGGTAAATTTAGTCCTATAGAAACTATTTTGGAGGTCTGAGGAGATGTGGAGTTAGCATCCAGACAATAACTGCCTGGTCCAAGAATGATGCCATTTTCAATTATAAAAAAACTGAATTTTCTCCTATTTGGGATTGAAGAACAGATGACTGGGATTACTTCTTTTTTAGCCCCCTTTATTGGTCAGTGACTTAAGTTAGTCTCAGAATGATTTCTACTTTACCAGTTGTAACATTAAAACAGCTGCCTGTTTGATAAATATTACAATTGTGCTAGTAGTAGAAAACACAAATTTGTGAAGAGCTAGAGTTGAATGTAATGTTTGTCATTATGGAGCCAAGAAATGGAAAAAGGCCTAAACTGAAGTATAAGGGAAGATTTGGAAAGATGCAACTAGAAAGATGAACTAGAAGACAGATCCAAGATAGAAGTTACTGACTACCAACATGAACAGTGACCTAAAGACAAAAGCCAACACTCAGCACAACTCACATACCCCAAATTACACCCAACAAATGTTTCACAGAAACCTCCGATTCTTCCAAAGTTTAAAACCCACCAACAAACTTTAAGAGAAATACCTGCTCCTACTAGCTACTCCATTACACCAATACCTCTTAACAAGCTTTCTCTCAAGTACCTGCGACGAGGTGGAGGACTCCTCCTACGATAATCATCTCGAGGGCGACGACCCCAAGAGGGAGGTGGGCCACGATTTCTACTTCTTTTTTCACCATTCGACAGTTCCACTCTTACACGGCAGCCACATAGTGTTCTGAGGGGGCAAAGATATTAAACTTAAAACAGCCTGACTTTCTGACATGTGTATTAAAGCCAAAAGTACTCTCAGTTGACTATTCGGCAAAGATATTATACTTAAAACGCCTGACTTTCTGACATGTGTATTAAAGCCAAAAGTACTCTCAGTTGACTATTCTGCAAAGAACACACCTAAGTGTCTGTGGAATTTAACATCAAATTTCTAGCTCCCTTATTTTTACTAATATAAAATGAGCTTTGGCCAGGCACGGTGGTACACGCCTGTAATCCCAACACTTTATGAGGCCGAGGCAGGCGGATCACAAGGTCAAGAGTTCGACACTATCCTGGCCAACGTGGTGAAACCCTTGCTCTACTAAAAATACAAAAAATAGCCAGGTGTGGTGGTACATGCCTGTAATCCCAGCTACTCAGGAGGCTGAGGCAGGAGAATCACTTGAACCCAGTAGGCAGAGGTTGCAACGAGCCAAGATCACACCACTGCACTCCAGCCTGGGGGACAGAGCAAGACTCTGTCTTGAAAAATAAAATAAGCTTGTTTCCCAGTTTCAAATTAAAATTTCAATTAATTTCAAATTAAACAAATACGATTTTCTAAAGTACCAATTCACAAGGAAGTCAAATTCTATTTTATCACCTAATTGTTAGAGCCAGTCTGATTACTGAACTCAATGTTAATTTGTTAACAGTTGCAATTTAAGTGTGAAGATCCATTTATCCTTGAAAAACAAGCTCTCCTGTATCTTCATTATGATTTCTTCCCTTGAAGTCCCTGCACTTATTTCAGTTATTTACCAGGCTGTATTTATTGGTCTCCCCCTGCCCCACTCCAAGTAAAAAATCGGTTCAAGACAAGACAGAACCATTTTGGCCATTTTACAGCACCCTCTCCCCTCAACAGTCAGCACAGAAGAAATTATAGCTGTGGCCAGGTGAGGTGGCTCATGCCTGTAATCCCAGCACTCAGAGAGGCTGAGGCAGGAGGATGGCTTGAGCCCAGGAGCTTGAGGCCAGCCTGGGCAACACAGACTGTCGTATTATTTTTTAAATAATAAATATACATTTTTTTAAAAAAAGAAATTATAGCTCACAGTAGTAAAAAAAAAAAAAAAAAGACCATTATTCCTCACCCTTAATACAACCAGTCATTAAATTTAGATAAGCTATCATATTTGGAGAGTGACTGGGAAGAGGTGGGCCCTGGAAAACTTTACTACAACCTGCTTGAATTGACCAACCTTTCATGCAGCTTTACAGTGAACACTCAGCTCCTTTTTCCCATTATACTTCCAAATATGAGGAAAGGGGGGGAGGGGGCACGGAGGTCAATACTCAGGCCTTACTCAGCCAGCTAACAGGACACTATTAACACAAAGGGAAATAGTAACATTCACTTTCTGGAGTAAGTATTTCAAACACATAAAAGTAAAGGTACAACCAACCCATGTAACCATTTTGTAAACAATTTTTTAAACAAGGATCAGTTCACAACTACTCTTAAAAATATTTGATCCTGGCTGGGCACAGTGGCTCCCACCTGTAATTTCACCACTTTGGGAGGTCGAGGCGGTCAGATCACCTGGGGTCAGGAGTTCGAGACCAGCCTGGCCAACATGGTGAAACCCCATCTCTGCTAGAAATACAAAAATCACCCCGCATGATGGCACACGCCTGTAGTCCCAGTTACTCAGAAGGCTGAGGCAGGAGAATCACTTGAACCCCGGAGGCCGAGGTTGCGGGGAGCGGAGATTGTACCACTGCACTCCAGCCCAGTGACAGTGCAAGACTCGTCTCCCCCCCCCCCAAAAAAAAAAAAAAAAAAAAACCCAATTGTATCTAAAGATACAATTGGCCAGTGATTGGGAAAGCCATCTAAGAGCCACATATCCTGTAGATTTTAAATATGAAAAACACAAGCAACACATTTTTATCAGCGTAATCATTAAATCACCTTCCATCTAGCTCTCGGACTGCATCAGCTGCATCTCGGGGATCTTCAAATTCAACAAAAGCAAAGCCGGGTGGGTTTCTAGCAACCCACACACTTCGGAGTGGTCCATAGTAGCCAAAAGCCCGTTCCAATTCGGTCTTGTTGCCATTGTTTCCAAGATTGCCTACATAAACCTTACAGTCCAATGGACAGGAATCACGATGCATTTCTGTAATGAAAAATACCAAAAATATTCATTCATCTAAACATCTACAGTTAAAACCACAGATTCTTAGAAAGAATTCCATTAGAGAGGACAAAAGAGTTTAAGGTAGCACGTAAAGAGAAAAAAAATTCCAAAAATGCTAGAAACCAAACAAGAAATGTTACTGCTAAGCACCCATTTCCCCCACCCCCACCCCGCCCCATAATCTTTACTCCTAACCCTCAGGAAGCCAGCAATTAGTGAAGAACAGCTTCCTTGGAACGTTGAGAACAACTGGAGGAGCATTTACCACCATCTGGGCCGTGAGTTAAGAGACTTAACCTGTTATTTCATTTAATCCCCAAAATAAAGCATTTCTAGAAAAATAGAAGAGAATTCTGTTGGGGACTCAAAACCAAATAAAACAATGATGAAGAAAGCTAGTCCTTAAGGTTATACTACCAGGCAAGTGATTCAAAGTACCTACACAAGCCAAAACTTACCAGCTTTAACAAAAATAAGGCCAACGATTTTCACTTTTAAAAAAATAACCACGGACCGGGCGCGGCGGCTCACACCTGCAATCCCAGAACTTTTGGGAGGCCGAGGCGGGCGAATCACGAGATCAGGAGTTCGACCCAGCCTGGCCAATATGGTGAAACCCCGTCACAACTAAAAATACAAAAATTAGCCGGGCATGGTGGCGTACACCTGTAGTCCCAGCTACTCGGGAGGCTGAGGCAGAACAATCGCTTGAACCCGCGAGGCGGAGGTGGCAGTGAGCCGAGATCGCGCCACTGCACTCCAGCCTCGGCGACAGAGCGAGATTCCATCGCCAAAAAAAAACACAAATAAATAAATAAATGCCTATTTTGGTCATTTGGAACTATAGGAACAAGGCTACTATCAAATGTCATTAGATAGACCAGTCTTACGCGGTAAAAATTTATCAAGCAACGAGACCAACTTTACAGTTTTTTAAAAAATGTAAACTCATAGTAGCACTTATTCACAGTAGCCAAAAGATATTAACCCAAATGTCCATCAACAGAAACGGATAAGCAAAATGTGGTATAGACATAAAATGAGTATTATTCAGAATGATGTACTGACAAATGCTCCAACGTTGGAAAATCTTGAAAACATTACGCTAAGTTAAAGAAGCCAGACATAAAAGTACACGATTCCATAAATACTAAATATCTAAAATAGCTAAGTTCAAAGAGACAGGAAGATTAGTGCTTGCTAGGGACTAGAGGAAGGGGGACAGGGAATCTGGGAGTAAGTGCTCAATGGGTAGTAGTCTCCTGAGGGGGGAGGTGACGGAAATGTTTTGGAACTACGTGTAAGTGATGATTACACAACACTGAATATACTAAATACCACTTAAAGATAATTTCACTTTAATAAAAAATTACTAAGATATTTGCTACTAAAAAATTTACTGCACTTTGGGGACTTTTTTTTTTGTTCTTCCTTGGCGGACTTGTATTTGATAAAACTTTATTATTGAGTCACTTCGACGATGAATCTGATAAACTTGTAGACCAGTTTCAATTACATAAAAACCATCTACTCAATAATTCAGCTGAAGTGCTTTCCATAAACACCACGTTCTTCTTACTCTGGGCTTGTCTAATTAAAATATCCAGTCCAGACACATCTTATTTGCTGTGACCACACCCTGTGCCCAGGAGTAAGTTCTAAGACCAAACCACTGGTGAAAATTTTTAAAAACATTGCTGGTACCTGTCTTAAGCCTACATTTTAATGGGAAGCGGCTGAAAGAACGAATCTTAAGTTCAAGGAAGATCTTTCGGTCTTAGAAAAAGATGATTAGATTCAGGCTGCAAAATCTGAAACTACATGAAAGTAAAGGTGACTACGGGGGCCATTTAATATGAACTGAAAGGTCCGGTCTTGGTGACTTTACAAAAACATTCTGAGAAGCTTCCCAATTAAATGAGGGGCCAAAAAAAAAAGGCGCCATAAAAATAAAAAGGCCGTGACCTGGAATACAACTCGGCTATCGGCTCCCCTTTGTGGTTCCCAACTCCCAGGTAACCCCCTATCCTGGCTCATGCCCCAATGAGAAATATAAACATCTCCACTCCAAGACTAGGAAACCCTCTGATGGGCCGGGAGCCCCCGCCACCGCCCCGTGCTGAACGTCACAAAATGGCGGCGGCGCCTCTTTGTCTCAATCTGGCGCCGCCATTGGGCCTGGCTCCTTGGTACAGTTAAATTCCACTTTCACCTCATTCCCTCTTTCGCTGGTCTCTTACCGAGATCTAGGGTTAAAAAATGCGGCGGCTCAAATCCACACGCTCCGATGAGTCTTCCCGCTTTCCTCCGGCCCGACGCCAACCAACTCTCTCACTCACCCGGCGTCCACGAAATGGCGGACCACCGCCTTCTCCTCGCCTTTATTTATACGCCATACTGGAATCACATGATTGGACGGGCTCCCCCAATGAGAAGCAGAAGAGGCCGTGACGTAATGGCTACAAACGCGCGAGAGCCGCGGTTGCTGGGAGCGCGCTCTGGCGGTTGCGCCGGGTGGGTGGAGACGTGCGTCGGCGCGCGCTCGTTGTAACAGGCCTGGTGCTCCCTCGAGCGTTCCTCCCGGTCTGTCGACCTCCAGGTTACCCACAGACTCCTCTTCCTCACCTCCAAATAGGCTGGGGCTTCATAAACAGCACCGTCGCCGTCACGCTCAAACACTAATAGGAGCCGTTGGCCCCTAACAAGATTAAGAGATGAATTAATTAAGTGCTTCACCCTTGTGAGCGGTTAGTCTGGAACTAAGAGCATCGCGTTTACAAACAGGTCACGGAGCTGTTTGTGACCCAGCTGGCACCAGACTGTGGCCGCCTAGATTCCACACTGAAGGAAAAGCCTGGTTTGGAAAGTTTGCCCAACTCTTGCTGGTTTCTCGTCTCTCACGCAAACTTGCAGGACTTGGCGCCGACAGCAAAGGAGACCGGTCAGGTGACCTGGAAACTATCACCTTTAGCAAACACCCGGAAAGGGAAGTTTCTGAAGAAGATTGAATGTAAATTCTGGCCCCCAAGCAAATGCCAGGAGGGGTATCTCGAGCCTTTCTCCTAGCAGCCCTTGCACTGCCTGGCATGTATTTTGTCCGGGCCACTTCCCTTAGGAAGACAGAGCCGCAAGAGTAATTAAGGGGAGAGAGACTGTGATTGGGTTAGAAAAATCACCAAGGGCTGGGCGCGGTGGCTCATGCCTGTAATCCCAGCACTTTGGGAGGCCGAGGCAGGCGGATCACTTGAGATCAGGAGTTCAAGACCAGCCTGGCCAACATGGTGAAATCCCGTCTCTATTAAAAATACAAATATCTGGGCATGGTGGCAGGCGCCTGTTAATCCCAGCTACTTGGGAGGTTGAGAGCAGGAGAATCGCTTGAACCCAGGAGGCGGAGGTTGCCGTGAGCTGAGATCCTACCACTGCACAAAAAAAAGAGAGAGAAAAAGAACCTGTCTTTTTATTTATTCCCTCTTAGCTGAAAGATATGCCAATTATTATGTTTTATCTTTTTTCTTTTTTTTTTTTCTTTTTTTTTTTTTTGAGATGGAGTCTCGTTCTGTTGCCCAGGCTGGAGTGCAATGGCGCGACCTAGGCTCACTGCAAACTCCGCCTCACGGGTTCAAGCGATTCTCCTACCTCAGCTTCCCGAGTAGCTGGGATTGCAGGCAACTGCCACCACACCCGGCTAATTTTTGTATTTTTAATAGAGACGGGGTTTCACCATGATGGTCAGGCTGGTCTCGAACTCGCCACCTCAGGCGATTCTCCCGCCTCGGCCTCCCAAAGTGCTGGTATTACAGGCGTGAGCCACAGCACCCGGCCAGCCAATTAATATGTTTTAACTTTCCCAGGTATTTTTCTTTTGAAGCCTTACCTCTTATTGTGGTTCTAAAAGGTTTATCTGTAGTGGAGGAGAAAAATACAGATTTATTACATCTCAGCCTAGTTTCCTCACCTGTAAAAGGGGGGAAGGGGATCCTAGCAAACCTTTTCTTATTTCTCTCTCGTCTAGATTTTTTTTTTTCTGGCTCACTTATATTTGCCTTGATTTGTTCCCCTCCTCTATGTAAGCTTTTCTCCTCTTTTTCATTTTCTTTCCTTCTATCAAATCAAAGGCTCTGGAGTCAGGCAGTCCTGGATTTGGCCCCAGCCCCCACTGCTAGTTACTGGCTGAAGCATCCTGAGAAGAACGTTTAACCTCTCTGTTTCCTCTGTATAAAATAACCCCAAGCTTGCAGCGTTACAGATGTTAGGTTTTCTCACTTTGGCCAATTGTGGTCACACCTGCATCCCCAGGGCTTGGAAACGATACAGCAGCCAAGCAATACATATTTGTTTATTTTTAGTTATTTATTTATTTTTGAGACTCTGGGTCTGGCTCTGTCACCCAGGCTGGAGTACAGTGGTTCGATCTCGCCTCACGGCAACGTCCACCTGCCGGGCTCGAGCAATTCTCCTGCCTCAGCCTCCCCAACAACTAGGACCACAGGCGCGAGCACAAATGCCCAGCTAATTTTCGTATTTTTTGTAGAGACAGGATTTCACCATGTGGCCCAGGCTGGTCTAGAACTCCTGAGCTCAAAGCCATCCACCCTCCTCTGCCTCCCAAAGTGCTGGGATTACAGCCATGAGTCACGGCACCTGGCCTTTTTTTTTTTTTCCTTTTTTTTCTTTCTTTTTTTTTTGAAACAGGGTCTTGCTGTCTTACTCAGACAGGAGGGCAGTGGAGCAAACTTCGCTCACCACAACCTGGACCTCGTGGGCTGGACCTCATAGGTTAAAATTAGCCACCATGCCTGGCTAATTTTTTGATTTTTTTGTAGAGGAGTCTCACTTTGCTGCCCAGATTGGTCTTGAACTCCTGGCCTCAAACAAGTCTCTCAAAGTGCTGGGATTACAGGCGTGAACCACTGTGCTGGGCTGTTAAATTATTTAATTAAGAGAAACGATGTATGTAAATCATCGGCACAATCACTGCTTTTAAAAATGCTGGCCAGCTGCGTGCAGTGGCTCACGCCTGTAATCGCGGCATTTTGGGAGGCCTAGGCTGGTGGACCACTTTAGACCAAGAGTTTGAGACCAGCCTAGGCAACATGGGGAGAACCTGTCTCTACTAAGAATACAAAAAATTAGTCGTGGTGATGAGAACCTGTAGTCCAGCTACTCAGAAAGCTGAGGTGGGAGAATCGCCTGAACCTGAGAAGTTGAGGCTGCAATGAGCCAAGATCGTGCCACTGCACTCCAGTGCATTCCAGTGTAATCGAATGAGACCGTGTCTTATAAATAAATAAATAAATGCTGGCCTTTTAAAATTTTTCTTTTTCCATCTCATTTTCCCATTCTTTCCCACCACTTTTCCTGTTTTTTGTTTGTGTGTTTGTTTTTGTGTGTGGTGCTAGTCAAGTCTAGTCAAGTGTGTTGTCTTTCAGTGGAACTCTCTTAATCCCTCCACCTCTAGTAACGAAAACATTCTGAACCTCCCCTGGCCATCCACAACTTTTCATCTTCTAGCGACTTCAGACAAATGAATTATCCACTTGCTTTAGAGGTGTTTTTTGTTGTTGTTGTTGTTGTTGTTGTTGTTTTTGTCTCACTCTGTCACCCAGGCTGGAGTGCAGTGGCACAGTCTCCATCTCGGCTCACTGCAGCCTCCACCTCCCGGGTTCAAGCGATTCTCCTACCTCAACCTCCCGAGTAGCTGGGACTACAGGCATGCGCTACCACGCCAGGCTGATTTTTGTATTTTTAGTAGAGATGGGGTTTCATCATGTTGGCCAGGCTGGTCTCGAACTCCTGGCTTCAAGTGATCTGCCCACCTTGGCCTCCCAAAGTACTGGGATTACAGATGGGAGCCACCACACCTGGTCCTGTGGAGTATTTTAATATTCCTTTAAACTTATACGACCACTACTCTTGTCTGGACCCTCGACTACCTGAAGCTTCAAGGAGACATATCAGAGTTTTTGGTACAGACACAGAATGGGAATCATATGTTGTAGGAATATCTCTTGATTTTCTTTGGGAAACCACCTTTCTCACAGTAGTACATATTATTGATTTGAATGTGGTTGGGTCCTACACCCCTCTTTTCCAGGGGTAGGGAAGTAACCATTCTGGATTAATTAAATCATCCAAGTTCTTAGTCCTTCCCTTGCACCTCCCCCACCATTAGGAATGAGGATGAGTAATCCAGTCAGACCAGTCAGCTGCTGATCCAGCACGGTTCATAGGCCAACCAGAGAGAGGTGTGCTATTTCCCCTGATTAGCACAGTCCTGAGCCGGGGCAGCCAACCTGTTTCCAGGAGGGAAGAAGCAGCCTGAGGTAGACCCAACACAGTGGGAAGGAGAACTGCAAGGTGGGAAATAAGGAGCCATGGAGAGTCTTGCTTAAGAAGGCTTGAACCCAGCTCCACTTTCTGAATTCCCAGTTATTTTTTTTTTTTCTTTTTTTTGAGATGGAGTCTTGCTCTGTTGCACAGGCTGGAGTGCATCGGCGAGGTCTCAGCTCACTGCAACCTCCGCCTCCCAGGTTCAAGCAATTCTTGTGCCTCAGCCTCCCAAGTAGCTGGGATTACAGGTGTGCACCACCACACCCGGCTAATGTTTGTATTTTTAGTAGAGACGGGGTTTCACCATGTTGGCCAGGCTGGTCTCGAACTCCTGACTTCAGGTGATCCGCCCGCCTCAGCCTCGCAAAGTGCTGGGATTACAGGTGTGAGCCACAAAGCCCAGCCTGAATTCCCAGTTACTTGAACATACAGTCAGCCCTCTGTATCTTCAGGTTCCTGCAACCAACTGCAGATCAAAAATATTTTTTAAAAGAATAAAACATAATACAGCAATATCAATACAGCATAACAACCATTTACTTATATTGTGTTAGGTATAATTAATGTAGAGTTTATTTAAATTATAGGAGAGGATGTGCATAGATTATATGCAAATACTACATTTTATATAAGGGACTTGAGCATCCTTGGATTTTGGTATCCTCAGGGGTCCTGGAACCAGAACACCCACCACAAAGAGATCACCATACAAGTTCCTACACTTTCCTCAAAGTGGCTTAAGCCACTTTGAGTTAGATTTTTTCCTGTCACTAGACATCAGAAAGATTCTAAATACAAATATTCTTTTTTATTTTATTTTACAGAAGCGGGGGTCCTGCTATGTTGGCCAGGCTGGTCTCGAGCTCCTGGGCTCAAGTGATCCTCCTGCCTCTGCCTCCCAAAGTGGCCACCACACCAGGCCAAGATTCCAAGTACAAAAATTATTCTGACACAGACTTCTCACTATCTCAAGTTGAGAGCATGGTACTAAGTTACCTTTCAATTCTAAAATTCACCTGTTACCAATTCACTATTTTTGTTTGTTTGTTTGTTTGTTTTTGAGATGGAGTCTCACTCTGTCGCCCCGGCTGGGAGTTCAGTGTGTGATCTTGGCTCACTGCAACCTCTGGCTCCTGGGTTCAAGCAATTCTTCTGCCTCAGCCACCCAAGTAGCTGGGATTACAGGCGTTTGCCACAACGCCCAACAAATTTTTTATTTTTAGTAGAGACAGGGTTTCGCCATGATGGCCAGGCTGGTCTGGAATTCCTGACCTCAAGTGATCCGCCCGCCTCGGACTCCCAAAGTACTGGGATTACAGGTGTGACACACTGCACCTGGCCGCATATATATATTTTTTAACTTAAAATTTAAAAAATGTTTAATTTAAAATTAAAAACAAAAAATGCTGGGCACAATGGTTCGTGCCTGTAATCCCAGCACTTTGAAAGGCTGAGGCGAGAGGACCACTTCAGGCCAGGAGTTTGAGACTGGCCTGGACAACATAGCAAGACCCCCCCGCCCCATACAAAAAAATACAAAAATTAGCTGGGCATGGTGTTGTGCGCCTATAGTCCCAGCTGCTCAGGAGGCTGAGTTGGGAGGATCACTTGAGCCCGTGAGGCAGAGGTTGCAGTGAGCTGAGATTGCACCACTTCACTCCAGCCTGGGGCACATAGTGAGACTCCACTCAGAAAAAAAAATATTTTCAAAAAAGAAAGAAATTACTGATGGCCAGGTGCTAAGAGTTTTGTATAAGGTTTAATGTTTTTGTTGTTGTTGTTTTGTTTGTTTGTTTGAGACAGATTCTTGCTGTGTCACCAGGCTGGAGTTCAGTGGCGTGATCTTGGCTCATTCCAAACTCCACCTCCCAGTTTCAAGTGATTCTCCTGCATCAGCCTCCTGAGTAACTGGGACAACAGGCATGCGCCACCAAGCCCAGCTAATTTTTGTATTTTTAGTAGAGACAGGGTTTCACCATGTTGGCTAGGATAGTCTCAATCTCTTGATCTCGTGATCTGCCCGCCTCAGCCTCCCAAAGTGCTGCAATTACAGGCGTGAGCCACTGCACCTAGCCTGGTTTAATGTTTTATGTTTCGGGGGGCCAAGATGGGAGAATCGCTTAAGGCCAGGTGTTCTGAAACCAGCAGTTTTACTATTGTCTCTACAAAAATTAAAAAAAACAAATTAGCAAAGTGGTGCTGCATGCCTGTAGTTCTAGCTACTCAGGAGGCTGAGACGGCAAGGATCTCTTGAGTACAGGAGTTCGAGGCTGCAGTGGGCTATGATTATTTCACTGCACTCCAACTTGGGCAACATAGCAAGACCTTGTCTCTAAAAAAAAAAAAAAAAAAAAAAATTTGGCTATAATCCAAGCACTGTGGGAGGCTGAGGCAGGCAGATCATCTGAGGTCAGGAGTTTGAGACCAGCCTGGCCAACATGACGAAACCCTGTCTCTACTAAAAATACCAAAATTAGCCAGGCATAATGGTGCGCGCCTGTAATTCCAGCTACTTGGGAGGCTGAGGCAGCAGAATCCCTTGAACCCAGGAGGCAGAGGTTGCAGTGAGCCAAGATCATACCACTGCACTCCAGTCTGGGCAACAGAGTGAGACTCCGTTTCAAAACAAATAGATAAATAAATAAATAATAAAAGATTTAATGTTTTAAATATTGTGATTGACTTCAAGTATCCGTGAAGGAAAATCTTAAACAGTATGAACCTTCACAGGCTGGGCGTGGTGGCTCATGCCTGTAATCCCAGCACTTTGGGAGGCCGAGGCAGGTGGATCACCTGAGGTCAGGAGTTTGAGACCAGCCTGGCCAACATGGTGAAACTCCATCTCTACTAAAAAATACAAAAATTGGCTGGGCGCGATGGCTCACGCCTGTAATCCCAGTACTTTGGGAGGCCGAGGAGGGAGGATCACAAGGTCAGGAGATCGAGACCATCCTGGCTAACACAGTGAAACCCCGTCTCTACTCAAAATACAAAAAATTAGCTGGGCGTGGTGGCACTCGCCTGTAGTCTCGGCTACTAGGGAGGCTGAGGCAGGAGAATCGCTTGAACCCAGGAGGCAGAGGTTGCAGTCAGCCGAGATCACACCACTGCACTCCAGCCTGGGCGACAGAACGAGACTCCGTCTCAAAAAAGAAAAACCCAAAAATTAGCCAGGCATGGTGGCTCACGCCTGTAATCACAGCTACTCTGGAGGCTGAGGCAGGAGAATCTCTTGAACCCGGGAGGCAGAGGTTGCAGTGAGCCAAGGTTGTGCCACTGCACTCCAGCCTGGGCCACAGAGTGAGACTCCGTCTCAAAAAAAAAGTAAAAATTTTTTAAAAAAGAGCATGAACCATCACAATAGTTCATTAACTACATGGTTCAGTCAAGATCCTGGCAGAAACCAGATGGCACACTTAAAGAGTTAACTGCATAGGGAATTACGTACAGGGGTGTGGGCAGAGTTAAGGAAACCCATAGGGGGTAAGGGCAATCCCAAAGGCAGCTCGTAGGCCCAATGGGGCAAGGAAGGGAGCAGGGTTACCAAAAACAGCCAGCTGCTGTTGCTATGGGAGATGAGCTATTATAGCTTTAGATAGAGGAACTGTGGCAGCCCAGTTTTGGGGGTGTGGGGCTAGAACCACTCTCTCCATTGTCCCATCTTTTAATGGTGACATCTTTTGCTCAAAACCAACTGGAAGCCTGAGGGCAAGAGAACTGGGTGATACAAGTCTAGAGGTTGGTTGGCCAGGGCACAGAGCAGGGCTGAGAAGGCTAGAGAACTGATCTAGGGTTGTGCTGTCTAATATGGTAGCCACAGGTACCTGTGGCAAGTTTAGTCCTAATTGAGATGTGCTGTAAATGAAAAAATAAATGCTGGATTTTAAAGACTTTGTATGAAAAAATAATACATTATTTCATTTGATTTCAAGTTCAAATAGTTTTGATGTACTGAGTTAAAAAACTAGATTAAGGGCTGAGTACAGTGGCTCACACCTGTAATCCCAGCACTTTGGGAGACCGAGGCAGGCAGATCACTTGAGCTCAGGAGTTTGAGACCAGCCTGGGCAACATGGTGAAACCCCATCTCTATCAAAAATACAAAAATTAGCTAGGCATGGTGGCAAACGACTGTAGTCCCAGCTACCAGGGAGGTTGAGGTGAGAGGATCACTTGAACTCGGGTGAGCCGAGATCATGCCACTGCACTCCAGCCTTGACAACAGAGCGATACCCTGTCTCAAAAAAATAAATAAATAAAATAAACTATATTAAAATTAATTTCAGCCAGGCACAGTGGCTCACACCTGTAATCCCAACACTTTGGGAGGCTGAGGAGGGCAGATCACCTGAGGTCAGGAGTTCGAGACCAACCTGACCAACACGGTGAAACCCTGACTCTACTATAAATACAGAAATTAGCTGGGCATGGTGGCGGGTACCTGTAATCCCAGCTACTCAGGAGGCTGAGGCGGGAGAATCGCTTGAACCCGGGAGGCAGAGGTTGCTCCAGCCTAAGCGACAGAGCAAGACTCTGTCTCTAAATAAATAAATAAATTCTGGCCAGGCGCAGTGGCTCATGCCTGTAATTCCAGCAATGTAGGAGGCCAAGGTGGGTGAATCACTTGAGGTCAGGAGTCTGTGACCAGCCTGGCCAACATGGTGAAATCTCATCTCTCTAAAAACACAAAAATCAGCCAGGCATGGTGGTGGGTGCCTGTAGTCCCAGGCACTCGGGAGGCTGAGGCAGGAGAATGGCTTGAACATAGGTAGTGGGGGTTGCAGTGAGCCAAGATCCCACCACTGCACTCCAACCTGGGCAATAGAGCAAGACTCTGTCTGAAACCAAAAAAAAAAAAATTAATTTTATCTGTTTCTTTATACTTTTTAACTGTGGCTGCCAGAACATTTCAAATTAGCCAGGCAAGGTGGCATGGGCCCATAGTCCCAACTACTCTGGAGGCTGAGGCAAGAGTAATGCGCTATTATGGCACTACCAGTAGCTACTGCACTCCAGCCTGGACAGCACAGCAAGACCCCACCTCTAAAAAAATTACATATGTAGCTCTCATTCTATGTCTACTGGACTGTGTTGATCTACAGGGACAAATAGAAAATAAGCACACACAATTACAATAGATAGTCATTTAAAAGGTCATTTTAGTTCTGTATCCTGGACAACTATGTGAAAAGAGTGTTTTTACAAATTACATAGTTTTAAGCTTTTTAAAACTTAATTGCTTTGGTGGCCGGGCACGGTGGCTCATGCCTGTAATCTCAGGACTTAGGGGAGGCAGAGGCAGGCAGATCACCTGCGGTCAGGAGTTCGAGACCAGCCTGGCCAACATGGTGAAACCCCGTCTCTATTAAAAATACAAAAATTAGTCCAGCCTGGTGGCAGTCACCTATAATCCCCAGCTACTTGGGAGGCTGAGGCAGGAGACTTGCTTGAACACCAGTACTCGGGAGGCAGAGGTTGCAGTGAGCCAAGATCTCATCATTGCACTACAGCCTGGGTGACAGAGCATGACTTTGTCTCTGCCAGGTGTGGCGGCTCATGCCTGTAATCCCAGCACTTTGGGAGGCCAAGGCAGGTGGGTCACTTAAGGTCAGGAGTTTGAGACCAGCTTAGCCAACAAGGTGAAACCCTGTCTCTACAAAAATACAAAAATTAGCCAGGCATGATGGCGGATGCCTGTAATCCCAGCTACTTGGGAGGCTGAGGCAGGAGAATCGCTTGAACCCAGGAGGCAGAGGTTGCAGTGAGCCAAGATCACGCCATTGCACTCCAGCCTGGGCAACAGAGTGAGACTCCGTCTCAAAAGAAAAAAAATAAAAGATGCCATTTCCAAAATAAAAAACAAAAAAAACCTTAATTGCTTTGATACTTTGAGATACCACCCTTCTATGTACTTTTTACCATTATAATCTTTATTATACCTAAAATAATGAACAATAATTCCTTACTACCAAATATTCAATCAGTTTTCAAATTTCCCTTATTGCTTCATAAGTATTTTTACTTTTATTTTTATTTTTGAGATGGAGTCTCACTCTGTCACCCAGGCTGGAGTGTGGTGGCATAATCTCGGCTCACAGCAATCTCCGCCTCCCGAATAAGCTGGGGTTTAAATGATTCTCCTGCCTCAACTTCCCGAGTAGCTGGGATTACAGGTAAGGGCCACCATGCCTGGCTAACTTTTGTATTTTTAGTAGAGACGGGGTTTCACCATGTTGGCCAGGCTGGTCTTGAACTTTACCTCCCGTGATCTGCCCACCTCAGCCTCCCAAAGTGCTGGGATTACAGGCGTGAGCCACTCGCCCAGCCCAATTTTTTTAAAAGTTCATTTAAAAATGAGTAAATGGGCCGGGCGCGGTGGCTCATGCCTGTAATCCCAGCACTTTGGAAGGCCGAGGAGGGCGGATCACGAGGTCGGGAGATTGAGACCATCCTGGCTAATATGGTGAAACCCCGTCTCTACTAAAAATACAAAAAAACTAGCTGGGCGTGGTGGCGGGCGTCTGTAGTCCCAGCTACTCGGGAGGCCGAGGCAGGAGAATGGCGTGAACCCGGGAGGCGGAGCTTGCAGTGAGCGGAGATCGCGCCACTACACTCTAGCCTGGGCGGCAGAGCGAGACTCCGTCACAACAAAAAAAAAAAAAAAAATGAGTAGATGAAAGTTCTTATTCACAGCCTTCCCCAGAGACTTTGCCACAATCCTCTAAGTCTTGGTTTTAGAACAGAGACTGACGCAAGGACCCATAGTGATTGCACCTTTGCTCCCTGTTTCTTTCCGTTCTATCCAAACACATCTTGATAGCATCTGATTGCTTGTCACATGTTTGGGATTTTTTTGGTGTTTTTTTTTTTTGAGACGGATTCTTGCTCTGTCGCCCAGGCTGGAGTGCAGTGGCGCGATCTCAGCTCATTGCAAACTCCGCCTTCCTGGTTCATGCCATTCTCCTGCCTCAGCCTCCTGAGTAGCTGGGACTACAGGCACCCGCCACCTCGCCCGCCTAATTTTTTTTTTTTTTTTTTTTTTTTTTGTATTTTTAGTAGAGACGGGGGTTTCACCGTGTTGGCCAGGATGGTCTCCATCTCCTGACCTCGTGATCTGCCCGCCTCGGCCTCCCAAAGTGCTGGGATTACAGGCGTGAGCCACCGCACCTGGCTGGTTGTCACATGTTTTAAAATTTAAATTACAAATTTACCCAGATCTTTATTCTGTAGCCAGAAACCTATAACTTGCTTTACAAAGTGTTCTTGTTGATATTTGTTTTTGTTTTAACATTTTAAGGATGGGGTCAGCAAACGAGGGCTGGTCATTTCAGATTATAGTTTATGATTCTATTCAAGTTATACTTCCTGTCATTTACCATGTTGTGTCCTGGGAAAGTTTAGTCGTCTCAAAGTATGTTATAGAATCAAAATATTAGAAAACATTGAATCAGCAAAGAGGATTTACGTATGTAAGGAAACTGGCAAGGCTAGGGGGCATTGAGTGGGTTTGTTTGTTTGTTTGTTTGTTTTGAGGAGAAGGGTCTCACTCTGTCGCCCAGGCTGGAGTGCGCTGGTGCAATTTCAGCTTACTGCAACCTCTGCCTCCTGGGCTCAAGCCATCTTCCTGCCTTAGCCTCCTAAGTAGCTGGGAACACTGGCTCGCGCCACCACATCCAGCTAATTTTTGGGGTGTGTGTGTGTATTTTATTTTTTGTAGAGACGGGGTTTCGTCATGTTGCCCGGGCTGGTCTTGAACTCCTGAGCTCAGCGATCCACCTGCCTTGGCCCCCACCTGCCTTGGCCCCCGAAAGTGCTGGGATTACAGGCGTAAGCCACCACTCCCACCCAGCCTTGAGTAGGTTTTAAGAAGATTCAGAGCTCTTCTTTTTTTTCTTTTGAGACAGAGTTTTGCTCTTGTTGCCCAGGCTGGAATGCAATGGCATGATCTCAGCTCACTGCAACCTTCACCTCTTGGGTTCAAGTGATTCTCCTGCCTCAGTTTCCCAAGTAGCTGGGATTACAGGCACCCGCCACCATGCCCAGCTAATTTTTTGTATTTTTAGTAGAGATGGGGTTTCACCATGTTGGCCAGGCTGGTCTTGAACTCCTGACCTCAGGTGATCCACCTGCCTCAGCCTCCCAAAGTGCCAGAATTATAGTCGTGAGCCACTGCACCTAGCAATTCAGAGCTCTTCTTACCATTGCCCCTCAAAGCTTGCAGAACAACGCAGGCATGATCAACTTTCCAAATATACAAGTATTTATATGTGTATATGTATGTCTGTATGTATATACATATAGACACAGAAAAAAGTACGAAAGTTTAACACTTAGCTCTAGATGATAAGACAGCTGAGGATTTTTTTTTTCCTGTTTTCTGCTTGGTTTAATTTTTGTTTTTCTTTTTTCTTTTTTTCCTTTTTGGAGACAGGATCTTGCTCTGTCACCCAGGCTGGAATGCAGTGGCATAATCACGGCTCACTGCAGCCTCAACCTCCTGGGCTCTTGCAATCCTCCCACCTCAGCCTTCGGAGTAGCTGAGACTACAGGCATGCACCACCACACCCAGCTAATTTTTTTACTTTTTGTAAAGATAAGGTCTCACTATATTGCCCAAGGTGGTCTTGAACTCCTGGGCTCAAGCAATCCTCCTGCCTCAGCCTTTCTTTTTATTTTTTTGAGATGGAATCTTGCTTCTTCACCCAGGCTGGAGTGCAGTGGCGCGATCTTGGCTCACTGCAACCTCCGCCTCCTGGGTTCAAGCAATTCTCCTGCCTCGGCCTCCCCAGTAGTTGAGATTACAGGCACCACCATGCCCAGCTAATTTTTGTATTTTTAGTAGAGACAGGGTTTCGCCATGTTGGCCAGGCTGGTCTCAAACTCCTGACCTCAAGTGATCTGCCGCCTTGGCCTCCCAAAGTGCTGGGATTACAGGCTTGAGCCACCAGGCCCAGCCCTGCCTCAGCCTTTCAAAGTGCTGGGATTACAGGCGTGAGCCACCACATCCAGCCTAATTTTCTATAATTACATTTTGGTGCAAAATTAATAAAAGTTCTTTCTACTGAAGTAGAGAGCCAAAACACCTAAAAGAATGGCTTGGCTTTACAACTTTCATTTTAAATTGGTCCACAGTTAGTTTCCAACTGTTGTCAGTTAATTATCTTATTTCTCCCAATCTGGGAATGTCTCACAAACACCGAAGTGTGGGAGTTTTCTGGGCACATTTGGGTAATTCTACTTTCCTGACACACCGCCCCCCTCAACACATTTCTCCACATGCAACCACACCCCACCCCCCCGACACACACATGCACACACACTAATTTTCACCCTGTCATTTTTCCTGGAGTGTACCTGACTTATAAAATGTAATTGTAGTACTTGAAACAAATGAAAACTAGGACACAGAGAAGTTAAGTAATTTGCCAAAGGTCTCACAGTTTATAAAGGATGAAGGTGGGGGCCGGGCTCAGTGGCTCACGCCTGTAATCCCAGCACTTTGGGAGGCCGAGTCAGGCGGATCACCTGAGGTCGGGAGTTCGAGACCAGCCTGAGAAACATGGAGAAACCCCATCTCTACTAAAAATACAAAAGTAGCCAGGCGTGGTGGCACATGCCTGTAATCCCAGCTACTTGAGAGGCTGAGGCAGGAGAATCGCTTGAACTTGGGAGGCAGAGGTTGCGGTGAGCCAAGATCGTGCCATTGCACTCCAGCCTGGGGAACAAGAGCGAAACTACGTCTCAAAAAAAAAAAAAAAAAAATGGGTGAAGGTGGGATTCAAATCCCAGGTGAGACTCTGGAGCCTGGTGTCCACTTGAGGAGCAGAAAGCAGCTATGATTGGGCCACATGCGGTGGTTCACACCTGTAATCCTAGCACTTTGGGAGGCCAAGGTGGGTGGATTGCTTGAACTCAGAAGTTTGAGAACAGTCTGGCTAACGTGGCAAAACCCTATCTCTACCAAAAATAAATAAATAAATAAATAAATAAATATATATAGCTGGGCGTGGTGGTGCGTGCCTGTGGTCCCAGCTACTCGGGAGGCTAACGCAGGAGAATTGCTTGAGCCCAGCCATAAGGGAGGCTGCAGTGAGCTGAGATTGCACCACAGCACTCCAGCCTGGGCAACAGAGGGACTCTATCTCAGAAAAAAAAAAAAGAGAGAGAGAAAAAGAAAGCAACAACGCTTGGAAATTGCCTGCGTTTGGTGTCTCTGGGGGGTGTGTGTTTGCTTTTTCAGCCCCCCCTTTCCTCCAGAGAGCCCTAAGGAACACCATGTTACATGGACAGACGTCCTTCCTCGCATGCTGGGCCCCCTGAGGCAGCACAGTTCCTGAGCTCCAAGACTCTTCCCCGTTTTGATTTCAGCCCCACCCTCCCTTCCCACTCAGTGGTGCCTTGGACTTCAATGCCTGCCTCGTGTGTGTTACCTTATTTGGTTCTCAGACCTACAGAGAGGTCTGGCAAAGGATCCAGGCTAGAATAAAAGGATTGCTTGTGCAGCTGGAAGATGAGAAACCTTTGTTTCGGTGACCCTAGCTTGCACTCTGGAACTCACAAATACAGGGAAGTAAGTTTAGCCTCAAAAGCAACGACAAGAAGCAACTGAAGAGGGCAGAGTGGAGATGTCAAGATGTCACAATCTTTAGTGTGTGCTTAATTCTGTGTTTTGAAAGATATTTGTCTATTTAGCTCCAGTATGGCTTTCTTTTTTTCCTGAGTTTCTAGAGTTTACACACTAATCTAGTTTGTAGCCAAGAAAACTCAGGCCCAGCGAGTGATAGCTGTCATAATTTAGCATAAGCTTGTATGTAGCATTTACTACTTTTTTTTTTCTTTTCTTTTCTTTTTTTTTTGAGATGGAGTCTCACTCTGTCACCCCAGGCTGGAGTGCAGTGGCATAGTCTCGGATCACTGCAACCTCCACTTCCCAGGCTCAAGCGATTCTACTGCCTCAGCCTCCCCAGTAGCTGAGTTTACAGGCGCCTGCCACCATGCGTGGCTAATTTTTGTATTTTTAGTAGAGCTGAGGTTTCACCATGTTAGCCAGGCTGGTCTCCAACTCCTGACCTCAAGTGATACACCCACATCGGACTCCCAAAGTGCTGGGATTATAGGTATGAGCCGCTGTGCCTGGCCCATTTACTACTTTCTTTTTTTTTTTTTTTTTTTTTTTTTTTGTGACGGAGTCTCACTCTGTTACCCCAGGCTGGAGTGCAGTGGTGCAATCTCGGCTCACTGCAACATCTGCCTCCTGAGTTCAAGAGATTCTCCTGCCTCAGCCTCCTGAGTAGCTGGGATTACAGGTGTGCAACACCTGGCCCGGCTAATTTTTTGTATTTTAAATAGAGACAGAGTCTCACCATGTTGGCCAGGCTGGTCTCAAACTCCTGACCTCAGGTGATCCACCCGCCTCGGCCTCCCAAAGTGCTGGTATTACAGGTGTGAGCCACCACGCCTGGCTCATTTACTACTTTTTAAACCTGGTTCAGAGCATCTCTCTCTCAATCTCCCTCTCTTTCTGGCTGTCTTTCTGTCTCTATCTTTTTCTCTCTCTCTCTCCTCTACACATGCACACACTCATGCACACACACACACACACACACACACTCATTTAATCCTTGAAACTCAGGTAAATGTTATTATCTCCGTTTTATAGAGGAAAACAACTGAGGCACAAGAGATTAAAACACTTGCCAAAGGTCACAGAGCTCAGAATTACCAGAGCCAGATTAGACCCCTGCAGTCAGGCTACCTAACCATAGACCCATACTGCGTCTGGGGCCCAGCAGATGTCTGAGTCCTTATCTTACTGGACTCACAGCATCTCAGCCTGTTAATTCTCCCTCCCAGTTTCCACGTTCCCATCTCTCTGGCTCCTCTTCCTTAGTGCCCTCCAGAGTGCTCTTCCTCCTCTGCCTGCTAATGCAGGGGGCCCGCGGGATTCCCTCCCGTGCCCCTTCCCAGCTCCCCGTGTGCTCTCTCCATGAGGGACTTCATCTGCTTTCAGGACCTCTGTTCTCTGCTTTATCTTTGGAGGAGTGGGGGCTCTCCCTGACCCCTGAGCCATATATCCAACACACATGCTTCTTTCTCATGTCCCCAACATGCTTCAGACCTCCAATTCACTATCTTTCCATTCTGTGTCCCATATCGGAGGGTCACTGCCTCCTGGTCACTCTCGACAGACCATGGGCCTCATGGCCTTCATACCTGGCCCCCGCCTACCTCCAAGGCATCTCGTATTTCCTCTCCAGAAACAAGCTGTGTATCCCTGCATTCAGTCCCCTCTACCTGGAATGCTCTAATCTGGATTTTTCAAACTTTTGATCACAACAGTAGGAAAGACATATGATATCACCAGTACCTAAAAGTCTATGACCCAAGGGTAGACAGAGTTGAGGCTGTCTGAATGTTCGCAAACAGTGGTTGGTGACACTGTGTTCGAGTTAGAATACCGTTGCCAGGCCGGGCACGGTGGCTCACACCTGTAATCCCAGCACTCTGGGAGGCCGAGGCAGGTGGATCATGAGGTCAGGAGTTTGAGACCAGCTTGGCCAATGTGGTAAAACCCCGTCTCTACTGAAAATACAAAAAAAAAAGCCAAGCTTGGTGGCATGCACCTGTAGTCCCAACTACTTGGGAGGCTGAGGCAGGAGAATCACTTGAACCCAGGAGGAGGAGGTTGCAGTGAGCCGAGATCGCGCCACTGCACTCTGGCCTGGGCAACAGAGGGAGACTCCACCTCAGAAAGAAAAAAAAAAAAGAATACCGTTGCCAGGTCACACTAGTTAGAATTCCAGTCTGGTTTGTGTCCACACCCAGGGAAGTTATTCAAAATATTTAACCACAGTTCAGCCTGGATCCTAACTAACCAAAACAGTCATCAGAGGGTGGCAAGAGAAGAGACTGGGTGCCGGGGGTGGGTAAAAGATAAGCACTGGCTTGAGGTCTCAGAGCAGCTGCTGTCTACCAATGAACACACAACTATTTAAATATTTTAATAATTGCTACCTCTGTTCCAGAGGTAGCAATCCCATCACCCTGTCCACCCTTTAGCTTCTTCTTCTTTTTTTTTTTTTTCCCCCATGGGCAGCCTTCTGAGCCAGGGCAGGCTCAGAAACTCCCTCCCACTTAGATTCTGAGTCCCTTGCTGACTCCACCGTCTAGTCCCTCTCTCAGATTCCTGGCTTTTCTGCCACTTGCTAATTTTTTTTTTTTTTTTTTTTTTTTTTTTTTTTTAGAGATGGAGTCTTGCTCTGTCGCCCATGCTGGAGTGTAGTGGCACCATCTCGGCTCACTGCAAACTCCGCCTCCTGGGTTCTACCAATTCTTCTGCCTCAGCCTCCCGAGTAGCCAGGATTACAGGCGGACTCCACCACACCCGGCTAATTTTTTGTATTTTAGTAGAGACGGGGTTTCACCGTGTTGCCCAGGCTGGTTTTGAACTCCTAAGCTCAGGCAATCCACCCGCCTCGGCCTCCCAAAGTGCTAGGATTACAGGCATCAGCCACCACGCCCAGCCACTACTTTCTACCTCTATTTTTGCTTGGAAAAGAGCCCAGGAGGTCTAATTAATTCTAATTTCTGAAAGAAAAACAGAAATCAACGAACAGGGCTTTCATGAGTCAGGCCTGTTGGGTAACAGTGTTCAGTTTCTGCCTTATACCAGCAGGTGCTGGAAAGGGGAACACAACAGCCTGTGAGACATAGGACTGTAGAGGCCTTGCCGAGATGAGGGAGTTCACGGCAGGGAGGTGAGACGTTTCTCACTAGACTCTGACCATGTTACTAGGAAGCAGGTGTCCAGTAACAGGCATGCAGTTACAAATCTTCAAAATACCTTGGCAACTGAGAGCTTTTATTTTATTTTTTATTATTATTATTATTTTTTGAGACAGAGTCTTGCAGTGTCGCCCAGCCTGGAGCGTAGTGGCAGGATCTTGGCTCACTGCAACCTCCGCCTCCTGGGTTCAAGCAATTCTCGTGTCTCAGCCTCCCGAGTAGCTGGGATTACAGGCGTGTACCACTACACCCGGCTAATTTTTGTATTTTTAGTAGAGACGAGGTTTCACCATGTTGGCCAGGCTAGTCTTGAGCTCCTGATCTCAAGTGATCCTGCCTTGGTCTCCCAAAGGGCTGGGATTACAGATGTGAGCCACCGCACCCAACCGAGAGCTTTTATTTTAGAAGCAAATTCTAATCAGGATTCTTGATTGTTGGCTGGGATTAAAACCTTGAGAAACTCCTTTTTTGTTTTTTTTTTCGAGAAGGAGTCTTGCTCTGTCACCCAGGCTGGAGTGTGGTGGTGCAATCTTGGCTCACTGCAACCTCCGCCTCACCGGTTCAAGCAATTCTCCTGCCTCAGTCTCCCTAGTAGCTGGGATTACAGGTGCGTGCCACTACGCCTGGCTAATTTTCGTATTTTTACTAGAGATGGGGTTTCACCATACTGGCCAGGCTGGTCTCAAACTCCTGACCTCGTGATCTGCCTGTCTTGGCCTCCCAAAGTACTGGGATTACAGGCGTGAGCCACCATGCCTGGCCGAGCAACTTCTTTAAACTCTTTTGAGTCTCATTGTCATATTTTTGTATGCAAAAGGAGAAAACAAGAATGACCTAAAGCTGGGCTGATGCCTGTAATCTCAACACTTTGGGAGGCCAAGGCAGGTAAATTGCTTGAGCTCAGGAGTTGAGACCAACCTGGGCAATGTGGTGAAATCGCGTCTCTACAAATAAGACTAAAATTAGCCGGGTGTGCTGGTCTCAGTGAGAGGACTGTTTGAGCCCAGGAGGTCAAGGCTACAGTGAGCCAAGATTGTGCCATTGCACTGCAGCCTTTGTGATAGAGCGAGACTCTGTTTTAAAAAAAGAATAAAAATAAAAAAATAAAAAATAAGGGCCACACACAGTGGCTCAAGCCTGTAATCCCAGCACTTTGGGAGGCCGAGGCGGGTAGATCACTTGAGGCCGGGAGTTCGAGACCATCCTGGCCAACATGGCAAAACCCCATCTCTACTAAAAATACAAAAAATTAGCTGGACATGGTGGGGCACGCCTGTAATCCCAGCTACTTGGGTGGCTGAGGCATGAGAATTGCCTGAACCCAGGAGGTCGAGGTTACAGTGAACCAAGATCACACACCACTGTATTCCAGCCTGGGTAACAGAGCAAGATTGTCTCAAAAAAAAAAAAAAAAAAAAGAGAGAGAGAGAAAAAGAATGACCCACCTGAATCAAAAAGGTGTGTGAAGATTAAAACAACTCTTTATTTTGAAAACTGGTAATTAAAAAAGAAAGAATTAGACATTTTACCTTCCTTTCCAGTGGGAAATATATTTAGGGTAACTATATCATGTCAGTGGATAAGATAAGGCTCTATTTTATCAAAGAATGCCAGGTAATCAATATAGAAATAATGTTAGAAATATAATATCAGCATTTTGTAAGCTTTTTGCAAGCATTTTGCAAACCTTCAAGCAAGGATTGTCCATAGGTTTTTAAATCATGAGGTGACCTACCTATTAGGTCAAATTAAAATTTGAAAGCCTGACCATACTAAGTGTTGGTGAGGATATGGATGAAATGAAACCCTCAAGCATTGCTGGTATAAATGTAAAATGGTACAGCCACATTGGAAAACAGTTTGGCAATTTCTTAAAAAGTTAAACATACACTTACTTTGTGACACAGGCATTCTACTTCTTGATATTTGCTCAAGAGAAATTAAAGCATATGTCCACACAAAGACTTGTACATGAATGTTCATAGCAGCTTTACTTGTAATAGCCAAAAAAAAAAAAAAAAAGGAATCAACTCAAATATCTTTTAGTAGGTAAATGGATAATATGGCATATGCCATATAATATGGCATAAAAGGAATGAACTACTATTATATGCAACAACATGGATTAATCTTAAAATATGCTGAGTGAAAGAAGTCAGACAAAAAAAGTGCATGATTCCATTTACATAAAACTCTAGAAATGCAAACTAATCTATAGTGACAGGAAACAGATTAGTGGCTATTTGAGGATGTGGAGTGGGAGGAGCAGAAGCAAGGAATTGTTATTATTATTTATTTATTTATTTATTTTTTGAGGTAGAGTTTCACTCTTGTTGCCCAGGCTGGAGTGCAATGGTGCAATCTTGGCACACTGCAACCTCCGCCTCCTGGGTTCAAGTGATTCCCCTGCCTCAGCCTCCCAAGTAGCTGGGATTACAGGCGCCTGCCACCACACCTGGCTACTTTTTGTATTTTTAGTAGAGAAGGGGTTTCGCCATCTTGGCCAGACTCAGCTGAAGCAAAGAATTATTAAGGGGCAAGAGAAAACTACTGGGGGAGATGGAATACACACACACACACACACACACACACACACACACACACACGCAGTCATGCATTGCTTAAGGACGGAGGTACATTCTGAGAAATGCATTGTCAGATGATTTCCTCATTGTGGGAACATCATAGAATGTACTTACACAGGCCGGGTGTGGTGGTTTACACCTGTAATCCCAGCACTTTAGGAGGCCAGGGCGGGCAGATTATCTGAGATCAGGAGTTTGAGACCAGCCTGGCCAATATGGCGAAATCCGTCTCTACTAAAAATACAAAAATTAGCCAGGTGTGGTGGCGAGTGCCTGTAATTCCAGCTACCCAGGAGGCTGAGGCAGGAGAATCGCTGAAACCTGGGGGACAGAGGCTGCAGTGAGCTGAGATTGCGCCACTGCACTCAGCCTGGGCGACAGAGCAAGACTCTGTCTCAAAAAAAAAAAAAAAAAAAAAAAGAATGTACTTACACAAACCTAGATGGTATAGCCTATCACATACCTAGACTATATGGTATAGCCTATTCCTCCTAGGCTACAAACCTATGCAGCATGTTACTTACTGAATACTATAGGAAATTTTAACACAATGGTATTTGTGTATCTAGACATATTTTAACATAGGAGAGGTACACAAAAACACAGTAAAAAAGATTTTAAAATTGCACACTTCTGTAGGGCATGTGTCAGGAATGGGGCTTGCAGGACTGGAAGTTGCTCTGGGTGAGTCAATGAGTGAGTGTGAAGACCTAGGACACTACTGTAGACTTTATAAACACTGTACACTTAGGCTACACTAGATTTATTTATTTATTTTTCTCTCTTCAGTAATAAGTTAACCTTACCTTACTATAACTTTTTTTTTTTTTTTTTACTTTTTATACCTTTTTTTTTTTTTTTCTTTTTTTAAGAGACAGGGTCTTACTCTGTTGCCCAGGCTGGAAAGCAGTGGCGCAATCATAGCTCACTGCAGCCTCGAACCCTTGGGGTCAAGGGATCCTCCCACCTCAGCTTCCTGAGTAGCTGGGACTACAGCATGTGCCAACAGGCCAAGCTAATTTTTTTTTGTTTTGTTTTTGTAGAGATGGGGTCTCCCTGTGTTGCCCAGGCTGGTCTCAAACTCCTAGACTCGAGCCATTCTCCTGCCTCGGTCTCTCAAAGTGCTGGAATTACAGGAATGAGCCATAGCGCCAGGCATGCTACTTTTATAAGTAGGTTTGTTTACACCAGCATCACACAAACACATGAGTAAGACATTGTGCTACAACATTGCAATGACTATGACATCACTAGGTGATAGGAATTTTTCAACTCCTTTATAACCTCATGGGACAAACCACCATCTTTTTTTTTTTTTTTTGAGACGGACCTTTGCTCTTTTGCTCAGGCTTAAGTGAAGTGGCATGATCTCAGCTCGCTGCAACCTCCCCCTCCCAGGTTCAAATGATTCTCGTGCCTCAGCCTCTGAAGTAGCTGGGATTATAGGTGCCCGCTATCATGCCCGGCTAATTTTTGCATTTTTAGTAGAGACGGGGTTTCGCCATATTGGCGAGGCTGGTCTTGAACTCCTGACCTCAGGTGACCCACCGGCCTCGGCCTCCCATAGTGCTGGGATTACAGGCATGAGCCACCACACCCAACCATCTTTTGTGTGTGTATGTGTGTGGTTTTTTTTTTTTTTTTTTTGAGACAGAGTCTCACTCTGTCACCCAGGCTACAGTGCAGTGGTGCAATCTTGGCTCACTCCAACCTCCGCCTCCTGCATTCAAGTGATTCTCCTGCCTCAACCTCTGGAGTAGCTGGGATTACAGGTATGTGCCACCATGCCTGTCTAATTTTTTTGTATTTTTAGTGGAGATGGAGTTTCACCATGTTGGCCAGGCTGGTCTCGAATTCCTGACCTCAGGTAAATCATCCGCCTCGGCCTCCCAAAGTGCTGGGATCACAGGCGTGGGCCATCACACCCGTCCAGACCACCATCTTATATGTGGCCTGTCTTTGACTGAAATGTTGTCATGCAGTGCATGCCTGTATGTCAAAACTTATCAAATTGTACCTGTGATCGTCCTTTTGAAGTGTCAATTTAGCTAGGCTATAGTGCCAGTTATTCAGCCAAATTAATCTAGGTGTTGCTGTGACAGTCTTTTGTAGCTGTAAATTCCACAATCAGTCAACTTTCAGTAAGAAAGATTATCCAATCTTAGTGGGTCTGATTCAATTAGTTGAAAGGCTTCAAAAACAGAGTTGAAAGCCATTTGTGGTGACTCATGCCTATAACCCCATCACTTTGGGAGGCTGAGGCTAGTGGATCACTTGAGCTCAGAAGTTTGAGACCAGTCTGGGCAACATGGTGAAGCCCCATTTCTACAAAAAATACAAAAATTAGCTGGGCATGGTGGCACACACCTGTAGTCCCAGCTACTCAGGAAGTTGAGGTGGGAGGATTGCTTGAGCCCAGGAGGTCAAGGCTGCAGTGAGCTGTGATTGTGCTACTGCATTCCAGCCAGGGCAACAGTGAGACCCTGTCTCAAAAAAAAAAAAAAAAAAAGGAAGGGTCAGAGAGATGCAACATTGCTGACTTTTAAGATGGAGGAAGGGGCTATGAGCCGAGGAATGTGGGCAACCTCTAAGAGCAAGAAAAAGCAAGAAATATATTCTGCCTCAGAGCCTCAGCATAGAAATGCAGCCCTGCTGACACCTTGATTTGAACCCAATAAGATCCGTGTTGAACTTCTAATCCTATAGAACTGTAAGATAATAAATTTGTACTGTTTTAAACCACTGTTTGTGATAATTTGTTACATCAGCAATATAAAATTATTAATACAGTACCCTTTTAAAATGTGCCATTCTTTTTATGTCAGTTAGTATTATTATTATAGTATTATTTTTAAGACAGGGTCTTGCTGTCACCCAGGCTGGAGTGCAGTGGCACAATCACAGCTTATTGCAGCCTCAAACTCCTGGGCTCAAGTGATCCTCCCTCAGCCTCCTGAGTAGCTGGGACTACAGCCATGCACCATCACACCTGGCTAATTTAGAGATGGGGGTCTCGGCCGGGCGCAGTGGCTCACGCCTGTAATCCCAGCACTTTGGGAGGCTGAGGCGGGTGGATCACCTGAGGTCACGAGTTCGAGACTAGCCTGACCAACATGGAGAAACCCCATCTGTACTTAAAATACAAAATTAGCCGGGCGTGGTAGCGGGTGCCTGTAATCCCAGCTACTCGGGAGGCTGAGGCAGGAGAATCACTTGAACCTGGGAGGCGGAGGTTGTGGTGAGCCGAGATTGCGCCATTGCACTCCAGCCTGGGCAACAAGAGCAAAACTCCATCTCAAAAAAAAAAAAAAAAGAGAGAGAGAGAGAGATGGGGGTCTCACTATGTTACCCAGGCTGGTGTGTGTCAATTATACTACAATAAAGCTGCTAAAAATTAAATGAAGCTGGGCAATGTTACATGCCTGTGGTTCTAGTTACTTAGGAGGATCACTTGAGCCTGGGAGTTCAAGTCCAGCCTGGGCAATAAAGCGAGAACTGGTCTCTCAAAAAAAATAAAATAAAACAAAATAAAATAAATGAATGGTTAATAGAGAACTAGACATACAAACAGTGCCAGTTAATACCACATTGTTTCACTTCTACTTTCAAATTGAGGGTGAAGTGGATGCAACTGTATAGTGGGAAACACACTATTGTTCCCCTAAGCGCAGTTCAATTGTAGCATCAGTAATGGCTCTAGACCAAGTTTATGCAACTCACCCAGAATGGCTTTGAATGCGACCCAAACTTGAAAACTTTCTTAAAACATTATGAGATATTTTTGTGTGTGATTTTTATTTTAGCTCATCAGCTATCATTAGGGTATTTTTTGTGTGGCTCAAGACAATTCTTCTAATTTCAGTGTGGCCCAGGGAAGCCAAAAGTTTGGACACCCCTGTAAGTCTAGACATTAGGTATCTTCTGATGATATATATGAATAGACAACACCACTGAGACTACAGTCTAGCCATAATGTTTAAATTGAATCTCTTATACCTTTAGATATAACCATTAATTTTCTTTTCTTTTTTTTTTTTTTTTTTTTTTGAGATGGAGTCTCGCTCTCTTGCCCAGGCCGGAGTGCAGTGGCACCATCTCGGCTCACTGCAACCTCCATCTCTCAGGTTCAAGAAATTCTCTGCCTCAGCCTCCTGAGTAGCTGGGATTACAGGCACCTGCCACCATGCCCGGCTAATTTTTTTTGTATTTTTAGTAGAGATGGGGTTTCACCATCTTGGCCAGGCTGGTCTTGAACTCCTGACCTTGTGATCTGCCCACCTTGGCCTCCCAAAGTGCTGGGATTACAGGCGTGAGCCATCACGCATGGCCCATCGTTTTAATTTTCAGTAAACATAGGGTATAAAATAAATATTTGTCACAAGTAAGCAGACAGACAAATCCAGAAGGTGAAACATTATTTTGCAGGGCAGCTGGCCTGGTCTCTTGGAAAGTCAATATCATGCCAAAAGGATTGGAAGAGACTAAAGGCCATGATAATCAGATCAACGAGTAGTCCTGCATCAATACTGGTTTCAGGTTGGGCGCAGTAGCTCATGCCTGTAATTCTGGCACTTTAGGAGGCTGAGGTGGACGGATCACCTGAGGTCAGGAGTTCCAGACCAGCCTGGCCGACATGGTGAAACCTTGTCTCTACTAAAGATACCAAAATTAGCTGGGCATGGTGGCGCAAGCCTGTAGCCCCAGCTACTCGGGAGGCTGAGGCAGGAGACTTGCTTGAACCCGGGCGGCAATGGTTGCAGTGAGCCAAGATTGTGCCACTGCACTCCAGCCTGGGCAACAGAGAGACTCCGTCTCAACAACAATAACAAAAACTGATTTCAACAGATTTGATCTAAAGGACATTTTGGGGCCGGGCACAGTGGCTCACGCCTGTAATCCCCCCACTTTGGGAGGCCAAGGCGGGCTGATCACAAGATCAGGAGATCGAGATCATCCTGGCTAACGTGGTGAAATGCCGTCTCTACTAAAAAAGAAAAAAAAAATAGCCTGGTGTGGTGGCGGGCGCCTGTAGTCCCAGCTACTCAGGAGGCTGAGGCAGGAGAATGGCGTGAACCTGGGAGGCAGAGCTTGCAGTGAGCCAACATTGCGCTACTGCACTCCAACCAGCCTGAGCGACAGAGCGAGACTCCGTCTCAAACAACAAAACAAAACAAAACAAAAAACAAACAAAATACTACTACTACTACTAATAAAGGACATTTTGGGGGAAATTTGAATATGGTATAGATATTAGATAAAGTGAAAGTTTACAAGAGTGAAAAGAGAGAGTTTGTTGACCAAAAAAGAAAGGTTACAAAATAGTACAAAGCTTATGATTTTATTTGGGTTAAAAAAAATGTGCATTGAAAAAGGTCCAGGCCAGGCGGGGTGGCTCACATCTGTAATCCCCACACTTTGGGAGGCTGAGGTAGGTGGATCACTTGAGGTTAGGAGTTCGAGACCAGCCTGGCCAATATTGGTGAAACCCCGTCTCTACCAAAAAATACAAAAATTAGCCGGGTGTGGTAGCAGGCACCTGTAATCCTAGAAACTCGGGAGGCTGAGGTAGGAGAATCGCTTGAACTCGGGAGGCAGAGGTTGCAATCAGCTGAGATCATGCCACTGCACTCCAGCCTGGGTGACAGAGTGAGATTCCATCTCAAAAGAGAGAAAAAAGGTCCAGAGTGACATATGCTAAGCTGTTAGCAGTGGAATCTTTGGTAATGTGATAATGATATTTTCTTATTTTTGCCTGCTTGGATTTTTCTAACTTTTTATCCTGAACATGCGTGATTTTATAATAATAAAACATTATTTTGGCCAGGCACAGTGGCTCACGCCTGTAATCCCAGCACTTTGGGAGGCCGAGGTGGGGTGGATCACCTGAGCTGAGGAGTTTGAGACCAGCCTGACCAACATGGTGAAACCCCATCTCTACTAAAAATACAAAAATCAGCCAAACATGGTGGCGCATGCTTGTAATTGCAGCTACTCGGGAGGCTGAGGCAGGACAATCACTTGAATCCAGGAGGCAGAGGTTGCAGTGAGCCGAGATCGCGCCACTGCACTCCAGCCTGGGTGACAGAGTGAGACTCTGTCTCAAAAAAACAAAATAAAACAACAAAAAACTCCATTATTTTTAAAAGCATATTAGAATTACATGAGCTAACAGATAATACAAATACAGCATTTTGACTACATTAAGCATACCTATGGCTGCTCCCCAGTGTCTAGCAGGCTAGTAATAACTAACATTTAGTGAGTTCTTACAAGGTGTCCCGCACACTTCTAATTGCTTTAACTGTATTCATTCAGAGGTGTTCCAACTTTTTGATGGTGACTCACAATCAAAAATACAGTTTACAGGCCGGGTGCGGTGGCTCACGCCTGTAATCCCAGCACTTTGGGAGGCCGAGGCGGGTGGATCACGAGGTCAGGCTAACATGGTGAAACCCCATCTCTACTAAAAATACAAAAAATTAGCCGGGCAGGCGCTTGTAGTCCCAGCTACTCAGGAGGCTGAGGCAGGAGAATGGCATGAACCCGGGAGGCGGAGCTTGCAGTGAGCCGAGATGGCGCCACTGTGCTCCAGCCTGGGCGACGGAGCGAGGCTCTGTCTCAAAAAAAAAAAAAAAAAAGAACAGTTTACAGAGCAATGCAGTACACTCATGCATACACACATACTCATATACTTTCTTTTCTTTTCTTTTTTTGAGATAGGGTCTGGCTCTGTCACCCAGGCCATGGTGCAGTAGTGCAATCTTGGCTCACTGCAGCCTCAACTTGCCAGGCTCAAGCCATCCTCCCACCTCACCCTCCTGAGTAGCCAGGGCTACAGGTACACACCACCACACCTGGCTGATTTTCATATTTTTTCGTAGAGATGGGGTTTTGCCGTGTTGCCCAGGCGGGTTTCGAACTCCTGAGATCAAGCGATTCGCCCACCTTGGCCTCCCAGGTGCTGAGATTACAGTTGTGGGCTACCGTGCCCAGCCTGCACATACTTTCATACCATACACAACAGAAATAAAAGCTTTCAGAAAATAATTACCTGCCCTGACTATGTAACACATTCTGAATTCTTGTATTTTATTATATTCCATCCAATTCTATTTTATTTTTTAAAAATTCTGGTTAATCTATTAAATCAATCTTACGACCCACTAATGGGTTTTGACCTGCAGTTTGGAAAACTCTTTTAAAACTAATTTAATACGTTTACACACAGACACATACAAACCCCTATGAGGTAAGAACTATTATTGCACCAATTTTTTACAAGAGGACGTTCTGGCACGAAGAGGTTAAATAACTTGCCTAAGCATACACTGCTAAGGATGAGGTAGGAGAAACGGGGTTCCAACCCAAAGGGCCAGGTCCAAAGTCTGTCCTTTGAACCGTTGTCTCACAGGGGCTCTCTCATCCCATCAGGCACATGGTGATAAATAAATATCTGCTTGGGCCAGGTGCGGTGGCTCATGCCTGTAATCTCAGCACATTGGGAGGCCTAGGTGGGTGGATCACCTGAGGTCAGGAGTTCGAGACCAGCCTAGCCGACATAGTGAAACCCTGTCTCTATTAAAAAATACAAAAAATTAGCTGGGTGTGGTGACGGACACCTGTAACCCCAGCTACTCAGGAGGCTGAGGCCGGAGAATCGCTTGAACCCGGGAGGCGGAGGTTGCAGTGAGCCAAGATGGCACCATTGCACTCCAGTCTGGGCAACAAGAGCGAAACTCCATCTCAAAAATAAACAAATAAATAAATATCTGCTGATACATATTTGACCCTTCAAAGGGGTGATGCAAGTAATATTTTAACAGAGAGCTCTGTTAAATTTATTGGAGTGTTCAAGTTACAGCAGATTTAGGGAGCAGAAGTCGTATTTTCTCACTCTTCTATTTCATGATGAACAGTACTACTGTGCAAAGAGACTTCAAAGTCAGATAATACTGGGTTCAAATACTGGCTCCACACCAGGGACAGATCCAGATTCTGTGGCGCCTAAAGCTTATGCAATTTTGAAAGCTCCTCTTAAGAAGATAGGCCAGGCATGGTGGCTGACGTCTGCAATTCCAACACTTTGGGAGGGTGAGGCGGGCGGATCACTTGAGCTTGGGAGTTTGAGACCAGCCTGGTCAATATGGTGAAACACTGTCTCTACTAAAAATACAAAAATTAGCCGGGTGTGGTGGCGCATGCCTGTAATCCTAGCTACTTGGGAGGCTGTGGCAGGATAATCACTTTAACCCAGGAGGCAGAGGTTGCAGTGAGCCGAGATGGCACCACTGCACTCCAGCCTGGGCAGCAGAGTGAGACCCTGTCTCAAAAGACAAAAACAACAAAAAACAAAATGATGGATACAGAATTAGGTATAGGGCCTTGAATAGAGCCTATCTAAAGAAGAGTGCCTGAGGCTTGAGCTTCATTCGCTTTCTGGTTAATCTGTGTCTGTCTGCCATTCATTTCTGACACTCAGCTTCTAATCTCTGAAATAAGGGTAAAAATTCCTATTTCTCATGGTTGTCAGAAGATCAATTAAGACAACCTAACTGATGGGCCTAGCACAATGTTCATGGAGCAGGCACTCAATACATGATTGTTGGTAATAATAATGATAATAAATAATTAAACACTTCAATTAGAAGCTGGAGTTTTTTTGTTTGTTTGTTTTTTGTTTTGTTTTTTTTTGAGATGGAGTATCGCTCTGTTGCCCAGGCTGGAGTGCAGTGGCACGATCTCTGCTCACTGCAAGCTCCACCTCCTGGGTTCACGCCATTCTCCTGCCTCAGCCTCCCGAGTAGCTGGGACTGCAGTTGCCTGCCACCACGCCTGGCTAATTTTTTTGCATTTTTAGCAGAGACAGTGTTTCACCATGTTGGGTGGGATGGTCTTGAACTCCTGACCTTGTGATCTGTCCGCCTCGGCTTCCCAAAGTGCTGGGATTACAGGCGTGAGCCACTGCACCTGGCCCTGTTTATTTGTTTTTGAGACGGAGTTTCAGTCTTGTTGCCCAGGCTGGTTGCAATGACACGATCTTGGCTCACTGCAACCTCCGCCTCCCAGGATCAAGCAATTCTCCTGGCTCAGCCTCCTGAGTAGCTGGGATTACAGGCACCCATCACCATGCCCAGCTAATTTTTGTATTTTTAGTAGAGATGGGGTTTCATCATGTTGGCCAGTCTGGTCGGGAACTCCTGCCCACAGGTCATCCGCCCACCTCGGCATCCCAAAGTGCTGGGATTACAGACATGAGCCACCACACCCAGCCAGAAGCCAGTTTTTAATCATGGTTTTGAAATAAGAACATAATATGGAGAAAAATTATTTTGTCAGTTCATTTACACTTCAGCTCTGCAACTAGCTCTCTCTAGAGGCTAATTATTTTGGTTTATCCAAAGCTGCCTCTCCAGAGAGAAGACTAAGTGAGAACAAGAAAATAGAGCATCCAAAAACAAAGACAGCCAGGCGCAGTGGGTGCGGTGGCTCACGTCTGTAATCCCATCACTTCGGGAGGCAGAGGTGGGAGGATCACCTGAGGTCAGGAGTTCGACACCAGCCTGGCCAACATGGTGAAACCCTGTCTCTACTAAAAATATAAAAATTATGCCGAACTCGGTGGCTCATGCCTGTAATCCCAGCACTTTGGGAGGCGGAGGCGGGCAGATCATGAGGTCAGGAGATCGAGACCAGCCTGGCCAACATGGTGAAACCCCATCTCTACTAAAAATACAAAAATTAGCAGGGCATGGTGGTGGGCTCCCATAATCCCAGCTACTCGGGAGGCTGAGGCAGGAGAATTGCTTGAACCCGAGAGGCAGAGGTTGCAGTGAGCCGAGATCCTGCCACTGTACTCCAGCCTGGGCAACAGGGAGAGATTCCGTCTCAAAAAAAAAAGAAAAAAGAAAAAGAAAAAAAGAAAAAAAAACCCACAAAAGCAAAAATTAGTCGGGCATGGTGGTGGGCGCCTATAGTCCCAGCTACTTGGCTGAGGCAGGAGAATCTTTTGAACCCAGGAGCCATGGTTGCACCACTGCTGTCCAGCCTGGGTGACAAGAGCAAAACTGTCTCAAAAAACAAAAAAAACAAAGGCAGATAGAGTATTATGGGAGAGAGTCATTTGCAGGAGCCTCAGAAGGCCAGATTTCTACCATGTGGATGTCAATAAGAAAAGATATTTAACCATTTCACACCTTTCTAGTCTTTCTCAGTTAGCCTAAGGAAGGCAGATTTCAAGGTGCATTTTGGAGAGAAGGCAGCTGGATAGACACTATCCTGCAGCTTCAAGTTCTTAGTCACATGCAGGCAGATTCTTGGCAGTTGTTCTGCTGTGTCCTGAGGGATTATCTAAAAGTAAGAGGCCCCTGGGGTCGGTTCCTTCCCCCTAGAGAACCAATAGTATTTGCAGAAAAGCTTCCACTTACATTCTCTTCCCAGGGTTTGAGTTTCTTAAAAAGGAGGTATCTTAACACAGGTTTCAAAGAAAACATGATAGGAGTCCTTCCCTACCTTGTGGCTTCCCTTGGTTATCTGTGGGCTTTTTGTTTAGAGTGACTGGGTTTCTTTGGGTAAGAAACAATAAATGGGTTATGTGGTCGAGAAAGGCCGAAAGATGGTAGGAGGCAATTAGATTAATTAGGTAATTAAAGGGAGATCTGTGGGTGATTATTAACTTTGTTGCTAGCTACATTTAGGCATCAGTACATGTCTTATTTTTGTTAATATTTACAAATGACTCATACCTTTTGCTACTCAACAATCACAAAATATTCACATTTCTCTTCAGAAATTCCTCTTTGTAATACTGAAGATGAAACAGACCTTCTTTTTCTTTTTCTTTTCATTTATTTATTTATTTATTTTTTTTTTTTGAGGCAGAGTCTTGCTCTGTCACCCAGGCTAGAATGCAGTGGCACAATCTCGGCTCACTGCAACGTCCGCCTCTGGGGTTCAAGCAATTCTCCTGCCTCAGCCTCCTGAGTAGTTGGGATTACAGGCACCTGCCACCACATCTGGCTAATTTTTGTATTTGTAGTAGAGATGGGTTTTCACCATGTTGGCCAGGCTGGTGTCTAACTCCTGGCCTCATGATCTGCCCGCTTCAGCCTCCCAAAGTGCTGGGATTACAGGCATGAGCCACCATGCCTGGCCAAGACTTTCTGTTTCTAATCTCTGGCAAAATGATCCTTTCTCCTCCTGCTATACCTATTTGTCTACCTCTTAAGAACATGGGGCAGTTCTGGATTTGTCTGTTGTCTCGAAGCCCATTTTCCCTAGATTCTCAATATCCACAGTACATGCACTGTGTCATGATGCTATTTTAGAATATTAACTATGGGTTTCATCCCCAGGATTTTCTTTTCTCCGCGGCCTTTCCCCAGCGAACTAAATTGTCTCAGCTTAGGACAACATGAACCCAAAGAGGAAGGAGACTTTTGTTGGCTTTTGAGCCACAATCTTGTGGGAAAGAGAAAGGACTCATGCACAAAGACAACATTTGAGGCTTGCAGGAATCTACCTCCAGATGAGATCAGGTCCTCGGACTGAGGGGAACATGACTGGAGAATTCAGAAGCTTGTGGCTCCCAGGCCCTGTGCTGTGCCCCCCCAATAACTGCACCAGGGAATTAGGAATGGGGATGAGAGGAATTCCCTGAAAACTGTTTTGTGTGTTCAGTGGTTGTTAGGTTAAATCTTGTACAAGGAGGGTGTGTGGCCACTATCAGGCCACCTGGGGGATTGCTGCTTTAATAATTTACAATTATGACTTTGGACAACGTCTGGAAAAACACAGGGAAATTTGCATGCAAATAGTCCATTAACAAAGAAACAGGGAAAAAATGAAAATTTGTGAGAATGAGGGGGAACATTCAGATCACTTTAATCTAGTGTGTGTGAAGATTGTGCTCGTTCAGTACATTTCAGCTCAGCCAGTATAACAGATGATATGCGGGAGCAGAAAGCCTCCCTCCCCTATGTCTTGCCATCAGCGAAGTCCTTGGAAATTAAATACAACCCAGGGGAAAATCTGGGGGTATAGAATGACCCTAGCACATCTAATTGCAATCTGTGATAATTGCTGCTCTGGCAAAGCCCAGGAAACCACACAAACCAGTCCAGGGGGACAGGGAAGGGCTCCCTGAGCAGAGACCTGAAGGGTGAGTTAGAGATAACTAGATGTTTGTGAAGGTAGAAAGAAAATCCAGTCCCTGGGCTGGCAATTACCTGGTGAGCCACTCAGAACCATTTTAAAAACATTGTCATGAGGAAGATGATGAGTAAACAGAGAACTTCAGGAAGGGACTGGTCCATGGTGGCAAATGCTGCAGAGAGGCCAAGCAAAATAAAGACCAAGAAGAGTCCATTGAAATACCATGGAGGACATTGGTGCTGACGTTGTCAAGTACAGCTGGAGCAAGTTGTGGGAAGAAGGCAAAAAAATTTTTTTTTTCCCAAGATGGAGTCTTGCTTTGTCACCCAGGCTGGAGTGCAGGGGTACAATCTCCACTCACTACAACCTCTGCCTCCTGGGTTCGAGCAATTCACCTGGCTCAACCTCCCGAGTAGCTGGGATTACAGGTGTGCACCACCATGCCCAGCTAATTTTTGTACTTTTAGTAGAGACAAGATTTCACCATGTTGGCCAGGCTGGTCTCGAACTCCTGACCTCGTGATCTGCCTGCCTTGGCCTCCCAAAGTGCTGGGATTACAGGTGTGAGCAACTGTGCCTGGCCAGAAGTCAAAATTGCAGGAGGTCGAGACACATGGAAGGTATATAAATAAGAGATGGTAAATGGAGAAAACTCTTCCCAGAAACTTGGCTGTGAAAGAAATGGTGAATGGCAGTAGTGAAAGCTGGACTTGAGGTCGAAGGAAGAGGCTTTTCCGATAGGGAGTCTTTGCACACGTACAAACATTAGGAGGAAGCAGCCTGTCCAGAGGGCAGGTAAAAGACAGGATGGAGACTCCTAAAGAGCCAGGAAGTGACACAAGCCATAGACCAGGTAGGAGTGTGGCCTAAAAGGGAGGAGAAAAGAATGAGAGTGGATGCAGATGCCCGTAGATTTGGTGGCAGAAGAGGGTGCTGTCTACAGCCTCTACTTTCTCTGTGACATGGTAGGATCTGCTAACTGGGGAGGGGCATCAGGAGTGTGGATGGGTTGGAAGGGTTGGCAAAACCAAAGAACTGAAGAAGGCAGAAAGGATTTGAACTAGTCATTACAGTAGTTACAAATTCCAGGTGTATAAGAAAAATTTCATCTTCCTATACTTTTCCAGTGTTTCTATTTGAAGCTCTCATTCCTTTCGATAGTCAGTTTCATCTCAGTCAATTCATGAAGAGAGGACAGGTAGGCAGCTGGGTACATGGGTCTTGTAGCTCAGAAGAGGAGTATGGGCTGAAAATCTCAATTTGGGATTCATCAGAATAGTTTGTCTTCTTGAGTCTTGGGAAATATTGACTCAGCTCAGGGAGATGGAAGAGGCTGAAGAGCCAAACTTGGGAAAACCCCAACATTTAAAGGCCCTTGGAAGAAGAAGAATCTGTGAAGAGTCAGAAGGTAGGAGGAAAAGCAGGAGAGTACCATGTCCCAGAACTAAGGGAAGTGAGTATTTTAAGTAAGTGGAAATAAAACGTCAACTAGGATTAGAATTATAAAATATCCACTGGGCCAGGTGTGGTGGCCCATGCCTGTAATCCCAGCACTTTGGGAGGCAGAAGTGGGAAGTTTGATTAAGGTCAAAATTTGAGACCAGCTTGGGCAACATAGTGAGACCCTGTCTTTACAAAAAATTAAAAAAAAATTAACCAGGCACGGTGGTAGTGCCTGTAGTCCCAGCTACTCAGGAGGCTAAGGCAGGAAGATTACTTGATCCTCAGGAGGTCGAGGCTGCAGTGAGTGATGATAGTGCCACTGCTCTCCAGCATGGGTGACAGAGTGATACCTTGTCTCTAAAAAAGTAATAATAATAGGTCAGGAGCGATGGCTCATGCCTGTAATCCCAGCACTTTGGGAGGCCAATGTGGGTAGATCACCTGAGGTCAGGAGTTCGAGACAAGCCTGGCCAACATGGTAAAATCCCATCTTTACTAAAAATACAAAAATTAGCCAGGTGTGGTGGCACACGGCTGTAATCCCAGCTACTCGGGAGGCTGAAGCAGGAGAATCGCTTGAACCCGGGAGACAGTGGTTGCAGTGAGCCAGCATCATGCCACTGCACTGCAGCCTGGGTGACAGAGTAAGACTCTGTCTCAAATAAATAGATAAATAATAGTAATAGTAATTAATTAGTAAAATATCTGTTGGATATCCTGTATTCTTCTTTCTTTGGGTTGAGGCACAAAGAACAGCGAGAAGATATAGTCATGACAATAGTCATAGTATCTACTATTTATTCAGTACATAACTCCTGATTATGTCATTCAACTAGCCAATCAATCAACCACATATTAACTGAGAACACAGCATGTGCCAAACACTAATGACAGTGTTTCCTCTCATGGTGCTCATTAGAGCTTCTCAACCTTTTTCACAGTCACACATGAAAAATCATGCCCTTTGTACATCCCCAGAGGTAAATGAATGATGAGGCTACTCAAGGCTGCCTGAGCCCCTTGGCTGCCCTGAGGGCTGGGAGATCAATATCTCATCATCCCCTGCCTCTGATCAAAATTCTTTCTTTCAATATCTATTCTGATATTGAATGTGACTGTGGAGAAGTTTTGAGGGCAGAGGTGAGGACCAGCATAGGGTAAAAGCTGCTAGTAGTCTTCAGTGAGTTAAGTAAGAACCTTGGAGAATGGGGCTGGTTTCAAAAGCTTGGAGCCGAAAAGAAAAACAGAAAAGCAGCATTAGATTGTTCTGCTTTCAGTAATGAGGAGAGAAAGAGAGACGGAAGCTCATTCTAAAAATCAGGAAATGGAAAAAGTTACTCTAAAAATTAGGAAGATTAAACTGAGGATCTTTAACTAATCTGAGATTCAATCCTAAGGTTTCAGAGGTGAAAACACTTGTGAGTTTCTGTTGGCACATCTGTTTGTAGACACTGATGCCTGCTTATTGTGCACTGTGCACAGATGGAAGCACCCTGAGAGCATCTTGTTTCCTGCAATAGAGTGCAACTGAAAATAAGACTGCAGGAATTAAATCAGATTGTCAATGGAATAGTTGAGTTCACTATGAAAAACAGCCCCATTTAGATAAAATTCATTTTGATCTATCTGTCAATGGAAAATTATGAAGCCCTTAAAAAAAAAAAGAAGGGGACTGGGCTCAGTGGCTCACACCTGTAATCCCAGCACTTTGGGAGGCCGAGGCAGGCGGATCACGAGGTCAGGAGTTCAAGACCAGCTTGGCCAACATGGTGAAACCCTGTCTCTGCTAAAACTACAAAAATTAGCTGAGCATTGGCCAGGCGCGGTGGCTCACGCCTGTAATCCCAGCACTTTGGGAGGCCAAGGCGGGCAGATTACGAGGTCAGGAGATTGAGACCATCCTAGATAACACGGTGAAACCCCGTCTCTATTAAAAATCCAAAAAATTAGCCAGGCGTGGTGGCGGGTGCCTGTAGTCCCAGCTACTCGGGAGGCTGAGACAGGAGAACTGCTTGAACTGGGACCCAGGAGGCGGAGGTTGCAGTGAGCCGAGATCATGCCACTGCACTGGGCTACAGAGCAAGACTCCGCCTCAAAAAAAAAAAAAAAAAAGGACTGAGGCATTTCTATTTCTCCTGATGATCTGGAAGGCTTTCCAAAGTATATTTTCCAGCAAAGGATAATAAGGTGCAAAACTGTATGTTTAGAGTGTTATTTAAAAATATATATATGTACAGCTATGTTTGCATATGCAAAGAATATGGAAGGATGCAGAAGAAACTGGTAAGACGTGACCCATGGGGAAGGGAGCTCAGTGGCTGGGGATCAAGGTGGAAGGTTTTCATTGTATACTCTTTTGAATTCTGTACCAGGTATTATTTATTTAGTGAAAAAGTATATGCAAATACAGGAAAAAAAAAACTTTTGATGAATCATTTTTGCAAGGTTCATTTGTAACGCAAACAGACACTCCCTAATTTGCTTTGGAAATGTTGACATAAAGCATGAAATACCAGTGTCTGCAAACCACGCCCCGGGTGCTTAAATTTGAGGTCACTGACAAAACCAGCCATACAAGTGTGACTTTCCAAAAAGCTAAACATTGTTGAGAGAAGCAGAGTGAGTGTCAGGGGCTTGATGTATCCCCAGCATCTGAGAATCTCAGAGAGAAGGGACTGTGGAGAGTTGGTGCAACCTCCTATTTTTTTTTTCCGAAATGGAGTCTCCCTCTGTCACCCAGCCTGGAGTGCAGTGGCGCGATCTCGGCTCACTGCAAGCTCCGCCTCCTGGGTTCAAGTGATACTCCTGCCTCAGCCTCCTGAGTAGCTGGGATTACAGGCACATGCCACCATGCCCGGCTAATTTTTTGTATTTTTAGTAGAGACGGGGTTTCACTGTGTTACCCAGGATGGTCTTGATCTCCTGACCTTGTGATCCGCCCGCCTTGGCCTCCTAAAGTGCTGGGATTATAGGCGTGGGCCACAGCTCAAGGCCTGCAATCTCCTTTCTTCAGAAATCAGGAAATGAGGGTCCAAAGGGGAAGAGACTTGCCTAATAAAAAGATTGTGCCATTTTGTGTAAAAAAAATGAGAAACATAAGTCTCTGTATCTATATTTGCTTCCAATTGCATGAAGAACTCCAGAAGGATACACAAAAACAAATGGGAAACTGTACAGAGAGGGAAGGGGAACAATGAAACGATGCGAGACAGAGGTAGAAATGAGATTTTCACTTTTAATCTTTTATAATCCTTGATCTATTCTTTAAAAGAATACGAAAACATTAAAAAGAGAGATGGACCATGACATCTCTATGACCCACAGTGCAGTTTTCAAGGATGACATCATGAGACTGTGTTCAGAGACAAATTAAGAATCCTGTGTTGGGAGCGGTGGCTCACGTCTGTAATCCCAACACTTTGGGAGGCTGAGGCGGGTGGATCACCTGACATCAGAAGTTGATCAGCCTGGCCAACATGGTGAAAACCTGTCTCTACTAAAAATACAAAAAATTAGCCGGCTGTAGTGGTGGGCACCTGTAGTCCCAGCTACTCGGGAGGCTGAGACAGGAGAATCACTTGAACCAGGAGGCAGAGGTTGCTGTGAGCTGAGATCGTGCCATTGCACTCCAGCCTGGGCAACAAGAGGGAGACTGTCACAAAAAAAAAAAAAAAAAAAAATCCTGTGTTGAAATCACAGATCAAATTCTACTGCTTCAAATACCAATGACTATCTAGAATATTTTGTCATATTGAAGTTTTGTCTTACTGAGATTTGTTTGAGATAATACAGGCCATCAGCTAGGCTTAAATCTCATTTTTAATTATAGGCAAATTTGTCAAAATTGTGTGATAACAGCCCATTGCTAGTCTGTGGATCCAGTCATGCCAGGAGGTACCACAGGGCAGGAGAAAAATCAGTGGACAGGAAGTCAGGAAACCTGATTCTAACCAAGTTTTGTAACTTAATTAACGTTGTAATTTTGCGCAACTTAATTCCTCTCCTTAGGCCAGTTTCAACATCTGTAAAATAAAAGGACTACATGAGGTGATCTCTAGGTTCCCTCTTAGCTGTGATATGATTGGATTCTGAAACCATTATTAGCAATTTAGAATGAAAAGGAAATTTACGAGGTCATTTTTGACATCCAGGAGACGGTAACAGGCAGTTGGGCCTCCTTTTGCTCCTTTGACTTGTAACTACATGAGAACTAGCAGGTGATCTTCTTGGCCCTTTTCTCTTGAGCCCACACCCTGATGATGGTGATTATCTAGATCCAGGTTCCTGAAAGAATGAGTTTAGGGAAATGTTAATCATTCTCCACAAAGCATCTCAAATACATTTGGGAAATCCTGTATAATAAGTGTTCCTGATGGAAGGTCAGAATGCAATTAAAGGTCCTGAGAAGTCCTGCAACAAAGAAACATGTAACTTTTACCTAACCCAGCACTCTGCACATTTATGGATATAAAACACTTTGGAGAGAGAGAGAGAGAGAGAGAGTGTGTGTGTGTGTGTGTGTGTGCATGCTGTTACCTCTATTTGGAACAAATGGGATCCAAATGCTTCCATTTTTAGGAAATTTATGAGATCAGTTATCAGATGGCAGTTAGGACAATTCTGGGGCCTCTGCAAATATGGAAGATTTAGCACGTTCCTAAGGGAGCCTGAGAATCTTGTGATTCATGCAGCTTTCCACCCCACCAGTTTTTTTCAACAGTGGGAGCCTCAGAAACTCCGTTTTACAGGGAGGTTCCCATCTAAGCACAATTAGGTCAATGGACATCTTATCCCTTTCACTTCTGGCTTTCAGAATTTTTCAGAACTATAATTTTTATTCAGAAATTATAATTCTCTTTCCTTCCCCCCAAGGCCTTCAGTCTACATTTGCATATATATATGCGTGTGTGTATATATATTTATATGTGTGCATGTGTGTGTGTGTGTGTGTGTGTATATATATATATATATATATATATATATATATATACATATATTCCCTCCCTCCTAATATCTGCAATCCCCAGTGGGTAGGTGGGAAAAGTTACGTGTCATTTGGGCACTGGACCTGACACACTTCACATCGTTTATTAGTTTTCGAGATTTTTCACCCTCAATTCCCAAAGAAACATTGACTCATCACAACATACACACACAGTCATTTGGAAAAAATTAATTTAAAATGTGTATCTCTTAAGACTTCTCAATTATTTTCGTCCCATTTTTAAGCATTCACTTTAAAGAAAGTAAAAAAATCTCTAAGCAGGCACAAACATATAGTCAAAGCTCTCATTGTTTTCTGGGTTGCTATATCTCCAAGTCTGAAACCAAGGAACAACATGAAATGCTATTTTTGCATTTAGTGCTTTCTTTACTCGGAGGTTTCCAGGCTTGTAGTTCAAGCATCAGGATAAAAATGACCAGCCAGACAGCTGTTGCAGGCCCAGCTAATTATACTAGTGCTTCCCTGAAGGGCTTGAGCTGCAAATAAATTCTTTTTCTCCTGGTCAGGCTTGGTCATTGGCAGTTACTCTGGAGTATATACACTGCCTGGGCTCAGCGCTCTCCCTCCTAGAACAGTGTTTCCTAGAACAGTGGGAAATAAATGGAGGTGAGGAGGCAGCTGGCTTGGGGTGGAGGATGTGCCCACTGACTCTCCCATCCACCCTGTGGGATTTTTTTTTTAAATTAATTTAGTTTTTTCAGACGGAATCTCGCTCCGTCGCCCAGGCTGGAGTGCTATGGGGCGATCTCGGTTCATTGCAACCTCCGCCTCCCGGGTTCAAGTAATTCTCCTGCCTCAGCCTTCCGCACAGCTGGGACTAAAGGCGCCAGCCACCACGCCCAGCTAATTTTTTTTGTATTTTTAGTAGAGACGGAGTTTCACCGTGTTAGCCAGGATGGTCTCGATCTCCTGACCTCGTGATCCACCCGTCTCGGTCTTCCAAAGTGCTGGGATTACAGGCGTGAGCCACCGCGCCTGGCCCAATTGGTTTTTTTTTTTTAACACTTTGTCTACCCTAGCGCAATTCCCTGATGGGTTGTCTTTTTTTTTTTTTTTTTTTTTGAGACAGGGTCTTACTTTGTCACCCAGGGTGGAGTGCACTGGTGCAATCTCAGCTCACTGCAGCCTTGACCTCCCGGGCTCAAGCCATCTTCCCACCTCAGCCCCCAAAGTAGCTGGGAGTACAGGCGTGCACCACCACGCCCAGCTAATTTTTTTTTTTTTTTAAGATGGAGTCTAGCTCTGTCACCCAGGCTGGAGTGCAGTGGCGCAATCTCAGCTCATTGCAGCCTCTGCCTCCTGGGTTCAAGCAATTCTCCTGCCTCAGCCTCCCAAGTATCTGGGATTACAGGCGTGTGCCACCATGCCTGGCTAATTTTTGTATTTTTAGTAGAGGCAGGGTTTCACTGTGTTGGCCAGGCTGGTCTTGAACTCCTAACGTCAAGTGATCTGCCCGCCTCAGCCTCCTAAAGTGCTGGAATTACAGGCTTGAGCCACCACCCTCATCCTTTTTTTTTTTTTTTTTTTTGGCATTTTTCATAGAGATGGGCTTTCGCCATGTTGCCCAGGCTGGTCTTGAACTCCTGAGCTCTAGCGATCCTCCTGCCTTGGCCTCCCAAAGTGCTAGGATTACAGGGGTAAGCCACCTTGCCCAGATGGTGGGTTGTCTTAATTTACTTAGGAGTACCTGCTGAAAGTTATGTTTGATAAATAAAGGGAGGGCCATGAAATTAAGTAGGAGGTGGGGACACTAAAGAGAAAACAAAACAAAACAAAACATGATTGGGGAGGGATTATTTAGGAGGACAAAGTGTGGTTAATTTCATGTGTCAAATTTGTTAGGCTATGGTGCCCAATTGTTAGGTCAAACGCTAGTTGTAGATGTGAAAGTATATTTTATATGTGATTAACATTTATAATCATTTGACTTTATTTAATTTTTTTTTTTGAGACGGAGTCTTGCTCTGTCACCCAGCTTAGAATGATCTCTGCTCACTGCAACCTCCGCCCCTGGGTTTCAAGCAATTCTCCTACCTCAGCCTCCTGAGTAGCTGGGATTACAGGCATGCGCCACCACATCTGGCTAATTTTTGTATTTTTAGTAGAGACAGGGTTTTGTCATGTTGGCCAGGCTGATCTCGAACTCCTGACCTCAAGTGATCCGCCCACCTCGGCCTCCCAAAGTGCTGGAATTACAGGCGTGAGCCACCGCACCTGTCCTCATTTGAACTTAAATTAAGCAGATTACCCGCCATAATGTGGGTGGGCCTCACCCCATCAGTTGAAGGCCTTAAGAGCAAAAACTGAGGTTTCCTGAGGAAGAAGAAATTCTATCTCAAGATGGCAACATAGAAATCCCAGCTGAGTTTCTAGACTGCTGGCCTACCCTGTGGATTTCAGACTTAAAACTGCAACATCGACTCTTTTCAGTTTCCAGACTGCCCGGCAAATTTCAGACTTTCCACCCCTCACAATTGCATGAAACAATTCCTTAAAACAAATCTCTGTATCTCTATATATTCTCTACATAATTTCTATATAGCCCTGTGATTCTGTTTCTCTGGAGAACCGTGACTAATACAGAGGGCTCCAGGGAGGATGACCCTGGAGAAAAAAAATGGAGCTGATAATGAATTGTGAGTTTGACCATAACCTGAGAACATTTTTTCAGTTTTGACAAAGAGGTTGCAGAGAAGTCAGTGATAGCTATTTAAAAATGAAATTATGTAGGAGAAAAAACTGAAGCTATTGTTAACTCCAGGGAAAACAAAAAGTGGTACAAGAAGATAATCTGACACAATTGTAAACACTGACTATCGATTTAAGAGGGATGGCAGTGGTAGAAGAAGTTGTGGTATAAGTGAGTTAAATCCTCATCTTAATTGAGGAAATTAAAAAGATTAAAAAATAAAAACTTAAGAAATAGCAATGTTATTTCAAAACAAGGAGATAAATGGCAGAAGAACAACTAAAAGCTTGTAAAGCATCTGCTTCTGCTGAGTGAATCTGGTGGGAGTGGGTGGGGCAAGGAATTGCTGTTTATCATTATAAGTCTTGTAGATCATTTAATCTTTTTCAAGTCTGTACATGTATTACTTTGATAAAAATAAAAACTTAATTAAAAGGTTATGGGGTCCAGTGTAGAAAATTTGGAAAGTACAGAAAAGTATAAAGAAGAAAATATAACCACTCACAATTCCTCCACTCAGAGAAAGCCACTGGGTGTATTTTAGAGGAACAAGATTAAATGAATTTGTGAGATTAAATAGAGCTTGAAGATTTAAAACATCACAATTTAGATATAAATGAACAAGTAACAGTATAATACCGCATATGTGTAGATATAATTACATACAATATAAGCATATATACTATGATTCCATGCGTTTATATGTGTATTAGAAAGTAGTCTCAGCTGGACACAGTGGCTCATGCCTGTAATCCCAGCACTTTCAGAGGCCAAGGTGGGAGGATTACTTGAATCCAGGAGCCTAGCATGGGCATCATAGGGAGACCCCATCTCTTCAAAAAATTAAAAAATTAGCCAGGTGCGGCAGTGCATGTCTGTAGACCAGCTACTTGGAAAGCTGAGGCAGGAGGATCACTTGAGCCTGGGAGGTTGAGCCTGCAGTGAGCCATGATTGTGTCACTGCACTCCAGCCTGGGCAACCCAGTGAGACTCTTTTAAAATACACACACACGGCCGGGCACGGTGGCTCACGCCTGTAATCCCAGCACTTTGGGAGGCTGAGGCGGGTGGATCATTTGAGGTCAGGAGTTTGAAACCAGCCTGGCCAATATGGCGAAATCCCCTCTCTACTAAAACTGCAAAAATTAGCCAAGCATAGTGGTGCACGCCTGTAATCCCAGCTACTCGGGAGGCTGAGGTAGGAGAATCTCTTGAAGCCGGGAGGTGGAGGTTGCAGTGACCCAAGATCACATCAGTGCACTCCAGCCTGGGTGACAGAGCGAGATTCCGTCTCAAAAACAAAACAAAACAAAACAAAACAAAACAAAACACACACACACACTCATGCACACTAGTCTCAAGGCCAGGTGCAGTGGCTCACACCTGTAATCCCAGCACTTTGGGAAGCTGAGGCAGGTGGATTGCTTGAGCTCAGGAGGTCAAGGCTGCAGTGAGCTGTTATCGCACCACTGCACTATAGCCTAGGTGACAGAGCGAGACCCTGTCTCAGAAAAAAAAAAAAAAAGATAGTCTGGAGGAATACCCACCAAAATGTTACTTGGTGGTTATGTTACCAGGGTGGGACCAGGCTAAGGCAAGCAAGGTTCCTAGGACACTCAATGTAAGGCTGCCTTCACTCTCAGGGTTCTGCAAATGCAGGAGTAGAACCTGAAAGTGAGTGTCTTCTTAAATGTTATGCCCTCACATGCTTCACCCTAGTCTTGGCCTTGGTTGGGACCTACGGCTGCTGGATTATGGGCACTTTCTCCTTCTCACTTTTTACTTGGATATATGTTCAAGTTCCTTGCTCCTCTAAGTGTAGTACATGGACCAGCAGTGATAGCATCATCTGGGGGCTTGTTTGAAATGCAGTATCTCAGCTCTGCCCCAGACTTTAGCCAGATCTGCTCTTTAACCAAATCCCAGGAGATTTATGTGCATGTTACAGTTTGAGAAGCACTGGGCTAGCAGGCACCCAAGCATAGTTCCTGTCTTCTTATGAAAGGAATATTCAGAGGCAATTGATGCCACTGCCCCAATAGGTGGGGCACACACTGCTAAGGGGTAAGATGCCTGTTTTTAAAAAGAGTTGTGGTTCTTTCCAAGTGGCTCAGTTTTGGCTGGTGAAGCAATCATAGGTCAGCTTGATAAAGGAGAGGCAGGTGATTCCCTTGGAACAAAGAATAGGTGAGTTGAGCAGGTGAGCAAGACACTCACCTTGGGCACAAAAAGCTCAGTAATCAAGATAAAGACCATTTTAATGCAAGGTTTTTCAAAAATCAAAATTAATGCAAAAAATCCATGATGAACAAAACATCGAAATTTAAAATAAAGCTCGACTCACTGTGTAAGGTGGTTCATGCCTGTAATCCCAGCACATTGGGAGGCTGAGGTAGGAGGATTACCTGAGAACAGGAGTTTGAGACCAGCCTGGGCAACATAGTGAGGCCTGACTCTACAAAAAATTAAAAAACTAGCCGATCAAGGTCGTACGCACCTTTGGTCCCAGCTACTCACAAGGCTGAGGTAGGAGGATTGCTTGAGCCCAGGAGTTCGAGGCTGCAGTGAGCTATGATTGTGCCGCTGCTCTCCAGCCTGGGTGACAGAGTGAGACCCCGTCTCAAAAAACAAACAAACAAACAAACAAACACGGGGATGTGACAACATCAAAATTATGCAGGTCAGATCTTTCTAATTTCCAACTCACAGTCTGGGATGGGTATAAGTGATTTCAGTTTTGGTGATAGGAAAGGGATTCAGATGCTCGAGTGGCCAAAAAGAATGACAAACGTCCATTATAGTTATTGGAATCTTGGTAAAATGTCACCTTTTGGGTTCCTGCAGAAAGAGCAGCATAATTTGGCTGGGCTGTTTTGAGGAAAACTTTAGTGCTTATTTGAGTTGTGGTACAGATAAATTAATATAGGAGGAAAGGGCCGGGTATAGTGGCTCACGCCTGTAATCCCAGCACTTTGGGAGGCGGAGGTGGGCAGATCACGAGGTCAAGAGATAGACAGCATCCTGGCCAACATGGTGAAACCCCATCTCTAGTAAAAATACAAAAAAAAAGGCCGGGCGCGGTGGCTCACGCCTGTAATCCCAGCACTTTGGGAGGCCGAGGCGGGCAGATCACAAAGTCAGGAGATCGAGACCATCCTGGCTAACATGGTGAAACCCCGTCTCTACTAAAAATACAAAAAATTAGCCGGGCTTGGTGGCGGGCGCCTGTAGTCCCAGCTACTCGGGAGGCTGAGGCAGGAGAATGGCGTGAACCCGGAAGGCGGAGCTTGCAGTGAGCCGAGATTGTGCCACTGCACTCCAGCCTGGGCAACACAGCAAGACTCCGTCTCAAAAAAAAAAAAAAAAAAGAAGAAGAAGAAGAAGAAGAAGAAAAAGATTAGCTGGGCATGGTGGCACGTGCCTGTAGTCCTGTAGTCCCAGCTACTAAGGAGGCTGAGGCAGGAGAATCACTTGAGCCTGGGAGGTGGAGGTTGCAGTGAGCCGAGATCGTGCCACTACACTCCAGCCTAGTGATAGAGCGACACTCCATCTCAAAACAAAACAAAACAAAACAAAAACAACCCCCCCCCCAAAAAAAACATATATATAAGAGAGAAGAGAGAGTGAAATTCCTCTTCTGAAACTGGGAAAGTTCCAGGAGGAAGATAAGGTTTGAGCTGGGCTTTGGAAGGAGGAAAGAGAAGAGGAGAAAGAACATTGGATTTGCAGACAGAAAATGGGGTTCCCCTCTTGGCTACTTGGCTTACTAGCCGTGGGAATTCAGTCAAGTCACTTAGCTTCTCTAAGTATCAATTACTTCATCTGCAAAACCTCGTGTGTCACTGCCAAAGTGAGGACCAAGTGAGATTAAATAAGTGAAAGTTGTTTGTAAACTGTAAAGCATTATGCAAACATCTTGGACTATTATTAAAAGCTTAAGGATGGGTAGGACTTTGACAACAGGCATTTGGGGATAAGGGCCTCTGGGCAGAGAGAATGAAAGGCGAAGTGATTGATTGATATGTATGTAGTGATTGATTGAGACAGGGTCTCCCTCCGTTGCCCAGGCTGGGGTGCAGTGTCATGATCATGGCTCATAGCAGCCCTGAACTCCTGGGCTCAATCAATCCTCCTGCTTCAGCCTCCACAGTAGGTGGGACCACAGGCACGTGCCACCATGCCGGCCAATTACAACAATTTTTTTTAGAGGTGGATTCTCCTTATGTTGCCCAGACTGGTCTCAAACTCCTAGGCTCAAGCTATCCTCCCACCTGGACCTCCCAAAGTGCTGGAATTACAGGCACGAGCCACCACGTCTGGCGAGAAGTGATTTTTGTTAAGAGGCTAGACAAAAGGAAACTGGGCTTTGAAGATGAAATGAATGAATAACTCGCAGCACGTGCTTCCTTCTCTCCCTAGATGGCCCCTTTGCAGGCAGTCAGGGACCATGTCTCGTTCATCTTAGTTTCCAGGAGCCTGACACTTTGTAGTTGAGGGCTTTGTGCTCCATTCTCAAGAAACGACAAGTGTCCAAAGGCTATTAAACTTGGGACCTCTTTACCCCCAAAAGTATACAGAATAAGAGTTGGGTGGCCTTGAAAAGCACCTTCTTCTGTCCACACTGGGTCGCCCGCTGGGTAACCTCCCAAACCTATGAGAGCTCACCTTATCCCAGGTAAGGTCCTTACTTTAAGGAAGAGGAGGGGGGCCAAGGGCTCCAGCAGACCTGTTCTACACGGGGTAGGGGGGTGGGTGGGAACTATACAGGTGACAACATTTCATAGAACTACACACACACTCACACACACGCACATGACTGCATACCCAACAGGTTAAATCCGAGTATGGTCTGTAATGAAGTTAATTGTATTGGTTTAGTTAATTGTATTGGTTTAGTTAATTGTATTGTGCGAATGTCAATTTCCTGGCTTTGAGAATGTTGTATCTTAAGAAAAATGTTGAGGTAAGCTGGGTGGGTGATGGTATAGGGAACCTGTATGTATTAATTTTGCAACTTCTTGTGAGTCCATAATTATTTCGAAGTAAAAAGTAAAACAAAAGAAAACAAGGGAACTTCCCCCTCAGCCCAGCCTACTTCGAGACCGCCTCCCACTCACACATCTGGCCTCACCCAGGACCAGCCAGCCCTAGGCAGGGGGTGAAGGGAGGGGCAGGGCGGGGCCACGCAAGCGCAGTTCCGCAATCCCGGCCGCTCCGGGAAGTCGCGCATGCGTAGTCTCGGCCCCGGGCTGCCGCGCCAGCCCGTCTCCGCGCCGGGGGACCGGGCTGCCTTGGCCCCTCAGCGCTCCCGTCTTTTCCGGCAGTTGGAACGCTTCCTGTTGTCCTCACCCGTAACCGCCTGTTGCCCCCTGTCTCAGAGTCCCTCACGCCTCCCCTCCCGTCTTTGGCTCGTTGGCTGCCGCCGCCGGGGCTTCGCCAGCCTTCAAGTCGAGACTACTGGCCGAAGGGGCGTCTGCGGCTCTCCGCCGTCCCCAGCCCTGCCTCTCCCTGGGCTCTGGTGAGTTGCTTGCTGCCGCCGTCTTCACTCCATCCCGGGGTTTTTCCTTTATCTCCTCCTTCCCCAGCCTCCGACTCCTTCTTGGGCTTTCTCCTTCTCGCCGGCGCCCTCTTTCAAGCCCTAACCTCTCAGCCTCTTGGCCTCTCTCCGCCCCTCTCCTTAACCCCCTTCTTCCCCCGTCTCCAGATGCCCCTTGTTGGCCCTCTCCACATTTTTCCAGTCCCAGCCTTTCCACCCCATCCTTTCTCTTTCTCCTTTTGCAGTTGGAGCGGGAGCCAGGCTTTCCTTTCCATGTTGCCACCTTTGTCTGCTCCCTGCCACCAGTCAGTCCCTCAGGGATCTCGGTCATCACCAGTTTTTATCTCCTTTTCCTTCTTCTGGGGTCTGTGAACTGTGGTCTGAGGCAGAGATGTCGAAAGCCCCCCTTGGGGTGTGGTATCTTTGAGTCGGCTCCTTTCTCCGTTAGTCTTAGGATACTGGGCTTCAGATAAGCTTCAAATCACAGGAAAAGGCAGGGAAAATTCTTAAGAAGAGAGTGGAAAAGCAACAGCCAGAGGAAAAAGTCGGTAAGGGCTTAGAGGAAAGTCTGTGTCAGAAAGCGGGCAGAACGGCCGGCAGAGAGACCAGATCTCTCAGTTCATTCTGAAACGACTAAAAGACTCGGAGAGAAACTTGTTCTGTTTGAAATGCACCGAGGAGGGTTAGAGTGAAGTAGACCCTGAGTGTCTCCACCCTTTGAGCTCACCCTGCCTCTGAATTAGCCAGGCAGTATGTTTGGTTTCCCTAAACATAAAACAACCACCACCTCGATAACAGGCTCTCCTCCCCACCCTAAACGTTAGATACCAGCTTTCTCCTAAGAGGAGAGAACGCTATAGCAAACCATTTCATGTCCCAGCCCTATCCCCCATCACACATAAACTCCTAGGAATGGACATCAAAAATGAGTATATTTCCTAGTTAATCTTTCTTAAGGTGCTAAGTGCATAGCACTGTGCATGAAATGGGGGAAGAATATTAAAACAAGTATAAGACATGGTGCTTGCTTTCTAGTGTAGGTAGAGATTACAGTTTAGTAGGATTTACAGTTCAGTGGGAGAGATTAGACATGCGACTTAAGCAATAATCTTAGCTCCAATGTTGAATCGTCCAAATGAAAGATAATAGATTGTCAGTCGCAAAGAAATAAAGTCCATATTGTTGAGAGAGGGTTATTTATAGTGATCACAGAGTACCATTGTAAAGTCAGTCAGTTAGCCAGGCATAACCATATAGATTGAATCACATAATGGTTTTCATTTGACTTCCTTTTGAGTTTGCAGGCCTTACACCTGACTTTTATGAGGATCAGTTCCTTTTGTTAATTTTTTAAAACTTTGAAGAATTCCTCAGCCACCTATTATTTCCTAATTCTTCAGAGTTGAAGAATGAAACAAATGGGGCAAAGGCCTCCAATGGCTTCTAGGTCAGGGCAGGAAGGCTTGAATTGTGGAAAGCCTGATGGATAGTCCTGTCTTAAGAAAAGTTGGTTGACCCAGTAAATCTATGAATTGCTATAGGGCAATATTAATTACATCTTTTGATTAAAGGATATTAGAATTAGGCTAAATTTTTTATATTACAATAGAGGAAGTGGAGGAGGGTTTAAAGAAAGGTCAAAGGGAAGGAGAGTGCAGTCTTTATCATTATATTAGAAACTCTAAAAGTTGAAAAACACTCTGCTTAAGAATTTGTTGGTCTAATATTTGAGCATCTTTGAGTTCATTTAGTGTCCTTTTGATCTTTTTAAAAGTTTAGGTAGTAATGCCAGCCAGCTACTTAAATTAGTCAAAGCATTTTTGATATATCCATCAGTGTAAATGTAGTCTTTATTCTTTTTTTTTTTTTTTTTTTTTTTTTTTTTTTTGAGACGGAGTCTCACTCACCCAGGCTGGAGTGCAGTGGCGTGATCTTGGCTCACTGCAACCTGTGCCTCCAGGGTTCAAGCGATTCTCCTGCCTCAGCCTCCCAAGTAGCTGGGATTACAGGTGCCCACCACCACGCCCGGCTAATTTTTTTTGTATTTTTAGTAGAGACGGGCTTTCACCATGTTGGCCAAGCTAGTCTCCAACTCCTGACTTCAGGTGATCCACCTGCCTCAGCCTCCCAAAGTTCTGGGATTACAGGCATGAGCCACCGTGTCCGGCCATCTTTATTCTTTAGCTTTGTTGACAACTAAAAATCATTAACTTACTCAACTGCCTGTTATATGGAAGGCACTGTTTGCCTTAGGGTTAAATACTAGCAGATTGTTGTGTTGTGTTTGTTGTTGTTGTTGTTTTTAAGACAGAGTCTTGCTCTGTCCCAGGCTGGCGTGCAGTGGCACAAGCCAAACTCACTGAAACCTCTGCCTCTCCAGCTCAAGCAATCCTCCCACCTCAGCCTCCTGAGTAGCTGGGACTACAGGTGTGTGCTACCAAACCTGGCCAATTTTTTGTATTTTTTTGTAGCAACGGGGGTTTTGCCATGTTGCACAGGCTGGTTTCAAGCAATCTCCTACCTCTCCCTCCCAAAGTGCTGGGATTACAGGGGTGCACCAGTGCCCTGGCAAATTGTTACATTTTTATGTTGAAGTAATTTCAGTTGTTAAAATGTAACTACATATATGCAATTTCTTCAGGAATTTTCAGACAAGGAAGTACAAAACTCTCACTTGCTTTTGACATGTTTTTACATCTGGTTTTTAAATTTCTTCACCAAACACACTTAGAGTGCATGTGGTTTTCATTGTGGGTGGGGGGGGGGGTACAGGCTGACAAATAAGGAACCACACCCAAGCTTCACAAACCAAACAGAGGTTTTTTTTTTTTTTTTTTTAATTCCTTTAGTGATACTCTAAAAGATTTGAGTTTGCTTTGGTATTAGTCGAAACTTCCCCATAAAAAATAATGTGATATTTTATAGTAAGGTAGCTCTTAATGCAGTGTCTTAAATTTGTTTTTACTGATCTTTTTGGCACATGATGAATCAAAATGTTTGACTCTCAAGTAGAGTCTTAGTTTTGAATCTCTGCTCTGAAGGAATTATTTATGTGATTTTTGTCTGCGTATCTTTTTAAATAATTGCTTTTTAAATAATTTTAAGGCTTTTTTGAACAAGTGTTTTATAAGCCTTAGTTTAATCCACAAAACAATTTAAAAAGCTACTAAATATTAAGGGGGAAAACCTGAAAACTTTTCTTAAAATGCACTATCTTTGAAAATGGTCCTTGGCCGGGTGCGGTGGCTCATGCCTCTATTCCCAGCACTTTGGGAGGCCCAGGCAGTCGGATCATCTGAGGTCAGGAGTTCAAGACTAGCCTGGCCAACATAGTGAAACCCCATCTCTACTAAAAATTAGCTGGGGGTGATGGCATGTCCCTGTAGTCCCAACTACTTGGGAGGCTGAGGCAGGAGAATCGCTTGAACCCAGGAGGCGGAGGTTGCAGTGCACCGAGATTGTGCCATTGCACTCCAGCCTGGGCGACAGAGTGAGACTCCATTTCCAAAAAAAGAAAAATGGCCCTTTGACTCTCATGATTCTTTTTTGCCGCAGCTGTAGGGGGTAGTAGAGACAGGGTTTTGCTATGTTACCCAGGCTGGTCTTGAACTCCTGGACTCATGAACTCCTGGGCTCAAATGATCTCTCTACCTCACCCTCCCAAAGTGATGGGATTACAGGCATGAACCACAGTGTTCAGCCTCTCCTAATTTTTACTCAGCTTTATATTGGGATGAAGAGACAGAGAAGTAGATCATATGAGAGGTAGGAATGGTAAGAATAAAATATTGAGCACTATTGGCCGGGCATGGTGGCTCACGCCTGTAATCCCAGCACTTTGGGAGGCTGAGATGGGCAGATCATGAGGTCAGGAGATCGAGACCATCCTGGCTAACACGGTGAAACCCTGTCTCTACTAAAAAATAGAAAAAATTAGCCGGGCATGGTGGCGGGTGCCTGTAGTCCCAGCTACTCGGGAGGCTGAGGCAGGAGAATGGCACGAACCTGGGAGGCGGAGCTTGGAGTGAGCCGAGATGGCGCCACTGCACTCCAGCCTGGGCGACAGAGCGAGACTTCGTCTCAAAAAAAAAAAAAAAAAAAAATTGAGCGCTATTGCCAATGCTGGAGCAAGTCAATGTTAGTGAACAATTTGGCCAAGTGTGATAATACAGGTTAGCTGAAATATCTGGAGGAAAACGAGATTTTATTTTATTTATTTATTTTTTTTGAGACGGAATCTTGCTCTGTCACCCAGGTGGAGTGCAGTGGCATGATCTCGGCTCACTGCAACCTCTGCCTCCCGGGTTCAAGCGATTCTCCTGCCTCAGCCTCCCGAGTAGCTGGGATTACAGGCACCTGCCACCACGCACAGCTAATTTTTGTGTTTTTAGTAGAGACGGGGTTTCACTCTGTTGGTCAGGCTAGTCTCCCAACTCCTGACCTCAGATGATTCGCCTGCCTTGGCCTCCCAAAGTGCTGGGATTACAGGCGTGAGCCACCGCGCTCAGCCGATTTTATTATTTATTTTTGAGACTGAGTCTCGCTGTGTAGCCCAGTCTGGAGTGCAGTGGTGCTATCTCGGCTCACTGCAACCTCTGCCTCCCGATTCAAGCAATTCTGCCTCAGCCTTTGGAGTAGCTAGGACTACTGGTGTGTGCCACACTCCTGGTTGAGAACAATATTTTAAATTTAGGAAAAAAATATTCTATAACTTATCTAAACCCATTGGTGGTGTTTTTTTCTTGTGTAAAATGAGGAAATTAAGATCTCTTGTTTTTAAGGTATTGCTGCTTCTACCACTAGAATCGTGATTCAGGTTTTTTGGCATATTGTTCCCTTTATTTTAAGACTTAAAACTTTATTTTAACTTGTAAATTCAAATAAATGGCAAACATTTATCAAATACCTTAAGGCTGTCTCAGAGCATGTATGTATCAGATTACCATTTTTAATCATAGATTTTTCTTTTAACTGTGGATAAACTTAAAAAGTTATTGGTAACAGTATATGCTTATGGAAGAAAATATAGAAAAACATGGGCTGGGTGCAGTGGCTCATGCCTGCAATCCCAGCACTTTGGGAGGCCAAGTTGGGTGGATCACTTGAGGTCAAGAGTTTGAGACCAGCCTGACCAGTGTGGTGAAACCCCGTCTCTACTGAAAATACAAAAAAAAAAATTAGCTGGGCACAGTGGCTGGCGCCTGTCATCTTAACTACTTGGGAGGCTGAGACACGAGAATCGCTTGAACCTGGGAGGCAGAGGTTCCAGTGAGCTGAGATTGAATCATTGTACTCCAACATGGGCGACAGAGTGAGACTCCATCTCAAAAAAAAAAAAAAGAAAAAGAAAAACATGGAAAAAGCACAAGCAAGAATAACATTTTCTATTCCCACTACCTACAGGTAAGCCACTAATAACATTTTGATGATATGTTTCTAATAATTATGTGCATGTACAGTAAACACATAAAGAAAATTGAGATCGTGATATACGTTCTGCTTTGTAATGTATTCTGTTGACTTAGAGTGGGAACATTTCCTCTGACATTAACTATTTGGACATATTTTAATTGCACATTATTTTATTGAAGGGCTTTTTCATACTGAATTAGTTCTATTGTGTATATTCAAGTTATCCCTAATTTCCCTTTGTGATTACAATGCTGCATTGCACCTCCTTGTGATGAATTTTTATGGGTCTTTGATTTCTTCAAGGTAGATTTTTAGATGGCAAAGAATTGTACTGTATGCGTACTGTATATTTTTTTTTAGGTCTCACTATGTTGTCCAGGCTAGTCTTAAACTTGGGGACTCAAGCAGACCTCTGTCTTGGCCTCCCAGGAAGCCAGGATTACAGGCGTGTGGTTTACTATATATTCTTAATTTACCTATATGGTATTGTGATCTTGTTCTCTTTTTAAAAATGCAATATGCACTTGCACTAATATGTTTTAAAGATATATTTGTGGGCCGGGCACGGTGGCTGACGCCTGTTATCCCAGCACTTTGGGAGGCTGAGATGGGCGGATCATGAGGTCAGGAGTTTTGAGACCATCCTGGTTAACATGGTGAAATCCCGTCTCTACTAAAAATACAAAAAATTAGCCCGGTGTATTGGTGGGCGCCTGTAGTCCCAGCTGCTTGGGAGGCTGAGGCAGGAGAATGGCGTGAACCTGGGAGGTGTAGGTTGCAATGAGCGGAGATCGCGCCACTGCACTCCAGCCTGGGCTACAGAGCGAGACTCCTTCTCAAAAACAAACAAATAAATAAATAAAGATATATTTGTGTGGGCCGGGCGCGGTGGCTCACAGTTGTAATCCCAGCACTTTGGGAGGCCGAGGTGGCCCCGTCTCTACTAAAAATACAAAATTAGCCAGGTGTGGTGGCGCATGCCTGTAATCCCAGCTACTCGGGAAACTGAGGTGGGAGAATCGATTGAACCTGGAAGGTGGAGGTTGCGGTGAGCCAAGATCATCCTGTTGCACTCCAGCCTGGGCAACAAGAGCGAAACTCCATCTCAAAAAGAAAAAAAAAAAAAAGATATATTTGTGTGACTTACAGGTACAGGTAAAGTTGCTTCTGGTTTTCTGGTTGTTGCATGGTATTTCCTATGCAGCCACAGCTCTTTATTTTCTTACTTAAGTGCCTCCAACTTCCCATAACACAAATTAAGGCATGATGAACATCCTCTCTGTGCTGAACATCCTGTGTATGTCACTTTAGAAGCCTGTGTGACGGTTTCTTTAGTCTTTATACCTAGGGGTGGGATTTCTGGGTCATAGGACAGTAATTTATATTTATTTTCACTAAGTATTCTCTTTCTCTGGCTTTTGTTACATATTACCTGTTTGTCCTCCAGAAAACTTGCACCAATTTACATTCCTACCAATAGGGTAGGAGAGTGCACAATGGGTGGATTCTAACTCCAAATCTAACACCTCTTCTTTTCTTTGTTTCTAGCAGCCATGGCAATGACAGGCTCAACACCTTGCTCATCCATGAGTAACCACACAAAGGAAAGGGTGACAATGACCAAAGTGACACTGGAGAATTTTTATAGCAACCTTATCGCTCAACATGAAGAACGAGAAATGAGGTAAAGAATTTTGTTTGAAAAAATTGTGTCATGGTTGTGGCATTCCTTTCTCGTATTGTAAAACACTTATAATGCTGAAAGGAGACAAGAATAGTAGCAGCCTTATTATAGACTATCATAATGGAATGACAGTGAAAGGGCTTTTCAAAGTCCCTGCCATTAACCCACTTATGCCTACAAGTCAATAACACAAACTTCTGTTGAAATCCAAGAAAAAAAATGGTACTTGGGAGGTTGAGTTGGGAGGATTGCTTTAGCCCAGGAATTTGAGGCCAGCCTGAGCAACACTGAGACTCTGTATCTTAAAAAAAAAAAAAAAAAAAAAAAAATTAGGCCCAATCCAAGGAGTTGATTGTTAAGGCAGAGTGGTATAATGGAATAGCAGCCCTTTTGGAGTCAGACTTGGGTTTAGAGTCCTGCCAGTTTCATTGAATAGCTGTATGAAGCTCTAATAAGTTCCTTAGTCTTTCTGTGAATTGGTTCCCTCATCAGGAAAATGGGGATAATACTACTTGCCTTGCAGGATTGTGTTGGGGATTAGATATAACATATGTGAGTATGTACCATAGTGTTTCACACATAGTAGTCACTTAGTTAATTGTGGTAGTATCAGCTATTGTTATTACTGATCTGGTGTATACTGTCCTTGGTAACTCATAATTTATTTATTGGTTTTTTTTTTTTTTGAGATCGAATCTCACTCTGTTGCCCAGGCTGGAGTGCAATGGCATGATCTCAGCTCACTGCAGCCTCTGCCTCCTGGGTTCAAGTGGTTCTCGTGCCTCAGCCTCCTTAGTAGCTGGGACTACAAGTGTGAGCCACCACGCCTGGCTGATATTTGTATTTTTAGCAGAGACGGGGTTTCACCATGTTGGCCAGGCTGGTCTTGAACTCCTGACCTCAGGCATTCCACCTGCCTCGGCCTCCCATAGTGCTGGGATGACAGGCATGAGCCACTGTGCTTGGCTGTAACTCATAATTAAAAAAAAATTTGTCCCAATATTTTACTATGAAAGTATTCAGAAGTACAGAAAACTTGTAATAAACAGTGAATATATACATATATATCATCTAGAGTCTATAATGGTTATTTATTATATTTGTTTAACTGCATATCCATCTATCCATTCTTGTATCTGTCATTAATCCATCTTAATTTCCTTTTTTTTTTTTTGAGACAGAGTGTTGTTCTGTCACCCAGGCTGGAGTGTAGTGGCGTGGTCTCGGCTCACTGCATCATCTGCCTCCTGGGTTCAAGTGATTCTCCTGCCTCAGCCTCCCGAGTAGCTGGGATTACAGGCATGCGCCACCACGCCCAGCTAATTTTTGTATTTTTAGTAGAGACAGGGTTTCACCGTGTTGGCCAGGATGGTCTTGATCTCTTGACCTCTTGGCCTCCCAAAGTGCTGGGGTTATAGGCGTGAGCCACTGTGCCCGGCCAATCCATCTTAATTTTTTGCCTCACTTCAAGGTATGTTGTAGACATCAGTATACTTCTGAATATTTCTGCTTATATAACATTAACTAGAGTTCAGTATTTATACTTTTTGGCGAAGGGTGTAAAATTTATATACAATGGAATGCACAAGTTGAAGGGTACCATTTTATGAGTTTTGACAATTGCATACACTTGTATAACTTAAACCTTTATCAAAACAGAACATTACGTCTCCCAGAAAAAGTTTTCATGCCTCTTGGTTCTTCAACCTTAGACAAAGACAACCACTGTTGTGATTTTTTTTTCTTTTTTTCTTTTTTTGAGACGGAGTCTCACTCTATTGCCCAGGCTGGAGTGCAGTGGCGTGATCTCGGCTCACTGTAAGCTCCGCCTCCCAGGTTCACGCCATTCTCCCACCTTAGCCTCCCGAGTAGCTGGGACTACAGGCGCTTGCCACCACGCCCGGCTAATTTTGTTTTTGTATTTTTAGTAGAGACGGGGTTTCACTGTGTTAGCCAGGATGGTCTCAATCTCCTGACCCCGCGATCCACCTGCCACAGCCTCTTGAAGTGCTGGGATTACAGGCGTGAGCCACCGTGCCTGGCTGTGATTTTGTTTCTATCATAGTTTTGCCTATTTCATACAAGTGGAACACATAAATGGAAACATGTAGTATGTACTCATTTGAGCAAGGCATCTTTCATTTAGCATATTTTTTTTTTTTGTCGAGACGGGGTGTTGTTTTGTTGCCCAGGCTGGTGTGCAGTGGCATGATCATAGCTTACTGCATCCTTGACCTCCCAGGCTCAAGCGATCCTCCTGCCTCAGCCTCCCAAGTAGCTGGGACTACAGGTGCATGCCACCATGCTTGGCTAAGTTTTAAAATTTTCTGTAGAGACAGGGTCTCACCTTGTTGTCCAGGCTGGTCTCGAACTCTGGGGTTCAAGTGATCCTCCCACCTTAGCCTCCCAAAGTGCTAGGATTACAGGTGTGAGCCACCACACCTGGCCAGCATATTTTTGAGGTTCCTCTGTGTTGCTATATGCATCAATAATTTGTTCCTTTTTATTGTTGGTACTATTCTGTCTTCTGACTATATCTTAGTTTGTTTGTCCATTCTCCTATTGATAAACACCTGGGTTCTTTTCAGTTTTTGGCTATTTTGAATAAACTTCTATGAACATTTTTGTACCAATCTTGTGAACATTTGTTTTCAGTTCTCAGATAAACATCTAGAGAGATTCAGTGGAATTGCTGAATCATGTACATAGCTATATGTTTAGTTTTATAAGAAACTGCTAGACCTTTTTCCAAAATATTATTAATATATGAGAGTTCCAGTTACTTTACATTTTTGCTAACATTTGCGTTGTCAGTGTTTTAGTTATTTTGGTGGATATTTAGTGATCTCTCACTGTGATTTTTATTTTGCATTTCCCTGATGACTAATGATGTTGAACATTTTTATGTGCTTTTTGGCCATTTGTGCATCTTCCTTTGTGAAATGTTTGTTCAGATTTTTCGAGCATTTAAAAAAATGGAGTTGTCTTTATTATTGAGTTGCAGGAGTTCTTTGTTTGTCCTACATATCAGACCTTTGTCATGTGTATGTTTCGTAAGTAATCTCTCCCAGTCTGTGGCTTTCTTGCTCATCTTGTTAACAAAATCTTTAGGCAAGCAGAGGTTTTAAATATTGATGAAATAAAATTTGGCATTTTTTTAATGGTTATTGTATTCTGTGACCTTTCTAAAAAACCTTTCTTCTTTAAAAAAAAAAATTAATTTGGGCCAGGTGCGGTGGCTCACACCTGTAATCCCAGCACTTTGGGAGGCCGAGGTGGGCGGATCACCTGAGGTCAGGAGTTCGAGACCAGCCCGACCAACATGGAGAAACCCTGTCTCTACTAAAAATACAGAATTAGCTGGGCGTGGTGGTGGCGCATGCCTGTAATCTCAGCTACTCAGGAGGCTGAGGCAGGAGAATCGCTTGAACCCAGGAGGTGGAGTTTGCGGTGAGCTGAGATCACACCACTGAACTCCAGCCTGGGCAACGAGAGTGAAACTCAGTCTCAAAAAAAATAAAATTAAAATTAAAATTAAAAAAAATTTTTTTGTTTTTTTAGAGTCAAGGTCTTGCTATGTTGACCAGGCTGGTCTTGAACTCCTGTCCTCAAGTAGTCCTCCCACCTCAGCCTCCCAGAGTGCTGGACTTATGTTAGCTACGGTGCCTGGCCAGAAACCTTTATTTATCCCCAAGTCATAAGGATTTTCTCCTATGTTCCATTTTGGAAGTTTTTTAGATTTAGTTTTTACATTTAGTTCTGTGATCCATATTGAATTAATAGATGTGTATGATATGAGGTGGGGAGTTCAGATTGATTTTTATCCTTTTGGATATCAGTTATTTTAGCAACATTTGTGGAAAAGATCTTCCCCCATGAGATTGCTTTGGCACTTTTCTTGAAAATCAAGTGACATATAGGTGTGAATTCATTTCTGGGCATTCTTTTTCTGTCCCATTGATTTCCTTGTCTGTCCTTAGCCAGTCTCACCCTGTTTTGATTACTGTAGCTTTGTAGTAAGTTTTGAAGTCAGGTAATGTGTAAGTCCTCCAGCTTTGGTCATTTTATTTTAAGATTGCTTTGAGTATTCTGTGTTCTTTGCATTTTATTATAAATTTTAGAGTCAAGTTATTAATTTCTACGGAAAAGCCCAATGGAATTATGTTGCTTTTTTTTTTTTTTTTTTGAGACGGAGTCTTGCTCTGCTGCCAGGCTGGGGTGCAGTGGCGTGATCTTGGCTCTCTGCAACCTCTGCCTCCTGGGTTCAAGCTATTCTCCTGTCTCAGCCTCCCTAACAGCTGGGACTACAGGCACACGCCACCACACCCAGCTAATTCCTGTATTTTTAGTAGAGATGGGGTTTCACCATGTTGGCCAGGATGGTCTCGATCTCCTGACTTCATGATCCACCCGCCTTGGCCTCCCAAAGTTTTGGGATTATAGGTATGAGCCACTGCACCCAGCCTGGAATTACTATTGGAATTATATGACTCTGTAGATCAGTTTGTGGAGAATCGACATCTTAACAATATTGAGTCTTCTGTTACATGGACATTGCAGATCTCTGTTTTTCTTGTTTGTTTGTTTGCTTGTTTGTTTGTGTGTTTGAGACGGAGTTTTGCTATTGCTGCCCAGGCTGGAGTGCAACGGTGTGATCTCGGGTCACTACAACCTCCGCCTCCCATGTTCAAGCAATTCTCCTGCTCCAGCCTCCTAAGTAGCTGGGACTACAGGCACCTGCCACCACCCTGGCTAATTTTTTGTATTTTTAATAGAGACGGGGTTTCACCATGTTGGGCAGGCTGGTCTCGAACTCCTGACCTCAGGTGATCCACCCGCCTCCTCCCAAAGTGCTGGGATTACAGGCATGAGCTACTGCACCTGGCCCATGTCTCCATTTTTAAGGTCTTCTTTAGTTTTTCTCAACAGTGTTTTCATAATTTTTAGTGTGTGCATCTTACATGTCTTGTTAATCTATTTCTAATATTTGGGGGTTTTCTGGATGCTATTTAGAATTTCACTGTCCAGTTGTTTGCTGCTAATATATAGACATATAACTGAATTTTGTATATTGATCTTGTATTCTGTAACTTTCTAATTAGTCTAGATTTTTTTTTAATTTGCATATTTAGGATTTTCTATGTAAACAATCTTGTGATATTCAGGTAGAGACAGTTTTACTTCCTTTTCAATCTATTCACCTTTTTTTTTTTTTTCCTTGCCTTAGTGCACTAGCTGGGAATTCCAGTAAAATGTTGAATAGAAGTAGTGGGAGTGGATATCTTTGTTTTCTTCTTGATTTAAGAGCAAACGTGCTCACTGTTTTACTAAAGATGCCCTTTATAGGTTGAGGCAGTTTCCTTATGTTCTAATTTGGGTTAAAATTTTTTTTTATTGTTTTTTTTAGAGACAGGGTCTTGCTTTAACCCAGGTTGGAGTGAGGTGGCACAATCATGGCTCACTGCAGCCTTGACCTCCTGGGCTCGAGTGATTTTCCCACCTCAGCCTTCCGAGTAGCTGGGAATATAGGTATGTGCCACCACACCTGGCTAATTTTTTTTTTACCTTTTTGTAGAGACAGGATATCACTATGTTGACTAGGCTTATCTTGAACTCTTGGCCTCAGGCAGTCCTCCTGCTTCAGCCTCACAAAGTTTTGGTGAGCCACTGTGCTCAGCCTATGTTCCAATTTGGCTGAGGAGCTAAGAATTTTTATCATGAGTAGGTGTTGAATTTTTTCTTTTTATTATTATTTTTTATTTTTGTCATTTGTTTTGATTTTTTTTTGTGGTTGTTGGATTTTTCTCAAATGCTTTTTCATCATCTCCATAATGGTCATATTGTTTTTCTTCTTTATTCTTTTAATATGGTGAGTTACATGGACTGATTTTTGAATGTTAGACTAACTTTACGTTTCAGGGGTAAAACCCTCTTGATGACATTGTATTATCTCCTTTATGTTGCTGGGTTGATATGCTAATATTTTGATAAGGATCTTTGCAATCCTGTTCTTCATGAGGGTGTAAGTGATAATTTACATGGGATATATAATTTGACCTTAAATATGCAGTTCTGTATGTGGAATAGTCAAATGTTTTATGCTTGGTGGTGGCTAGCTGCTGTTCACTGGAGTAAACAAGTGTCTGCACAGTGTCCCGTGTTAGGATCATGGGGAATTCAAACGTAAATCTGTTCAGAATATCTTTAGGCAGGTGAAACCTGTGGAGACAGTTATTTCAAATACAGTCACTTCTTGAAATCATAGCTACTGGGGTTGTAATTATAAAGCAAATGGTTATGAGTTTTGATTTAGCCACTTGTTTAGTAGTAGTCCTCTGGGTTTTATCCTACTGGTTCTGCCCTAGCTATGGTTTATTGTTGGTATGTATCACATTCTGCAGGAACAAGATGATGTATGGTTTTGTTTACATTATTAATAAATGATACATTGTGATTAACACTAAGATTATACCCCAAAATGAGCAGACAGCAGTGCTTTGCATTCTTTGGATTCTTAAGATAGAAAAGCCTTCTAAAAGTTTCAGTGGTTCCAGAAGCAGTGAGGGTTATATAAAAATAAAATTTTAAAAATACAGCATTGGTGGTTTTGCTTTTTTTGAAAGACCAAATTAATCAAAAGACAGAAGAGAATGTTAGATATTTAAGAGGGTTAGAATGTTTGTTTTTGGTTGTTTATCAAATTGCCATTATTTTTCATTAAAGAACAGTAAGCCACGTGTGGTGGTGTGCACCTGTAGTTCTAACTACTCAGAAGGCTGAGGTGGGAGGATCTCTTGAGCTCAGGAGTTTGAGGCTGCAGTGAGCTATGATTGTGCCACTGCACTCCAGCTTGGGCAACTGAACAAGACGCCATCTCTTTAAGAAAAACAACAATGCACTAGTACTTTCAGCCTTTCAGAATTAATATATCCTTGTAGATCTTTTTTTGTTGTGTACCCCCTTTTTTTTTTTTTTTTTTTGTGAGATGGAGTCTCACTCTGTTGCACAGGCTGGAGGGCAGTGGCGCCATCTTGGCTCACTGCAACCTCCTGGGTTCAAGCAATTCTCCTGCCTCAGCCTCCCGAGTAGCTGGGATTACAGGAGCACGCCACCATGTCTGGCTAATTTTTGTATTTTCATTTTGTTTTTGAGACGGAGTTTTGCTCTTTTGCCCAGGCTAGAGTGCAATGGCGTAATCTCGGCTCACTGCAGTTGCTGCCTCCCGGGTTCAAGTGATTCTCCTGCCTCAGCCTCCCATGTAGCTGAGATTGCAGACATGGACTACCATGCCTGGCTAATTTTTGTATTTTTAGTAGAAGCGGGGTTTCACCATGTTGGCCAGTCTGGTCTTGAATTCCTGACCTGAGGTGATCTGCCCACCTCAGCTTCCCAGAGTGTGTGAGCCACTGTGCTTGGCCTAATTTTTGTATTTTTAGTATAGATGGGGTTTCACCATGTTGGCCAGGCTGGTCTTGAGTTCCTGACCTCAAGTGATCCACCCGCCTTGGCCTCCCAAAGTGCTGGGATTACAGGTGTGAGCCATCACACCCGGCTAGTACCCTCTTTTTTGTATGAGCTGCTAGTAGGTTTTGGATTTACTGATACAGCTCAATAAGACTTTCAGGCTTTATTGTTCCTAGAAAATTTTTAAAAAAGTGATTGACAAGAGTTACCTCAGAAGTAAACTAAGTGAGAAACAAGGTTTAAAGCCTTTTTTTTTTTTTTTTTTTGCAGACAAGGTCTCACTGTGTCACCCAGGCTGGAGTGCAGTGATGTGATCATGGCTCGCTCACTGCCGCCTCAAACTCCTGGGCTCAAGCCATCCTTAGCCTCCCAGAGTGTTGGGATTACAAGCATGAGCCACGATTGCCTGGCCTGAGTTTGCAACCTTTTTGATGTTCTGGAGGGACACATTGCAGGACCTTGATAAATAAACAGTTTTGATGATATGAGACAATTGATAATGAAGAGATAATATATGATGGAGGTTTGAAATAATAAGTACTGGGCTAGTAAATTTTGAGACCAAGTTGTAATACAAATTTTCATTTTTTTTATTTTGTGTCTTGTCTAGGTACCTTTAAAATATCTGTTATTCCTAGCATTGCTATGCAACTCTTTCCTTGTTCCATCATAAAGAACACTAGTTTATAGTTGAAACAAAGGGCTTACTGCAAGGCCATACGTGTCCAAAGCCCAGAGATAGAAGAAAGAATAAACTTCATTTGGGAATTGTTTCCTGTATAAACATAAAATATGATAATTTTGAGCAGTTTCATAGAAACAATATAGTAGCCTCTACAGATTGGTTTAAAAATAATTAAACCCCCTGAATCTAGTGTCCATCACACAGTGCTGCAGAATGCCACCTGATGGTCTCCTGTTAATACCACTGTTAGATCATAAGCACTCAATAGGGCAAGTGCATCTGCTCTATTCCTTCAGTCTGTGTTTTGCCTTCAATGGCAGCCTTGGTTGTGACCTTCTCTAGGAGCAGCAGCTCTCTTTGTATTCCCTCTGTATGTGATCCTAGGTACCTAGTAGGTATTGACAGTTGTCTACTTTTTCATTAAAAAACAACGTTTTAGATAATTCATAGCAGTTTGAAATCAAATCTGAAGAAACCGGCATTTCCTTTTACAAAACATTTTCAGTTGTTTCTTTTCTTCATGAATACTAGTTAGGTGGATTAATTAAAACCATAAACACCTAATTTAATAGGTAATAATTATAAGCTTTTTTCTTCCCAAATCAAACAAAGTCTTTCATACATTTTACTGAGAATTTCTATGTTCTGCAACTCCTCTTAGATTTTCTCATCTATGTTTTCTTAACTGGAGAAATTCCTCATTTGGTCTTATCTAATACTAAGTAGAAATACGTGATTATTATTAGTGATCCAGTGTCAGTTTTATTTAAGCCTCAAGAATGAGTAAGTGGCCGGGCGCGGTGGCTCACGCCTGTAATCCCAGCACTTTGGGAGGCCGAGGCGGGCGGATCACGAGGTCAGGAGATCGAGACCATCCTGGCTAACACGGTGAAACCCCGTCTCTACTAAAAATACAAAAAATTAGCCGGGCGTGGTAGCGGGCGCCTGTAGTCCCAGCTACTCAGGAGGCTGAGGCAGGAGAATGGCGTGAACCCGGGAGGCGGAGCTTGCAGTGAGCCGAGATCGCGCCACTGCACTCCAGCCTGGGCGACAGAGCGAGACTCCGTCTCAAAAAAAAAAAAAAAGAATGAGTAAGTCCAGACCTCCTGATGTTCTTCACTGACCAGATATCAAACCAGAGTGTAGAACTGAAGTAATTTGTTGAGATTTTAAAGAATCTGTGTAGTGTTAATTTTAGGGTATTTCTGGCTGGGTACAGGGGCTCACACATGTAATCCCAGCACTTTGGGAGGCCGAGGTGGGTGGATCACTTGAGGTCAGGGGCTCAAGACCAGCCTGTGCAACATGATGAAACCCCGTGTCTACTAAAAGTAGAAAAATTAGCCACACATGGTGGCATATGCTGGTAATCCCAGCTACTCAGGAGGTTGAGGCACAAGAATCACCTGAACCCGGGAAGCAGAGGTTGCAGTGAGCCGAGATCATGCCGTGCACTCCAGCCTGGGTAACAGAGCTAGACTCTTGTCTCCAAAAAAAAAAAAAAAGAAAAGAAAAGAAAAAAAAAAGGAAAAAGGCCGGGTGTGGTGGCTCACGCCTGTAATCCCTGTACTTTTTGAGAGGCCAAGGTGGGTGGATCACTTGAGGTCAGGAATTCGAGACCAGACTGGCCAACATGGTGAAACCCCATCTCTCCTAAAAATACAAAAATTAGCTGGGCGTGGTGGTGGGCACCTGTAATCCCAGCTATCCGGGAGGCTGAGGCAGAAGAATCACTTGTACCCGGGAGGCAGAGGTTGCAGTGAGCCGAGATAGTACCACTGCACTTCAGCCTGGGTGACAGAGTAAGACTCTTGTCTCAAAAAAAAAAGTATTTATTAGACATTTTCTGAATTTTAATCATGGAGATGTAATCACAGCCCTTTCCCCTCCCCCTCCCCTCCCCTCTTCTCTTCCTGACAGAATCTCGCTCTGTCGCTCCTCTTCTCTTTTCTTTCTGACAGAATCTCGCTCTGTCACCCAGGCTGGAGTGCAGTGGCACGATCTCAGCTCACTGCAACCTCTGCCTCCCAGGTTCCAGAGATTTTCCTGCCTCAGCCTCCTGAGTAGCTGGGATTACAGGCACGTGCCACCACGCCCGGCTAATTTTTGTATTTTTAGTAGAGATGGGGTTTCACCATGTTGGCCAGGCTGGTCTCCAACTCCTGGCCTCAGGCGGTGTGCGAGCCTCAGCCTCCAAAAGTGCTGGGATTACGGGTGTGAGCCACCATGCCTGGCCCTATTTCTGTTAAATACACTATTTTTCCTGGTTTTCAGTGTCTCACCAAAATACTATCTGTTTTCAATTAGGGTGGAATAGCCCTATTCTCTCATCCCTGCTACCTCCAAATCAGGCTATGCCAAGAGGGGACCCTAAATTAGATTAGAAAAGGGGGCTAATTGTAAGTAGTAGTCATGAATGTGTCTGCACATTGCTATACATTCTGACTTTTTAAAATTTAGCAGCATACATTTAGAAAGTAGCTGTGTACAAAGCACTATTCTTAGTGGACATAGGGAATTCAGATATAGTCCCTGCCTTCAGAAGGACTTACCACTCTCTCATATAAGAAATGAACACACACGCAACTAAATGGAACACATGGAAGGCATCACTGGGGTGAGGATGGATATGGCCTCTAAGTGTGAAAGTGGCTTCGTCTCTCTCCCAGGGTTCTGGTTTTGAACATTGGAATTGAAGGGAAGAGTGGCTCCACCAAAGGCTGGAGTGTTAGTTAACCTGGCACTGCTACCAGAGAACATGCCTGTGTGGAGAGTCCTGCTATTCTTTTTCATTATGAACAATTTTAAACATAGGTGGAATAATATAGTGACCCCGTTTCAATATATTCATCCCTCAGATTTAATAATTTTAGGGCTTTGGTACATTTTCTTCATCCATCCCATTTTGTTTTTTCTTGCTATTGTGTTTTAAGGTAAATTCCAAACATCTGTCATTTTATTCCTACATACTGTCAAGTATGCATTTCCAAAAATATGGCCATTTTCTTGCATAATGCAAATGCCACCATGAATCTAACCAAGTTAACAGTAATTCCTTTGATATCATCTCACAGAGGATGTCATTTTTAAGTCTCATTTCAGGCTGTCCTTGCTGTTTTTGGTGTCCTCAAGGTCTTTGTGGACCTGGTCCTAATTGTTATCATGGATAGGCTTTTTTTTTTCTGGATACTTTCTCTAATGAAATAATCTGATTGTGTTCAAGGAGTTAACTTCACTCTCAGGCAGGTATTCTGCAACCAATTTAATTACACTTCAGTAAACCTGTGGAAAACCTCTTAGTTTGTATTTAGGTTTAAAATATAATTAGAAGGAGCCAGTTTTGTGACACAGTGGATAGTGCATTGGACTGGTAGCCCATTCTGATGTAGTCATTCAAAAACGTATAGTCAGGACATATGATGGTGTTTAGTACTCAAGGCACAAAAAGAGCTGACCACAGCTGTGTTCTTAGAGCTTTTGCCTAGCATGTTATGCTTTGACTTTTCTTGTTCTTCTCTGCTTCAACTACCTAATCACTTGCAATGGAATTAATTTACACTCCCGAAACTACTAAGAGTACAGCCTTTTCTCTCCAATACATGTGCACGCATAGATGCACATGTATCCCAAAATATTCTGGGAACTGGGAGAACTGTTCGTGTTCCTCTCTCTGTTTCCTGTCTTGATTAGTGGCATCATATCCCTCTAGACAGGAAATTCTAAGGTTTTTCTCTTGACTCCTATTGCCAGTTGGTCATATTTGCAATAGCTCTATTCACTTCATTCTAGTTTTCCTGCCCTAGTTCCAGATCTTTACTGTACATCTGAATCATTACAATAACTCTCAACTAGCCTCTTTCTCAGTTGCTTTCCCTGCCAGTCCATCAGATCCTCATTACTGCTGGTTACCATTCTAAAATAGAAATCTTATCACATCACTCCTTTGCACACAAGCCTCTTTTAGCACTCAGTTGTCTACAGAATGAGATCCAACCTTCTTGTTGTGGCATTTGAAGTGCTGTGTGCGTCAGCCACAATGGACTACATGCTATTTCTGCAGCATACTGTACACTCTTTTTTTTTTTTTTTGAGATGGAGTCTCGCTCTGTTACCGAGGCTAGAGTGCAGTGGTGCGATCTCGGCTCACTGCAAGCTCCGCCTCCTGGGTTCACAACATTCTCCTGCCTCAGCCTCCCGAGTAGCTGGGACTACAGGCGCCGGCCACTACACCTGGCTAATATTTTTCTTTTTTTTTTGTATTTTTAGTAGAGATGGGGTTTCTCCGTGTTAGCCAGGATGGTCTCGATCTCCTGACCTCGTGATCTGCCTGCCTCAGCCTCTCAAAGTGCTGGGATTACAGGCGTGAGCCACCGCACCTGGCCAGCATACTGTAGTCTTATCCTTCTTTGCTCTGTTTGTACGTATTGCCTGTTTATCTGGAATGCTGATGAGTGGTGGAGGAGAGATTCTAGCCCACGTGCTTTCATTTATTGTGCTGAATAAATGAAGGTTCTGTGGAATTGGTTGTAAGGAAGTTTTACTTGCTTCTTTTAGTTTTATGAGACTATAGATCAAAAACATTACTGCATGTACTTTCTAAAGTTCAGTATTCCAAAAGTTTGATGTCTGAAGGTTTTTTTTTTCTTTGAGGCAGTCTCACTCCGACATCTGAGCTGGAGTGCACTGGTGTGCTCTCACCTCACTGCAACCTCTGCTTCCCAGGTTCAAGTGATTCTTGTGCCTCAGCCCCTCCCAAGTAACTGGGATTACAGGCACCTGTCACTATGCCCAGCTAATTTTTATATACATATATGTGTGTGTGTATACTAATATATATACATATATTACATATGTGTGTGTATATATATGTGTATATATACTTATATACATATGTATATATGTATACACGTATACATGTATACATATATATACATATGTATATATGTATATATACATATACATATACATATATATGTGTATATATATATATTTTTTTTGAGACGGAGTCTTGCTCTGTCACCCAGGCTGGCATGCAGTGGCGTGATCTTGACTCACTGCAACCTCTGCCTCCCAGGTTCAGGCAATTCTTCTGCTTCAGCCTCCTGAGTAGCTGGGACTACAGGCGCTCGCCACCACGCCTAGCTGATTTTTGTATTTTTAGTAGAGATGGGGTTTTACCATGTTGGCCAGGCTGGTCTCGAACTCCTGAATTTATGATCCACCCTCCTCAGCCTCCCAAAGTGCTGGGATTACAGGCGTGAGCCACCACGCCCGGCCTTTTTGTTTTTTTTGAGACAGGGTCTCACTCTGTCACCCAGGCTGGAGTGCAGTGGTGTGATCTCTGCTCACTGCAGCCTCCACCTCCTGGGTTCAAGTGATTCTCCTGTCTCAGTCTCCCAAGTAGCTGGGATTACAGGGTATGCCACCATGCCTGGGTAATTTTTGCATTTTTAGTACAGACCAGGTTTCACCATGTTGGCCAGTCTAGTCTCGAACTCCTGACATCAAGTGATCCACCCGCCTCGGCCTCCCAAAGTGTTGGGGTTACAGGCATGAGCCACTGCACCTGGCCTAATTTTTATATTTTTAGTAGAGATGGGGTTTCACCATGTTGGCCAGGCTGGTCTTGGACTCCTGACCTCAAGTGACCCATCTGCCTCACCTCCCAAAGTGCTGGGATCACAGGCGTGAGCTACCACACCCAGCCTGATATATGGAGTTTTGATAGTGGTGCCAGTCACCTTTTTGATCACTTTTTCCTCTTAAATTTCCAAATTCTGCTTTTAACTTTGTTGTTTGTTACCCTTTCCTCATGGCAGGGAAGAGGAGGAAGATGCAGAAATAAAGGAAGTAGACTTCAGTCAGAGAGAGGGAAAGAAACAGCATGATATAAGAGTTTATCAAATACCAGCTGTTTTGTGGTTTGGTAAGGAGGAAATAACTGAAAAAAAAAAAAAAAAAAAAACACCCAAAACCAAGAGAGGACATTTTTTTGAAACAAGAGTCTTTGTTGCATTAACATCTTAGACAGTCTTTTAAAAAATGTAGACCTAAGGGCGGGGCATGGTGGCTCACACCTGTAATCGCAACACTTTGGAAGGTCAGGCTGGAGTTTGAGACCAGCCTGGGCAATATAATGAGACCTCATTTCTACAAAAAATTTAAAAATTAGCCAGGTATGGTGGCACGCGCCTGTAGTCCTAGCTACTTGGGAGGCTGAGGTGGGATTGCTTGAGCCTGTGAGGTGGAGATTTCAGTGAGCTGAGATTGCGCCACTGCATTCTAGCCTGGGTGACAGAACAAAACTCTGTCTCCTCTCCTCGCAACCTGCCCCCCCTCCCCCCGCCAAAAAAAAGTAGGCCTAACAAAGGATGGAAATCTTTTTACTTGTCTTAGTAACTTAATTTTTTTTGTTTTAATGAGACATTTTGATATTTACCTGTTTGTGTCATTTTTAAAAATCTATTACAGTATTAAGTTACAGAATTTTCAGAAAGTTATTCAGATGTGATTTCATGTCTTTTGTTTTTGTTTGTTTTAGACAAAAGAAGTTAGAAAAGGTGATGGAAGAAGAAGGCCTAAAAGATGAGGAGGTAATTAATATTGGCAATGTCTTCCTTAAAACCCAGCATGGCAGGTTGTATCTTGTCCAGCGAGTTGTTAGCCTTGGTACACATGAGAAGTGTTTTGGCTCAGTAACAGAGGAACTTGAGGGGTAGTGTGCTTCCGGATTTGGGTGTTAATTCAGAGGGACAGATTAATTATTAAGTACCTAGGAGAGGAAGCCTTCTCTAGATGCAGTTATAGTAAACTAGATTTAGAATTCCAAGAGAAAGAAGGGATGAAATCAAATTAAAATTTAAAAGAGCAAGTTGTAGCATTTTTATAGAATTCACTGAAAAGTCTCCGTAGGAGTGGGGCAAATTTTTGAAATATTTATTTATTTTACTTTTCCTGGGATACATACGTGTGCTGAACATGCAGGTTTATTACATAGGTATATATGTGCCATAGTGGTTTGCTGCACCTATCAACCTGTCATCTAGGTTTTAAGCTCCGCATGCATGAGGTATTTGTCCTAATGCTCTCCCTCCCTTTCCCCCCATGCCCCGACGGGCCCCGGTGTGTCATGTTCCTGAAATCTTTATTAAGGCAAAATATCCATCTCAAATCAGCCCTTCCACCCAGTGCCCACAGATACAGTAGGAGAAAATATAGTTAACAAGGGACTGTGCAAGGAACTGAAATGGTAGTGGAAATGCCTTCAAAAATAGGACTGGCTTGCAGAACCCAGGACGTTGGTGAAAAATACCCAATACTTGTAGAAATAACAGAAAGTTAGAGTATACAGTGTTTAACTAACCCAGAGGGAAAGATAAGAACACATTTTTAATTTATATTAAACAGGATAAAGGAAAATATTGTTGATTATTTATCCCTCCCTTCACCAAAAATGTTAGGATAGTGGATTGCTGAAGTAGGTTAGTCAGAGTTCCCAGAGGAGGCACCCATCGGTTCAGTGTGGCTTGGATGTTGTGTCTAAATGCCAGGAAAGGGAGAAGTGACCTCTTAAGGATCCTTCTGGGGTGCTTTCATATGTGAAAAGATTATCCTTAGTCCACTTGGACCTGTTTTCTAGCTGGGTAAGTCACAAACATGACTTGTTACAGAGTTTCAGAATTTCAGTTCCTTCCCCTCTCCTCCCTTTCTTATTTAAATATTAGAAACGACTCCGGAGATCAGCACATGCTCGGAAGGAAACAGAGTTTCTTCGTTTGAAGAGAACAAGACTTGGATTGGAAGATTTTGAGTCCTTAAAAGTAATAGGCAGAGGAGCATTTGGTGAGGTAAAAATCACAGCTACTTGTCAAGTAGAAAAATATTGCAAAACTTCAAAGCTTCTAACATACCATTAAGTCATGATTGTTGATATAACTGAAATATATGGAATTAAATGAGTCAGGCATGCCAGCCCCACATCCTAATTGCTTTGTCTGTCTGCTTTCTCTTTTTCTTCTCTCCACAGTCCCAGATCTCTGTTCTCTGTTTTGCCAGAGATGGTGTTGGTGTTTAAATATTGACTTAGGGGGAGAGTTGAAAGGTAGAAGGAAATCAACATTTATTATTTACAGGCTGCTTTTTTCCCATAATCAGGACAGTAACCCATTTTATAGATGGTGAAATTAAGACTCTAAAGGTATATATAATGTCTCTTGTTATCACACAGCCATTGAGTACTGGGACCAAAAGTTGGGCTCTACTTCCTGAACTCAAAGAGCTTGCTTTTCCCAGTACTGCACTGCCTCTCGAGAAGGAAACTAATAGTGTATCTCCACCCTTTATTTCTCCCCACCAGATTGATACAGCTCTAAAAAGATGACCCTAGGAGGGAGGATTTACAGCAAGGAGTTATATAGGTAGTGGTGGAGAGTTGAAAGCATTTGCGACTTTGTCCCCGCAATTCTTGGAAATGATCCTGCTTGGGCACAAGAGCAATCTGTTGGGGAGAGCTTGAAAGAGCCCATGCAAGGTCATTCCTATTAATGAAAAATGCCCAAACTGGATGACCTACTGACGCAATAATTGCAAGTATAAAAGGAGCAGTATATTATTAAAACCTGGTACCCCGGGGCCAGGCGCACTGGCTCACTCCTGTAATCTCAGCACTTTGGGAGGCCAAGGCGGGCGGATCACAAGGTCAGGAGTTCGAGACCAGCCTGACAACATGGTGAAACCTTGTCTCTATTAAAAATAGAAAAATTAGCCGGGTGTGGTGGCACGTGCCTGTAATCCCAGCTACTCAGGAGGCTGAGGCAGGAGAATTGCTTGAACCCAGGAGGCAGAGGTTGCAGTGAGCCGAGATTGCACCATTGCACTCCAGCCTGGGTGACAGAGCAAGACTCCATCTCAAAAACAAAACAAAACAAAACAAAACAAAACAAAACAAAACAAAACAAAAAACCTGGTACCCCGGGGAAATGTGAATAGTATTCAGAGGCACAGGTGATAGATTGATCCCTCAGTGTTCAGAATTCCTGTTGGCTTCTTGAAAGAGGGAAAAGTATAGTACCACCTCTGAAAGAGCTTTCTGTTTGGCAGGGAAGGGTTGTGATACTCATTTTAGGAAAAACATGAAGAAAGGTTCAGGGAGAAGAAAACCTACTTATTTTGGGAGAAGAGGGGAGGACATGCAGGAACTTGCAGTGAAATTTTTCTTTTGGTTGTAAATTTTCTTCATAAAATTATCTGTTTTCTTTAAAAACATTGGAAAACATAAAAGAGAAGGAAAACTACATAAAACACAATTTCCCTAATTACGCATTTTGAATTTTCTTCTTCTTCTTCTTTTTTTTTTTTTTTTTTTGAGACAGAGTCTTGCTCTGTTGCCCAGGCTGGAGTGCAATGGCTTGATCTTGGCTCACTGCAACCTCCGCCTCTCGGGTTCAAGTGATTCTACTGCCTTAGCCTCCTGAATAACTGGGATTACAGGCACCTGCCACCACACCCAGCTAATTTTTGTATTTTTAGTAGAGATGGGGTTTCACCAGGTTGGCCAGGCTGGTCTCGAACTCCTGGACCTCAGGTGATCCACCTGCTTCGGCCTTCCAAAGTGCTGAGATTACAGGTGTGAGCTACCGCGCCTGGCCTGAATTTTTTGTTTTTCTTTCCAGACATTTTTCCTAAGCATGAAGTTTTACTTTATTATTATTATTATGATTAAGTGATAAGGTTTCACTGTGTTGCCCAGGCTGGAGTGCAGTGGCTGTTTACAGGCACCATCTCACTACTGATCGGCATGGGAGTTTTGACCTGCTCCATTTCTGAACTGGGCCTGTTTGCCCTTCCTTAGGCAACCTGGTGGGCCCCCCCTCTGCCACCCTGCTCCTGGGAGGTCACCATATTATGCTGAACTTAGTTCAGACACCTGATCAGCATAATGCACCATAGCTCATAACTCCTGAGCTCAAGCGATCCTCCTACCTCAACCTCCCAAATAGCTGGGACTACAGGTATACACCACCATGCACAGCTACTTTTGTTTTAATTAAGCATCATTGTAATCATTTACTTAGATTTTCTGAGCTGACTGGATGACATATGTCAGAGGTGTAACGAGTCCTTAAATTTGAAATTGAAGGTTTTAAATTAGATTGGCTTGTTCAACTAAGGAACCAAAGCTGTTCAGATGTAGAGGTATTTGAGGATGTTTCCAGCATCGACTTTACTGTGTGTAATGTATTCATTTTGGAACACTGAAAAGCATTTTCTTCTGCTTTGTTATTACTAGTTGCTCATGTTAAAATTGTAATACTTTTTCAGTTAATTATTGCATCCTATAACACATGAAAGCATTAGGTTGGTAGTACGAGTTTTTGACTTGGCATTTCTTTTATAACTTTTTAGGTACGGCTTGTTCAGAAGAAAGATACGGGACATGTGTATGCAATGAAAATACTCCGTAAAGCAGATATGCTTGAAAAAGAGCAGGTAAAGCACAGTTGTAGCAGTGCTTTTAGCTTATTAATTTTTGTCTCCTAAAACTTTTCTTTTTGTTTAATTGAAATATATATTTTTATTACAGTTTTCTTTAGCTCTGTCATGTATGACTATATATATAATACTACCTTTTTCCCCCTACAAAGAAGCAGTTCATATTTAAAATCACAAATAATGCCTGTAGGTTATATGCAATCTTTTAAAAATTGAAAATCTGTTCCAAAAGCAGCTCTTACTTGTGTCTTCCAATTGATCACAAGATGTCCTTATTGTGAGAGCCTTTTTTTTTTTGAGGTCGTACGTGGTGTGGTAGTGTGTTTCTTACCAAATGCTGAGAAATCGAAATTGTATATATATCTCATAACTAAGGACTAGGAATTAGAATTTGGAATTTATAATCTAAAATGTGTCTTTATATGCTTCATTCTGTTTACCTAAACCAAAGTTGAGTCTTCTAGGTAGCTCATCGGTACCTGAAAAAGACCAGCCTTCTAATTTCTGAATGAATTTGAAAAATACAATGCAAATGGCAGAACAATGCAAATTCTCCTTTAATGATAAAGGATACTTTCTAAAACCAAAACCTGGTTTGCAAATCAATTTATAAAGTGCCTTATGCAAAATAAATAAGGTTTTAAATATTGGAAAGTATATTTTAAAAAGCAAGAATAGACTTTCTATAAATCTAGTTTAATGTAGCTGGTTGCTTAAGAAAAGATTGCAGTGGGTGATGACCGCAAATGTCCTGTAAAAGATTTGATGTTATAGGAACATGGAGACCCTGTGACAAGGAGAACTCCTAATTTAGGGCCAAAGAGGGGGGATGGAGATTGGCCCCACATCCAATCCTTTCTACCTCTTGAGAGGAGATATAATCACTGGTCTTCCCTGTCTTCATTTAAATGCCACCCCAAAATTTGGAATTTTTATTTTCTCTCAAATTTTCATGTGTTACTGAGAAGCTTTAGACTCCCAGGAATTTCAGTTGGGAGTATCAAATACCCGGGCGGTAAGTCTTGAGACACTATAGTTTATGCTAACGCCAACCTTTTTCAAAATTCATGGTAGGCCGGCCTACTTACATACTGTCTACAAATTAGTGTGTGGTATGGGTGTGTAGGCACTGAAAAAGTTTCAGTTAATCTTGAGAAGGAAAATATAAAGCTTCTGCATTAATTAGTATGTTTGCATCTCATGAGTAAGTTTTGTTTTTGCAAGGTATGTTTCCTACAGTTTTAACCAAGGCTTAAGACCTCTTTTTATTAAATATTAGCTGTCAGAGTAATACTGCAAAACAAAGTACATATGATTTTCAGTTAGTAATTTTATGTATACCAGGTGCCCCGCATGGTTTCTAACAGAGGATGATCCAGACATAATGTGTAAAAAGCCTTTTCGCAAATATTGTGCCTTCAAAATCACTTTCTAAAACTTTTCTAAATGAAAGTAAAGAAACTGTCTATTAGAATTAACATTTTAAATGATGCATTAACTTACGGATTAAATGGTACATTAACTTAAATTGTTTAGCTCACCTTAGCTGAGAACTCAACTCCTCAACTTAACAGATCTCATTATGAGCCAGTTAAAGTCTCTGGCCACAGACTCTACCTGGCTTAGCCATCTTGAAGAAGCATGCATTGGTTTTGTGCTAGATAAAAGATGGAAGTAGACCAGTGCAAATTCATCACCATTTTGGGGTAGGGCTGACAAAGTAGAGGTACAGAGGCAAAATTGTTTTTTTGTTTGCTTTTACTAAATAAACTGGGTAGGAATTAAAGCTACCCACTGAGAGTTCAGTTATTTTTCTGCTCCACGTGGTGGAAATTTTTGCTACCTGGAAAAATTTAAAGGGTAAGACATGACATCTAACTAGCTTCTGATGTTTCTCTTCCAGTGCAAAAGGAAAACCTTCAGTTGTGATGCCAGTATACAGTTATTGATGGGACAAAAAACTGGCTTTTATTTCTGCTTTCTTAGGGCACAGGATAGCAACTAGCACCCCCCAACTTATTAAATATTTATGGAATAGGGGAAAGAGAACCTTTTTGTATAAATTGCACCTCAGACTCTTCCCTCCCTTAATCTATATTCAACCAACTCCACTTTCAAACCATGAGGTTTCTAGCTACAGTTTCAGCCTCAAGAGAAGGGCAAGATGTGCTCATGGTAGCTTTCCCCTTGACAAACAGGAAATGTTATGGGCACCATTGTGTCCTCCAGGGTGAGTGACAAGTGGTAATTGTAGTGCCTCTCCTTTTCTCTGGCTCCCTGCAGTAGGTAGGGAGCTTAATGGGAGCCAGGGGAGACAGGCAGATGAAGGCTGCCTTCTACTGTATTAATGTCTTGTAGTGACTGGGTCCTAGCCATGGCTGTGGGGCAGCAAGCAACATTACTGTTTCCCAAAAGCTTTGCTTCTGTATTAAGGTCAAGTAAAGGCAGATGCTTTACTTGGTTTCATTGTGTTTCATAGCACTGTTTCTTTTCACCCTTATTGTCCATTTTTTCCCACCCCAATACCATAAGTACAGATGTAAAGATGTAGGTTTTCTGTGCAGTTGCAGCTTTTAAAAAAATTCCCCAAAGAACGATTTTAGTAGATACTGAAAACTCAAATACATAAAGTCAAATGCCTCTGGGCCTCCAAGAGTTAGCATAGAAGCCTGAAGTAAGTTAGATATAAGACCAGGGGAGAGGGTGTTGAAATGGAAGAGTGCCTTGTTTCCCTAAAGACATGTCAATAAAACAAACAAGCATCATATCAAACATTGTATTAAACCAAACAACAGCCATGGACTAAATTTGCCAACAGCCATGGACTAAATTTGCCAATTTGTGAACCTTGGTACATGTTTTACTTCAGAACATGTTGTAAAAAGTTAAGACCTGTAGCATATGTTAAGACCAAAACCACTATTCAGGGATTGGACTGAGTCTTAATAAATTTAGATCTGAATCAACCCAATTTAGACCTTGTGACACTTATAAAAGAGGGGAGGGGCCAGGCATGGTGGCACACACCTATAATCCTAGCTACTTAGGAGGCTGAGGCAGGAGGATCACTTTAGACCAGGAGTTTGAGGCTTCAGTGAGCTATGATCACGCCACTGCACTCTAGCCGGAGTGACAGAGCGAGACCCCATCTCGTTTTTAAAAAAGTGTGTGTGGGGGGGATTTGATAATATGCAGTGATGTTTGATTACTGTTCTGCATTTAAAGTAAATAAGGTAAATTTGATAATAAAGCATTGCTTTAACAAAATAATTCCGGTTCTCTGAAACTTTCTACAACTTGGTCCTTTATAGGTATTTCAGTAAAAGTATAAAATTGGAAATGTCATTAATTTGAATCTACAACTTTTCATAGGTGTTCTTGTATTTCAATTCAGTAAGGATTGATTGAGCACATGGCAGTGAACTAAATGCTGTGGTATCATAGCATTCTAGAATTTGTCAGTGAGCTCACTGTTGTTGCAGATACTAGTGCAGACCCGAGGAAGAACTTGGAAGAGAGTCTCACTTTGGGGACTTATTTTTATCATAAAAGATTATTAGACAAAACTCTATGCAAAAGAGTAGTAATTTTAACTAATCAGAGATTCAGTTTATAGCAGTGTTAAAGTTGCTATTTGCATTAAAGCCATTCATTTTGCCATTTTTTAAAGCCTTTCATCACTCAAGTTTTCATCACTGAATACCTTGAAGTCAAATGTTGTCAATTTTGAGTTAGTAGGTTTGCCTAAGCAGAAATTGGATCTTTTGTATCATCACGATTAAATATTCAAAACAGTATTTAAGCACAGTATTTAAATTGTTTAAGCAAATATACAATCTAATAAAGCAGAGCAAGCTTTGTCATTAATCAAATGCATATACCTCCAGGTTGGCCACATTCGTGCGGAGCGTGACATTCTAGTGGAGGCAGACAGTTTGTGGGTTGTGAAAATGTTCTATAGTTTTCAGGATAAGCTAAACCTCTACCTAATCATGGAGTTCCTGCCTGGAGGTAATTACTTGACGATGAAAGGTCATTTTTTCTTTTTGTTCTGTGGTTTCTTTCTCTCACATCACAATTAACCCTCCTTTCTACTTTTAAATGTGCTCACAAAGTTGCTTTCTATATCCTTTTTTAGGTCTATAAAGGAAGTCAGTAACCTGTCTTGTGCTGGGGTGCCTTTCTACAATCTTAGTACCATAAAAGTAACCTGTTAATTCATTTACATGATTTCAGATGGACATTTCTTTCTTTTCTTCTTCTTTTTAAAATATATAGGAATAAACTAGGGTGCTCTGCCTGCTCTCCTGTCAATGGGAATCATATATGATCAATAACCCAAGTGACAACATTGAAGCTATAACATCCTTTGCTCCAAATTTTTGTTTCTTTTTGTATAACATATTAATAAGGAGTGAATTTTTTGTTACCCATATTAGTAGCCAGAAAAAATTTCTCATTTCTGAAATTTTAAGTTTTATGTAACTCAGCATGAGCATCTCCTAAGACAGCTCCAAAGTAAACCCAGAACAGAACATGCCATCTGTTCTGAGGAAAGCAGTCTGTTTGTCAGTGAGCAGATGAACTCTGAGCAAACTCTGGTGGGAAAAAAAAAGAGAGAGAACTTTTTTCTTTTTTGTTCCTATAATTGTGGCATAATATTTTGATTTTGTGACAACCCTTAGATTTAGGGTCATCAATACTTTTTAATAAAGAAACACATTTAATAAAAAATAAACAGTTGATTAATGTTAGAAAAGAGTCTGGTAAAATGAGGAGAAACTTTTTTAACATTTAGATGCTAGTTCTTAAATAAGAGTAAGAGCCAACTTGGTTACCAGCTCCTAACGTGTCCTCAAGCCTCAACCTGTACCATCTTCCGTAGCTTCTCATGTCTCCTGGACCCTGCCCTTTGCACTTGGTGGAGCTGGCCTGCAGAGCCATAGAGCATCTGGCCTGAGCTCTCCAATCATCTGGGCAAACTTGCACAGGCGAGGCCCCATTGACTGCTCTCCTGAGCCACAGAACTAAGGCCGTATAGCTACCTTACTGGGGTAGCAGCCCAAGTGCACTGTCTCCATGTGTCTGGTGGGTCTCCAGATTGAAGGGCTGCCAGGAGTGATTAGGAAATCATATTTTTTAAGTATTGGACTGAAAAAGAGCACTTTAATAAATGGTTTAATTTTTGCCTGAGGGAAAAATAGCTACTTTTCTCCAATAATACAAAACATAATGTTCTAAATGAAATGAAATTGAAAAAGCAGCATGATGCTCTGTTAAAATCAGAGGTTTCTTTCTCTTTTCCTTGTTTTCTAACATAAGTGACTTTATGTGAGGTCTAAACTGAATCTTTACTGTTTCTCTTAGTTTTAAACTCCTTATACATATTTTCTTTGCATTTCTCACTGTTGAGTTAGGACCTGAATCTTTTTCTGCCATTTTATATTGCTGGTATTAGACAGAAATGATGAAATTTTGACTTTGCAGAAAACTAACGAGGTTACCTTTTAACTGCTAGAATACTGATACTGTGTTTTAAAAGTTACATAAAGGGTACTAGTGTCCATTTAAATACCTATAATAACGCACTAGAGAAAAAAAGCACTGACCTTGAGAGGTGTTCATTGTACTCTTCCAGGAGGCAGTTATTGCACATTCTAGTGTATAGCATTTTCAGTTCATTTTTAGCTTTTGTTGACTAATGCTTTGCTACCCAAGTCCTGCCTTTTTATTTGTTTGTGTTCTGTGAATAGAAGTTGGAAAGCTTGTTTTCAGCCTGCCCGAGTGTTTATATTTTTATTTGGCATTTCAGCCTCTCTATAACAATACATAGATTGTATGTGGAAGTGCCATTTAGTTACAGATGCAGAAAAGCTTGCAGATACTTGTTCAGGCAAAGTGAAAAGTAAAGTAGCATTTTACCCCGAGTCCAAAAAATTATCCTAAGCAAATATCGTTGTTTTTTAAAGTGTGGGAGAAATTTTCTTTTTCTCTCAAAAGTAAAATAGAAATCACAGCTTAGTGGTCAACCTTAGCTAGCTTAGGTGTGAAAATCCCATTTCTTCCCATGTTGGCCATGTGGGTCTATCTCTGGCACACAGAAGAGGTCTGTTTAGCTGCCTTATTTTGGCAGATAGGGAAGACATATCTGAAAATTGGTACTCACTCGTACGTTGTTTGTGTGTGTGTGTCTGTGTGTGTGTGTGTGTGTGGTGGCTTTGTATCTTCTTGTTTCCAGGGGACATGATGACCTTGTTGATGAAAAAAGACACTCTGACAGAAGAGGAGACTCAGTTTTATATAGCAGAAACAGTATTAGCCATAGACTCTATTCACCAACTTGGATTCATCCACAGAGACATCAAACCAGACAACCTTCTTTTGGACAGCAAGGTATGGGGGGGGCATTGGCATGAACTATGCACATTTACTGATCTGAGCAGCCTCTGCTTTAACACCTGCACCCCTGTGGTCATCCCAGTGGGCGAGCTGTGACCTGCCTTGTCATGATTTTCCTTTTTTTTTTAAACAGGTAAGTTTGCTGTCACTTCCTTTCTCTGAAAGGCTATGGTTCTGTAATTTGGTTGAACATTTCTCTTAAAAATAAAGGAAACTTGAAAATAAGAGCAAAATTGATGTAGAGGGCAATTTTGTAATAAAGCCAAAGATAGTCACCTTCTCTTAGCATATAATTAACTGTGTTACTAATACATCACCTATCTAGAGCCCTTCTGTTGGGCAACCTCATCAGTTAATGAGGAACCCAGCCATGAAGCAGGAAATGCAGTAACAACAAGAACCTGTAACAAAGTCCAGGTTCCAAATCATGCCCTCTGCTTAAAGAAGAGTCCTGCCCAGCCTCTTTTTTTTTTTTTTTTTTTTTTTTTTTGAGATGAAGTCTCACCCTGTTTGCCCAGGCTGGAGTGCAGTGGCGCGATCTTAGCTTACTGCAACCTCCGCCTCCTGGGTTCAAGCGATTCTCATTGCCTCAGCCTCCCAAGTAGCTGGGATTACAGGCGTGCACCACCACGCCCCTGCCCAGCCTCTTAAATGGCCTGTTTATATTTATTTTTAGACATGCAGATAAGCGTAGTTGCCTAGTTCCTAAACTTACAGCAAATTAGAAGATAATCCCTGTGCTGCCAACTAACTTGCTAGATAACCCTTGGCAAATCTCTTTACCACCTGGATCTCACTGTTCTTATCCGTAAAGTGAAAATACTGATCTAGGAAACCCCTAAAATCCCGTTCACCTCTAAAACTCTAGAATGTTGTTTTCTGTTAAGCAGACTTGTTGTCTTGACTGAATTTTTCTTGTAAGGTGAAAAGTAAATTTGTTTTCTAGGGTATTTTTCTTCTTTGAAGTCTTTTGGTGACTTTCTTGCTTTGCTGTCCTTGAAAAACCTGAAGTTTTTTTTTTTTTTTTTTTTTTTTGAGACGGTCTCATTCTGTCATCCAGGTTGAAGTGCAGTGGCACAGTTATAGCTCACTGCAATCTAATTCTTGGGTTCAAGGGATCCTCTTATCTCAGCCTCCTGAGTAGTTGGGACTATAGGTGCATACCACTGTACCTTTTTTTTTTTTTTTTTTTTTGAGACGGAGTCTCGCTCTTTCACCCAGGCTGGAGTGCACTAGTGCAGTCTCGGCTCACTGCAAGCTCTGCCTCCCGGGTTCACACCATTCTCCTGCCTCAGCCTCTCGAGTAGCTGGGACTACAGGCGCCCGCCACCACACCCAGCTAATTTTTTGTATTTTTAGTAGAGATGGGGTTTCACGGTGTTAGCCATGATGGTCTCGATCTCCTGACCTTGTGATCTGCCCGCCTTGGCCTCCCAAAGTGCTGGGATTACAGGCGTGAGCCACCGAGCCTGGCCTTTTTTTTTTTTTTTTTTTTTTTTTTTTTTAATTTTTAGTAGAGATGAGGTCTCGCTTTGCTGCCCAGGCTGGTCTCAAACTCCCTGGTTTAAGTGATCCTCCCACCTCAGCCTCTCAAAGTCCTGGGATTACAAGTGTGAGCCACCACCTGCTTTTTTCTTCATTATAATGCACAGAAGTGGAGTAGAATAGTGGACACCAAAGGCTAGAGAGTGTAGCAGAGACGGGGATATGGGAAGAGCCTGGTTAAAAAAAAGGCCGGGGCCGGGCATGGTGGCTTACGCCTGTAATCATCCCAGCACTTTGGGAGGCCGAGGCAGGCGGATCACGAGGTCAAGAGATCGAGACCATCCTGGCCAACATGGTGAAACCCCATCTCTACTAAAAATACAAAAATCAGCTGGGCGTGGTGGAATGTGCCTGTAGTCCCATCTACTTGAGAGGCTGAGGCAGGAGAATCACTTGAACCCGGGAGGTGGAGGTTGCAGTGAGCTGAGATCACGCCACTGTGCTCTAGCCTGGTGACAGAGCGAGACTCCTTCTCAAAAAAAAAAAAAAAAAGAGGCCAGACGCAGTGGCTCACACCTGTAATCCCAGCACTTTGGGAGGCCAAGGTGGGTGGATCACGAGGTCAGGAGCTCAAGACCAGCCTGGCCAACATGATAAAACCTTGTCTCTACTAAAAATACAAAAATTAGCTGGGTGTAGTGATGGGCACCTGTAATCCCAGCTACCTGGGAGGTGGAGGCAGGAGAATCACTTGAACCCAGGAGGCGGAGGTTGCAGTGAGCTGAGATCGTACCACTGCACTTTAGCCTGGGGGACAGAGCAAGACTCCATCTAAAAAATAATAATAATAATAATGCATAAACATGGTAGAAAATTTGAACAATACAGACAGTATTAAAGAAGAAAAATTACGCTGGCCGGGCGCGGTGGCCCACGTCTGTAATCCCAGCTCTTTGGGAGGCCAAGGCAGGTGGATTACCTGAGGTCAAGAGTTGGAGACCAGCTTGGACAACATGGTGAAACCCCGTTTCTACTAAAAATAAAAAATTAGCTGGGTGTGGTGGCACGTGCCTGCAATCCCAGCTACTCGGGAGGCTGAGGCAGGAGAATCAGCTTGAACCTGGGAGGTGGAGGTTGCAGTGAGCCAAGATCGTGCCACTGCACTCCAGCCTGGCCAACAGAGCGAGACTCCATCTCAAAAAAAAAGAAGAAAAATTACCTATAATCTAATCACTGAAAGATAACCATTTTGTTGTAATCACTTTGATGCCTTTCTGTTTGTGTCAATCATTTATATAAAGTTGGCATCCTAAAAGTAAATAGCTTTGTATTCTGTGTAAACATTAAAATATTAATGCTAGATATTTTCCTATGTCATTAATATCAGATATATGTTTAATAAAGCACTGGCCCTACCTTGTGTGATTCAAAGTTCAGATGCCCTGGTTGGTGCCCCAGGTAGCTTAGTGCTGGCTTCTTTGTCCCCTGTAGTCTATGTTCAGATCCAGCAACCATATTAAAGAACTTGAGGATTCGGTCTAACTGAAGAGGAATGGGAGATCCTGTTAGGTGCAGGTTTGCCCTTTATATTATGCTAGCTCACACTTGTAGCAAAATGTTCTCATAAGCAGGTTGATTTGTGTTCAGCCACATAGATTATAGTCCTAAAAATGTAGGAGTTTTGAGTTCCTGTTGCATATTCAGAATAGCTATAGAATTCCCCGAAAGGCTAGGCTTGAATAGCATTTGCTCCAGGAACTGCTTTTAAAAAGTTTTACTTTCTTTCTTTCTTGCTTTTTTTGTTTGTTTGTTTTTGAGGTGGAGTCTCACTCTGTCACCCAGGCTGGAGTGCAGTGACGTGATCTTGGCTCACTGTGACTTCTGCCTCCCAGTTTCAAGCAATTCTCCTGCCTCAGCCTCCCAAGTAGGTGGGATTACAGGCGTGCACCACCATGTCCAGCTAATTTTTGTATTTTTAGTAGAGATGGGGTTTCACTCTGTTGGCCAGACTGGTCTTGAACTCCTGACCTCAGGTGATCCACCCGCCTCGGCCTCCCAAAGTGTTGGGATTACAGGCGTGAGCCACTGTGCCCAGCCAAAAACAGTTTTTCTTAGTCCTTTCTTAGAGTTGTCCAGGTAAGATATGTAATCATGAGAACTATAAACTTCCTTGGCTTGTAGAGTAAGTTACTTGCAAATCTGCAAAAAAAGATACTGAGGCCAGGCATGGTGGCTCACGCCTGTAATCCCAGCTTTTTGGGAGGCCGAGGTGGGTGGATCATGAGGTCAGGAGTTCAAGACCAGCCTGGCCAAGGTGGTAAAACCCTGTCTCTACTAAAAATACAAAAAAATTAGCCAGACGTGGTGGCGGGCACCTGTAATCCCAGCTACTCAGGTGGCTGAGGCAGAGAATTTCTTGAACCCGGGAGGCAGAGGTTGCAGTGAGCCAAGATGGCGCCACTGCACTTCAGCCTGGGTAACAGAGCGAGACTCTGTCTCAGAAAGAAAAAGAAGAAAAAAAAAAAGATACTGAGTTTAATAGGCTCAAAGCTGTCCCTGTTTGGCAGTTTACCTTGCTGTGTACATATGTACATACACACATCCAAACCTAATTGGATTTCTTTTAAAACAAAACATAATAAAATTTGACCCATCTGAGCAGGGCTCCTATAGCCTTGTATTTTGGAAAATTTGTATGTTTAAGCCTGATGATGTCCTTGAGAAAGGTGGTATTCTGGAAAGACCACAGACATTGAAGTCATTTGGGCTCAAATTTTGGCCACACCACTTCTGATTGTGTAACCCTGAGCAAGGTAGATCTCTGAGCATCAGGATTCCCTCTTACATTTTTGATTTCAACTCTCCATCTTAAAATTTTGCCACCCTAAGACACCTACTTTTTCCTTAGGGCTAGTTATATGCCAGATACTGTGTTAGGAGTCTTACATGCATTAATGCTCATTCCTGCCAGAAAGATATCTGTACTCTCATTTTCCAGATGAGATAAGATGGCAGGGTAAAGTAATCCTGGTCTGGGAGGAAGAGCATGGGCTGATTTCTGCTTTTGGTTCTGCCATTTTAACGGCAAGCCATTTAACAGCTCTGAGTCTGTGATGTGTGGTTTAGGAGTTTTAAATGAGACAACACAAAGCATTGATCAAGGTGCCTGACTCATAGAAGGTGTGTGTTTTCCTTTATGAAAATTATAAAGTTAGAGATTTATGATTGGAATACAGTATGGTCATAATGGCAGCGGTGGCCTGTCTGGAGCCTCTGCTGGGAAGATGCCAGCTGCAGTGGGGGAGGTGCGGTCAGGGCTGTGTGCTCCATGGAGCTGGCAGGAGCTGGGAACAAGCGGGAGCCCTGCCCTCCTCCCAGGCACAGTTGCAGCTGCCCAACCACAGCTGCAGACCTGGGCATCCCGGAAGCCCATGAGCTTGGAAGTACCTGCTCCTGCTGCCTGACCTCTCTGTGCTCCTGGTGTCCACTCCAATTTCAGAGCAAAGTTGAGGCCGAGCCTGGGTTCTACTGAGACCTGGTCAGGTGTGCGCACACTTGGGGCGGTGCTGACACACTAGCCCCCTGCAGCCTCAGCTCCCTCTGGACTTTGGGTGCCAAGAAGCATGAGAGGGAGGCCAAGCAGGGGAGGAGGGCAGCTGGGTGCAGGTCTGTAGATGCCCCTTTGCACCAACAGCCTGGGTGCTGTGGACAAAATGATTGATGGCCATAAGAGGCAGAGAGGCTCCTGGGTGGAAAGGGGTGGGTCCCTGGCGAAGCCCCACCTTCAAGCCAGGGATGTCCTGAAGCCTGAGGGCCAAGCTGTCAGTTCGGGCTGGAGTCTGTGGCCCAGAGTAAGAACTTGTGGTGGTTTTTCCGGGCCTGCCTGTGGCCACCCATGGACCAATCAGCACATACTTTCTCTCTTTTGAAACCCATACAAACCCTGGACTCACACTCTGGCAGATGTCAGACGACCTGCTGCAGAAAGGAGCTATCTACTCCGGGTCTCCTAAGGGCTACAGACTTGATGGGTGCCGGGTCCAAACTGCAGACTGCGACCGAGCGATGGATGAAAAAAATGCACTCCGACACAGATATCCAGTGAAAGAGCGGGCTAGGGGAGCGGACTGCCTACAGAAAGAGTTGTAGCAGCCTCGGCCCTGACAAGCTGGTGCTGCGGGCAACTATTTAGTACAGATTTAATGACAAAGGCCTTGAGTCATTGTGGGTAATTAACATGGTCATCACCCGCCCACCCCCACCTCATCTCTGGAGAGAGCAGTCCTGCGCGTCGGTTTATTAAAGTCCAGGTTCCGAGGCCTAAGTAAACTAACTTATCTATATCAGTTTCTTTACATCCCCTTGTTATCTAACCTAAGCTTTCAGGCACCGGATAAGAGAATCTGGCTGCTTTCGGCCAAATCCTTTTCTGAAGCTTTTGTAAAACTTCCCAGCCTTCTAAGAAGGTTTGCTTCTTTCTCCAATTTTTCCCACCACCCTTACCGAATCCCGGCAGATGGGATGACCTGCCTGCGTCTGGGAGGTACCCACTCTGGGTCTTTTCTGCACTGAGGGCTGCACAGATGTCAGGATGACCTGCTTACGGAAAGGAGCAACCCACTTTGGGTCTCCTGAGAGCTGTACTGTCGCTCAGTAAAGCTCCTCTTCACCTTGTTCATGCTCCAGTTGTCCATATACCTCATTGTTCCTGAATGCAGGACAAGAACCTGGGACCCGTCAAATGGTGGGGCTGAAAGAGCGGTAACACAAACAGGGCTGAAATATGTCTCCCTTGCTCGCCGTGTTGCAGGCAACAAGAAGGAGAGAAGAGCAGCGGCCCTTCCAGGAGCCCAGACTTAGGGGCTTCCTGAGCCAGTGCTGTGACACCCCCTTTAGGGCTCTGCGGTTTCTGGCATCTCCAGGCTTCCAGGTGCCACTGCATTCCCCTCATCCAGATGCAGGTGCCCACAGCAGAAGCCGCTTGCAGTGCATCTCATCCAGCTGCAGGCTTGCATGGAGCCAGCAACTATGCCGGCACCTGGAGCTACCTGCTCTGCCCGGCTGTGTGCAGTGGCCACCGGTGTGCCTGGCTGTGTGCAGTGGCTGGACCCCACACTCACTCACACACACCTTGCCACTCTGTGCTTTTCTTGCCCTTGGCAGGCTTGGGATCCGCGCTGGTAGCACAAGCCTGCCAGGCTGAGTGGGCGGAATGAGCCCAGCGGACCTGAGCAAAACTCGGGTAAAGGCATTAATGACCACAGAGGCTTCTGGCTAGAAGCCCAAGGATCTCATGGCAATAGCATTTATCAAGGACTATCCAATAATATTTATTCCCTTTGTCTTTGAAACAGTTTACTCGTGGAATTTATTCCAATGTTTTAAGAGGAGGAAAAGCTATATGAACAATTTTGAAAAGATTTACTCTTCATTTAACAACCATTTATTAAGGTCATCCTGAATCATGCCCGGTTAGGTCTGCGAATACAGACTCTGTCAGAGGGGACCTGATAATCCATGTTATATGAGAGCTAAGAATTGAAAATGGAATGCACATCCAGTATTAGGGGGATGGTAAGGTAAACAATGAAGTCCCAAGTAAATTGAATATTATGTAGACTTTTAAAGTGGTAATTTTGGCCAGGTGTGGTGGCGCATGCCTATAATCTCAGAACTTTGGGAGGCTGGGATGGGAGGATCACTTGACCTCAGGAGTTTGAGACCAGCCTGGGAAACACAGGGAAACCTTGTATCTCCAAAAAATAAAAAAAAATTAGTCGGACGTGGTGGCACACACCTGAGGTCCCAGCTACTCAGGAAGCTGAGTTGGGAGGATCGCTTGAACCTGGGAGGTCGAGGCTGCAGTGAGCCATGATCACGCCATTGTACTCCAGTTTGGGTGACACAGCAAGACCATGTCTCAAAAAAAAAAAAAAAAAAAAAAAATTCTGAAGACCATATAGAAACAGAGGAATATTTGAGTACAAGAAGTAGTAAAATTGTCTCTAGATGCTATGGAGGGGTCAGCTATGTTTAAAAATCAGTATTTGGATAAAACCAAAGATGATATGCAGAAATGAAAATAGTTTTATTAGTATAATAGGATTTGGGATTAAAAAATTTATCTGCAATTACATGATTTTTCCTATAATAAAAGAAGGAGCAGTGTACTTTGGCTGTAGAGCTATAATGGATGCTGGAAGGAGCAGAAGGTAATGTTCTGTTCTACCTCCAAGAATACTCATCCATCTATCACCTTGTTTCTTCCCCATAGGGCCATGTGAAACTTTCTGACTTTGGTCTTTGCACAGGACTGAAAAAAGCACATAGGACAGAATTTTATAGGAATCTGAACCACAGCCTCCCCAGTGATTTCAGTAAGTGGTAACAATTACGTTAGCCTTTTCGTTCTAACTGGGCCTAGAAGAGCTGTTTCCCTTGTAACCAAATTAGGACAGATAGGAGATTCTCACACTTTGAGTATGTAGAGAATAAAAATACCTTCCCAGGTTTGCCTGTGATTTGTGTTGTCTGGTGAGGCAAGATGAATGAGTGGGTACCAAGTGTGTGAAGGCAGAGGTTGAAAGGGGTCTTTAGAGGTCTACTGGGAAGGTCACTGGGGATGAGTATGGGACAAGCAAGCAGAAGTAGTAGAGGAAAAACTCCTGGGAACAGTTCTGGGCTAGATTTATCCTGGGTACTTCTTTCCTTCATGACAGAAAGAAGTTTATCTTTATGACAGTCACTTCCATTTGAGCACTATGAAATCGTTGACAACTATGTAGTAAAATTTCAGTTCATCCTAGAAAAGCATATGTCAAATCATGTATCATAAATTCAGATGTCCCTGATCATATAAGTTACTACTACTTGGAAAATTGATGGTAATTTTGAGAAATTGTGACTGTTTTAGGTCCACGTTAGGACCTCAATTCTAGTTGAGACTGAATTCCTTGTAATTCTGATTAAGTCCTGTATCCTCTGCCACTTGATCCACATGGGAGTGCCTTTTACAACTCTGTGTGAGTCTTTTAAGTTAATGCTTTACAGCCTCTGATTTGGGTTTACTGTAAACGTACTGGGATATGTATCATCTGGAGCTTTTGATGTATGAGTGGAAGAAAAGCAAGACTTTAGGGTCTCATGTGACTTGAAAGAGCCTACTAAAAAAAGTAGTAAACATTTTGGTCTGAACTTTGACTGCAGCTTGTATTCTTTACTTTCAGCTTTCCAGAACATGAATTCCAAAAGGAAAGCAGAAACCTGGAAAAGAAATAGACGTCAGCTAGTAAGTAATATCTGTGGCTTCTGAAATGCTACAAACCAAGTATGAATAAGTTCAAAAGATTTTCACATAAATTTGCATTTGACAAATATTTGCAACATATCCCTTGCTTTTAAGATTACCTAAAGAGAGTGCTGTCGTTAGGTTGGTAGGACCGAAAGGAATCTTTTGAAGGAGGACAGGTAATATTAGGTTGTTTTGATTGTGACATTTTCCGTGGGTGACCTCATTCTGACCTTTTAGCTTGGTAACAATACCTTTCCTTCCTGCCCCACCTTTTCTCCATTTTCATAGTGGTAAAGGGGTTATATTTAAGCTGGAGATCTGTCAGAACTAAGTACAAATACCTACCTAGAGTTTTCAGGCATCAATTCTCAAACTTTTTAAAAATTTTGATCCACTCGGGCAAGGGCAAGTCAAGACTCCTCAATTCATTTGCCTCACACTTTCTGACTTTGTGATGTAAAAAAGAACTTACTTATAAAGATTGGAGAGAAATATAAGGGGAATGCTTATTACTTTATATGCATTTGACTTTGTGCCTATATAAAATTATGTCCTACAGGCTGAAAAATAAGAAACATGGTGTTTACCTTGATAGTATGTTGGAAGTACAAATTTACCAGTGAAATATTGCTGTCTAAGCAGAATTTATTTTTTGCCAATAGCTGATAAATTGGTTCATGTTTGAAGTTCAGTGTACATGTTCCAGTGTCCAGTTACTGGAAAGTTATTGGCCAGATAATAGAAATGCGTATCACTACATTCTTAAGCTTTGCAAGAAACCCATAGCAAATGAAATTGATGATGGTAAAGCCAAACTAACGTTTGGTCATTAGAAAGTCCAACAATGATAGACTGGATTAAGAAAATGTGGCACATATACACCATGGAATACTATGCAGCCATAAAAAATGATGAGTTCATATCCTTTGTAGGGACATGGATGAAATTGGAAACCATCATTCTCAGTAAACTATCGCAAGAACAAAAAACCAAACACCGCATATTCTCACTCATAGGTGGGAATTGAACAATGAGATCACATGGACACAGGAAGGGGAATATCATACTCTGGGGACTGTGGTGGGGAGGGGGGAGGGGGGAGGGATAGCATTGGGAGATATACCTAATGCTAGATGACGAGTTAGTGGGTGCAGCGCACCAGCATGGCACATGTATACATATGTAACTAACCTGCACAATGTGCACATGTACCCTAAAACTTAAAGTATAATAAAAAAAAAAAGAAAGCAGAGTAGCAGCAATGGGAAACTGACTAACTTGGAATGATGGTCATGCAAATGTATTGTCTGGAAATGGTAGCACTTCTGTTTGTCCACATATATGGTAGTAACTTGGCAAGTTTACCAAATACTGTGTTTCAATGAGAATTCCTAGTAAAATACTGATTTACAGTTCTCTAGAGTACCTTTAATAACACTCTTAGTAGGTCACTAATAGGTGGAAGTCAGTTACATGTGAAAATGGAAGCCTATGGGATGGTTTAAGGAAGAGTCAAAGGAAAGCCTTGCATTCGTTTTGATTTATTTGAAGCCCACCTATCAGTGGGGCCTCAGACAATATTTACTTGGGAAATCTTCAGTTTAGTACAGTTAGTTACAAAACAGTCTCCCTTCCTTGGGAACTCTGCGACTCTTTAAACTTCTGAATTCTGTATGTGGTTGAAAAATGGTTTATCTTGTTGAGGATTAGGGAGTGTCAGGAACAAACTTGGTCAGATGCTTCTATTATGTCTCTCCACAGAGGAGTAGTTTTTAACCTTGGTTGCACAACAAAATCACTTGGGGAACTTCAGAACATGTTGATGTCCAGGTTCCACCCACAGAAATTATGATTCAGTTGGTCTGGGATATAGTCTGGGTATCTGGTTTTTAAAAGACTGAGTGATTCTACTGTGCAGTCAATGTGGAGAACCTCCACTGAAGAGGTTATGTCTTAAATAATAGCTCCTGCGTTGTTGGGAAACTAATATTTATCTATTTTTTGGAAACAGAAGGTAAGGAATCTGTGATTTCTTTTCTTTCTTTCTTTCTTTTCTTTTCTTTCTTTCTTTTTCTTTCTTTTTTTTTTTTTTTTTTGCAGGCCAGGATTTAACCTTTGGCTACTGTGCTGACAAGTATTTTGGGGATAAAGCTTAAGTGTTTTGAATTGTTCCTTATATTCCAAGACAAGCTTTGTGCTCTTTGATGTGTACCCAAGGGTCATGTCATGATTAGAGGAACCATTTCTATAGTTCTATAAGGAAAGCAATTTCACAATTTTCGTATTTGCAGTTAAATGTCATTTAATAGTTAAAAACATTTTTGAAAATCTGAATAAACTTAAGGCCCTGATGCTATGGTTAAGGTTCTTGCCTTTTTATACTATATACAGTAGAAATGGGAAAGTGTAAATTAAGGTCATCCTCATATTATCTCTTTTCATAACTTGAAGAAAATGAAGCCACCTCTCAGTCTTCCAAATGTTAATTAACTCTGTTACTTTGACCTTTTGTAAGTGATCCCATTCAGCTAGTACCAAGCTGAAGATTGATATTTGTTAATGGTTAATATAAATTTACTGCTCTAGGTTAAGCCTAACATATGTAATTGCTACTCAGCCTATTACTTTTTAGTCCATTGGGAATCACTAAAAAAAGTAGAGGCTTTAGCTTCATTCCTTGGCTGCTTAAATCATATTGTAATGTTTTAAATTGTTATGTCATCCTGTATAACCTTAGGCCCCAGTAACTGATTAATATGAGTCAGCTTTAAGTTAATTACAGATATAAAAGGTAATAGACACATAGGCATCCAATCTTGGTCAGTTTAATTTTTTAGGGTTGAATTTACAGAAGTGAGTAGGAAATTAAATTGCTTTATTTCTTCTAAAACCCTGACACAAAATCATAAGGTTACAACACATTCAGTTGAAATGACTGTTAACAACCAACAGAGCTATTCCAGATAGCAACTTTCATTGACACCTGAAATACCCAGACAAAAAAAGGAAAAACTGGAGTACAGATTTACGAGGTTGGAGTTGGAGGACACCCTGGTGTGGAAAACAACAAAGGTTTGGGAAGGGGGCAGTCCTTAGATTGGAAAGGGCACACCTGGTACAGATGGTGTGGTAAAAAGTGTGGTAAAGTGCGAGCGAGCTCCAATGGCAGACTCTAGTTTCTGGAATAAGAGCAATACTTTTACCTCCACAGGTTTGAGCCTGTTGTTTGCTATATTTTATAACTCGTTAAGAGTTTTTTTTAATGCACTGGTATCTTGAAGGAGTTCTTTTCCTCTGGCAGTAGACCTCTGGTTTTATAATGGAAATCTTTGAACAAGTAAGATCTGCTTAGATTTACGTTCATCTTTGGTAGAGTAAACCTCATCTCTAAATTAAAGAGTTTGTAATTTCTTACCTTTATGATTAGAATGAAAATTCTTGGAGAGGGCCTAATCCACATGTCAGTTTTTAAAGCTTAAAGACAAAAGACAACACTGGCATTTGTGTTAATATCTGCATTTAAATATATATCATACACACACTCACACACAAACACACACACACACACACACACAGCTATATGGAAAAAATGGATCCCTACCTTACAGTATATGCAAAAGTCAATTCTAGATGGGAAATTAAACTTTAAAAATTTTTAAAGAAAATACAGGGCAATATCTTTATGACCTCAGAGTAAAGAGGGATTTCTTAAACAAGAACTACAGCTCATAAAGGAAAAAGTTGGTTTATTTTATTACTTTAAGGAAAAAAAACCTTCTATATATCAAAAGACATAAAGAAATGAAAAGACAAGCCACACAGTACAGCTACTTTGGAATTATCTTTCAGAATTCATGTGTACACCCTACAGCGCTGCAATTCTACCCCTAGTCATAGGCCCTGGAGAAACTGCACATGTGAACCAGGAGACATTCAGAAGAATGTTTATTGCATTTTCATAATAGCAAAAGACTGGGAATAATCCAGTGTCCATCCACAGGAAAACAGTTACATTCTGGAATAGAATATTTTGCAGCAGTAAAAATAATTGAACGAACAGCTACTTGTGACAGTGTGAATCAATTTTAGAAACAAAGTTGAGAGGAAGAATCGAATAGCAGAAGACTGTGTATAGAATGGTACCATTTTAATGAAGCTCAAAAATAAAACTAAGATCTCATTTAGAGAGATAGATGGCAAAATTCTTTTTAAAAGCAGAGGAGTGACAAAACACGAAATTCAGCATAGTGGTTAAGAGAAGCAGGAGAGACGAGGAGGAGTACATGTTTAGCTTTAATAATATTGGTATTCCTTGGTTCTTCAGTTGAACTCGTGGCTATTCATTTTCATGATTATGCATTATAATTTGATAATGTATGTAATTAACAGATGTATGTATGTGACATATTTACTTTTGGTAACAAATACTACTTCATTAAAAAAATCACAATAAAAATAACAAGCGTCAATCTGGGAGAAGATACTTGCAGTATACAAATATCTTAAACAGATTAATGTCCTGAATTCATAAAGAATTCCTATGAATCAATAAGAAAAAGGACAACACAACTTAAAAAATACTAATGGACAAAGGATCTGAATAGGAATTCATAATAAAAACCTGGATGGCTAATTAAAATATGAATATGTGCTCAACCCTACTTGAAATAAAGTAAATGCAAATTAAAACAAGATCCCAGCCATGCTGGCACATCCCTACAGTCCCAGCTACTCAGGAGGCTGAGGCAGGAGAATCCCTTGAGGCCAGAATTTCAAGGCTGCAGTGAGCTATGATCATACCACTGCACTCCAGCCCGGGTGACAGAGCAAGACCCCATCTCTTAAAAAGAAAAAAAAAGAGATCCCATTTCATATCCATCAGATTGGTAAAAATAAAAAAAAATCTGACAAAGCCAAGTCTTGATGAGATATGGAGCACCAGAAGCTAATCCCCACCGGGGTTGGTTTAAATAGGGACTAACTACTTTGGAGGACATGGAAGATACCTCAAGTTTAAATGCTTATAACCCAAGGCTCAGCAATATTCTAGTTAATACTCTAGAGGAATGCTTGCACAGTGCCCAAGAAGGTATTAAAAGAATGTTTATTCAGGTGTTACTTGTCATAGTGAAATACTGGAAGCACTGTAACTGTCCATTACAGAAGAACGGATAAAAACTATTGTGACTAATTTATATAACAGTATAGCATATGGCAGAGAAATGAGTGAACTAGAGCTACATGAATAAATCTCAAAACGAATGTTAAGACAAACAAGGCCGGTTGCGGTGGCTCACGCCTGTAATCCCAGTACTTTGGGAGGCTGAGGTGGGTGGATCACTTGAGGTCAGGAGTTTGTGACCAGCCTGGCCAATGTGGTGAAACCCTGTCTCTACTAAAAATACAAAAAATTAGCCAGGTGTGGTTCATCTCAAAAAAAAAAAAAAAAAAAGACAAATGATCTGAGACAAATATGGCAAATTATTAATCTTTTTAATGTGGGTAATGGGTCTGTATTGTATTGTCTGTTCCTTTTTTCTGTATGTTTGTAATATTTCATAATACATGTTTTAAAAACAATACAACTGTAATTTTAAAAATTATATAATATTTAAAGCACCTAGATCAGAGCCTTACACATGGTAAGCCCTCAAATGTTAAGCACATTAGGAGGCTTTGATTGTACTTTCTCCTCTTATTTTGCAGTCCTGGTATGTTAGAGTAGAATACTGGAATGCAGAAAATGTTTCTCTTGGTCAGGTGCGGTGGCTCACACCTGTAATCCCAGCACTTTGGGAGGCTGAGGTGGGAGGATCACTTGAGCCAGGAGTTAAAGACCAGTCTGGGCAAGATGGCAAAACCCCATCTCTACAAAAAAATTAAAAAATTAGCAAGGTGTGGTGGCATGCACCTGTGGTCCTAGCTACTATGGTGGCTGAGGTGGGAGGATCTCTTGAGCCTAGGAGTTTGAGGTGAGCCATCATCGTGCCACTGCACACAAAGGGAGACCCCCATTTCTTAGAAAAAGAAAACATTCCTCTAAGAACTATATACAAAAACAATTAAGTTTGGTAAATAGGTATTTATAAATGTTTAAGTTATAGGATATAACTTTAGCTTTTGATCATATAGCTTCCCTTTATGATTGTGTCAAATCAAAGAATGTGTATCATAGAAAGAGGGATGGTTTGGAGTAAGATACTATAATTCCTTTTTTTTTTTTTTTTTTTTTTTCAGACAGAGTCTCACTCTGTCGCCAGGCTGGAGTGCAGTGGCACGATCTCAGCTCACTGCAACCTCCGCCTCCCGAGTTCAAGCGATTCTCCTGCCTCAGCCTCCCGAGAAGCTAGGACTACAGGTGCACACCACCACGCCCAGCTAATTTTTGTATTTTTAGTAGAGACGGGTTTTCACCATGTTGGCCAGGATGGTCTCCATCTCTTGACCTCGTGATCCGCCCACCTCAGCCTCTCAAAGTGCTGGGATTACAGGCGTGAACCACCACTCCCGGCCAGATATTTAATTTCTAAACTGGGCTCTACCACCTAACTAGTTCTGGGGTCTCAGGCAAAGCCATTTTGAGCATCAAATTGTATCTGCAAAGTTAAGCTAATAAGGTCCTCCTTGGAAAAGTTTCGTCAGGATTAAATGGACTCATGTATATGAAGTTATATATATATATATAAAACTCATGTAATATATATATTAAGTACAGAGCCTAGTACTTAATGGGTGCTCAGTAAATTGTAATACCAGTTATTATGACACAGATGCCTTCGCCCTAGTGACTCATAGTTAAGGGTCTCCCGCCTCATTAACAAAGCTTTATTGTTCATTTTGGAAAGTGCTTTGGGAAATCGAGCTTGCCATTAAGCTACTGGGCAGTCCTGCTTATTTAGCTTGGGGGTAGCTTCTGGTGTTACTCATAGCCTTTGGTTTCTAGAACAGAACTCTGGGCACCTCCTGCCTGGCTGGGCCTCCCTGATGTGTGGTCCATGTTTCAGGCCTTCTCCACAGTAGGCACTCCTGACTACATTGCTCCTGAGGTGTTCATGCAGACCGGGTACAACAAGCTCTGTGATTGGTGGTCGCTTGGGGTGATCATGTATGAGATGCTCATCGGTAAGTTGCATGGTTTCAGAGGACTTTTTCTGTGCATCCATGACAGACTTTTACATTGATACCAGCCTCTGTTTCAATTGGCAGTGATCTAAGTGATTTCCCTACTTGTCTTTCAAAGTGAATTGTTTTAGACAGATGACACCTCTTTCAGTAAGATGTATCCCACTCCATTCTTGGGCTTACTGGCATCCTGCAATTGCTTTGCTGATCATTTTTTATGTTTTTCTTTCTCTTATACCTTCATCTTCTCCATCTAGAAGCTCTTTTAGTCACTAGCATTTATTAAATATCCGTTGTATGCAGAGCATTTCAACTGGGCGTTGCCTCACTTTCCTAATTTGCCGCCCCCTTCCTCTGTCAAAGCTTTCAAATCATGGGACCCTCTGGCCTCTCTCCCTCTTATTGTATTGTGTGTGTCTGTATTTATGGGACGCATCTGTGGGGGTGGTCATATGCCAGTGAGCACTAGATTAAGTATATCCTTGGTGGTTCCGAGTGAGTCTATCTGGCTGCTTTGGCTTCAGGAACATGGGAACGATGCCTGTGGAGGTGGGCGTACACCGTCTGGAGGGAAGATGGGGTGATAGGGTGTGTGCGTGTTTGTCTTCTTGCCTGTAGTTCTCAAAAAGAGGCATGGTGGTCATTTTTAAAATCTATGCTTTTTTCTTATTCAAGTTATTTGGTACTTTACCCATATAAGGGTATTTCTGGAATGATATTGTTTCATCCTTTCATTTCTTCTTTGGGCATGGTGATTCCCACACCTGCAACTCTATTTATGTCCTCCTTTCTTTTCCCAGCTCTACCTATTAAGCTGACTTCCTAGTGGTACCAGAGGCATGATTTCACTTTGGGTCTGGGAGTTTGGGGGAAAATGAAAAATAGGTTCAGGTATTTTCTGGGATAAGTGGAAATCCTGTCTGTGTCATGGAGGGATGGCCATACAGAGTAATCCAGTAGTCATTAAAGACATACAGAATCGGGCTGGGCACAGTGGCTTATGCCTGTAATCCCAGCACTTTGGGAGGTCGAGGCGGTAGTATCCCTTAAACCCAGGAGTTCAAAACAAGCCTGATCAACATAGCAAGACTCTGTCTTTACAAAAGAAAAATAAAAAATCAGCTGGGTGTGGTGGTGCTCTTCTGTAGTCCCACCTACTGGGAAGGCTGAGGCAGGAAGATCACTTGAGCCCAGGAATTCAAGGCTGCAGTGAACCATGATTGTGCCACTGCACCCCAGCCTAGGTAACAGAGTGAGACCCTGTCTCAAAAAAAAAGAAAAAAGAAAAAAAAAGACATAGAATTTTATTAAGGAGAGTAATCTCGGTCAGATTCAAAGTTCTGGAGTGTAAAAGCTCCGAAGTTCCTTTTTTATTACAGGCTACCCACCTTTCTGTTCTGAGACCCCTCAAGAGACATATAAGAAGGTGATGAACTGGAAAGAAACTTTGACTTTTCCTCCAGAAGTTCCCATCTCTGAGAAAGCCAAGGATCTAATTTTGAGGTATTAGAGAACATCCCTCCACCTTCTTTCTCAGCTTTTTAATGTGAATGATTCCATTTTTTTAAAAACTTTTGTTATCTCCTGAATCTGCTTTCTGTTTCCTCCTATTCCTCTCTTTAAACAAATAAAAAGGCTGTGCATGGTGGCTTACACCTATAATTCCAGCACTTTGGGAGGCTGAGGCAGGGGGATCACTTGAGCCCAGGAGTTTGAGACCAGCCTGGACAACACAGCAAAACCCCACCTCTAAAAAGAAAAAATTGGCTGGGCGTGGTGGAACCTGTGGTCCCAGCCACTTGGGAGGCTGAGATGGGAGGATCCCTTGAGCCCAGGAAGTTGAGGCTGCAGTGAGCCATGATTGTGCTACTGCACTCCAGCCTGGGTGACAGAGTGAGATGCTGTCTCAAAAAAAAAAAAAAAAAAAAAGTTTTTCTTTTTCTGAAGAGACTGCTTGAGATGTGCTGAAAGGCCTCTGTCTTTTCCAGGTTCTGCTGTGAATGGGAACATAGAATTGGAGCTCCTGGAGTTGAGGAAATAAAAAGTAACTCTTTTTTTGAAGGCGTTGACTGGGAACATATCAGGTATATCCATATAAACACTTTCAGAATTATTTCAGAAAGTCTCTAGTTTACTTAATAATAATTTGGAAGGACCATCATTGGCAAGCCAAGTAAGGGAAGAGAGCTTCTTAGAGATTTAGGGTCTTTTCCTGATTTTCATTCATGGTGAAGATTGGGCATTAGATTTTTTGTCAGCCATGTGTCATGGAATATATTGAATCTAGCAGTTATTTACAAAGTGAAGTGAACTTTGTTTTTTTAGGTGGAGGGAGCATCTAGGAAGCGTATTACCCTTTACCTAGAACTCAGCAACCTCTTAGGTCCCGCCAGCGGGACTGTTCCTGCCCACAGGGTGAAAGGTATCACTGGAACATAGAGAAGGGAGAAAGGAGTGGAGGAAAGATTGGAGGGGTGGAAGTGGAGAGGGAAAGGGAGAGTGAAAATTGTTATGGTGGGGGTAGTAGACTACGGCCAATAGCCGTGAGAGCCTAGACCACCTGCTGTAGTCCAGACCTTCTCATTCAGCATTCATTGGTTATTAAATAGAAGGTGAAGTTTTCATTTATTTTATAATTGTGTTCTGATTTGCTGCTTGTGATTTTTTACCTTTGCCACTTTTTTAGCCATCCTACTTGGCACCTCCAGTGGAAGAAGGGCAGAGCCCTACACAAGGGGACATTTAGAGGTTCAGTTTCCCTTTTTAGTAGACAGGCCAGGCCATGGGGGGAGTTGCACTAACTTCAGGTTTTAGTTATTCTTATCTTTCTTTCTTGCTATGAATGATTGAGTTATTTTTTTAAAATCATAATTTACTTTGGGTACAGTCAGTTGGCTTGGTTGGTCAGTGTTTATAAGTTTTTCAGAGAAAATAAATGCTGCCTGCCAGTGAAGAGTCTTCTCATGTCAGACCAGGGGTCTTTTTTGGAGAAAGACTTGATTGGTATGATCCATTTGATTACTAACTTAGTAATTTTTGGCATGTGTATTCTTGGCAGAGAGAGACCTGCTGCAATACCTATTGAAATCAAAAGCATTGATGATACCTCAAACTTCGATGAGTTTCCAGAATCTGATATTCTTAAGCCAACAGGTAACACCACCAGCATTGTCTCCTGCTGCCTTATAAGCACATTATTTACCCCCAATTTTGGGATGATGTTTACAAATCAGGGTAGTGAACATGGAGAGGAATTTCATTTCTTCAGGTTCTTTGTAAGTACTTTTCTAGTTCTTATGCTGGGTAGTGGTGAAACCTTGGTGAATGGAAAATGAGTATCAGCTCCCATGTTTAGACTGCTCAACTGGGTGAGTAAGTCACAAAAATCTGTTCTTTTGTTATTTACTAAGTGTTAGGTAATCTGAAATGACAGGAATGGGAAAATAAAACATTAAAAAATTTGTGAAGAAATATGAGATTTAAAGAACATGAGCAAGAAAATGTAGAAAATTCATAGAGGCCAGGCGCAGTGGCTCATGCCTGAAATCCCAGCACTTTGGGAGGCCGAGGTGGGCAGATCACAAGGTCAAGAGATCGAGACCATCCTGGCCAACATGGTGAAACTCCATCTCTACTAAAAATACAAAAATTAGCTGGGTGTGGTGGCATGTGCCTGTAGTCCCAGCTACTGGGGAGGCTGAGGCAGAAGGATTGTTTGAACCCGGGAGGCAAGGTTGCAGTGAGCTGAGATGACGCCACTGCACTCCAGCCTGGCGACAGAGCAAGACTCTGTCTCAAAAAAAAAAAAAAAAAAAAAATTCAGAGAGTGAAAAATAAGCTTTCCCAAATAGAAACTGGTGTGTTCTTCATAGTCCTGTCTTCAGCACCGTGAGCAGTCCATTGGAGGTAAGGCAGTGAATCAACTCTCACATCTATTTCTTTCCCAGTGGCCACAAGTAATCATCCTGAGACTGACTACAAGAACAAAGACTGGGTCTTCATCAATTACACGTACAAGCGCTTTGAGGGCCTGACTGCAAGGGGGGCAATACCTTCCTACATGAAAGCAGCAAAATAGTACTCTTGCCACGGAATCCTATGTGGAGCAGAGTTCTTTGTATAACATCATGCTTTTCCTCTCACACTCTTGAAGAGCTTCCAAGAAGTTGATGGAACCCACCAATATGTCATAGTAAAGTCTCCTGAAATGTGGTAGTAAGAGGATTTTCTTCCATAATGCATCTGAAAAACTGTAAACAAAGACAACCATTTCTACTACATCGGCCATAAACAGCTATCCTGCTTTGGAAGAGAAGCATCATGAGCCAATTTGATAGGTGTTTTAAAAATAACTTGAGTTTTCCTAAGTTCATCAGAATGAAGGGGAAAAACAGCCATCATCCAACATTATTGAGATTGTCGTGTATAGTCATCGAATATCAGCCAGTTCCTGTAATTTTGTGACACGCTCTCTGCCAAGCCCACCAAGTATTTCCTTTATAGCTAAAAGTTCCATAGTACTAAGGAAATAAAGCAATAAAGACAGTCTCAGCAGCCAGGATTCTGGCTGAAGGAAATGATCCGCCACCCTGAGGGTGGTGATGGTAGTTTCTACCCATACCTCAGCCTCAGGCGAGTGGCTTATAGCCTCCATTCATGGTGCACTTTATTTATGGTACTAAGATAAAGACTGTCAATCCATTGATTTATCTCCTCCTGTCCCCCATCTAAAATACCCATGCTGCTTTTCTGAGTGTTGATGGGGGTTACCAGCTTGATCCACTGTTGCTCTTAGAAGGCCCAGAAAGTCTTTGGGCATTGCCAAGAAATCCCGGATTATGTGGAAAACCCTCACTTTCTCTTCACGGCTGTACCAGAAAATCCCTAAGACAGATCTTGCCGTGGACCAGCAATACCTGCAAGTGCTGCCAATGGGAACTCAATTTATTCCTGGGAACCTAACGAGGAGAGCCCAGGCCTAGGCAGGAGGCCTGGAACCCTCTTGGCTAAGGTGCTGTTCCTGTTCCTGCAAGGTCTCCAGAACCCCTTTGGAAATGGTGAAGGAACCAGCCCAATAGAAGTACAGAGCCAGCTGACAAGTCCTTGTAAAGCTCACTCCTCAGTCCTTGGCGCAGCCATGTTTTGTCTTCTCTCTTGGTATTTCTTCTCTCCCAACTTTAGCCATTTTGCCTTGGAATCATGATTACAATTTTTTCCTTTGCAGATGCCTTCCTGGGGGATACTCCTCCCCACCCTAAAGGGTCGCCTGCAACTTAGGCGGATTGGGTCTCTCTGCTGTGGCGTTCTCTCTTGAGAGACCCTCTGAATTTTAGCACAAAGTGCCTTCTGTTTCACAGCTGCCACCACCTTTAGAGGAATTTCGTCAGAAAAATGTGGAGGCTCCATATTAATGCATTATTTTTAAAAAGTTTTGATAACTCTTAAAGCATCATTTGCACCTATGTGGGAACTTTGCCTGTTGCAAAGTATTGTGGCCGAGCTGCAGCTGGGAGCCTGCTTTCTGCCAGTCTTGAGGTTGTGAAGATCAGCTTTGAAAGGAAAGTATGTCCTAGCTTAGCCATTCAGAAGAGAAAAATGGAATATCAGAGTTACAGTTGTCAGTGAAACTACTTTGGATTTTAACCTCTTAGAGGAAGAAAAAAGGTTAGGGAAGTCTCAACTCTGGATGAAGGTGATGTGTTTGCCTCTCAGTCTTTCATTCATAGCCTGCTAGTGAAAAGGAAGTAAATGAGATTGTTTTGTGTGACTTTGTAGTCTCTTTGTATTACCAAATAGTTGGGGTGTTGACTCCTGTGTGTTTTGCAAGAATGTGTGGTAAGCCTGGGTAAAGAGAAGGAACTGCGGTGTTGGGAGAGTCTTTGTGTTGGGGAGTGGCAGGGGATGATTTGTTTCAGGGGAAAATGCCCACATTTTAACTTTTAAACTTCTGAATAAACTGTGTAAAAACAGTAGTGGAAATATGTGGTGTGATTTATTAAACTGATAAGAACAGATACTGCATTTGATCTTAGCAAAAAGGCTGAGAAGGGATTGTGATGTGATTTAAAGCAGATAGTGGCATATAACTTAGAGGCAGAGTGCTGATGGCTGCTTTTAACCCCTTTGTCCACAAACCATTACAACGCCTAATTTCGAGTGTTAATTTCAAAACTGTATCACCATCTTCATGCAAAGTGCTTTTCCATCTCAGGGAAGCTGGGACTGACTTTTGTTCTTAGGGAGCTAGTCTCCTGAATCACTGTCCTTATGAAGAGACTTCTCTTGCCCCGACTACATGTGCTTCTTCCACCCACCTCAGTGTTGCAGGGCAGTGGGCCCTCCCCTCACAGTAAGGCCAAGGGCACACACATCCTGACAAAAGTGCTGTCATCTGGTGGACCTTTTGTACAGCCTTTTACAGCCCAGCTCCATTTTTTCGCAGCCTGCAGTCAACGAGGAATCTCATGAGCTCATAAGATGGAATTGTTGGCTGGGTGTGGTGTCTCACACCTGTAATCCTAGGACTTTGGGAGGCCGAGGCAGGGGGATCACAAGGTCAGGAAAGATTGAGACCATCCTGGCTAACATAGTGAAACCCCGTCTTTACTAAAAATACAAAAATTAGCCGGGCATGGTGGCACGAGCCTGTAGTCTCAGCTACTCAGCAGGCTGAGGCAGGAGAATCGCTTGAACCTGGGAGGCAGAGGTTGCAGTGAGCTGAGATCGTGTCATTGCACTCCAGCCTGGGTGATAGAGCGAGACTCCGTCTCAAAAAAAAAAAAAAAAAAAAAAAAGATGGAATTGTTCAGCCCTGTGTCCATCAGAGCAGGGTTCTGTCTCTGAGATGTTGTATGCTGGAGGAGTCCCATATGCCCCACTTGTTAGCCCCTTTCTGGGTAGGGAAAAGCACCTCAAGGAGTCCAGAAGGGAGGGGCAAAGACCAGCTAGAGTAGAAACTGCAGGCAGAGGAAGCTAAATGCAGCCAGAATGGGTAATGTCTTTCTAAGGCTTATGAATCCTAAGAAACATGTTGGGCAACACTGGCTCAGTGTCGATCCTGTTGACAGAAATTCTGTTTCCTACTCTCATTGGGGTAGTTAGAAAATTTCATACTAAAATGAAACCAAAATCATATCATTCGATGTCTCCCAGTTCAGGAATGCATCACAATTTTCTTTGGTACCTGTTTCTTCGTAGTTGGCTTGGTTGATTGGCATTTATTTAGTACTCCTCTCCCCTGTATCTAAATTACCCAGGCTGCTTTTCTGACTGTTGATGGGTGGATACCAGCTTGATCCATTGTTGCTCTTAGAATTACTTTCAAAGGGCTGGGCATGATGGCTCACGCTTTAATCCCAGCACTTTGGGAGGCTGAAGTGAGTGGATCGCTTGAGCGCAGTTAGTTCAAGACCAACCTGGGCAACATGGCGAAACCCTGCCTCTACCAAAAATACAAAAAATTAGCATGGTGGCACGTGTCTGTAGTCCCAGATGCTCAGGAGTCTGAGGTGGGAGAATCACTTGAGCCTGGGAGGTGGAGGTGGCAATGAGCCAAGATTGTGCCACTGCACTCCAGCCTGGGTGACAGAGTGAGACTCTGTCTCCAAAAAAAAAAAAAAAAAAAAAAGTCAAAAGTAAGATTCACATGAGTTCCTTCAGGATTAATACTCAGGTTCTGCAAAACAGATTGCCAATTTGGAAACTCATCTGTACAGCTTAGTAAGAGTCCCCCTCTGCCATCAGTTGGTAATGCTCTTTGTCAGAATTATTTCCTTGGAACTTTTTTAGATCGCCTTGTCCTGGTTCTCCTGGGCTTCTGTGTAACCCAAGTGGTGTTTTTAATTGAATTCAGAAGGATTCAGTGAATGATATTTTCATTTCCTACAGAGCATATTTCTCTGGAATGATCCATCAAAGCCAACACTGACAAAAACGGCCTTCGTGATGCTTTTTCACGCACATTTTCAGAGAAAAAACACCTTGCCCAAGCAACATTCAAGCTCAGTTCCAGGCAGTCTGGTGAGGCAACAGGGAGCTCACCGTGGTTCTGAATTGCAGATCAGTTTGAGAGAATTCCCAACAAGTGGCTTAATGGAATGTAGCATCACCTTATTTACATTAGTGTTGATGTGACGATGACAAGCCAACCCAGAGTTGTGAGTAGCTTAGTGAAGCATCCCAGAGATGTTAACCTGTTAACCTTTAAAACAAACTCACTCTCCTCCCATCTCCCTGACTTCCTTCTTATTAGTTCCACACTTAAATGTTGGTGCTGGTGCCTTTGCCCTCTTCAGTCATGTGATCTCTTGGTGATCTCCATACTGTGGCTTCACCTACCACCTTGGTAGTGAAGTCTTCAAAGACCCACCTACTTTTTTTTTTTTTAAGACGGAGTCTTGTTCTATCACCCAGGCTGGAATGCAGTGGCACAATCTCGGCTCACTGCAGCCTCTGCCTCACAGGTTCAAGTGATTCTTCTGCCTCAGCCTCCCCAGTACCTGGGACTACAGGCATGTGCCACCACGCCTGGCTAATTTTTGTATTTTTAGTAGAGATAGGGTTTTGCCACACCTTGGCCAGGCTGGTCTCGAACTCCTGACCTCAAGTGATCCACCCGTTTGGCCTCCCAAAGTACTGGGATTACAGGCGTGAGCCACCGCGCCTAGCCCAACATCTTTATTTCTAATTTTACTTTCTGCTAAAAAAAAGACACACAAATTATAATATTTTATTATAGAAAAAGCATCCCAAATACAGGATTTCGTAAACACTGGTAGGTGAACAAGTGCAATTTTAAAAGTAAATACAAAGTAGAGGCAAAACCTACAAGCATTTTGCCTTCAGAAGAAAATGTAATGTTCTCCTGCACTAGAGATCCCACCCAGAACACAAATGTGGCTCCATCTCCCATGAAAGCATCATATTTGCTTTCTGAGCTCAGTATTCCCATTTCAATAATTGCAAAGTGATGGCAAGAAGTGGCACTGAATACATTACTACAAACCCTTGACTTAAAATATTGAGACAGGGTCTTGCTCTGTCATCCAGGCTGGAGTGCAGTAGCGTCATCATGGCTCACTGCAGCCTCATCCTCCTGGGCTCAAGCAATCATCCTGTCTCAGCCTCTTGAGTGGCTGGGACCACAGGTATGCACTACCATGTCCATGCCTGGCTATTTTTTAAATTTTTTACGTTGCCCAGGCCAGTCTCAAACTCCTGACCTCAAGTGATCCTCCCACCTTAGCCTCCCAAAGTGCTGGGATTACCGGCATGAGCCACTGCACCCAGCCAAAACCTTTAATTTTTTTTTTTCTTTTTTGAGATGGAGTCTTGCTCTGTTGCCCAGGCTGGAGTGCAGTGGCATGATCGTGGCTCACTGCAACCTCTACCTCCCGGGTTCAAGCAATTCTCCTGCCTCAGCCTCCCAAGTAGCTGGGACTACAGGCACTCGCCACCACACCGGGCTAATTTTTTTGTATTTTTAGTAGAGACGGGGTTTCACCATGTTGGCCAGGCTGGTCTCGAACTCCTGACCTTAGGTGATTTGCCGGCCTCGGCCTCCCAAAGTGCTGGGATTACAGGCGTGAGCCACCACGCCTGGCCAAAAACCCTTGCTTTTTAACTTCAATTGACACTTAACAAAAATCCTTCACATCCCACTTTTTGACAGTTTACATTAAAGCCTGTGGTCTGAATATTTATTTTACTTAGAGGGGGACCCTTTGGGACACTTATTTGCAAACACATCTAACCTTCCTGGGCTTATTCCACAGTATTTTCATAGACCTGTATATATTAGACATCACACTGTTCTCTTGGGATTTAAAGTAGTACTGGGTACTGCATATTGTGCAGTAAATCTGGCTTGCTTTCTTAACCTTTTTGCTGCCATTCTTTCAAATATTTTTCCAGGGCTTAGGGGAAACCATTAAATGATCTGACTTAACACTGTCGTCTTGCCCTCCCTCCAACTCCTCAGTGGCAAATGTTTCCTCATCAAAACAGCATGATATGATGCAGATGCAAACTCAAGATTCTAAACTTCAGATTCGGGTTAATCTTGGCTTGCCGATTTCTCTGGCTAAAATATCAACAGCCTGGCTTGCTTATTTAGGCACTTAGAAGAAAACACCAAACCCAAGTTCCACGTTTTTAAAATTACAAATGCCTCTTACCCATCTGGCCAGGAACCAACTCTGAAGGGGGTGACCTCAACCCAGCCCTTGTTTCTGTGAGGTCCTGCTTTTGCAGAATGGCCTGCCCCTGGGACTGGAGCAGGCTTGGGTGAGCTCTAGGTGGAGGGTGGTGGGAGGGGCATAGAAATAAACCTTCCTCTCCATCAGAAGGAACCTGTGATCCCGGCTTTTCCTTCAGTCACCACCACCTCGTGACACTAGAAAGCCTACCGTCACAGATTTCCAGCTTACTCAAACCCCACAGGTTGGGGTCAAATGCATGTTAACCTAATTTGGGGGAAAAAGACTCAATCTTGAAAGCCTGAGCAAAGTAAAGGGTTACACAGGACAGTGTCAAGTGTATGCCATACTTCATACCTGGCATTTTCCCTAAGCAAGAACGAATTAGTTTTCATTTTTAAGTGTTAGCTGTGGCATGGTTTACACTTAAATGTTAACAATACATAAGCTGTGTAACAGAAGTTATACATACTTATCATGGAATATACAAACACTAGGTAATTCAAATTTCCTTTGTAATGGCATGGAAGTCTACTGAGAAGCAGAAAAGAAGCACCATTTAACAATTATCTGGGCTAGTCAACTGGTAGTGGGTATAAATGTACTGGTAAGGTCAAGGCCAAACCTGACCTCAAATATGAGCCAATTAGTTTCATAGAAATAAAATTACCTTCTAGCTACAAATAATCCTAACCCTTAATCCAGGCCATTGGCCTTGCAAATGGATGCCAATAGTCATCAGGTGGGGGATAGCTCAATTTAACCACTTACTACATTCTAGTGAAGAACAGAGCATTAATTTCCACAGTGATGCTAGCTAGTCACATGCAGAGAATGTAAGAACACTTTTTCAGCCCTGGAAAGAGCTTTCAACATCTACCTGGCTTTTATCTTTGGATGATTATGACTAGGACAGTCATTAAATGGAATCGAGTAGCCTCTCCTACACAGGATGAGCATCCCAAATCCAAAAATGCGAAATCTGAAGTGCTCCAAAATCCACTTTTTTGAGTGCTGACATGATGTTCAGAAGCCTTTCAGATTTGGAGTGCTCAACTGTTAAGTATTCCAAAATCTGAAAAAATCTGAAACCTTTCTGGTCCCTAGCATTTTGGATAAGAGATACTCAACCTGTATTCCAGTCAGCTTCTACCACAAACTGGGAGATAATCCCAAAATACTTATATCTGGCTCTGGACTCTAAATTTAGCTATACTATTAATAGCCATGGAGAACAGGAGGGAAGATGGTTCAGCACTGTGGGGGCTGAGGAGGGTGATCTGGGTGATCATGCACTGATAACAGAGCTAATAGATCAAATAAAATGACTGGGCTTAATTTCCATTCAGCTCACCCTTTGGGGATGACATTGGTATAATATTCCTACCCAATGTGTGAGCAGCTATTAGGCTATTTCAAGAACCAAAATACACTGATATCCAAAAATCCCATGGTATGAAAACATACAGAGAAAAATCCTGCACTAGGACAGGGACTGTGCAGATGATGCTTCCCACCCAGCTTCACTCCATGTACCCCATGCTGGCACTCATGAGTCTTTCTGTTGAGAAACTGAGCAATTGTAAGCAATTTCTGTCCTCATCTTGAAAGCCTTTAAGCCATATCTAAGGTCTCCTGGACATATCCACAGCAATGTGCTGCTCCAGAGTGTTAAGACCTATGGTTTCACACCAGATTCCAAGCCAGGATAACCCAATTGGCCTGATTTGGAGAGGTCCTTCTACTTGCATTGTGAGTTTCATTCCAAATGAATCATCCATTTGTTTAGACTCCGAAACCTTGAAGCTAAAAAGGTCTCATCAACATTGTTATTCCATTGTCCTTCCTGCCAAGGAATCTGTGTGGTTTTGAATTGTTCACTGCATTAATGAGACACAAATCTGAATTTAAGCTCTTAAGAATTTCCTTTTGGACATTCTGAACGAGACCCTAGTTCTTTCCAGATGCAATTTGGGTGCAGAGGCCACCAAGAATGGCATCTTCATTAACCTCTAATGAGCATCCGATTGGTGTCTGCTTTTAGAAGTTAGAGATTGTCACCTTTTAAGTTTGGTCCCTTTGCTACTAAGCAATTTGCCTGGTATAAAACAAGACAAAAACAAAACCCAAGAACAGAGTATAAAGGATAAGGACTGCTTTGCTAAACACGAGGCAACAGGAGTCTTGACTTCCTTTCCTGCTTTTGCAGTTACACAAAGACTCAATGAACAGCACCAGACCCAAATTTTTCAAGTTACCAGGGCTGCTGCAAAGATGGTAGCTAATTACCAGTGAGTACTTCTTCATCCCCTGCCAGAGGCATGGACTTACTGAAAAGGACATATGTTAATTATGGCAGAAAGGAAAAGGATAGGGGAGAGGCATGTCTCCTACTCAAGGTGAGACAAATCACGAGGGAGGGCTGGCTGCAGGCATCCCAGGTGAGATGGGCTCCAACAAGGAGTAGACCCACAGCTGGCCCTAATCCTGAAAGTCGTTAGAAGCCATCTGAGAAAGTGGGGCATTTAGCCGGTCAAGTTCATCCACTTGGGGTGGGTGATGCATTAATATCTCCTGGTCCTCCAAGACATCATCTCCAGCAGCTACCAGATTCGTGAGGGATTTGCTTCGAACACACTGGAAATCCACATGGCGACTCTTCCCTTCTTCCTTTTCCCATGACATCTGGATGAAGGGGCGTTGTACATAATTATAGATGACTTCAGACCGGCCGCCAGGCCTTCTCTTAATTTTTTCTTTACAGGTAGGGTAACCTGCAATGGAAAAAGGCCATTCTCATGACTAACAAATTGTGCTCACTCTGGTGTCCATACTTTCTCCTTCCTAACCACATCAGTTTTCTCCCAAAATCACAGCATGGAAAATATGTGGGAAGTGACCAGTCCCTGTCCCATGCTTTCCCAGCCCCAGTCACCTACATGTTCATTTCCTTCCTGGTCAGATTAGTAGGTCTTGTCCCTAGAAGGGACTAATCTGAGAAGTAACAAGAATTCTATCCCTTCTAATGGAAAGAGGAGAGAAGCCTCTTACCAGTTCAGGAACCTGTCGTTGCTGGCAACAATACCATAGAAGAAAAGTCCTGCCAAGGCATGGCTACCCTAGTCCTCTTAATTCTGTTGCTTAGAGGGCATACTATATGAGAAACAGTTAAGGAAATGTGGAATGTTTAGCCTAAAGAAAAAACAGAGATGCTGCCTAAAATATGTGAAAGGCTGTCACATGGAAATGGGAAAAATAGTCAAAGTAGCTTCAGAGGCTATTAACTAGAAGGCAGGCAGGAGAGGGAGGCTGTTATCTATTAAATATGTATGGCAGAATGTTCTAATGGTAAAACAGTTTGATGGGTTGTTCTGGGAAATGCACCTAACAGACAAGGGAAAGACCGAGTAGGAGGAGATTTAATAGATAATCTCAAAAATGTCTTCCAAGGCTGGGCACTGTCGCTCACACCTGTAATCCTAGCACTTTGGGAGGCCAAGGTGGGAGGATCGCTTGAGTCCAGGAGTTCAAAACCAGCCTGGGCCAGAGGGAGACCTCATCTCTTAGAAAAAAGGTTAAAAAAAAAATAGTGGAGCATAGTGGTGCATGCCTGTGGTCTCTGCTACTTGGAAGGCTGAGGCAGGAGGACCACTTCAGCCCAGGAAGGTAAGGCTGCAGTGAGCCATGATTGTGTCACTGTACTCCAGTGTAAGCAGAAGAGTGAGACTCTGTCTCTTAAAAAAAAAAAGTCCTCCAACTTTAAGTTCAACTTAAGTCAGACACAATGAAGCTTTGATGGGTTCTGTGGGCAGAAATGAGGCAACAAGAGTAGCAAAGCACAAGAGTCAAACAAAGATCCACATAGGGGGCCGGGCGCCATGGCTCACATCTGTAATCCCAGCACTTAGGGAGGCCGAGGCGGCGGATCACGAGATCAGGAGATTGAGACCATCCTGGCTAACAAAGTGAAACACCGTCTCTACTAAAAATACAAGAAATTAGCTGGGCGTGGTTGCGGGTGCCTGTAGTCCCAGCTACTCGAGAGGCTGAGGCAGAAGAATGGCGTGAACCCAGGAGGCGGAGCTGGCAGTGAGCCGAGATCGTGCCACTGCACTCCACCTGGGCGACAGAGTGAGACTCCATCTCAAAAAAAAAAAAAAAAAAAAAAAGATCCACTCCACGTAGGAGAGACCAAATGACTTTAGCACTCTCCAGGAATCAGTCTCTTGAGAGCCTTCCATGGGGACCACAGGTTGGGAGCCACTGCTCAAGATCATTCAAAGTAGTTCTGTTAATATATTCAGACATTCCTCAAAAGTATGGAATAATCTTTTTTTTTTTTTGAGATGAAGTTTAACTCTTATTGCCCAGGCTGGAGTGCAATTACCTTGGTATCCCAAAGTGCTGGGATCATAGGCACAACAAACTGTGCCCAGCCGGAATAATCTTTAATTTTGAGTCCCCAAGCTATTTTTTCAGAAGGACCCTTCCAGATACCAGAAACATCTTCACCAAGACTGGTGGCAGAACGACGCTCTCATCTGGTGAGCCCACAAGCCCTGCTGTATCTCCCTACCACTGTCCTTTGCCCTCGCTGCTCTTTATCCTGAAGTAGTAAACTCGAACTTGTTTCTGTGGCTGCTTTGAACCATTTTCAACTGGAGATAAAATGAAAAGAAAAATGACAAAAACAGGAACATTCAAACTTGAGTAAGAATGTGGTTTTCATGTATGCCTATTTTCTAGGCCTCTGGAGGCTAAATTTTGAGGATGTAAGCTGTGGCAATAGACCCAACCTGAATGTTGACTGGGATTTTTTTTTTTTTTTTTTTTTTTACCTTCAATTCCAATGCGAATGTTTTTTAGGCCCCGTTCCTTTAACACTGTTTTTGCAACATCCCTATTCTCAATATATTTGAAGAATCTGTAGAGCTTGGAGCTATAAAGAACTGAAAAAGAAAAAATATAGGGTTAGCCATGGAGTAAAGACCTAAGAGGAAAGAGAGAAGCTAACAAAATCAAACTAATGAAGGATATACTTGACTCCTAATCCCAAATAATCCAGATGGATCAAAGATTAAATGTTAAATAATACATAAGCCATAAGAGAAATTTTTATAGTCTCAGGGTGGGGACTTTCTGGGTACAACATTAAACCTAGAAGCCATAAAAGAAAAACTGATGATTTTAGAAATACAACATCTCTGCATAGCCTAAACCGTTTACCAAAGCTAAAAAGACAACTGAATAAGAAAATATTTGCAACTCATAAAAGGCTAATTTCCTTAATTAGAAAGAGCTGCCACAAATAGAGCTTTCACAAATCACTAAGTAAAAAACTAACAATCTGATTTTGTAATGGGCAAAAGGCACAAACACTATAAACAAAAAAGGAAATTACAATGGCTCTTGAAAACTAAAAAGGTTTTGGCTGGGTGTGGTGGCTCACACCTGTAATCCCAGCACTTTGGGAGGCCGAGGCAGGCAGATCAGTTGAGGCTGGGAGTTGGAGACCAGCCTGACTAACATGGTGAAACCCCGTCTCTACTAAAAACAGAAAAATTAGGCATAGTGGTGGGTGCCTGTAATCCCAGCTACTTGGGAGGCTGAGGCAGGAGAAGCACTTGAACCCTGGAGGCAGAAGTTGCAGTGAGCCAAGATCACGCCATTGCACTCCAGCCTGGCCAAGAGAAGGGAGACACCATCTCAAAAAAGACAAAAACAAAACAAAACAAAAATTTCAGCCTCACTCATGAAATAAGAAATGTAATTAAAACTCATGCCAATCATGAGATTCTGCAGTTTTTTTTTTTTTACTTATTAAGAAAGTAGCAAAGATAAAAGTTTTTAAAACACTGTTTTGGGGCCAGGCACAGTGGCTCACGCCTGTAATCACAACACTTTCGGGGGCAGATGCAGGAAGATGGCTTGAGGCCTGGAGTTTGAGACTAGCCTAGGCAAGGCAACATAGAACCCATTTCTACACAAAATTAAAAAAAAAAAAATTAGCCAATCATGGTGGCACACACCTGCAGCCCAGGCTACTTGGAGGCTGAGGTGGGAGAATCACTTAAGACTAGGAGTTTGAGGCTGCAGTGAGCCATGATTGCACCACTTCTCTCCAGCCTGGGTGAAAGAGCAAGATTCTATCTGTAAAAAAATTTTTTAAAAAGCCACTGTTGGCCAGGCATGGTGCCTGCAATCCCAGCACTTGGGAGGCTGAGGCGGGTGGATCATTTGAGGTCAGGAATTTGAGACCAGCCTGGCCAACATGGTGAAACCCCGTTTCTATCAATAATACAAAAATTAGCCGGACGTGGTGGCACGCACCTGTAGTCCCAGCTTCTTGGGAGGTTGAGGCATGAGAATCACTTGAACCCAGGAGGTGGGACTCTGTCTCAAAAAAAAAAAAAAGAAAAGAAAAAGCCACTGTTTTGGTGAGGGGGTGGGAAACAAACCTGTCATGTATTGTTTTCTGAGTGTAAATTGGTACAAATTTTATGGAGGATAATTTGGCAACATCTATCAAAATTATAAAGGTATAATTTTTTTTTTTTTTTTGAGACGGAGTCTCGCTCTGTTACCCAGGCTGTAGTGCAATGGCATGATCTCGGCTCACTGCAACGTCTGCCTCCTGGGTTCAAATGATTCTCCTGCCTCTCAGCCTCCTGAGTAGCTGGGATTACAGGCATGGGCCACCATGCCCGGTTAATCTTTTTTTTTTTTTTTTCTTTGAGACGTAGTCTTGCTCTGTCGCTCAGGCTGAAGTGCAGTGGTGTGATCTTGTCTCACTGCAACCTCCGCCTCCTGGGTTCAAGTGATTCTCCTGTTTCAGCCTCCAGAGTAGCTAAGATTACAGGCATGAGCCACAACGCCCAGCTAATTTTTGTATTTTTAATAGAGATGGGGTTTCACTATATTGGCAAGGCTGGTCTCGAACTCCTGACCTCAAGCAATCAGCCCACCTCGGCCTCCCAAAGTGCTGGGATTACAGGCATGAGCCACTGCACCTGGCCAATAGTTTAAACGTCCAATAATGGCTGGTTAAGTCAATTATGGCACATTTGTGCAAGGGAACACTATAGAGCCACAAAAAAGAATGCTGAAGATTTTTCTTTTTTTTTTTTTGAGATGGAGTCTCACACTGTCGCCCGGGCTGGAGCGCAATGGCGTGATCTCGGCTCACTGCAACCGCCGCCTCCCAGGTTCACCTGATTCTCCTGCCTCAGCCTCCTGAGTAGCTGGGACTACAGGCGCACGCCACCATGCCTGGCTTATTTTTTGTATTTTTAGTAGAGATGGGCTTTCACTATGTTGGCCAGACTGGTCTTGAACTCCTGACCTCATGATTCGCCTGCCTTGGCCTCCCAAAGTGCTGGGATTATAGGCATGAGCTACTGCGCCCGGCCCAGAATGTCGAAGATTTTTGTTAACACATGGCACCGAACAGTTGTATAATATGGTACATTTGAAAAAGGAGGAGAAAACAAGTAATTGGTTATATATGTACATTGAATATACCTGGAAGCCTGTAAAAGAAATTGAGAAGCAAAACTGGATAGATGGGGCAGGAGTGAGAATAAGACTTTTTAGTGTATATCCTTTTATGTTTTTTGAATTTTGACTTATTACCAATTCAAAAGGATTTAAAATGAATTAAGAGAAGAATGACACCATCATTTAATGTGCTGCCTCAGTATCTTACACAGTACGAGATACCAGAGAAAGAGTGAATGGTGAACAACATTCACTGTGTTCCCCAGCATAAAGGCTAGACCTGCATCACTAGGGATTTGTCATCCAGGTGAGTGTGCTCATTACAGGCTCAACATTGATATTCACATTGGTTCTAGGATCAAGCTACTACTCCAGGTAGCGAGTTTCTTGCTGAAAACATCTACACCATGCCAGAAGCTCCTACTTTGGGAATATTCCTCCCCCATTGGTGGAGGGTGGTCTTCATCCCAGTCCACAGAATCCTCATCCGTCAGCACAACAATGTGGCACTCTCGTTCTCCTTTCTTGGCACAGCCCACCATGATGGGCAAGATGAGCTCTTCGAGGTAGTGATCAAACTGCTTATGAGCACCGTCATTAGACAGTTCATGGAGTAAAGCACCTGCAGAGAGAAAATGTAGGTGAACATGCTTTCTGCCTAAATGCACATATTACTGGAGTGAAAAAGACTATGAGGGAATGGCTGTTATCATTGATGAGGTTCAGAGAAGTGGCACATTTAAAGGCAGAGATTGTTTCCTGCTCCAGGGTGATAATTAAGCTTTGTTAAGGTATGTCTCCTATTCTACCACTCTTCAATTTACTCATGTTTAATAATCCTTGAGCATTCTGATCAATTGAGGTTTTGTTGGACTTACAAGGTCAGACCATAAATGTTAATGCTATAAGAGATGAAATCATCATTTGGGGATGATTCTTTGTAGTACCTCTTCTGAAGATGGTTTGGATCCTGATTTCATGGAGTTAGAGTACCATAATAGAGGAATAATCTGAATTTTGGTGACACCAAAGGACTTACTCTAAATGTGTAATACACTCAGTAAAGAAATCACATGTACAGGGGCTTTCATGCAACATGCAGGGAAATGTATCATGAAATTCAGAGAATAGTTATTTATATAATTTCAGGAAGCCCAGGTAATAAGAGCATGGAGTTTGCAGTCAGACAATCTGAGTTCTAATCCTGGCCTTAATGCCTAGAGCTCTGAATAAGCTAATTTCTTAAATGAGGTTATCACCCATCTTTCAGGACTATTATAAGATTTAAGCAAGTCCGTATCTATAAAGCACTTAGCAAACACTAAGTTAATAATAATAGGCCGGGCGCAGTGGCTCATGCCTGTAACCTCGGCACTTTGGGAGGCCGAGGTGGCAGATCACTTGAGGTCAGGAGTTCGAGACCAGGCTGGCCAACATGGTGAAACCCTATCTCTACTAAAAATACAAAAATTAGCCGGGCATGGTGGCACGCGCCCATAATCCCAGCTGCTCTGGCAGGAGAATTGCTTGAATCCAGGAGGCGGAGGCTGCAGTGAGCTGAGATTGTGCCACTGCACTCCAGCCTGGGCGACAGAACGAGACTCTTGTCTCCAAAACAAAACAATAATAATAAGCCAGGCGTGGTGGCATGTACCTGTAGTCCCAGCTACTCAGGAGGCTGAGGTGGGAGGACTGCTTGAGGCCAGAAGTTTGAGACCAGCCTGAGCAACATAGTAGCAAGACCCCATCTCAAATTTAAAAAAAAAAAAAAGGCAATATCATGATCAGGAGAACCTGGCCAATTTGTGCTGTTTGACTTTATTAGTGAACTGTTCCTCATGTTGGACAATCAGTATCCTTGTTTGTTAGAGTCGAGACACCAAAGTCCCAAGAGGGAAGCAGTCAGCTTGGTCTCCCACTGGTCAGGCTCCATTTAGAAACTACTATCTGTTTTCCTTTGTCTACTCCAGTTCCTCACAGTGCTTTGAACTAAGAGAGGAAAAGGGTTAGTTAGTATCACATCTCTGCCTCTGCAGAAGATTTTCAACCTAAACTTGAAACTCCTTCTGTTTAGTAATAGAAAATATCAGCTGGGCTTGGTGGCTCACGCCTGTAATCCCAGCACATTGGGAGGCTGAGGGCGGGCGGATCACCTGAGGTCAGGAGTTCAAAACCAGCCCGGCCAACATGGCAAAACCCTATCTCTACTAAAAATACAAAAATTAGCCAGGTGTGGTGGCAGGTATGTGTAATCCCAGCTACTTGGGAGGCTGAGGCAGGGAAAATCCCTTGAACCCAGGAGGCGGAGGTTGCGGTAAGCCGAGATCGTGCCACTGCACTCCAGCCTGGGCGACAGAGCGAGACTCTGTCTCAAAAAAAAAAAAAAAAAATCAGTGACTTCCAAGAAAACTCAAAGTTCAGCTGCTTAAGTGCAGCTGGCACCTGCTCCTGTACTTACTCAGATCTTGACATCGGATAGTGTTGAAGTCAAAATTAATGCAGAGATAATCACAAGTATCTCTAAGATCTGGGATAGAGATGCCATCAGGACAATTGATGATACCGGTTTTGTAATAATCCTGTAAATAGATTAGGAAGAAAAAATGTAGGCAGAGAACAAGATGAAAAATTACTTCTTCATCCCTGTGCATTCCCGGTTCTGTTAAAGCAATGAGCTACTGGAATTATCACCAAATTGGATGATTCATTAGATGGCAAAACAGCTCCTGGCTATCTTGACTTGTTTAACCAGAACTTGGTAACTGATAGAGCTCACATACAAACAAGCAAGGACTTAAAAGTTACAGGAATAGAAAACAAAGGGAGAAAGGAAACAACTGGAAACCAGAGACCCTAAAGTCAATAACATAGTTGATGGAACTCTCAAGGCTATTGATCACACATGCCCCTGGGGAAGAGAATGTAACAAAAAAGGCTACCACACACCAGCACTGTGCGAAATACAGTTGCACTGATGCCTTCAGCAATCTCATACTCTCCCTTCTCATTGGGCCGAGTGAAGTTGTACTCTCTTCCTGGTCCAAACATCCTGAAAGATATCCAGGCAATAATGTTATCTTCTCCACCATGATTATTCACAGATGAGATTTCTCCCTTCTCCACCTCATTCTGGAAGACTCCATCCCACTCTCTCATAGTATAAATTAAAAACACAGCACTGGAACCCAATGCCTACAAGACAACTCAAGTCTTAGGAAGCTCCCTTCAGACAGGAAAAAAAGGCAATTGCTTTAAGCATTTGTGTACAAAGAAGAATGAAGGATCAAGTCCACAAAGTTCATCTGTAGTGAGTTTCTTTGGCAGTAAATGCAGTAAATAGCAACTGCAGAGGTGGCCCTTGGAAAATATCTGTGTTGAGATGGTGGCCTTTCATGCCCTCCCCACTGCCCAAGAACCTGCTTTTCTATACTGACAGCTCAGAAAGACAGCATCTAGGCTCCTTTTTATTCCTGTCCCCTCATCTGTCAATACTGACCTATCTAATATGCCATCCATCAATATTTCTGAGCTTTACTTTTCAACATCTCATCTTCTGTTAGATGCAGCTATGTTAATGCTTTCCTGGTATGTCTTAATAGTCGAGCTCTGGGGGAAAAATGGCCTTACTCAATACAAAGAATAATTAATGATGGGATTTTCAGATCAAGTAGAAAAGGAGGGTAGTAGGTATTAGGCTTATCAGCAGTTTACTGCATTTCAGAGAGACAGGCTTGCTGTCAGCATGAACTCAGAAGTCATGAGGGTACAGGGAGAAGAGCTTTTCTTATTTGCCTCTCCCCATCCTTCCTCCCGCTATCAGATCCCTTGCAGTCTAAATGACCCCATGACTTCCACTCCTGCTGCACTTCTGTGTATGAGCTGTGGAATGGTTAGATAACACAAAGGATAGGGCAGGCAGCTGCTATCTTCAACCAGCCTAAGATTTGACTTCCCAATCAAATGGGGGTTAACTGCCATTTCCTTCCTTAAACTGCTGGGAAGTGTTGCCTGTTCAGCTGTTCACAACTGTTGTCCTCCAGCCTGAACTGGCTGCTTTTCTTTTCTTTTCTTTTCTTTTGAGACGGAGTTTCGCTCTGTCGCCCAGGCTGGAGTGCAGTGGCGCGATCTCGGCTCACTGCAACCTCCGCCTCCCAGGTTCACGCCATTCTCCTGCCTTAGCCTCCCCAGCAGTTGGGACTACAGGCGCCCGCCAGGGCGCCCGGCTAATTTTTTTTGTATTTTTAGTAGAGACAGGGTTTCATCGTGGTCTCGATCTCCTGACCTCGTGATCTGCCCGCCTCGGCCTCCCAAAGTGCTGGGATTACAGGCGTGAGCCACCGCGTCCGGCGAACTGGCTGCTTTTCAAAGGTCTGAAAATGATTCCATTTCGGCCGGGTGTGGTGGCTCACGCCTGTAATCCCAGCACTTTGGGAGCCGAGGTGGGCGGATCATGAGGTCAGGAGATAGAGACCATCCTGGCTAGAATGGTGAAACCCTGTCTCTACTAAAAAAAGAAATACAAAAAATTAGCCGGGCGTGGTGATGGGCGCCTGTAGTCCCAGCTGTGCGGGAGGCTGAGGCAGGAGAATGGCTGAACCCGGGAGGCAGAGCTTGCAGTGAGCTGAGATCGCGCGACTGCACTCCAGCCTGGGCGACAGAGCGAGACTCCGTCTCAAAAAAAAAAAAAAAAAAAAAAAAGAAAAGAAAATGATTCCATTTCACATGCTTCCCAAATAACTGTACCACACATAAGAATTCCATCTTGATAAAAGCCTCCAAAGAATGCAGATGTTTTTCTGGAATGCTCTGGTTGAATGAAGTCTAGCTCAGAGAGCTTTGAATAAAAATAGTGAACATATTGTAACTATAATCCCCCCATTTATTATCAGCTGGACTTCAGCTCAGAGTTATTTATTTAGTAGTGGCATGGATCTGCATTTATCCATTCTCTTTCTCTCAGCTTCTCCCCTTGTGACTAGTGGCCCACATCTGTAAGCTCACTGGCTAGGCTTACAAGTACTGTATATAATCATAGGACAGGTAGCCACAGAACAGAACAAATCTAAATAACTTACAGAATTTACGACCTTGCCAATTCAGCTGAATGAACCATACAGATAAAGAACCAGACTCTCCTCTTCATGGGACAACCCATTCCAAGATTCAAAAAACCAGTGTCACCCAAGAATCTGTTACCCAGAAAACATTTGCCTTTCTTCTCTTGATCACTACTTTCAGAGGCAACATACCTAAAACAGCCAGCCTGCACTGAGAAACACTTTTTTCAGGGGGTGGGAATGATGGTAATACCCAAACTGAGAACAGGAAGTCAAACCTGATAAAAAATAGAGGGCCAGTCTGGAAAAGGTTTTAATGTTCTACTTTTATCTTAATTCAGACGTTTAAGAAATATGTAGACAGGTTTGGTTCTAATTAAAAAGTGGTTCGCTGTGGCCAGGCACAGTGGCTCACGCCTGTAATCCCAGCACTTTGGGAGGCTGAGGTGGGCGGATCACGAGGTCAGGAGTTCAAGACCAGCCTGACCAACGTGGTGAAACCCCATCTCTACTAAAAATACAAAAATTTGCCGGGTGTGGTGGCACACACCTGTGATCCCAGCTACTTGGGAGGCTGAGGCACGAGAATTGCTTGAACCCGGGAGGTGGAGGTTGCAGTGAGCCGAGATTGCACCACTGCCCTCCAGCCTTGGTGACAGAGTGAGACTCTGTCTCAAAAAAAAAAAAAAAAAAAAAAAAAGGTTCACTGTGAATTTATATGTTCAAATACACATATATTTGAATGGCTGGATTCTATTTAGCCTAGAATTCAATAAATTAGTGTGATCAATTCGAATTTCTAACTCAGTTTAATTAATTCAAAGTCCTGAGTTAGATCTCTAAACAAAATAAAATCTACTTCTAAGTAGATGAAAATGATCAAAAGCCAAATCTACATGTATAATATCATTATTATTACTATTTTTACTCTTATCCCAATTTGCTCTTCCTTAGGTTAAGGTCTATGGTTGGCCAGAAAGACAATCTCTTTACTCCTAGCCCAGGCTCTGAGACTCCTTCCTGGACAGTGTTCTTCCTTAGTAGGCTATTTCCATTTCCTAAACTCTAACCCTAAAAATCTGGGGGCCAGAGACGGTTAAGAGGAGATAAATCTGAATGAAGCAGCACAGAGAATGGACCATGAAGAATAAAGAGGGCAATTATGAAACAAACAACAAAACAACTAGGTTTAAAGATTCTATTTAAAGATTCCATTTCAAAAAACTTGAATAGTAATGGAAGACATTAGAAAATGACAGTATAGCATCTGTTGCCAAGCATAAAACTTGCAATAGATGGCAGGGAAATGCTTTTCAGTAAAATAGCTTTGTTCTTGTGCCATGCAGAACATTTGCCTAATACTGTTTTTTTTTTTTTTTTTTTTTAAAAAGGGAGCAAGATTTAGGTCTCACCTTACCCCCAACATCTTTGACCTGTGAAACTCTGAAAACATTACTTAGAGTGAATTTGTAGAGGAGCAGAGAATGAGATTTAGCAGGTTATTTTTTCATAGTTTCCAAATAGATTTTATTTCCTTTTGTGGGGCTCATTTTACTATACTGGCTTTGTAAATGAAGTACTCTCCCCACCCCGAAATACCAACATGTATTAGGCTTTTACCAGCTTGCCCTCCCTTTCACAAATGTATGAGGGCAGAAAAATAAAAATACAATGCTTTTTTTTTTTGAGACGGGAGTCTTGCTCTGTCACCCAGGCTGGAGTGCAATGGTGTGGTCTCGGCTCACTGCAACCTCCACCTTCCAGGTTCAGGCGATTCTCCTGCCTCAGCCTCCCAAGTAGCAGCTGGGATTATAGGTGCCCACCACCACACCCAGCTAATTTTTGTATTTTTAGTAGAGATAGGGTTTCACCATGTTGGCCAGGCTGGTCTCAAACTCCTGACCTCAGGTGATCTGCCTGCCTCGACCTCCCAAAGTGCTGGGATTACAGACGTGAGCCACCGCGCCCAACCTATACAATACTTTTTATTGTTATATCTAATGCAAGATAAACAGCAGGTATTTTTATTTATAGAGAACAGAATGAATTTGGAAGAAAATTATCATCAGTTACCTTCCCAGCATGGTATCCGGATGAGCAGTGAAAATCTGTGGATTCACAACAAAACGTGTGCCATCTACAAGAAGCGTCACTTTCTCTGGTGCTTGGGAATGGGAATTACTGCCAAAGCCCACACTACTGTTTCCAAATCTTTCTGGAGCAATAAAAGGTTCATGGTTCCGTTTATTCCCACTTTGGAAGCAAGAACCTTTGATGTCTTCAGCAAGGGGCATTATGTGAGGGAACTGAAGATTTGCTGGCTGAGAGGCATAGTCAAGTGAGAGGTCTAAAAGAACATACAAAGAAACCAAAACAACTTGAGAGCAAAAGCCTTGAGAGAAAAATAAACCCTGTCTTCTTTAAAACAACAAGTAAACAAACAAAAAACCCCCAAATTTTAGATGTTCACAGGCAAAAAAAACCTCTTGCCTACAGCAAGTAAAAAGCAAGCAAACAAAAAAACTAGAGACTTATATTGGATCTCTTCCATGTACATGTGAGGGTTGGGGGAGGGAGAGGATGAAGGCAGGATGCCCACACTTGAACATTATTTAAATTTTCTAAAGTCAACTATGTATATGGTTAAGAAAAACAGTAGAGAAGAATTTATGTGGAGGCCCAGCAGTCTCCCCTGCTATTCCCTATACCTTCCCTGGTGTTGGTTCAGAGGCAATCACTTTTTACTTGTTTTCACTTCTATTGCTAAATAATACTTTTATATTTCCCGTGTTTTATTTAAGGAACCTGCTACTAATATGTGCCAAAACTATTCATTTTCAGATTCTTCAAAATTGTTTTAAAATTTTAGGAACGGGAATATTACACTCTGGTGACTGTTGTGGGGTGGGGGGAGGGGGGAGGGATAGCATCGGGAGATATACCTAATGCTAGATGACGAGTTAGTGGGTGCAGCGCACCAGCATGGCACATGTATACATATGTAACTAACCTGCACAATGTGCACATGTACCCTAAAACTTAAAGTATAATAAAACAAAACAAAACAAAACAAAAACAAAAACAAAAACAAATTTTATTTTTCAGAAGGGATAATGATAGTCTTTAATTTTCCAATATATTACTTTTCCTAGAAATTCACAGTAAAAGGCATTTTCACTATGTACAGGAGAATCCTAACATCACCTACACTATTTTTTCAAAACGGCAGGTCTTACTCTCAGCAGAAAAGTTCCAGTGCAAATGGCATTAGGATTCATTCATGAAATCTGTTAGTATCACCAAAAAGCTGTTTTCTTTAAGCAATTTATTTAATTTTTCTTTCCTTTCCTTTTTTTATTTTATTTTTTTTTTTGAGATGGAGTCTCACACTGTCGCCCAGGCTGGAGTGCAGTGGCGCGATCTCAGCTCACTGCAAGCTCCGCCTCCCGGGTTCACGCTATTCTCCTGCCTCAGCCTCCCGAGCAGCTGGGACTACAGGCGCCCGCCACCATGCCTGGCTAATTTTTTGTATTTTTTAGTAGAGACAAGGTTTCATCGTGTTAGCCAGGATGGTCTCTATCTCCTGATCTCGTGATCCGCCCACCTTGGCCTCCCAGAGTGCTGGGATTACAGGCATGAGCCACCACGCCTGGCCAGTTAATTTATTTAATTTTTCTACCTGGTCCATCATCTATATTGAGGATAAATAATGTTCACTCCATATACCTCACAGGGCTGTTTCACTTATAAACTGAAATTAAGGATGTGAGAGCACTTAAAAATAGGCCGGGTGCGGTGGCTCACGCCTGTAGTCCCAGCACTTTGGGAAGCCAAGGTGGGCAGATCATCTGAGGTCAGGAGATCGAGACCATCCTGGCTAACATGGTGAAGCCCCGTCTCTACTAAAAGTACAAAAAATTAGCCGAGTGTGGTGGCGGGTGCCTGCAGTCCCAGCTACTCAGGAGGCTGAGGCAGGAGAATGGTGTGAACCCGGGAGGCAGAGCTTGCAGTGAGCCGAGATCGCGCCACTGCACTCCAGCCTGGGCGACAGAGCAAGACTCTGTCTCAAAAAAAAAAAATTAGCCAGAAGTGGTGGTGGGTGCCTGTAATCCCAGCTATCAGGAGGCTGAGGCAGGAGAATCTCTGGAACCTGGGAGGTGGAGGTTGCAGCGAGCCAAGATTGCACCACTGCACTCCAGCCTAGGCAACAGAGCAAGACTGTCTCAAAAAAAAAAAAAAAAAATTATATATATATGTAAAATACTGCATGATACAAAACAGGCTTAAAACTAGATATATGAAATCTGGATGTATATAGAAGACAATCAGAAGTAAGTATTTACAAAGGATTACCAAAGGGTTCTTTTAAATAGGCAGTCTCCTCAAGTGATCCGCCCACCTTGGCTCCCCAAAGTGATTACAAGTGTGAGCCACCACACCCAGCCCTATTTTGTTTTAATGTAAAAAAAAGTTTTTTAATGAAAAATTCCAAACATAGGGAAGCACAAACTTAATATAATACATACGCCCCATCACCTACATTTGGCAAGATTTGTTAACATTTTTCTATCTTTTCTTCAAGCCCTTTTTGAAAAAAAAAAAAAAGTTATCAATACAACTGAATTACTCCCATTCCTCTTGTTTATAAAATTTGTAAACAAATTCAGGAACATGATTAATGCCTATGACCTCTGGGAAATTAGTCTGATTTCCTACACTCAAACAACCAAATAAATTGTTGGGTAGAGGACACTTAGTTTTTTTCCCATTTGTTTGTAGATAAAAGGCAACAAAAATCTAGATCAAAAACCTATTTAGAGTTCCCATCCCATAGCTTCTCATAAACTTTCAATGTGGTCTCATGTTTGCACACCAAAAGCTACGCTTCCAGGTAACCCACAGGCAATCACCAGGTAACCCACAGGCAACCCACTTTGATCACCAGGATAGGCTTTCACACGTGAGGTGCTGTTTATTAAAAACGAAATAGATACCTGGGCCGGGCGCCGTGGCTCACGCCTGTAGTCCCAGCACTTTGGAAGGCCGAGGCGGGCGGATCACGAGGTCAGGAGATCGAGACCATCCTGGCTAACACAGTGAAACCCTGTCTCTACTAAAAATACAAAAAATTAGCCGGGCATGGTGGCAGGTGCCTGTAGTCCCAGCTACTCAGGAGGCTGAGGCAGGAGAATAGCGTGAACCCGGGAGGCGGAGCTTGCAGTGAGCCGAGATCGCGCCACCGCACTCCAGCCTGGGCAACAGAGCGAGGCTCCGTCTAAAAAAAAAAAAAAGAAATAGATACCAGAATTACTAATTCAGTTCTTTAGAATGCTTGATTTCTCCACAATAATGAAGCAATTAAAATGGGTTTATTCCAAAACCCAAAGAAGACACCTCAGGTTCTATCCTGCTTAAATGGGCGAGTAAGAAAACAGACTCCTTGCACAAGTTCTCCCTAATGGTGTACTCTTCAGCGGCAGTCATAGGCTTTTCTGTCAGTTAATACACATATAGAAATCATCTCAGCCCACTACCTCCTAGCAATGTGAACCTGAGCAAGTTACCTAAGCTTTCTAAGCCTCAGTTTCCTCATCTGTAAAACAAGGATAATAGTTGTAAGGACTAATCTGGAGTAGAGTCAGCAAATTTTCCATAAAGGGCTACAAAGTAAATATTTTAGGCTTGTGGTCAGTCTCTGCCACTACTGTAGCAGGAAGGCAGCCATAGACAATATGGACATGATGGCTGTTTCATTAAAATTTTATTTACAAAAACAGGTAGACAGATTTGACCAGTTTGCCACCCCTGATCTAAAGAATGTATGTAAAGTTCCTAATACAGTGAATGTTCGATAAATGGTAGTTGCTATTATTGGTGCTATTGTTTTAATTAAAAGTTAAAAAGCATCTCAGTTTATCGGGATCTTTCACATCTATTAATTTGTTAATCTACTAGCCTTGTGAGGTAGGGAGAATTTTTTTTTTTTTTTTTTTTGAGACACAGTCTCCCTCTCTTGCCCAGGCTGGAGCGCAGTGGTGTGATCTTGGCTCACTGCAACCTCCGCCTACCAGGTTCAAGCGATTCTTGTGCCTCATACTCCCAAGTAGCTGAGATTACAGGCATCTGCCACCACGCCCGGCTAATTTTTGTATTTTTAGTAGAGATGGGGGTTTCGCCACATTGGCCAGGCAGGTCTTGAAGTCCTGACCTCAAGTGATCCACCTGCTTTGGCCACCCAAAGTGCTGGGATTATAGGCGTGAGCCACCGTGCCGGGCCTAGGAAGAATATTAATAGCCTTGTTTTCTAGATTAAGAAAGTGAGGCTTGCCAGCCTTGGCAAAATGGTGAAACCCTGTCTCTACCAAAAATATAAAAAGTTAGCTGGGTGTGGTGGTACCCACCTGTGGTCCCAGCAACTCGTGAGGCTGAGGTGAGAGGATCACTTGAGCCTGGGAGGCAGAGCTGCAGTGAGCCAAGATCGCGCCACTGCACTCCAACCTGGGTGAAGAGTGAGACCCCATCTCAAAAAATAAAAATAAAAATAAAAAATAAAGAAAAGAAAAAGCAGGGCTCAGAAAGACTGAGGATCTCATCCATGGTTACAACTAATAAGCAGCTGAGCTAGAAGTTGAATATGTCTTCTGACTCCAAACCTGTGGCTGTTTTTGTTTGTTTGTTTTAATACCATTATCACCATATTAGATGTGCTAGACTGATTAAATAAGTGGAGAGTTTCTGTGAAGGTCAGCTTTATGTAATTGTGATATGCAAGCTAAGCAATTAATTGGATAATTTATTTAGATTAAAAACATTCATGCCTTCTGGGTAGAGTAGATGCTCTGGTATTGGAAAGCCCCCCAAATTAAGTCAAGAGCTAATCACTGTACCTTCATTCCTGGGACCTAGAGGATAAGTAAGATTATGAGGACCAGATGAAGCCAGGCTATTTGCTTCTTTTTCTTGGGCTGCAGCTGAAGTATCATCCACTAAGCAGCTGGCCTCCTGCCGCAATAACCTGTCACTGTCACTGCCACGGTGAACATTCATCCTTAGATTCTGAGTCCTGAACTGTCCGTTTGATCAGAGAGAAATCCTGGAACACAGGAATATGCATGGTTTAGAACTCACAAAACAGATTTCTAAGGAATTCCATGGTATGAAAGCAAAACTAGAAAACTGACAGCTAGCATTCCTGTTCTCAGGAGAAATAGGCATCTTAAACATTTTTGTGATTTTTATATCGATAGGAATTGGGCTGATTTAAATGGTCTTTATCAAATTACTAAGAATGCAGATAAACTTGTTACCAGGAAATAATTTTATCCATGAACAGACATCAAATTCACTGACTTTGGTCACATTCATGATCAATTCTACATTAAATGGTGGTACAATAATTTTGTGGTATTCATATTACAGAGACATAGGGCAGCAGAGAGTCCAACTTTTCAACTAAAGAAAACCTATGTTTTTTTAAAATTGACACATACACTGTTGCAACAATTAAGCACCAGGAAATTAAAAAACAATCACAACCTTAAAGCCAGTGTGAGAATCATCTGAGCTGAAGAAAAAAGCTAATTCTGATTGTAGAGCTCAAGTTCTCCTTTTTATCTCCCCTTTTCTCTCTTTCACTTTGTATACCTTATGCTCAATCCCGAAACCCCACCTCAAAATCACACTGGCTGTAAAGCTAATCATGTCATTCATCTCTCTCGAAAGCAGTGCAGAGTCCCCATGAACAACACACACTATGTGACTGCCACGTGCAAGACCCCCAGTGATCAGGCAGGATGGAGATGCCACAGCAGCCACACAGGGGGCCTCATAACTTTCTGCTGGTTAATCATGCCCTGCAACCCTTCCATCCTCGATGGCGGCTACTCAAAATATTCCTGGAGTTCACTCTACTTAGCACTTTCACAGTATACACTGTACAAATTTCCACTGGCATTCTGGTGGAAGAATCATCTTAAATCACCAGTAATTTGTATGCATATGGATTACATGCTTAATATTTTAGGAAACAGGAAGCTCACTAAGGGCAGTAATGCATTTTAATACTCTGAATTTCCTGGCATACCAAGCATGTGGTAGGTGCCAATAAACATCTATAAAAAATAAACATAATAAATATCTGTAATGTAAATGAAATTTTGAATCCCTTCATAACATATATTAAAATATTTTTAGCATAAAATTGATCAGTTTATGCCCTGATCCAAGTTTTCACTTAGATGAAATGTAAAAATGACCACTTTGATAAGACGGATAGAGGAATATGCCTGAAAATAAATCATGCTAAAGAAGAGATACTTTCAATTGATGAAATCTTTCTCAGACAATGGCTCTTATTAAGCAAATTGAAGGAATAAAGTGAATGTATTGATAGAAAACCTTCAATGTGACTACAGCTTTTTTCACAATTATCCTTTCTTAAAAATAAAGTATTTATATTACAAAAATGCAGCCATTTAAAATTGATGTTTGGTGATTGGTAAAGTCAAACAGAACCACCAATGCCTTCAAGTGTGGCTCAGATGTCAAAATCAAGTCTACAGAATAAGATAAAGAACAAGGTCCATGGAATTGGAAAGAACATTACCAAAGACGGTCTGCTTCTTTAATCTTAACTGGTTTTGAACCATAATATTCCAATCTATTTACAGCTCCTCCAGCTGCTCAAGAACCAAGTTCAAACTTCTCTTTGTTGCACTCGAAAAGATCTCTTGAACCAACACACAATAAGCTTGACTGAGCCTGCTTCTTGAGAACTTGCATGGACTAGACTGTATAAGCCACTTAATTTAATCTTCATAATGTAAGAAAATCATTTTGTTATCATGGTATAAAAAATGTCCTAGTTTATAAAACCAGGGCTCCAAAATCAGTTTAATTTGTATATGGTGAACTAATAAATGGATGTACTTGGAGTTTAGCAGGGTAGGTATCACCACGGAGGGAAAATAAAGTAACTTTCTCAGCACTTAACAGGTATTTGCATTTAATTAATTTTTATTATAAGTAATACACAAATATATTCCTAAGAAAATTCAAACCTTACAGATAATGCAAAAAAGGACCTTTTGTTCATCATTCCCAATCCCAGTCATTTCTCCAAGTAACTATCATTACTTGCTTGGTAGGAATCCTTTCAGACTTTATTAAAATGCATGTTTATTATTCAGATATACTGGGGAAAGCATACAGTTTTTAAAAAACACACAAATTATATACTATATGCCTCATTCTCATTCTGTAATGTTTTTCTAAATGTTCTTGAGAACCATCCATGATTGAAGATTGAGATCTAGTTCATTCATTTTTAAGGGCTGTATAACATTCTATTAATACAATTTTACTCTCCTCCCTATCAATATTTAAGTTGTTTATAACAAACAAATGCTTTGACGAGTAAGATCAGAGTGTACTATGGAACTCCAAGAGAGGATTCAGTTTGCAGAGTTTTCCCAAATGGATTTGGCTTCAGAATTTCTTTTTTCAAGAAATCCTTCAGAGCCAGGCACGGTGGCTCACACCTGTAATCCCAGCACTCTGGGAGGCTGGGGCAGGCGGATCACGAGGTCAAGAGATCGAGACCATCCTGGCTAACACAGTGAAACCCTGTCTCTATTAAAAATACAAAAATTACCCGGGCGTGGTGGGGGCGCCTGTAGTCCCAGCTACTCGGGAGGCTGAGGCAGGAGAATGGCGTGAACCTGGGAGGTGGAGGTTGCAGTGAGCCGAGATGGCGCCATTGCACTCCAGCCTGGGCGAAAGTGCGAAACTCTGTCTCAAAAAAAAAAAAAAAAAAAAAAAAAAAAAAAAAAAAATCCTGAAGGATTTTCGGAGTCTTTCACTTGTTGCCCAGGCTGGAGTGCAATGGCGCCATCTCAGCTCACTGCAACCTCCACCTCCTGGGTTCAAGCGACTCTCCTGCCTCAGCCTCCCAAGTAGCTGGGATTACAGGCACCCACCACCATGCCCTGCTAATTTTTGTATTTTTAGTAGACACGGGGTTTCACCATGTTGGCCAGGCTGGTCTCAAACTCCTGACCTCAGGTGATCCACCCGCTTCGGCCTCCTAAAGTGCTGGGATTACAGGTGTGCACGACCACACCCAGCCCAGGATTAATGTTTAATGGCACATACTTTCAGATATCACCGAACCCAGCATTTCCCAAAGTCCCCTATAAACTCTATTTCCTCTAAAATCCCAGAATGATGGAACAAAAATCTCTTGACTTATGAAACCTAAGAAGCAAACTGATACCAAGTTCTTCAACAAACCAGAGCAGGCAGTTTAAATATAATAGTAAGGTTCTATTCCCCTTCCAGCATGGATGCTTCATTCAACTTTGAATGATATTTTCATTGCCTACCCTGGTTCACTTCTGTAGCCATCCCCCAAATGAATCTTCGTCCTCAGAAGAGATTGAAGGCGGGAAAAAAAAAAAGGAAAGAAAAAAAGGCAAGGCGCAGTGGCTCACACCTGTAGTCTCAGAACTTTGGGAGGCCAAGGCAGGAGGATCTCTTGAGCCTGAGAGTTCAAGACCAGCCTGGGTAATATAGTAAGACCTCATCTCTAAACAAAATTTAAAAATTAGCCAGACATGGTGGTGCATGCCTGTAGTCCCAGCTACTTGGGAAGCTGAGGCGGGAGGATGATTTAAGCCCAGGAGGTCGAGGCTGTAGTGAGCTGTGATTGTACCACTGCACTCCAGCCTGAGCAGCAGAGCAAGACCCTGTTTCAAAAAAAAAAAAAGAGAAAAAAAGCAGCAAAACACAGCCAGGCGCAGTGGCTCATGCCTGTCATCCCAGCCCTTTGGGAGGCTGAGGTGGGCGGATCACCTGAGGTCAGGAGATTGAGACCATCCTGGCCAACATGGTGAAACCCCGTCTCTACTAAAAATACAAAAATTAGCTGGGTGTGGTGGTGTGCACCTGTAGTCCCAGCTACTCGGGAGGCTGAGGCAGGAGAATTGCTTGAACCCGGGAGGCGGAGATTGCAGTGAGCTTAGACCACCCCAGCCTGGGTGACTGAGAGAGACTCCATCTCAAAAAAAAAAAAAAAAAAGAAACAAAACACTTCAACAACAATATAATTCTCTATTGCTGCAAAACTATTTTTTGGTCAACACAACTCTGAAGGTCACAGCAATGTGCAAGAACCAGAGGTTCACCACCCTGTTATAGCTTAACAGTAACTGAAGAGACTGCTTTGGAAAGGCAGCAAGAGTTAAAATGTATATTAATAATGGAACCCAGAATATACAGCTGTGAAGCAAAGAAAACATCCAGCAAGCCAGTTCATGCTTCACTTCCATACATTCTGTGAAAGCATTTTATACACTCTGAGGAGCTATATATTTTAAGAGTATATATTTTATTATTTATTTCACAGGCCTCCCATGAAGGCCCATATTTTGTTAAATCTTGATTTTACTGACCTGGAACAGCAAAATAGTTTTATCACCATCATCTCCCCATCTTGGAAAATGTATATACAGTCTTTGATAGTGGAATTATCTCTACATATTCCTTGCACCTAAAAAAGAATGTACTGGTTTCTCTCTAGAACAATCATCTTGAGTATGAATCCACAACAGCCTGTAGATAATAAATTTATATATTTTCTTATTTGCAATTTCTCCTAATCAATTATTTCTGAAGAAAACAAGATATTTACCTAGATCACTATTCCCTTAAATAAATTCAGTATCCTACCATTGAACTACTCAGATTAAAAAAAAAAAAACAACAAAAAAAACTAATTGGAATGGCATGGGGGCAATAATATTGATGTATCTCAAAAGCATAATGCTTGCATACTGTTTTTTTTTTTTTTTTTGAGACGGAATCTCACCCTTCTTGCCCAGGCTGGAGTGCAGTGGTACGATCTCAGCTCACTGCAACCTCTGCCTCCCGGGTTCAAGCAATTCTCCTGCCTCAACCTCCTGAGTAACTGGGATTACAGGCATGCACCATCACGCCCGGCTAATTTTTGTATTTTTAGTGCAGACGGGGTTTCATCATGTTGGCTAGGATGGTCTCGATCTCCTGACCTCATGATCCACCCACCTTGGCCTCCCAAAGTGCTGGGATTACAGGCGTGAGCCACCATTTCATACCGTTAATAGTGCAAGGACATGATCTTTCAAAAGGCAGTACCCTTGTTTATACTTAGGACCGTATCTCCACTCTGTGTAGGAGGTGGGAGGTGAAAATGAAGTAGGATGCCACAGAATTTGGTAAATAAGCTAATCTGCCCTTAACCCATATCCCATAATCAAACTTAAGAAGTAATTATATCTTTGCCAAACCTTCATTCCAAACTGAAAAATCCTAGCCCTTCCAGTCTGTTCTTATGTGAAAACCACTTGGTCTAGTTCCATTGTGCTTTTTCTTTATGCATGCTAATGAGAACTCTGCTAATGTTTTCTGTTAAGCAGGTTTTCTGTTTTGCTGCACATAATGCTCTCTGGTGACACCCAGAATTTCTGGGAATAGGTTAAAATGGGATGAAGTTTGGGGGAGGGGAAACAGAGAGGGATGGGGAAAATCTAAAATGTCTACAAGACCTCCTTCTAGGACTATTATGAACTCACAGTAAGAGGCTACCATATTCCGAAAGTACTGAGTCTCTACAAAAGATAAGAAATTAGCTGGGTGTGTGATGGTGTACACTTGTTGTCCCAGCTGCTCAGGAGGCTGTGGAAGGAGGATCACTTGAGCCTGGGAGGTCAAGGCTGTAGTAACCCATTATCATGCCATTGCACTCCAACCCATGACAGAGCAAGACCCAGTCTCTCTCATTCATTCATAGAGTTTATACTGATGTTTTCAGTTCAAATTTAATACTGGTTTTGCCTAACTCACTTTATATTAGTGTATCTTTTCCTTCACATTGAAATTCTTGGTTCATAGACTAGTTTCAGAATTATAATGTCAAATTACTAGTAACAATAAACCTACTAAGTTTAGGTGTTTTGGTCAAGGGAGCAGTTCTTTTTGTCCTTAAAGCATATCCCACTAAGGATGTACAGTCAGCATGCTATATTCAAAAGTTACTGTGTATTTTTTCTCTGTATGTTCTGTAAGGTAGGTTCATTTGTTTCTCTTTTTATTCAATCATAGCATTTTTCCATTATTTTTAAAATGTATTTCCTGAATATGTAAAACATTTACATGGTTCTGAAGTTGAAGACTCATAAAAAAGGAATGTTCAGAGAAGTCTCTGTCCTTCCCCCTTTTCCCTCTCAATCTGTTCCTATTTATTTCCTACAGATAACCAGTTGTCTTAGTCCATTTGTGCTGCTATAAACAAAATGCCTGAGACTGGGTAATTCATAAAGAACAGAAATTTCTTTTCTCACAGTTCTGGAGGCTGAGAAATCCAAGCAAGATTAGGGTGCTGGCAAACTGGGTATCTGGTGAGGGCTGTTCCTCAAAGATAATGGCATTCAGGCGTCCTCACATGATGGAAGGAGAAGGGCTAGCTAGGTTCCTTCAATTCCCTTTTATAAGGCCTAATCACCTCCTAAAGGCCTCCCCTCTTAATGGTATCACCTTGGGGGTTTAAGTTCCAACACAACAATTTTGGAGGGACATATACATTCAAACCATAGCATTGGTTTTGTTAGTTTATCTTTAATGTTTCTCTTTGCAGACATAAGGAAGTATGTGTGTACATATACATATATTCTTAACTCCTTTTTTCTCTTATACAAAAGATAGAATACCATATTCTACCAAATAAAATACCATAATTTGTACCTTGTTATATTACTTAACAGTATATCCTGGAAATCACTCCGTGGGAGTTCATACAGATATTCCTCATTCTTTATTATGTCTGCATAATACTCCACTGTGTAGCTATTAATATGCAGAGATTAGATACAGAAAAGGGAAAAAGGGCATTCCAGGCAAGATGAATGACAAATAACTGGCAGGAAAATAAGAATAAACAAGGCTTTATTACCATATGAAAGAGAAAGAAAGTAAACCAATCAGGCTAGAGTGAAGGATTAATGCAAAAGGATGGGAAAAGTCAAGGTTACCACCATATCATACAATTCCAGGGAAGACCATGCACATCATCATCTAAGGAGCTGTATAAAGCACAGCTTAGATAATTGTACACACTCCCTTGGGTAAAGCTAAAGACAAAAAGTTGGGGCCAGTTTACAGAGGCACTTAGATTATAAGGTAAAATAGGATTCTGTCTTGTAGCCAAAGCTTCTGCAGGAAGGTGTCATGTTCAAAATGTTGCTTTAAGATAAATAAGACCACAGACAGACTGGAGGGGCTATAAGAGAAGGTTACTAAAACTGTCTAGGAGTGAGGTAGTAAGTATCTTAGTGGGCTGACAGTGAAGAAAAGGGTATTACCTAAGACACAGTCTTGCTTACCTTCAAAGAGCTTACAATCTAGTTGTTGAGATAATGTATTATTTAAGAGTTACATAATACAGAAATGATATTTTAGAATCAGAAGAGACCTCAGTGATCATATTGTCCAATGGTTCTCAAATCCAGATGATAATCAGAATCACTTAGAGGAACTTGTTAAAACATCTTCTTGGGCCCCATTCCCCAGAGATTCTTATTCAATAAGTCTTTAGTTGGGTCTGGAGAATCTGAACTTGTAACACGCTCCTCAAGTGATCTCCCACTGACTGGCGATGTTTGGGAACTATTGTTTCAGTATAATCTTTTCATTTCATAGATGAGAAGCTGAATCACAACAATATTCTTTTCCAAGAATGTTACAGGAGATTACAATCTAGGGGTTGGGAGGCCTTTTTAATCAAGACCCAAAACCCAAAAGCGAAATGAGAAAGACAAATCTGACCACAAAACATTTAAAAACATTTGTATGGCAAAGGATCCTATAAACAAAGACAACAGACTTGAAAAACTATATATGTAACAGACTACGAAGGGTTGTTATCATCATACTCCACAAGGGTTATGAAAATACATGAAACTAACACAACAGAAAAATGGTGAAGGATGGAAAAGGGGCAGATACCCAAAAGAGAGTTGGTGAAGCTATATTAATAGCCTACAAAATAGAATTTAAGGCAAAAAACTACACAAGCTTGGCAAGGCAGAAAATTCAAAGGATATCTGTGGACAGGACTATTTCTGCTCCTCATTTCTACTTGGAAGAAAATCATAATGAGAAGCAGGAGAGAAGAAGGCATTACAATTCCACAGGAAAGCTCGTACTCCTCTGATTCCACTTCCCTTTTCCTTCCTCCTTCTCTACAAATCACAGGCCAGGCTAACAAGCTGACAGATAAAAGTACAATGACAGATTGACAAGATTAGAATTGCTTGGATAAATTTTCCTGTCTCCTCTATTTGACACTCCTAACTTACTACCCTTAGTACGTTTTTGTCAATATAACTTAGATGAAAGACAGCTTTTAACTTACATAAAAGACTATATGAGTTACAGTACTTTTTTGTCAATATAACTTACGTTGAAAGACAGCTTTTGTGCACATAAAAGGCTATGTGAGTTACTTGGATTTACATTAAGACCTTAAGTTCAGTATATTAACAGTCTAAAGACCCTTAGTTTTTTTTATAACTGTATCAGCCTAATTACCTAATTTAAAAATATTAATGTACTACATATAAAAAGATTTAAAGAACCATATAATAAAAACTCTTGTACCCACCTCCAGTTTAAATATAAAACATGAATCCCCTAAATTTGGCATTCCCATCAAACATCTTCACTACATTTAGCTTAATAGATGCTCTTTTCCTGTGTTAGCACTTCAAATGCCTACCAAGCAAATCCTTAAGTACTTTTTAAAAAAAGTTCTGGTAGATGTTTAAAAAATTAAACTTATAAGTATAGTATACATAAAAAGGTCCTAAATATTACAACACTTTTCAAACTTAGCAAAGTTTTCTAGCATTCTTCAACTAATAATCAAATCTAAACCTAATTACTCAAGAACATATCTTAAATGAGAATCACAAATTAATCTGCTGGATTCTTTCATATGTCAAATTACTGCAAAGATTACATCCTAAGTCCAGATGGACTTAAACTTAATTGATTTAACACATATCATGCACTATATATTATTTAAGTACTTTATAAATATTATTTAATACTCAAAAAACTTTATGAGGTAGATGCCATTGTTACCCTCATTTTACACATAAGAAAACTGAAGGAAGAAGGAGGTTAAGGAAAGTTCCCACAGTCACACAGCTAACAAGCAGTGGAGCCAGACTTCTGGCTTCATAGTCCATGCTGTTTACCACCATGCAGTGCCGCTGCTCCTTATAGGTATAAATCACTTCAGCATTTCTATGTATGTTTTACAGGACTGGAAATGTGATTTCAAGCTGAAGACCAGGGGCTAGGACATATAATCTTCCTGTGCTGATAATGGGCATATCTAGCACCTTTCCTCTTTAAATAATTGCTACAACAGAGCCTCTAAATCAAATACCTCCAGATGGGGGTTGATTTTACAATCTGAGTTCAAATTAAGTTCTAATTGTGAGGCTGGGTGCGGTGGCTCACGCCTGTAATCCCAACACTTTGGGAGGCTGAGGTGGGCGGATCACTTGAGGTCAGCAGTTCGAAACCAGCCTGGCCAACATGGTGAAACCCCGTCTCTATTAAAAATACAAAAAATTAGCTGGGTGTGATGGTGGGCACCTGTAGTTCTAACTACTCGGGAGGCCGAGGCAGGAGAATCGCTGGAATCTGTGAGGTGGAGGTTGCACTGAGCTGAGATCATTCCACTGCACTCCAGCCTGGGCTACAGGCTCAGTCTCAGGGGGAAAAAAAAAAGAGAGATCTAATTCTGCTGTAACTTCTTTCAACTTTATTACCTAAATACTGGTTAGATGGAATTCTATAATTTCCATGTGGGGTGCTTCCTCTTTTGATTGAACTTAACTAGTTAAGGTCATTCTAATGAAACCTTAAGGAGAACAATCCAAGGCACATAATAGTTCAAAGAAAGCTCACGACTCCTACAAAAAAGCTGGTCAACATATAATAGAATTTCCAGGGTAAGGTCTTCAGTGTCCAGGATACTCCTTTACTTGGCTATTACCTAAAACTCTCTAAAGGAACAACTGCATAGGCTGTAAAGAATAATTTAAAGACAAACTTCTAGGAAATCCAAGGGATATACTTTTAGTAATAACATTTTTTAAAGCAGTGCAATTAAAAAATTAAAAGTATATTAGTAAATACAGTTGACTATTTTATAGAAAAGAGCTAAGCATTTATATAGCAAGAAAAGAGTTGAAGGCTTTAGAGGACAGATCCATAAATCAGTACTATAGTAACAGAGCTAACATGTAGAAAATTCATGTTATAAACAATCCACAAATCACTGTCAGAAAACAGTATAAAGGTCATCTAGTTCAAGGACCAGCACCAATTGCTGTCAAAAGTACTGTAGTAACAGAGCTAACATGTAGAAAATTCATGTTTATAAACAATCCACAAATCACTGTCAGAAAACAGTGTAAAGGTCATCTAGTTCAAGGACCAGCACCAATTGCTGTCAAAAGTTTTCATGCAGTCTTGTCAAAAATTAGGCCAATGTAGATAATGTAACCCACACACCATTTTCTGAGTCCTAAGACACTTGACGCTAAGACATCATCAATCTAAAAACTTTTTAAGAAAAAGCAGCACTATTGTATTAAATATAATTTTCAGATGCATCCTGATTTTAAAAATGTTAAAATATGAAGTGAAAAATTATGGTATATAGTGTAAGGCTTCCTTGGGAAGGGCTATCCTTTGTACCTAAATGATATCTTCTTTTTCTTTTTTTTTGAGACGGAGTCTCGCTCTGTTGCCCAGGCTGGAGTGCAGTGGCATGATCTCAGCTCACTACAACCTCTGCCTCCGAGTTCAAGTGATTCTCCTGCCTCAGCCTCCCGAGTAGCTGGGATTATGGGCACGTGCTACCAGCCCTGGCTAATTTTTGTATTTTTAGTAGAGATGGGGTTTCACCACGTTGGCCAGGCTGGTCTCAAACTCTTGACCTTGATATCAAGTGATCCACCCACCTCGGCCTCCCAAAGTGCTGGGATTACAGGCGTGGGCCACGGTGCCCAGCCATCTTTACTTCTTTTTTAATATTAAAAATGTATTTTTTTTCCTCATTAGTATAGTGGTCAGTATAAAAAAAAGAAAAAACAGACTTGGACTCCCAGGCTCAAGCAATCCTCCCACTTCAGCCTCCCAAGTAGCTGGAACCACAGATACGTGCCACCATGCCTGGCTAATTTTTTTTTCCCCTTTTTAAATTATTCTGTAGAGACAAGGTCTCACTATGTTGCCCAGGCCAGTCTCAAGCTCCTGGGATCAAGCCATCCTTCCGCCTTGGTCTCCCAAAGTGTTGGGATTACAGGCATGGCCACCTCACTTGGCCAAAAATGCCTTCTTTAAAAATGTAATAATCCAGACACAGTGGCTCACGCCTGTAATCCCAGCACTTTGGGAGGCCAAGGCAGGAGGATCGCTTGAGCCCAGGAGTTCAAGACCAGCCTGGGCAACATAGCGAGACCTTTCTTTCTTTTCTTTTTTTTTTTTTTTTGAGATGGAGTTTTGCTCTTGTTGCCCAGGGTGGAGTGCAGTAGCACAATCTCGGCTCACTGCAACCTCTGCCTCCCAGGTTCAAGCAATTCTCCTGCCTTAGCCTCCTGAGTAGCTAGGATTACAGACATGCACCGCCACACCCGGCTAATTTTTTTGTATTTTTAGTAGAGACGGGGTTTCTCCATGTTGGTCAGGCTGGTCTCAAACTCTCGACCTCAGGTGATCCGCCCACCTCGGCCTCCCAAAAATGCTGGGATTACAGGCATGAGCCACCGCACCCGGCCTAGACCTTTCTCTACAAAAATAAAAATAAAAAAAAATTAGCTGGGCATGGTGGCTCATGCCTGTGGTCCCAGCTACTCAGGAGGCTGAGATGGGAGGACTGCTTGAGTCCAGAAGGTTGAGACTGCAGTGAGCCATGATCATGCTACTGTCTTCCTGCCTGGGCAACAGAGCAAGACCCTGTCTCAAAAAAGAAGGCTAGATTTTTTTTAATGCCCTTACATGACAAAATAAAATGCCAGCAACCTTATGATGGTCTCCCAATCACCCACCGCCACAATTTTACCAATCATGAACCTCAAAATCTGGGATCTCAAACCTTCCACCCAAGACTACAAAACACCTCTACTAGTTCATCCCAGTCTACCTAAAAATATCCAAAAATAATCTATTCCACTCACTGTGACTTCCATGCACTAGTTTAATCCTACCCCCGGAAAAACATATCCTTCCATCACTTCCAACCCTTTAAATATTAAAGACAAGTACCATAAATTTCCCTTCTTTGATTAGCATATTAAATCTATAATTCTTGCCACAGTTTTGCATTTAACACTGTTTCCAGACTTCTTGACATTTTTGCAGTGGCAGATCATGACTCACTGTAGTCTCCAACTCCTGGGCTCAAGCAATCCTCCTGCCTCAGCCTCCCAAGTAGCTGGTATTACAGGTATGCACAACCATGCCCAGCTAATTTTTTAATTCTATTTTAAGTAGAGATAGGAGTCTCACTATGTTGCCTAAACTGGTCTCTAACTTGTGGGCTCAAGCAATCATCCCACCTGGGCCTCCCAAAGCATTGGAATTATAGGCGTGAGTCCCCGTACCCGGCCTCAACATTTGATTAGGATACAGACTTAAAAATAGCAAGGCCTTCTTTAATGCTCAGCATTAGTAAAATTACAAGAAACCATTCCAATTCTAAAATCCACAATATGACCAAGGCAAGTAATGTGGGAATCTCTGAAAAGCATCAGATAAGTGATTTAAAGGATTAAATAGTATCTTCATTAATTCAGGAATAGCATACAGCCCACAATGGCTCACACATGCAATCCCTGTACTTTAGGAAGCCAAGGTGGGAGGACTGCTTGAGCCCAGGAATTTGAGACCAGCCTTGGCAACACAGTGAGACCCCCATCTCTCCAAAAAATAAAAAATTAGGCCGGGCACGGTGGCTCACACCTGTAATCCGAGCACTTTGGGAGGCCGGGGCAGGTGGATCACTTGAGACCAGGAGTACCAGGCTGGGCCACATGGCAAAACCCCGTCTCCACAAAAAGAAATACAAAAAAATTAGCCAGGCATGGTGGCATATGCCTGTAGTCCCAGCTCCTTGAGAGGCCAAGGTTTGCATGAGAGGAGGACTGCATGAGACTAGCCTGGACAACACACCAAGACCGCCATCTCTTTACCATCTCTTTTTTCCAGACGTGGTTTTGCACACCTGTAGTCCCAGCTACTCAGGAGTGGGCTACAGGCTCCACAGGCTCTTTACCATCTCTTTTTTCCAGGCATGGTTGTGCACACTTGTAGTCTCAGCTACTCAGGAGGCTGAGGCAGGAAGGTCATTTGAGCTCAGGAGGTCAAAACTGCAGTGAGCTGTGATAGCACCACTATATGCCACCGTGGATGACAGAGCAAGATCCCATCTCTTAAAAAAAAAAAAGCCTGGGCGTGGTGGCTCAGGCCTGTAATCCCAACACTCTGGGAGGCCAAGGTGGGCGGATCATCTAAGGTCAGGAGTTCAAGACCAGCCTGGCCAACATGGTGAAACCCTGTCTCTACTAAAAATACAAAAATTAGCTGGATGTGGTGACGGGCGCCTGTAATCCTGGCTACTTGGGAGTCTGAGGCAGGAGAATTGCTTGAACCCGGGAGGCAGAGGTTGCAGTGAGCCAAGATTGCACCACTGCACTCCAGCCTGGGTGACAGAACAAGACTCCGTCTCAAAAAAAAAGCTAATTTTTTAGCGATGGGGTCTTGCTATGTTGCCCAGGCTGGTCTCAAGCAATCCTCCTGCCTTGGCCTCCCAAAGTGCTGGGATTACAGGTGTGAGCTACTGTACCTGGCCTCCGAACATTTTCTAGAACACTGGGATTTCTACTGCTACCAATGGGCAAGTTTCTACCAGAATAAACCTCCTACTGGAGAGCGCTCAGAAAAGCTGAGTAAAACAGAAAAAAAACATCTGTTTGAAGGCATCAGACAACTAGTGAAGTGGCCAAGACTCAAGAAGTGAATTCCTACAGAGAAGATGTGATGGTCAATTTTATGTATCAACTTGGCTAGGCTACAGTCCCGTTATTCAAACACTAACACAGGTGTTGCTGTCAAGGTATTTGGTAGATACAATTACAGTCTATAGTTACTTACTTTAAGTAAGGAAGATTATCCTAGATAATCTGGGTGGGCCTGATCCAATCAGTTGCTTTAAGGGCAGAACACAAACTTCTCTGAGGAAGAAGAAATTCTGCCTGCAGACTGTAGCTTTTGCTCCTATCCTAGAGTTCCTGCCTGTCCCTCCTGGCTGCAACCTGGTCTTACGGGTTTCAGACTTGCCTAGCTAGTCCCCAACATCGTGTGAACCAATTCCTTGCAATAAATAGCCTAATATGTATGTGTGTGAACACACACACACACACACACACACACACACACTACTGGTTCTATTTTCTTTGGTGGAACGCTAATAGAGAAAGCAAATAAGTTAAGCCCAACACTCTGTACCACTTTTCTCCTCCAGATATTTGCCAATTTGGAAGCAGCTGCCAAAAGGCTATAAAGCTAAGTAGAAAGCAGCAGCTAAAAAGTTGAGAAGTTTTTTTGTTTGTTTGTTCTGTTTTTGTTTTTAGACGGAGTCTTGCTCTGTCGCCCAGGCTGGAGTGCAGTGGCATGATCTTGGCTCACTGCAACCTCTGCCACTCAGGTTAAAGTGATTATCCTGCCTCGGCCTCCTGAGTGGCTGGGACTACAGACACCTGCCACCACACCCAGCTAATTTTTGTATTTTTAGTAGCGACAGGGTTTCACTATGTTGGCCAGGCTGGTCTCAAACTCCTGACCTCAGGTGATCCGCCCACCTCAGCCTCCCAAAGTGCTGGGATTACAGGCGTAAGCCACTGTGCCTGGCCCAAAAGTTGAGAAGTTAAGCAGAGCTTTTGTCAGCGTCAAGATGCTGGAGAGACAAAAACTGGAATGGGTCTGCAGAGGAGGAAGGATCCTGTGAAATACCCCAGGTTTTCCACTGGGAGCCTAAAAGTAACACTGTAGAATGGGTGGCAAACTTTTCTGGTAAAGAGCCATAAAGTAGGCCGGGCATGGTGGCTCATGCCTGTAATCCTAGCACTTTGGGAGGCCAAGATGGGCAGATCACCTGAGGTCAGGAGTTCAAGACCAGCCTGGCCAACAACATGGTGAAACCCCAATTCTACAGAAATATAAAAATTAGCCAGGCATGACTACAGGCAGGTGGGTGCCTGTAGTCCCAGGTACTTGGGAGACTGAGGCGGGAGAACTGCTTGAACCCAGCGGCGGAGGTTGCAGTGAGCTGAGATTGTGTCACTGCACTCCAGCCTGCGGGACAGAGCAAGACTCCGACTCAAGAAAAAAAAAAAAAAGGCTGGGCACAGTGGCTCACGCCTGTAATCCCAGCACTTTGGGAGGCCCAGCTGGGTGCATCACCTGAAATCAGGAGTTCGAGACAAGCCTGACCAATATGGTGAAACCCCATCTCTACTAAAATCACAAAAATTAGCCGGGTGTGGTGGCGTGCATCTGTAGTCCCAGCTACTCAGGAGGCTGAGGCAGGAGAATTGCTTGAACCCGGGAGGTGGAGGTTGCAGTGAGCTGAGATCACGCCACTGCACTCCAGCCTGGGCGACAGAGCGAGACTCCATCTCAAAAAAAAAAAAAGAGCCATAAAGTAAATATTTTAGGTCTTGTGGGCCATACTATTATAGAGCAAAAGCAGTCATAGACAATTTGTAAATGAGTAAGCATGGCTGTGTTCTAATAAAACTTTGTGTACAAAAAAGGCAGCAGGCGGTAGTTTGTCCACTGCTCATATAGAAGATTTGAATAACATCATTCATAAATTAACCAAATTTGCACCCAATTGGAGAGTAATTCTTTTGCAAGTACACTTGAAAAATTAATCAGAACTGACCACATTCAGGCTACATAGTAAGTCTCAATACATTTCAAAAGATTGAAAGAATAGTTATGTTCTCTGAACACAGTGGAATTAAGTTAAAAATCAATGACAAAAACAAAATATCCTCAAATGTTGGAAAATTAAGCAACACACTTCTGAATAACCTTGGACCAAAAACAGAACACAATGAAATGGAGAAAATATTTTGAACTGAATGAATACAACATATGTGAACTTGTTAAATAAGCCTAACTCCAGGCACAAAGGAAAATTTATAGCTTTAAAACATATATTAGAGGCCAGGCACAGTGGCTCATATCTGTAATCCCAGCACTTTGGGAGGCCAAGGCGGGCGGATCACCTGAGGTCAGGAGTTTGAGACCAGCCTGACCAACATCAAGAAACGTCTCTACTAAAAATACAAAATTGCCGGGTGTGGTGGTGCATGCCTGTAATCCCAGCTACTGGGGAGGCTGAGGCAGGAGAATTGCTTGAACCCAGGAGGCAGAGGTTGCGGTGGGCCAAGATCACACCATTGCACTCCAGCCTGGGCAACAAGAGCAAAACTCCGTCTCAAAAAAAAAAAAAAAAAAAAAAACAAAACATTAGAAAAGAATGAAAAACAATAATCAAAGTATCTTTCTCAAGGCAGAAAAATAATAGCTTATTAATCCTAAAGAATATATAAGGAAAGAAATAAGGGCAGAAATTAATGTAAAAGAAAACACAAGCTCAACTGAGAAAAATCAATAAAGCCAAAAGTTGGCTTTAAGAAAACAAAACAAAATAAAACAAAAGGCTGGGGGTGGTGGCTCACGCCTGTAATCCCAGCAGTTTGGGAGGCCAAGGCGGGTGGATCACTTGAGGTCAGGAGTTCAAGACCAGCCTGGCCAACATGGTGAGACCCTGTCTCTACTAATAATACAAAAAAAATTAGCCGGGCAGTAGCTGCACACGTCTGTAATCCCAGCTACTTGGGAGGCTGAGGCACTCGAATTGCTTGAGCCTGGGAGGCGGAGGTTGCCGTGAGCCAAGATCGCGCCACTGCACTCCAGCCAGGGCAACAGAGTGAGACCCTGTATCCAAAAAAAAAAAAAAAAAAAAAAAAAGCTAAGAAAACTGATAAGCCCTAAAAACTGATCAAGAAAGAAATAATGGTGGTAATGTCTGCACAACTTTGAATATACTAAACAACTCAACTCTATACTTTATATGAGTGAATTGCATGTTATGTGAATTCTCTCTCAATGTTGTTGTTTTAAAAAGAAAATAAGGCTGGGCGCGGTGGCTCACGCCTGTAATCCCAGCACTTCGGGAGACTGAGGCGGGCGGATCACGAGGTCAGGAGTTCAAGACCAGCCTGGCCAACATAGTGAAACCCCATCTCTACTAAAAATACAAAAAATTAGCCGGGTGTCATGGTGTACACCTGTAGTCCCAGCTACTCAGGAGGCTGGGGCAGTAGAATCGCTTCGGGAAGCGGAGGTTGCAGTAAGCCAAGATAGCGACATTGCACTGCAGCTTGGGCAACAGAGTGAGACTTCATCTAAAAAAAAAAAAAAAAAAAAAAAAAAAAAAAAGAAAATGAAGATGCACACTACAATGATCACAGATGAAAAAAGACTATCATTACACATCCCATGAGACTAAAAAGATGAGCAGTTATTTTGTACAATTTATGCCAGTAAATTAGAATTTGCAGATTAAATGAATATTCTATAATTTATTGAAACTGACTTAGAAAAATTAGAAAATCTGCAAAGTCCTATATCTAGTAAAGAAATTTAATTGATAATTAAAACTTTTCCAGAATCAAATGGCTTGACTAGCAAATTTTCCCACACTTTTAACGAAGAAATTATATCAAACTTTCTCATGAACATAATCACAAAAATCCTAAACAAATTATGAGAAAATCAAATTCAGCCACATAAAAAAGGATAATACATTATGGCAAAGATTGGTTTAACATTCAAAAATCAATTCATATGATTCACCAATTAAAAAAATAGGCCAGGCACATTGACTCACACCTGTAATCCCAGCACTTTGGGAGGCCAAGGTGGGCAGATCACTTGAAGTCAGGAGTTTGAGACCAGCCCGGTCAACATGGCGAAACCCTGTCTCTACTAAAAATACAAAAATTAGCTGGGCATGGTGGTGTGTACCTGTAATTCCAGCTACTCAGGAGGCTGAGGCATGAAAAGCACTTGAACCCGGGAGGAGGAGGTTGCAGTGAACTGAGACTGCACTACTGCACTGCCTGGGTGACAGAGTGAGACTCTGTCTCTAAATAAATAAATAGAAATCTGTTTGAAAATAACTAAAATAGGGCCAGGTGCAGCAGTTTATGCCTGTAATCCTAACACTTTGGGAGGCCAAGGCAGGAGGATCGCTTGAGCCCAGGAGTTCAAGACAAAACTGGACAACACAGTGAGACCTCGTTTCTACAAAAAATAAAAAAATTAGCTGGGTGTGGTGGCACATACCTGTAGTCCCAACTACTTGGGCAAGGCTGACATGGGAGGACTGCTTAAGCCTGGAGGTCAAAGCTGCAGTGAGCTGAAATCTTGCCATTACACTTCAGCCTGGGTGACAGAGCAAGACCTTATTTCAAAAAAGAAAATAACTGAAATAGTGTGAAATAGTATTGATATATTAGATTTTTAAAAGGCAAGTTGAAACAATAAATGTATCCACAGAAAAAAGATGGAAAAGATTATTCTCCCTTAACTGTAGAATCACGTGACTTTTCTTTTAAAAAGTTATTGTCTTACTGAATATTCTAAAGTCTCTAAAATGAATGTGTTGTTATCTTTAAAATAAGGAAAAATGAAAATGTATCTCTAAAAACAGATACCTCCTCAAGAAAACATTGGAATCACTGGAATGGTTTCTTAAAAACTGCTTGTAACTAGGTTCCATGGCACACTATTGTAGCCCCAGCTACTTAGGAGGCTGAGGTGGGAGGATCACTTGAGCCCAGAAGTTCTGGGCTGTAGTGCACTATGTCAATCAGGTGTCTGCACCAAATTTAGCATCAATGGTGACCTCCCAGGAGCAGGGATCCACCAGGATGCCTAAGGAGGGGAGAACTGACCCAGGCTGGAAACAGGCAAGTCAAAACTCCTGTGCTGATCAGTAGTGGGATCAAGACTGTGAATAGCTACTATGCTTCAGCCTGGGCAACACAGCAAGACTTCTATCTCTTAAAAAGTAAAATAAGATAAAATAAATTTTTAAAACTGCTTGAAACAGTTTAAGAGAAAATTTTTAAAGTTTAATCAGAAAACAATATATTATCACATAAAATAGTATGACATTCTTCCATCTAGATTAAAGAAGAAATGAGCTTAATAGATGAATTAGGAATTTAGGTTAATGTATGGAATAGTTTTTCAAGCACATTATTCAATAGGCTAACAGGATAATCTTAAATATAACATAACACAATGATTTATACAGAGGCATAATATGCTTCTCAGGGTATACAAAAGTAAGCATAGTTCTGAAGAACAGGTAAAGCCAGTCACGTGAAAAAGAATGCTGCCTGGGCCTCATGGCGTAGGACATAGTGATGAAGGAAACGGAGCATTCAGATTACCCAACACATAACCTTTCTTTTTTTTTTTGAGACAGAGTCTCACTCTGTCACCCAGGCTGGAGTGCAGTGGCACAATCTCAGCTCACTGCAACCTCTGCCTCCCAGGTTCAAGCGATTCTCCTACCTCAGCCTTCCGAGTAGTTGGGATTACAAGCACGTGCCACCGTGCCCAGCTAATTTTTGTATTTTTAGTAGAGACAGGGTTTTGTCATGTTGGCCAGGCTGGTCTCAAACTCCTGACCTCAGATGATCCACCTGCCTCCACCTCCCAAAGTGTTGGGATTATACGCAGGAGCCATTGCACCCGGCCCCAATACATAACTTCTTTTTTTTTTTTTTTTTTTAGGACGGAGTCTCACTCTGTCGCCCAGGCTGGAGTGCAGTGGCGCAATCTCGGCTCACTGCAAGCTCCGCCTCCTGGGTTCACGCCATTCTCCTGCCTCAGCCTCCCAAGTAGCTGGGACTACAGGCGCCTGCAACCACGCCCAGCTAATTTTTTATATTTTTAGTACAGACGGAGTTTCACCACGTTAGCCATGATGGTCTCGATCTCCTGACCTTGTGATCCGCCCGCCTCAGCCTCCCAAAGTGCTGGGATTACAGGCGTGAGCCACCGCGCCCGGCCACCAACACATAACTTCTTAAACAGATTGTCAGGGCTGAACTGTCTCCCTCAAAATTCATATGTGAAGCCCTAACCCCTAGTCCTCAGAATGTGCCTGTATTTGGAGACAGTGCCTTTTAAACGAAGTCATTAAGGTGGGCCCTAATCCAATATGTCTGGAGTCCTCAAAATGGGGCGAGTAGAACACATAAACAGAGGGATGACAATGTGAAGATGAGAGGTGAAGCCAGCTGGACTTCCTGGGTCGAGTGGGGACTTGGAGAACTTTTCTGCCTAAAGGATTGTAAACGCAATTGGAGAACTTTTCTGCCTAGCTAAAGGATTGTAAACGCACCAATCAGTGCTCTGTGTCTAGCTAAAGGATTATAAATGCACCAATCAGCACTCTGTAAAAACACACCAATCAGCACTCTGTGTCTAGCTAAAGGATTGTAAACGCACCAATCAGCACTATGTAAAAACGCATTAATCAGCACTCTGTGTCTATCAATCAGCGCTCTGTGTCTAGCTAAAGGTTTGTAAATGCACCAATCAGCACTCTGTAAAAATGCACCAATCAGTGCTCTGTGTCTAGCTAAAGGTTTGTAAATGCACCAATCAGCACTCTGTAAAAACGCACCAATCAGCGCTCTGTGTCTAGCTAAAGGTTTGTAAATGGACCAATCAGCACTCTGTAAAATGGACCAATCAGCAGGACACGGACAGGGCCAAATAAGGGACTAAATGCTGGCCACATGAGCCAGCAGCAGCAGCCCGCCCAGAACCCCTTCCACACTGTGGAAGCTTTATTCTTTTGCTCCTCACAATAAGTCTTGCTGCTGCTCATTCTTTGGGTCCGCACTAACTTTATGAGCTGTAACACTCACTGCAAAGGTCTGCACCTTCACTCCTGAAGTCAGCAAGACCACGAACCCACCCGGAGGAACAAACAACTCCAGATGCGCCACCTTTAAGAGCTGTAACACTCACTGAGAAGGTCTGCGGCTTCGCTCCTGAAGTCAGCAAGACCACGAACCCACTGGAAGGAAGAAACTCCAGACACATCTGAACATGTGAAGGAACAAACTCTGGACACACCATCTTTAAGAATTGTAACACTCACTGCGAGGCTCCGCGGCTTCATTCTTAAAGTCAGTGAGACCAAGAACCCACTGGAGGGAATAAATTCCGGACACAAAGACACAGGGAGAAGAAAATGGCCATCTACCAGTCAAACAGAGGCCTCAGAAGAAAACAAACCCTCCTGACACCATCTTGGCCTTCTAGCTTCCAAAATTGTGAGAAAATAGATTTCTGTTGTTCAAACCACCCAGACAGTGGTCCTTTGCTTTGGCAGCCTTAGCAAACCAATACACAGATACAACTGCAAAAATTAAATTTCACGTTCTCCCTGTAAAAAAGAGATTTGAGACAAACACATGGAGGGTGTCTTAGATAATTTTAAGATATGTACTGTGATCTTCACATAGAGGTGTAAGTTACTACCTGTTTTATTCTAAGGAAATTGAACTTTCAATAATCTATGCAACAATAATTCATTGTAACTTTCCTCCATAATTTTTAAAATGGTATTTTACATTTGTATAACATATAAAATTCAAATTTCATTCCTATTTGTTAGTTCATTTGATCCTCACAACCTTCTGTGTAAAACAGAAATTTTGAACCTAGAATCACAGAGCTAGCAGTGACAGCGACAACTAGAAGCAAATCATCTGACCTGGATCATGGATCTTTCTACTACATTCCAATGCTTTCCAAAATGTTAGTAATGTTCCTGTTTTAGTAAGGGCAGAGATAAAGCTTACTTTATACTTATCATAAAACCTCAGTATTTCAAATATATATATATATAAACACACATACACATATATTTTGGAGACAGGATCGTGCTCTGTCACCCAGGCTGGAATGCAGTGGCACGATCTCAGCTCACTGCAACCTCCACCTTCTGGGTTCAATCGATCCACCCGCCCTGGCCTCCAGAGTAGCTAGGATTAAAGGCGCACACCACCACACCTGGCTCATTTTTATATTTTTTGTAGAGACAGAGTCGTGCCACGTTGCTTAGCCTGATCTCGAACTCCTGGGCTCAAGCGATGTGCCCATGTCAGCCTCCCAAAGTGCTGGGATTATAGGTGTGAGCTACAGCACCCACCATGAAATAAATTATAAATATGTCTTCCTTTCTAAGCACAATAGTATATCAAAAATTTTATATTTTTTTCTTTTTTTTTTTTGAGACAGAGTCTCGCTCTGTTGCCTAGGCTGGAGTGCAGTGGTGCGATCTTGGCTCACTGAAATCTCTGCCTCCCAGATTCAAGCAATGCTTATGCCTCAGCCTCCCCAGTAACTGGGCTTACAGTCGCATGCCAACACGCCCAGCTAATTTTCTGTATTTTTAGTAGAGACGGGGGTTTCACCATGTTGGCCAGGATGGTCTCAAACTCCTAGCCTCAAATGATCCACCCACCTCAGCCTCTCAAAGTGTTGGGATTACAGGCTTGAGCCATCCTGCCCAGCCTAAAAATATTTTTGAAAACATTAATGGCCAGCATTTCCTGAAAACTTACAGTTTGTGAGGCACAGTTCTATGAACTTTACATGAATTAACTCAATCCTAAAAATCCTGGGATAGGTAGGTACTATTATTGTCTATTTCAGAGACAGAAACTGATAAAGTACTTTATCCAACCTAGTAAATGGAGGAGTCAGGATTTGAACCCAGGCAACACTGACTCCACAACCCACATTCTTAACCACTTCCCAATGAAATATAACTAGGACACTCTTGAGCATATATTTTAATGGCTTTGAAGTCAAATGGACTTACTTTACTACAGGCTCAGCCACTTATTAGGTATATTATTTGAGGCAAACTTAATCTCTTGTGTCTTAGAGTCTTTATCTATAGAATGGAGATAATTAAATGGGACAATGATGTAAAACCATTTAGTAAGTGGCTGGTATAGAACGTATACTAATTATTAAGCCATTACTATTTTTATTTCTACTACTTTCAGGAATATATAAGAGCAATCAATCCTACAGTGTCTAATTTGGGGATTCCAAGCTAAAACATCAAAAGGCCCTCTTTCTTCATCCGTAATTCTTTCCTTCCTACTATTCCAGAAATACATGTACTATTCCCAATAATCTCATTTTCCATTAAGAAATATCACATTGGATGAGGTTAGTAGTTAGATGAGTCTTAAATTCTTTGTTCGTTTTTTAATTTTTAAAATAATACAGACAGGGTCTCCCTGTGTTGCCCAGGATGGTCTGGAACTTCTGGGCTAAAGAAATCCTCCTCCCTTGACCTCCCAAAGTGCTGGGATTACAGGCGTAAGCCACCACACCTAGCCATCAGTCTTAAATTCTATCACAGAGGTACCTAATAAGTTTGATAAGGACAATAGTTATACTCTTGATGACAACTTCCAAAGATTCTGGGCATTGCTCAAGCATTTAACATATTTTTAAAATCACCAAAGTAGTTATTCTAAGCCTTTATTTAATATTTTTTTAAAAATACTGAGTTCAGGCCTGGCATGGTGGCTCAAACCTGTAATCCCAGCACTTTGGGAGTCCCAGGTGGGCGGATCACCTGAGGTCAGGAGTTCGAGACCAGCCTGACCAACATGGTGAAACCCCCGTCCCAACTAAAAATACAAAAAATTAGCCGGGCATGGTAGCGGGCACCTGTAATCCCAGCTACTCGGGAGGCTGAGGCAGGAGAATCGCTTGAACCCAGGAGGCAGAGGTTGCAGTGAGCCGAGATCATGCCATTGCACTCCAGCCTGGGCAACAAGAGCGAAACTCTGTCTCAAAAGAAAAAAAAAAAAAAAAAAAAAAAACTGAGTTCATAACATTTCTTGGGCTTTACAAGATAGCAATCTCTTGCTCTTATTTGTCCTTTCACTACTTATTTCAAGCTTCAAAGAGTTCCTTATTATTAGTACTCCCACTTTCTATGATTTATATGGTTACATCATATCCTCCTTCAATCTCCATTTTTCCAGATAAGATAATATTGCTTTTGTAGTCATATGAAAGTCTCTCCATTTTTCTCCATCTACTTATAATTTCTCTGGACCTTTTCTACTTTTGAAGCATTTTCTACTTTTGAAGCATTTAATTTGGTGGGAAGAACACTGGGCTAGGAGCCAGAAGTCCTCACTCTGCAATCTCATCTCTCAGATTCTTTATCTGAGAGGATTGCACTTGATAAATTTGTAATAAGCTCCTTTATATCTCTAAGCCTCATATATCTAAGACTCTGGATCTTCCAACTAAAAATCATGTGGTATTCTAACAATTCCCCTCAATATTTTACTCCACTTAGCCAAAGAGGGGCAGGAAGATCAGATTGAAGGCCAGAGGAAGACACAACAATTAGGAAGCTCAGGGCTACAGAAGGAAAGACATGACATTTTACGAATCAACAGAAAAAGATTCAATAAGATAAATCAGACACCAAAGAGAGGAAAAAAGTCACAGAAACACATGGCCTAATTCTAACCTCATCTCTACACATCTATTTGAAGGGGGAATAATAATATAAAAATGCGTGTATTATTGTCCTTACCAAAGTTACTAGATGTCTCTGCTACAGATTTTTTTTTTTTTTTTTTTTTTTTTTGAGACGGAGTCTCACTCTGTTGCCCAGGCTGGAGTACAATGGCGCGATCTCGGCTCACTGCAACCTCTGCCTCCCGGATTCAAGTGATTCTCCTGCCTCAGCCTCCCGTGTAGCTGGGATTACAGGTGCCCACCACCATGCCTGGCTTATTTTTGTATTTTTAGTAGAGACAGGGTTTCACCAGGTTGGCCAGGCTGGTCTGAAACTCCTGACCTCAGGTGATCCATCTGCCTCAGCTTCCCAAATTGCTGGGATTACAGGCGTGAGCCACCACGCCCGGCTTCTGTTACAGAATTTAAGACTGACCTAACTACTACAGTTAGGCCTACTACAATGTATTTCTTAACTTCTTATGGAAAACGAGATTATTGGAATAGTACGTGTATTTCTGGCATAACAGGAAGGAACAAATTGTGGATGAATAAAGAGAAACTTTTGGCAGCAGTGGAGTTTATCCAGCCCTCATTTCTGCCTCAAAGAAGGAATGCAACTCTGTGCCAGAAATATGTGTCTATATTGCAATGCTGTTGATAAAACAGCCTACTACAGTGCTTTGAGGAAAATAGGCATTACGCAGGTATTTGATGACTAAATTAACGTCCAGCTGAACTGAAAGCCCTCATAATGCTACTAGTACGGCTACATACCAGATAATATGACAGTCAAGGCCATGGGAATTATATGGCATTGGCTGCCCTGGTTCCATGGGGAGACTGAGTGAGCTGGGCGGAGGAGATTTGGCCTAATGGCATTAAGCTCTGATGATACTAGAAGCAGCCCTCAGAAGGAAAAGATTAATGGGCTATCTCTAAACCACCAGAGCAATATCGGAATATGCATGAAAATCATTTCCTACCCCGTGTCAGGGTCAAAAAAAAGCACTATCTTTTCTCATATTGGCTTCTGGAGAGTCAGGGCTTCTTGTCCTACGACTGGTTTAGGGCAGGGGAGGAAAACATCGACAAAGGGTTAAGGCTGTTGGGCAGTTTTTAAAATTCCCAGCCCAGCCTAAAGGTGGTGTCTGTCAACGTGTGGTCGGTCCCTGGATCATCAGTAACAGACCAAGAGTGCAGGTGCTTGCTTAAATCCCAGACTCAGGGACCCATCACAAATCTCTAGAATCAAATTTATGGAAGAGGTGCTAGGGTACTGCAACCTTATTACTAAGGAACAATCTTCTGTTTCAGAACTATGGCCTAGGAATTGGGGTTTCAGGTGGGGGCCTTGAGCGGAAGTCCTCTGACTCTGGATTCATCACATCCGACAGACACTACTACAACACTTTGTTTTGAAGACCATTAAAAAACTACCTCAACTTCTCGCACAGCGAACAGGAACAAAACTAAGGACTCTGGGAGATATTTTCATAAGCTGGTTAAACAGTTCCTTCACAGCCTTGTTTATCATGTTAGTTTGTTCACTAGATTCTTATTTAAAAATAAATCTCTTCAACTGAGGAATTTTCAGAAAGAATCACAAACTCCAAAATAGAAGAGTTTTCTCATAGTGCAGAACTGGGCTTGTAAACCTGAAGACACTGCTATAAAAAGCAAAGTTTTATTTAAAAGAAAATTGCTGGTTAAGGCTTTCCCCAGCTCTTTTGCACTCAGAGCCACGGATGAAAGCTGGCAATTTGCGGGTGGCAGGGAAGGAAGACGCGGAAACAGGGCTGAAAAGACCGAGCAAAATGCGCTCGGCACCAGAGTTCAGGAGGAAGTCCCTACCAACTACCTAATTTTTAATGGAGCCAATTAATTGCCAGAAAAACCGCGTCTGCAAATGTTTTGCCAGTCAACACTCCAGGTTCTCGCCATTCCTCTCCGGCGGGATAAACCACCCGAGGCCTGCAAAAAGCAGTCAAGCAGTCAAGTTACACTTCAGCTGTGCCCACCACCTGGGCGCAGCGTCGCCTCCCTCCCCAGGATCACCAGACTCTGCCCTCCGCGCGGAAACAGGAGCCCATCAAGCCGCTGCCCACAGGTTCCTCGCGCCCAGCTCAGCCCCGCGGCCTTTCGACTCGGGGGTCCGAACCGCCGCCGCGTCCGGAGGAGACGCCCCCTCGGCCACAAAGGGAAGACTCGGGCCACGCCCGCCGCCACACTCTCCCTGCCCGGTCTTCGCGCCCGAAACCGTACCGCGCCGCCACTTACTCGTTGCTCCCCGCCGCGCTGTCGCGCTCAGGGCTGGAATCCGCCCGGGAGGCGCGCGCAGGCCGCGCAGCCAGAAGCCGCAGCCGGGACCGGCTGTGCCGCAGCGGCGCGCGCCCCCCGCCCCGGACCGCGCGGCCACGCGGCTGAGTCACCCAGCGCTTCACGTTAAGAGTCCTCTCCGCGCGTGGCACGCCGGGAAGGCCGTGTCGGGGGACCCCGTCCGGGGCCGCACCGTAAATGGGTGTCGCCTTTCCTCCAGTCCACTCTGCACCCAACCTCAGCGGGCGCACTTTTCTGAGTTGCGCATACCCTCTCAATTATTAAAGGTTGCAGACGGAAAAGTTAGTAGTTTTCAGAATTGTAGAATACGCTCGTGCAGCGCCAGGACGGCTAATGCTTACCCGAAAATGTGGAACCCTGATCTCCCCATGCGTGGAGCGAGGTTGGAGGTAGCGTAGTAAGAATACTGGAGTTGCTTAAACGCATTTGCTCGAAAGTCACTACCCTGGATATATATTCTGGCCAAAAGAAAGGGGAAAAAACTCCACATTTTTCTCAAATACTGAGTTTCATGAAGGTACCTGCTATGACAAAGTTGTATTACAAATTTTAAATCAACCGGAAGCAAGTTACTGGGAAAACTGTGTTATGAGTAAAAGATTTCAACATTCAAAAAACATCTATATATGGTCCATGTCCTATAAACCAAATGCTGGAAAACCCAAAAGGAAGTTCTTATTGTCATGGTTTCTAGTGGCTTTTGTACTTTTAAAAATTACACTAGACCGGGCTTGGTGGCTCACGCCTGTAATCCTTGCACTTTGGGAGGCCGAGGCGGGCAGATCACCTGAGGTTGGGCATTCCAGACCAGCCTGGCCAACATGATGAAACCCTGTCTCTGCTAAAAATACAAAAATTAGCCGGGCGTGGTGGTGGGCGCCTATAACCCTAGCTGTTTGGGAGGCTGAGGCAGGAGAATCACTTGAACCCAGGAGGCAACTGGGAGGTTGCAGTGAAGTTCCCTCTCAAATATATATATATATATATATATATATATATATATATATATACTAATTAAATATACTGATTATGCAAACTATTTGTAAATTGTTGAAAGCTCTATAAACTAATAATAGCACAAATTTTAAAATTCGAAGTCGATTTTCCTTTTCCTTACAAGAGACTCTCTAAAAACTAATTTGGAATTGGATTAGAATTGGTGTTGAAGTGGAAGGAATGTAAGAAAATAGTTTGACTCATTTCAGTAGGTTTCACATGGTTAACGGATACTTGTACAGCAAATTTGTTTTATCAGGGTCAAAAACTTTAATTTTCAAAACTGAAGACATAAATTTTTTCATTATAATTTGGTCTTAGAGGCCTAGAGGGTCATTTTCCATTTCTATTCTCCCTCGTTTATGACTATAAAGTATGCAGGACTGTATTGTGTTTATCTCAACATGGACTAGGCTGTGAGGCTGCACTCGTCATCTGTAAGTCAGTCTCACGTCCCCACGGTGACTCAGCTTCCCTGCTGCTTGCGTCTGTGGCTCTGCCCTCCCAGCACTTCCGGGCTGGCAGAAGATCTAGATTGGAGAATCCTGTAAGGGCTCTCCTTTACCTCTGCCAGAAGTGAGTGGCCTTTTCACTTCTGCTGACGTTTCGCTGTCCTGAACTAGTCACCAGGCTCAACCTGACTGACTCTAAGAAGGCTGTGAGATATAAATTCCTGTATGCCTGGAGAAAAGGAATATGAAAAAAGATTTAGTAAACACATGGCTATAAACCAATTTGAGTGAGTTATAGGCTCCAAACTTTACAACAGTAGCAGAATAGAGGATTGTTCAAACTAATGCCTTTATTTCCATTTTTATAAAGTACAGTGTTATAGCCTTTGAGTCAAAGAAAAATAAAAACCCTTCTGACATTCCTGCAAAACAGTTCTTGAAACAAATTCTTCCTTTCTGGAAAGATTCCTTCCCGTAGATTTGTATATTGTCTTTCTTTTTTTTTTTTTTTTTTCTTTTTGTGGAGAATGGAGTTCTTATTCTGTTGCCCAGGCAGGTCTTGAACTCCTAGGCTCAAGCTATCCTCCTGCTTCTGCCTCCCTAAGTTTGGGGATTACAGGCATGAGCCACTGCACTGGCTGCAGATTTGTGGTATACAAAAATCTGGCCTGAAGTTTGGAGAATCAGGCTAACTACCGGGTCTTATTATTTTTTTTTAAACACTTTCATTTTGGAAATTAAAGCATACAGAAAGATATAATAAACACCCGTTATCCATCATCCAAAATAAATAAGTGATAACATGACTTTTAATAGTTAATGGTTCAACTTTTGGCTAAAATTTCATATAATGAACAGCATATCAGACTGGGTACCTTTTTTGGGCAGACATCAAGGAGACGGGATATGAGAAATGTATATTCACAGAAAGCATAGGTGTTTGCTGATTTTTATAATTTTATTTCTAATTTAATGTAGGTATCTCAAGACCCCGAGTCTCTGAGATTTATTTGTATCTGAAACCAAAACCTTCTTTTTTTTTTTTTGAGACAGTGTCTCCCTTTGTTGCTCAGGCTGGGTGATCACCACTCACTGCAGCCTCGATCTTCTGGACTTACTCCCCCTCCCAGGTTCACGCCATTCTCCTGCCTCAGCCTCTCGAGTAGCTGGGACTACAGGCGCCCGCCACTGCGCCCGGCTAATTTTTTGTATTTTTAGTAGAGATGGGGTTTCACCATGTTAGCCAAGATGGTCTCGATCTCCTGACCTCATGATCCACCCGCCTCGGCCTCCCAAAGTGCTGGGATTATAGGCGCAAGCCACCACGCCCGGTCAAGGTTGACTCTTAAGAATAAAAATATTTTTTAAATAATAGCTATTGTAAATTGTCATACAAAAAGCTAATTCTCATTTCTACCGACTAATCTTATGTAGTAAATATAAAAACAAACCCAAAATCCCTAGATTTTGAACTGTCTCTCTCAAAGTAATTAAATTTGCTAAATGTTCGTTTTCTTTTGTTTTCTGAGACAGAGTCTTGCCCTGTCACTCAGGCTGGAGTGCAGTGGTGGGATCATGGCTCACTGCAACCTCAACCTCCTGGGCTCAAGTGATCCTCCCACCTCAGCCTCCTGAGTAGTTAGGACTACAGGTGCAGGCCACCACCCCAAGCTAATTTTTTAATTTGTAGAGAGGAAGTCTCACTATATTGCCCAGGCTGGTCTCAGAATCCTGTGGGGAGTCAGGATAGGGGAGTCAGGAAATGTGGAAATGTGTTACGCTGGGTTTCGGCGGAGGCTGGGTGTAAACTGATAATGTTTATCTCTTGTTATTCCTGTTAATGGTTTACAAACAGGCTCTGGCCTTCGTTTCCCATGTACCGGCTCTGGCAGCTCACATGACCTCTTGTTTATGAACACACAAGTCTCATTCTTGAACCTAATACTGAGAATGCTTAGAAGTTTTTTTTTTTTTTCAGCCTTATATGAGTGTTGTTGTTGTTTTGAGACGGAGTCTCCCTCTGTCGCCCAGGCTTGAGTGCGATGGCGTGATCTCTGTTCACTGCAACCTCCACCTCCCGGATTCAAGCGATTCTCCTACCTCAGCCTCCCAAGTAACTGGGATTACAGGCATGCGCCATTATGCCCAGCTAATTTTTTTATTTTTAGTAGAGATGGGGTTTCACCAGGTTGGCCAGGCTCTTCTCCAACTCCTGACCTCAGATGATCCACCCGCCTCCGCCTCCCGAAGTGCTGGGATTACAGGCGTGAGCCACCACTCCCAGCCACCTTATATGAGTTTTAAATAAACTGCATTTGGAAAAGAAAATAGGCCGGACACCTGTAATCCCAGTACTTTGGGAGGCAAAGGCGGGTGGATCACCTGAGGTCGGGAGTTTGAGACCAGCCTGGCCAACATGGTGAAACCCCATCTCTCCTAAAAATACAAAAAATTAGCTGGGCGCGGTGGTGCGCCTGTAATCCCAGCTACTTGAAAGGCTGAGGCAGGAGAATTGCTTGAACCCAGGAGGCAGAGGTTGCAGTGAGCCAGGATCGCACCACTGCTCCAACCTGGGCGATACCTAGACTCTGTCTCAAAAAAAAAATTTCCAATAACCCACTGAGCCACCACAGAAAGCTATGAGATATTTATTTAGTAGATAGGTAAACTTTATTTCGCAAGCCCAAGGGGATAATTTACTTTTCATCCCCCTCTCTTTAAAAACAGAGAACCTCCAACAAATGGTATATAAAGGAAAACAAAGCAAACAAAAGAGGGAAACTTTGCAATTTATTAACTCAAGCATGAAAATACAGAAAATAAGGAGGGCTCAACATACTTGGGAAAGTAAGTCTGAACTTACTGCATTAAAACATGGTGTTGCGCTAATCCTGCCGGGCGCAGTGGCTCATGCCTGTAATCCCAGCACTTTGGGAGGTCAAGGCGGGCGGATCACGAGGTCAGGAGATCAAGACCATCCCCGCTAACACCGTGAAACCCCATCTCTACTAAAAATACAAAAAATTAGCCAGGCGTGGTGGCAGGCACCTGTAGTCCCGGTACTCGGGAGGCTGAGGCGGGAGAATGGCGTGAACCCAGGAGGCGGAGCTTGCAGTTAGCTAAGATCACGCCACTGCACTGCAGCCTGGGCGACAGAGCGAGACTCAGTCTCAAAAAACAAACAACAACAACAACAACAACAAGAAAACATAGTGTTGCACTAATCCAGTGAATTGTCAGGCAAATGAGGCATGAAACATTGCCAAAATACAAAGTCAGTAAAGTATCCATATTACTCTTTGTCATTATATGTTTTATTTTATTGGGATCTGGTAAAGAATAGATTATTCCCAAATCTACATTACTAGCAAAATAAGTGAAATTATTTTACAAAGAATTTATTATTCTGGTAAATTGTTAATAGTGGCAGGTCAAAAGCAACTGAAACTCCAACAAAAGATACACATGTGCCTCATTTATAAGAAAGCATTAATAGGCCGGGCTCGGTGGCTCACGCCTATAATCCTAGCACTTTGGGAGGCCGAGGCAGGTGGATCACCTGAGGTCAGGAGTTCGAGACCAGCCTGATCAACATGGTGAAACCCCGTCTCTACTAAAAATACAAAAATTAGCTGGGCGTGGTGGCAGGTTCCTGTAATCCCAGCTACTCAGGAGGCTGAGGCAGGAGAATCACTTGAACCCGGGACGTGGAGTGTGCAGTGAGCCGAGATAGCGCCACTGCACTCCAGCCTGGACGACAGAGCAAGACTCTAAAAAAAAAAAAAAAAAAAGCAGTGGCTGGGCACGGTGGCTCATGCCTGTAATCCCAGCACTTTGGGAGGCTGAGGCGGGCAGATCACAAGGTCAGGAGATCGAGACCATCCTGGCAAACATGGTGAAACCCCGTCTCTGCTAAAAATACAAAAAATTAGCCAGGCATGGTGGCGGGCGCCTGTAGTCCCAGCTACTGGGGAGACTGAGGCAGGAGAATGGCGTGAACCCGGGAGGTGGAGCTTGCAGTGAGCTGAGATTGCGCCACTCACTGCACTCCAGCCTGGGCGACAGAGCGTGACTCCGTCTCAAAAATAATAATAATAATAATAATAATAATAAAAAGAAAGCATTAATAAAACAGAACCTACTTTTACTTCAGTCATTTGGTCCCTAGGAATTCAAAATAATGCTGAAGGAGATGAAACATGGTAGTCTATAAACAATTTTGAGACCAGCATGAAATGACTAAGGACTATGATATAATTTCCTTTTCAGAAAACATACAATTCAGGACAAACAGCTATTGTTGGAATAAATAAATAAACAAACATACAATTGTCAGATACAGCCATAAGACTTATTTAGAAAAGAATAAAGAAAATATCTTTATTCTAGAGTTAGTTCTAGAGTTATTCTACTACATTCTGGTTGTGGTTGAGTACAGCATTTCCTATAGTTGAGTGAGATTAGTGAAAAGATCTAGGTTATGCTTTCAGTAGTGAAAAGTGAAAATGATTTATTCTGGAAACCTTGATTATATTATAGTACTGTCAAATTATTAAAATATTGACAAATTATGTACAGTTTAGTAAGAGCTGGCAGCTCACTATGAGATTCTTTTACCTTGCTCAAATCATGCCCTCCTCCTTTCCCCAAACTTTGAATAATTGAAAACATGGAAAATCTGTTTAGCAAAACATGTGTCCTCCTGGCCCCTATGTCCACTGTAAGAAACGTTGTAATAAGGAACAAACACATAAACAATAAGATAAATAATGAGAACTAGGTAAATTTAGAAAGATTTCTTCGGCTTATTAACTAAGAGCCCAAACAGAGCTTTCTCTTTGCTTATTCAGATTTGTGATGCCTACTTGGAAACAAGTCAGTGTTTGTGAATATATATATATAAAGTACATGAAAAAGGAAGCATTAAAAACATGAAGTGATGGCCAGGAGCAATGGCTCACACCTGTAATCCCAGCACTTTCGGAGGCTGAGGTGGGAGGATCACTTGAGGTCAGGAATTTGAGACCAGCCTGGCCAATATGGTGAAACCCTGTCTCTACTAAAAATAAAAAAATTAACCAGGCATGGTGGCACATGCCTGTAAGTCCCAGGTACTCGGGAGGCTGAGGCAGAATTGCTTGAACCTGGGAGGTGGAGGTTGCAGTGAGCTGAGATCGTGCCATTGCACTCCAGCCTGGGTGACAGAGTGAGATTTCATCTCAAAAAAAAAAAAAAAAAAAGAAGTTATATCATTTTTATAAGGCAGTATGATGTAGTGAAAAAAATATTGGAAAAAGAGCCAGATGACCTCTGTTTGAGGCTATTTCACCCTTACTGACTGAACAAGTCACCCAGAAGTTTAGGTTTCCTAATCTGTAGGTAACTGACCTACCTTTGCCATGTGGTTGTTATGAAAAAGAAAAAATCAAAATGTATGCAAAAGTATTTTATAACCTCAAAAAATTAGCTGGGCGTGGTGGCAGGTTCCTGTAATCCCAGCTACTCGGGAGACTGAGGCAGGAGAATCGCTTGAACCCAAGAGGCGGAGGTTGCAGTGAGCCGAGATCGCGCCACTGCACTCCAGCCTGGACAACAGGGCAAGACTCTCAAAAAAAAAAAGAGGAAAAAAAAAAGAAAGCATTGGCCAGGCGCGGTGGCTCACGCCTGTAATCCCAGCACTTTGGGAGGCCGAGGCAGGCAGATCACGAGGTCAGGAGATCGAGATCATCCTGGCTAACATGGTGAAACCCGGTCTCTACTAAAAATACAAAAAATTAGCCAGGCATGGTAGCAGGCGCCTGTAGTCCCAGCTACTGGAATGGCATGAACCTGGGAGGTGGAGCTTGCAGTGAGCTGAGATTGCACCAGAAATTTAGATCGCGCTAGAGAAATTTAAGGTACTACTAGTATTAATATGATACATACACCCCATCCAAACTAATATTATCTTTTTCCTGAGGTAAAATTGTCCTTGTTAATGTCAACCTCAAATTGTTTGCATATCAAAATATACCAGTTAGTTTTCTTAACATTTGTTATGCAGTATTTTGTTTGTTTGTTTTTTGAGATGGAGGCTTGCTATATTGCCCAGGCTGGTCTTGAACTCCTAGACTCAGGAGATCCACCCGCTTCAGCATCCTGGTTAGCTGAGATTACAGGCACGTGGCACCATGCCTGGCTGGTTATGCAGCTTTAATGAAAATAAAAACATGTTACAGTGATGACATATTTTCAATATTTTTTCTTTTATCCATAATCATGAATAACAATAGAATTACTATTTTAAAGAGAATTAAACATCACTTTTTTTTTTTTTTTTTTTGAGACTGAGTTTCGCTCTTGTTGCCCAGGCTGTAGTGCAGTGGCATGATCTCAGCTTACTGCAATCTCCACCTCCCTGGTTCAAGCTATTCTCCTGCCTCAGCCTCCTGAGTAGCTGGGATTCTTCATATATATATATGAAGAAAAAAAGAAAAGGAGAGAAACAAACATAGGAAGAAAAATGTAGAGCTGGGGAGAAGGGAAAGAAAAAAGAGTTGCAGGCCGGGGGTGGTGGCTCATGCCTGTAATCCCAGCACTTTGGGAGGCTGGGGTGAAGGGAAAGAAAAAAGAGTTGCAGGCCCAGTGTGGTGGCTCACGCCTGTAATCCCAGCACTTCGGGAGGCCAAGGTGGTCGGATCACCTGAGGTCAGGAGTTTGAGACCAGCCTGACCAACATGGAGAAACCCTGTCTCTACTAAAAATACAAAAAGTAGCCGGGTGTGGTGTCACATGCCTGTAATCCCAGCTACTCGGGAGGCTGAGGCAGGAGAATCGCTTGAACCTGGGAGGCGGAGGTTGTGGTGAGCCAGGATCACGCCATTGCACCCCAGCCTGGGCAACAAGAGCGAAACTCCATCTCAAAACAACAACAACAAAAAGTTTGCAGAGAGTTAGAGAAGGAGAAGGAGAAATCAGAATGGACAAGAGAAACAGAGTAGTCCAGAATAGGAAGAAGCTGGTCTTAGAAGGGAGAGAAAGACTAGAACAAAGGGGAATCACAGTGGAAGCCAGGAGAGATATGTTAAAGGAGTTCCTTTTTTCATTCAACAAATATTTATTACCCAACCACTGACTGCAGAGTACCCTGATAAATGCATGTCCTGGGAGAAAAAAAATATGCATTACTCATGGTCTAATCCCAAATAGAATTTCATTTCTTAGTAACTTGGTTTTTCTTTTCTTTCTGATAATAAAAATAATTTTTGGTCATTTAGAAAATTTGGAAAACAGGAGCTAAAACAAAGAATCTCTCATTCTAGCCTGTTGACATTATTGACATTTTGATGTCTTTTGTTTTGCATTCTTTCTGGGGCTCAGTTTGAAGGGGCAGCACCACCAAGGGAAAACTCTTCTCATTAAGATAGCAGAGGTACAAAAGAGCAAGCAGAAAGTCACCAGGCCTCAGACCTAGGCTTGAAATAGTGCATTGTCACTTCTCTCTCTGTCTCATGAAGCCATTGCAAATGTGTGGACACAGGGAGGGGTAAAGAAATGGGGCCAGTAATCAGGTATATATATAGAGAATATACATATACATACATATACCATTAAAATTAGTAACTCAAGTACCATGTGTGGTCTTGCGGTAAATGATCTGATTTTCTGATATAATGAACACATCTTGGTAAAATTCAGAAAAACATAAAACAACAACAAGAAAAGTACAAGTTTCCCTTGATTTGTACCATAGATGCATTCCTGGAAATCTGGTGTATATAAAACCCACACAGGCCGGGTGCGGTGGCTCAAGCCTGTAATCCCAGCACTTTGGGAGGCCGAGGCAGGCGGATCACGAGGTCAGGAGATCGAGACCATCCTGGCTAACACGGTGAAACCCCGTCTCTACTAAAAATATAAAAAAAAATTAGCCAGGCATGGTGGCGGGTGCCTGTAGTCCCAGCTACTCAGGAGGCTGAGGCAGGAGAATGGCATGAACCCAGGAGGCAGAGGTTGCAGTGAGCCGAGATCGCGCCATTGCACTCCAGCCTGGGCGACAGAGCAAGACTCCATCTCCAAAAAAAAAAAAAAAAAAAACCCACACAAAAAATATTTTTTGTTTATATGTGAAACAGACAAGTTCTAGATTCAGATCATTATAACTGGATTTTTTGCCTACATGAATATCCAGAGGGACAGTCAACATACAGAATGTAGGACAATTTTTTTGTGGAGGGCAGGACCTTTACAGGCATTGGAGGAGGTCTGACATACCTGACTCTACCTATTAAATTTGGGGTTTTTTTGGTTTTGTTTCTTTGTTTTGAGATGGAGTCTCGCTCTGTTGCTCAGGCTGGAGTGCAGTGGTATAATCTTGGGTCACTGCAACCTCCACCTCCTAGGTTCAAGCGATTCTCCTGCCTCAGCCTCCCGAGTAGCTGGGATTATAGGCCCGTGACACCACGCCCGGCTAATTTTTGTATTTTTAATAGAGACAGGGGTTTCACCGTGTTGGCCAGGCTGGTCTTGAACTCCTAACCTCAAGTGATCCGCCCACCTCAGCCTCCCAAAGTGCTGGGATTACAGGCATGAGCCACCGCACTTGGCCTCTATATTTGAATATAACCTCACATTAATGTAACTGTACAATTGCACCCCAACATTTTGAACAATGCCCCCTAGAGACTAGTACACCCTAGTTGAAGTCTACTTATCAAATATCCCATACTGTGAAATTTTTGTTCACTGTTGTAACCTTGCATCTAGTTTGATGCCTGACACATAGTAAGAATTTAATAAATATTTCCTGATGGACACAAGAGAGTTCCTTTTACTTACATGGCATTTTTCCTGTTCCTTATGATAATGATTCACATTTGTTTTTCCAGTCCTGACCTCTCTTCTGAGCTCCAAATTCATATTGGCAAATGCCCACTTAACATCTTTACTTGAATGACTTTCACATACCTCAAACACTAAGTATATCCAAAATTGAATCATCATTTCCTGCCATTGCATCCCTCCGCCAGATACAACCCAGTACCAAACAAGGCAAAATGTTAATTCCGTGCTGGTGCTCTCTGGTTTAGTAACTGCCACTATGACCCACTTACTTAAGGAATCATCAAAACCCTGGCATTATCCATGATTATTTTCTACTTATCATCCCATTTTCTAATCAATCAATTCTAGTTCCTAAATCTCAAATTTATCTCCTTTCCATCTCCAGTGCTTCTGTCCTAGTGGATTATTGAATTACTACAATGGTCTCTTGCCTGCTTCCAAACCACCTCCATCCAGTAGCCAAAGTGATCTTTTAAAACAGAAATCCCATCAGGTCATCCCTATGTTTAAATTCCTTAAAGAGTTTCTCACTTTTTTTTTAGGACAAAATCTAAAGCCCTGCATGATTTGGCCCCTGCCTATGTATCTTTTCTTATTTTGTGCCACTTACTCAGTACTCTGCAATCATGCTGGCTTTTTTTTTTTTTTTTTAGGCTTACCTTTTTTTTAAAATTAATTTTTATTAAATGAATCCAGGCACATCATTTAAAAACCAATCATTGTTAAGCAGTTTATTTTTTGAAAAAGTTTATGGCACAGTCTTGTTTTCCAGGATCCCTGCTTTCATCTCTGTTGACTTACTCCTTCCTTTTGGTAGAGCCCTTCCCTTCTCCACTAGCTTCCTGATGCAAGGGAGGTTAATTTTTTGAGATGTTGCAGGAAAAGGGGGTTTATTCTAGTCTTACTTGTTTGTTAGTGTGAGTAGGTGTACAGTCTAGATTGGAAAACATTTTCTGTCAGGATTTTGAAAGCTCTGCTGTCTTCTAACTTCCAATAGTGCCATCAAGTTTGTTCTTAATTGATTTTTTTCAATCTGGAAGATTTTAGGATCTACTGTTTATCATTGATGAATTCCAAGATGTGTGTGTGTATATTGGTTTAGGTCTTTTCCATTTGTTGTTCTGGGCCTTTTCATCCTGGAGACATATTATGTTCTTTTGTTCTGCGATGTTTTCTTGCATTTGTTTGTTTCTTTTCTTTTCTTAGGGACAGGGTCTTACTCTGTCACCCAGGCTAGAGTGCAGTGGCGTGGTCATAGCTCACTGTGGCCTGGAACTCCTGGGCTCAAGTATCCTCCTGCCTCAGCCTCCTGAGTAGCTGGACTACAGGAGCGGAGCACCATGTCCAGCTAATTAAAAAAAAAAATTTTTGTAGAGATGGGGGTCTACCTATCTTGGCCAGGCTGGTCTTGAACTTCTGGGCTCAAGCGATCCTCCTGCCTTGACCTCTCGAAGTGCTGGGATTACAGGCGTAAGCCATTGCACCTGGCCTGGTTAATTTTTAAAATTTTTTGTAGAGATGGGGTTCTCCAACTTCTGGGCTGAAGCAATCTTCCCTCCTCAGCCTCCCAAATGCTGGGATTAAAGACATGAGCCATCACACCTGGCCGCATTTGTTTCTTTGATAATTTCTTCTCTAAAGCTTTTGCTAATTTTTCTTTTTTCTTTTTTTTTTTTTCTGGAATTCTTATTATTCAGATATTGTAACTTCTAGATACTCTAATTTATCTTTTTTATTGTCCATATTTGTCTTCTGTGACAATTGAGTTTTTTATTACCTTCAAGGGTGATTTTCAATCACATAAAAGTACCTTTCAGAAAAGTTAATCTCCCTAAGCTGTTAAAAGAGGCATAAAGAGAAAATTATAACATTTCAGCTGATACATTTTATTGTTTTAGTTAAAAGGCTAGCAAATTTTAGCAATCAATTGAAAAGGGGCTTTTGCCACTTAACTAAAGACAAATCTTTTCAAACCACAGACATTTCAAATATTTTATTTCTTCTTTATATACCTGAATTGTCTGACTGACAAACCTTCTCAAGTACTTAAGCATCTATCGTAGACCTGATAATGTTATAAATATGCATGATTATTGATTCTCTTATAAACGAACTTCTCTTGGAAATTACAAGTATAGATTTGATTTTATTTGGCCTTTATACACCCAACTATTTCATCAAAACTAAGGAGAATTTCAGTTATGTCATTAATGTTCCATTCCGATTGGAACCTATAATGGCTACCTCATTTGGTTGGATTCAACTAATTTATTTATTGCTTTTCAAAATAGGCCACAATTCTTAGAGACATTAACATAAAATTTTATTAAATTTTAGATCTCTCCTGACTTTTTTATTATGAAAAATTTCAAACATAAAAAGTTGAGGGTATAGTATTTCAACAAGTATACCCATTACTTAGATGCAATAATCATCAATATTTTGCTGTGTGTGTACATTCCAAGATGTGTGTGTATATATTGGTTTAGGTCTTTTCCATTCGTCATGCTGGGCCTTTTCATCCTGGAGACATATGTCCTTTTGTTCTGGGATTTTTTTTGCATTTCTTTGTTTCTTTTCTTTTTCTTTTTCTTTTTTTTAGAGACAGGGTCTTACTCTGTCAACCAGGCTGGAGTGCATTGGCATGATCATAGCTCACTGCAGTGAGCTCCCAATATTTGCTTTATTTCTATGGCTATTTATTATGAAAAATTTCAAATATAAAGGAAGTTTAAGACAAATACAGCCAACACTAGTATATCCACTACTTATAATAGATTAAACAGTTGTTAACATTTTCTCATGTTTTCTTTATTTTTATATTTATCTATTTTGCTGAACTATTTGAAAGTAAGTGGCGGACAATATGACATCTCACTTCAAAATTGCATTTGGCTTTCTTATCTCTTTAGCCTCTTTTCTTTTCTTTCTTTTTTTTTTTTTTTTCCTGAGACAGAGTCTTGTTCTGTCACCCAGGCTGGAGTGCAGTGGAGTGCAGAGCTCACCGCAATCTCTGCCTTCCAGGTTCATGCCATTCTCCTGCCTCAGCCTCCCGAGAAGCTGAGACTACAGGTGCCTGCCACCACGCCTGGCTAATTTTTTTTTTTGTATTTTTTGGTAGAGACAGGTTTCACCATGTTAGCCAGGATGGTCTCGATCTGCTGACCTCGTGATCCGCCCGCCTCGGCCTCCCAAAATGCTGGGATTACAGGCGTGAACCACCGTGCCCGGCCTAGCCTCTTTTCATGTAGAGCAGTGCCGTTCCCCATCTGCCTACCATTTTGTTCCCCCATGACACTGATTTCTTAAGGACATCAGAGCAGTTTTCTTGTAGAATCTTCTCATGACTTTTCCTGAATTGTAACAATCTCCAAGGTCATTCTCTTTTGGAGCACTTTTTTTGTCTTTATCTTTCACAATGTATATATTTTTTACAGATTTCTAATTATAGTATTTGTAATTTCCAGCTGCTCTTGTTTATTCTTATAGTGTTTCTTCTTTTAGCATCCTGTTCTTGTTTCATGGATATCATATTTCTCTGATGATATAATTTCTTTGAAGTATTTTTATGCTCCCTGCATTGTCTCAGTTTTCTGTGATTCTTCTCCCCCTTGATTCCTCCATGCTTGAGGTTTAGAATTTTTTTTATGTTGCAGATTTTCCTCTAGTATCCGATGATTTTTGTACATTTATATTTTAAGAATAAAGTCCTAAAAGCTAATTGGAAATTCTAAGTATATGCTTGAGTCTTATCAATTGAAAGAATTCACTGGAGGCTTTTTCTATGGGAGCCACCAAAATGTCAGGTTTTTTTCCCCTAAGAAGTACCTTTTTTTTTTTTCCTGCTAGAGAGTAGAACCTGGTTATGAAGTTCTACATCTATGCAGGAGAAGAGGCCTGGGTGTTTTCTTTTCAGTAATATGTCTGACTCCCACTCTGATCTATGCCAAGTGTCCCCCTATCTGTAACTCCTTTAGTTTACTTTCTCCAGAGGTGGCATTTCCCGTTTCCTATGGAAGTAAAAGTATAGCTTGATTACATTAGATAGGGTGGGGCTCTGGGAGACCTGACTACTTCTTAAACAGATTTTCAAACAAGTGTCCTTTTTGAAGCACTACATTTCTCCCATCTATCTCCCTTCCTTTAACTTCCCTCTGCACGTCACTGCTTCTGATACCTGAGTCTTTCCAGGGCTCCTCAGGGAGACATGCCTTGCTTCTCCTTAGTTTCTCCTTCTCTAAGCACTTAGGCTTGACCTTCCTTGGATCTGCTAAGTCCTTTAATAGCCTCTATCCATTTTCTATTTTCAGGCATTGTGGTTTGAGGTGAGTCTCAGTTCAAGAAAAATGAAACGAGTGTTTCTGTGTATTTCCCCCCAATTGTTATTTTTGAGAGTGGCATGGGGAAGATCTCAGCTATTTTGAATTGAAAGTTCTGTTTTTATTTTTAGTTCTTTACATGCCTTGAATTCTTTACTACCTTTGGGCTTTTGCATTTGGTGTTCAGCTCTCCCGGACATTCTTTTTCCCTCGCTCATCCTCCCTCCAGGCTAATTCCAAGTCAAATTTTAGGTCCTAACTTAAACATCATTCCTAGATGAGTCCTTCCTGACCATCTAGACTAGGTTAGGTCCACCCCTCATGATATATTATATCTATCTATCTATCTGTATATACTTTTTAAAAAAATATTGTAATTTGTTGAGATGAGTCTTGCTCTGTGGCCCAGGCTGGATTGCAGTGGCGCAATCTCGGCTCACGGCAACCTCTGCCTCCCAGGTTCAAGCGATTCTCCCGCCTCAGCTTCCTATCTGGAATTACAGATGCCCACCACCATGCCCGGCTAATTTTTGTATTTTTAGTGGAGACGGGGTTTCACCATGTTAGCCAGGCTGGTCTCAAACTCCTGACCTCAAACGATATCCTCACCTCGGCCTCCCAAAGTGCTAGGATTACAGGCATAAGCCACCACGCCTGGTTTAGATAGATATAGATATATTTTTTAGGCAGGGTCTCACTCTGTTGCCCAGGCTGGAGTGCAGTAGCCCAATCACGGCTCACTACAACCTCTGCCTCCCAGACTCAAGTGATCCTTCCACCTCAGCCTTCTGAGTAGCTGGGACCACAGGCACATGCCACTACACCCAGCTAATTTTTCTATTTTTGTAGAGACACGGTTTCATCACGTTGCCCAGGCTGTTCCTGAACTCCTGATCTCAAGTGATCAGCCCACCTCAGCTTCCCAAAGTGTTGGGATTACAGGCATGAGACACTGTGCTGGGCCAATGTACTCTTGTAACGCCCAACATGACTCTAATATAGCCTCTTTCTTCTGCTAGACTGTAGCTCCGCAAGAAAAGGAACAATGTGTGTCTTGTTCACTGCTATATCCCCAGGGTCCAGAGCAGTGCCTGGCATTCAGTAAGAGATCAATATATATTTTTCATTGTCAACCAACATACATTGCTTGCTGTAAAGATTTGTAGCTTAATTTACAGTTGCCATCACTAATAAGTAATTATTTAGAGTTCAGCATTCCTAGTTATTATGATCATCTGTTTATTGCTATGGACAAGAGCCCATTTTATAGTATAGTTTTTCCATAATTACATTTCCAAATTTATCTTACAATGAACACTTTTAAAATGACAATTTATGGCCAGGCATGGTGGCTCACGCCTGTAATCCCAGCACTTTGGGAGGCCGACAAGGGCGTATCACTTGAGGTCAGGAGTTTGAGACCAGCCTGGCCAACATGGTGAAGCCCTATCTCTAGTAAGAAATACAAAAATTAGCTGGGCGTGGTGGTGAGCTCCTGTAATCCCAGCTACTCAGGAGGCTGAGGCAGGAGAATTGCTTGAGCCTGGGAGGTGGAAGTTGCAGTGAGCCAAGATCGCGCCACTGCACTCCAGCCTGGGCCACTGCACTCCAGCCTGGGTGACAGAGCGAGACTTTGTCTCAAAAAATTTTTAAAAAATAAAATAAAATGACAATTAACTAACAATATTATGCACTCAGATTAACGTAGTATATAAGTTTTCTACTGTTGCTGTAACAAATCACCACAAACTTAGTGGCTTAAAACAATACAAATTTATCTTACAGTTCTAGGGGTCAGAAGTCTAAAATGAGTTGGCAGGGTTGCATTCCATCTGGAGGCTCTAGGAGAGAATCCATCTCCTTATCTTTTTCGGCTTCTAGAGGCTGCCTGCATTCCTTGGGTTATAGATAGATTCTTCTCATGTCACTCTGACCTCTGCTTCCATTGTCACATTTCTTTCTGTGAATCTGGCCCTCTTGCCTCCCTCTCTAAGGATTATGTGATTAGGTTGGGCCTAGCTAATCCAGGATAATCTCTTCATCTCAAGAGCTTTAATATAATTACATCTACAGAGTCCATTCTGCCAGGTAGGGTAACATATTCACAGGTTCTGGGAATTAGGATGTGGACATTTTGTGAAGCTGTTATTTAACCTACAACACATAGACAGCAAAATGTGAACCCATAGATGAATTAATAATTAATTGACAGAAGAAATGATAAGAGATTTACTTTTTTTTTTTGAGATGGAGTGTCGCTCTGTCACCCAAGCTGTAGTACACTGGTGCGATCTCACCCCACTGCAACCTCTGCTTCCTGGGTTCAGGCGATTTTCCTGCCTCAGCCTCCCAAGTAGCTGGGACTACAGTCATGCGCCACTACTCCTGGCCAAGTTTTGTACTTTTAGTAGAGACAAGGTTTTGCCATGTTGGCCAGGCTAGTCTCGAGCTCCTGATCTCAAGTGACCCACCTACCCACCTATCTGGGCCTCCCAAAGTGCTGGGATTACAGGTGCGAGCCACTGTGCATGGCCAAAAGCTTTACTTCTAATGTATTTTAAGCTTTATATCAGAACAACCCACAAAGAAGATAAATTATTTTATTAAGTAAAAGCTTTCGTAAATATATATCAAAATAATAAGACTTAGCCCAGCATGGTGGCTCACGCCTGTAATCCCAGCCCTTTGGGAGGCCGAGGTAGGTGGATCACTTGAGGTCAGGAGTTCGAGACCAGCCTGGCCAACATGGTGAAACCCTATCTCTACTAAAAATAAAAAATTAGCCAGGCATGGTGGTGTGCACCTGTAATCCCAGCTACACAGGAGGCTGAAGCAGGAGAATCGCTTGAACCTGGGAGGTGGAGGTTGCAGTGAACTGAGATTGCACCATTGCACTCCAGCCTGGGCAAAAGGAGTGAAACTCCATCTCAAAAAAAAAAAAAAAAAAGAAAAAAGAAAAGTGAAGAAAAAGAAAATAATAATAATAATGACAAGATACTTAACATAAATCAGTAATTATTAAATAGACAACATACATCAACTAAATGGTTGCTGAAGCATGTGCAGATATATTCTCATGCTTTCATGAATTCTGAGATTTCCTGGCTATATAATATTTTCAGGTAGGGCCAACATTTCTTAAGGGTAATTATGCAATTTTTTTTTTTTTTTTGAGACAGGGTCTCACTCTGTTGCCCAGATTGGAGTGCAGTGGTGCCGTCTTGGCTCACTGCAACCTCTGCCTCTCAGGCTCAAGCTATTCTCCTGCTTCAGCCTCCTGAGTAGCTGAGATTACACGCATGCACCACCATGCCCAGCTAGTTTTTGTATTTTTAGTAGAGACGGGGTTTCATCATGTTGACTAGGCTGGTCTAGAACTCCTGACCTCAATTGATCCACCCGCCTCTGCCTCCCAAAGTGCTGGGTTTACAAGGGTGAGCCACTGCGCCCGGCCTGGTAATTATCCAGTTATACGAACAGTTACATAAAAGAGCATAGTGTTTTTCTGGCATATATATACATATATATGCATAAATTTTTTCTTTTTCTTTTTTTTCTTTTTTTTTTTTTGAGACAGGGTCTCACTCTCACTTTATACCCCAGGCTGGAATGCAGTGGTGTAAACATGGCTCATTGCAGCCTCAATTTTCTGGACTCAAGTGATTCTCCCACCTCAGCTTCCTGAGTAGCTGGGATTACAGGTGTGCGCCCCCACTAGGCTAATTTGTGTATTTTTTTGTAGAGACCAGATTTCACCATGTTGCCCAGGCTGTTCTCAAACTCCTGAGCTCAAGCGATCAGCCCACTTCAGCCTCCCAAAGTACTGGGATTCCAGGCATAAGCCACACCACTTCTGGTCCTGACATATATTTTAAAATAAGTTTTAGGCTGTGCGCGGTGGCTCATGCGTGTAATCCCAATACTTTGGGAGGCCGAGGTGGGTGGATCACCTGAGGTTGGGAGTCCGAGACCAGCCTGGCCAACTTGGTGAAACCCCGTCTCTACTAAAAATACAGAAATTAGCTGGACTTGGTGGCACCACTGCACTACAGCCTGGGTGATAGAGCGAGAGACTCCGTCTCAAAAAAAAAAAAAAGTTTTAGATGAAAAATATAATTAGCATTAATTATTTTCAATGAATACCTATTAACATCCTGCAGTATTGTTTGGGGGAAATTATAATAAAAACCTACTTGGGAAAAATAAAATCCAACATTCTTGATAGTTTAATTTAAAAGGCTGTGGTTAGATATTTTATTCTCAGTTGTCTAGCAATGCCACATGAATGACTAGTACAAAATGACAGTTTCACAATGGGCTGATGGGTAAAGCTGTCAGCCGGCCAGCTCTTTCAGGTAAGAAACTCGCCTGGTAGCTACATCTTGATTATCAACTTTGCTCATTTAGGAATAGTTGTCTTTTTTTTTTTTTTTTTCAGTCTCGCTCTGTCGCGATCTCGGCTCAGTGCAACCTCCACCTCTAGGGTTCAAGCCAGTCTCCTGCCTCAGCCTCCCGAGTAGCTGGGACTACAGGTGTGTGCCATCACGCCTGGCTAATTTTTTGAATTTTTAGTAGAGACAGGGTTTCACCGTGTTAGCCAGGATGGTCTTGATCTTCTGACCTCATGATCCGCCCACCTCAGCCTCTCAAAGTGCTGAATTACAGGCGTCAGCCACCGCGCCCGGCCAGGAATTTTAATACTTTTATCAGTTCATCCAGGGCTGATCTGGCTCTGACACATGAGCTGAACAGCATGTCTTACCTGACAAATCAAATTAGGGTCAGAAGTTTGCCTAATGAGTCCAGTTAAAATGCCAGGCTGCCCAAGGCACTAAAAATGCCCAGAAACCCACAACACCGCATTTCTCAGCTCCCTATCCCCCAGTCTGTCCTGAATTACAAACTTAAGCAATACATTGAGGTAGCAGTCTACACTGGAAAATATGGTACATTTGAAAAACGATGAGTCACAATTCTATTTGACAATCTTTCTCCCCCTGGTTTGTATGGCTGGCCGTCCAGTAAAGTACAGTACAGTAGCCACTGGCTGCATGTGGCTACTGAGCACCCAAAATATGCCTAGTCTGAATTGAGATGTGCTGTAAGTGCAAAATGCATACCAGATTTTGAAGACTTGACTTAAATTAATAAGAATGTAAAATATTTCATTAATAATTGTTTATATTGATTACATGTTGAAATGACAATATTTAGATTTATTTGGGGATAGATTAAATAAAATATATCATTAAAATTAATTTTACTCATTTCTTTTTACTTATTAAATGTAGCTACTAGAAAACTTAAAATCATATATGTGGTTCACTTATTTTTATTAGACAGCACTGATGTAAGGCTCCTGAAGTCCACCTCTATTATCTTAGCAGCTCATTGTGGTCTTAGCCATTCTTTCCCTTTCCAGTAACTTAGATTTAGAAGTTAGAATAGAAGGTAGATTTAGGAGGTAGAACAGAAAGTTTTGAACTCTGTGGCCACCCTTCAAGTCAAAAGAATTAAATGCCCAGGAAGACAACAAGTCATAATGTGGCCAGGCATGGTGGCTCACACCTGTAATCCCAGCACTTTGGGAGGCTGAGGAGGGCAGATCACGAGGTCAGCAGTTTAAGACCAGCCTGGCCAATATGGTGAAACCCCGTCTCTACTAAAAATATAAAAATTAGCTGGGCATGGCGGCACGCACCTGTAGTCCCAGCTACTCGGGAGGGTGAGGCAGGAGAATCGCTTGAACCCAGGAGGCAGAGGTTGCAGTGAGCCGAGATCTGCACTCCAGCCTGGGCAACAGAGCAAGACTCTGTCTCAAAAAAAAAGAAAAAAAAAAGTCCTAATGCAATTCTTCATCTCATTTGGATTGATTCTACAATATTGGAGGGGAAAAGGGAAAGGGGGCGGAAGAGTAATCTTCATATTAGTGTCTGCAGAGACAGAATGTTTGTGTATGAAGGATCAAAGAGGACTATGAGAATTGTTTTGGGGAGGAACACACACACACACACACACACGAGGAAATAGGACAAAGAGTGTTTTGTATTCCATCTCCACCCCTCTCCGCCTCTCTAGGTTTTGATCTGCTTTATTTTGGCTATACCCATTTGTCTCTCTTTTTCTCAGTGTACCAATTTACACACTTCCCCTGATGGAATGTGGCTCTTGAAAAGAGAAGAGGCCAGGTGCTGTGGCTCACGCCTGTAATCCCAACACTTTGGGAGGCTGAGGCAGGCGGATCACCTGAGGTCAGGAGTTTGAGACCAGCCTGGCCGACATGGTGAAACCCTGTTTCTACTAAAAATACAAAATTAGCCAGGCGTGGTGGCACATGCCTGTGATCCCAGCTACTCAGGAGGCTGAGGCAGGATAATTGCTTGAACCCAGAAGGCAGAGGTTGTGGTGAGCCGAGATGGGGCCATGGCACTCCAGCCTGGGCAACAAGAGCGAAACTCCGTCTCAAAAAAAAAAAAGCGAGAGAGAGAGAAGAAAGACTAATGGGAGATAAGGATGCAGGCTGGTGTAATAGGTGATAAGGATGCGGCAGCCTAGAAAGATGTTTAACTAAATCGAAAAAGACCTTAGGGATCACTCTGGTCCACCTTCTACCCCAATCCATAACTCTCTTATATGTGGAATAAATGCTGCTGATATTGTTAAAACATTAATATTTATGTAAAATGCCAAATATTTACTGAGAAATGGGGGAAAGCCTCTGAAAATATGTTTTTCAACAGGGAAAAAACATGAAGAAAAAACATGATGGCATTGTTTATGAAACTAAAGAAGTTCTCAATCCATCTCCCAAAGTAACACATTGTTGCAAATCACTGTGGGTAAAATACAGTTTTCAGAAGGCATACATGACCCAACTTGTCAGCTCCCAGCCAGTTCCAGCCATGTCAAGGAACCCAGGTAAGATATTTGGATTAAACTAAGATAAATAGTTTACTTAGCATGTGTTTTTCTTGATATTAAGACCATAAAATTGGACATTAAATATATATATATATATTTTTGTTTGTTTTTGTTTTTTGAGACAGAGTCTCCCTCTGTCACCCAGGCTGAAGTGCAGTGTTGCCATCTCAGCTCTCTGCAACCTCTGGCTCCTGGGTTTAAGTGATTCTCCTGCCTCAGCCTCCCGAGTAGCTGGGATTGCAGGCGCCCACCACCACGCTGGGCTAATTTTTAAAATATTTTTAGTAGAGAGGGGGGTTTCACCATGTTGGCCAGGCTGGTCTCGAACCCCTGACCTCAACTGATCCCCCCTCATAGGCCTCCCAAAGTGCTAGATTTACAGGCGTGAGCCACCGTGCCCGACCCACATTAAATATATTATTTAAATATGAACTATAAGAAAATCTATTCATCCCAGTTCTTAGGTGGCAAAAATCTAAAAGTGACTTTGCTTCATGGTACTAAATCTCTTTAGTTTCCATTAGCCCTGAATCATTGCTGTGACGACCAATTAAGGTAATCCCAAATGGGCTAAAATAGATCAAATTTATCTTTTAATAAAAATTAGTCTTTAAATTGGACCTGACAGTGTCAGTATTGTTAAGGTAGGGAACATTCAGATTAGATTTCTTCTTGATTTTGCCACTAGAGGAGAGAACATGAAGGAAAGATACATTTGGAATTTTGCTTTGCAAAAATGTGTGATTCCTAAATGTCCCAGAATGCTGGAAAATTAAAGTTTTATGTTTTGAAGAGCATTAAAGGACAGTGTTAGGTAAATTTATGAGGTTTTAGGCTTTTAGATAAAAAATATGCTAGATACCTGAGAGGGATTATGAACATTAACTTCAACCTAATATCTAATTTTAAAAGAATTACATGCCACTTGAGAAAGGGAAATTTCAAGCATCCTGATAGTTGCTTGCCACCACACCAGATTTTTTTTTTTTGAGGTAGAGTCTCACTTTGTCGCCCAGGTTGGAGTGCAGTGGTACAGTCTCGGTTCACTGCATGCCCGGCTAATTTTTGTATTTTTAGTAGAGCCGGGGGTTTCACCGTGTTGGCCAGGCTGGACTCCTGACCTCAAGTCATCCGCCCGCCTTGGCCTCCCAAAGTACTGGGATTACAGGTGTGAGCCACCGCGACCGGCCTGGTATCCATTTTTTAGAAAGCACTGAATTGACTGAAATTTTGAATCTTCATTTGTTTTTGTTTTTGTTTTTTTGAGACGGAGTCTCGCACTGTCACCCAGGCTGGAGTGCAGTGGCGCGATCTCGGCTCACTGTAGCTCCGCCTGCCAGGTTCACGCCATTCTCCTGCCTCAGCCTCCCGAGTAGCTGGGACTACAGGCGCCCGCCACCACGCCCGGCTCATTTTTGTATTTTTAGTAGAGACGGGGTTTCACCGTGTTAGCCAGGATGGTCTTGATTTCCTGACCTCGTGATCTGCCCGCCTCGGTCTCCCAAAGTGCTGGGATTACAGGCGTGAGCCACCGCGCTCCGCCTGAATCTTCATTTGTTAATTCCGTTGTCAACAACAATTATTCCCCAAAGTCTGAGATTGTGTCACCTATGAACACCTTCTAGGAACTTGTAATTTTTTTTAAGAGACGTAATTCACTTAACATAAAGTTCACCCTTTTAAAGTGTACGGTACAGAGGGTTTTAGTATACTCACAACGTTGTGCAATCGTCGCCACTATTCTAAGATTTTATGTTTTATTGTAAACTCTTTCCAGTATGTTTTCACACTCTACCTCCTGATCCTCAGATTCCTTGTGAAGCTGATCGCTGTCTTCCGAGGCGTTCTGTGGGCGTTGCTACTTTTGCCTCAAATGCTTTCCTAATTACAGTTTCACTTCAAAAGAAGAGGCAGGTGAAGTTACTAACGCTGCTGCCCTTGATTTAGAGTTAACAACCCACTAGCTAACGTACATGCTTGTTTTCATGCCTAGAACTCCCGTTTTACCATACGCGAGTTTTATGTCAAATCTCATTAGTGACTGGTAGTCTGGTGGGCCACCAATGTGCTTTCAATGCCTGCCAAACAATTAGAAACCAGGGATCTTCCAATAAAGTGCTGTCTCCCATGTCCTCCCACTTCTGGCCCAGGACACCTGGGTTGCCTTTCTGTTCAGGCAGCAGCGCGTTTCTCCCCTTCATCTTTATGATACCACTGAAGAAATGAGGAATGTGCGGAATGAGGGAGCGGTGTGAGGGGGCACGAACTTGTTATTACGGCGTCGAGAACGCCAGATAGAGTAACCAAAGACTGATAGAATACATAACGCTGGTGTGTGTAATTCGGGAACCCGGCCTCCCTAACTCCAGCTCCCGCCAGTAGCTCGAGGCGAGCTACGCGCGCGCCGCCGCCGGCCGCGTCGCCATGTGCGCTCCCCATTGGCCACAGCTGGCCCACGTGACCTCTATCGCCTAACCTGCTCGTCCGCGCGCGCGCTTTTTCCACCGCAGAAAGCCTAGGGCGGGAGCGGGGGTCTCACTGGTTGTGCGGGTCGCGCGCCCAGCTAAAGTGCGCTAGGTGGTTCCGAGGACCTGGCGGCGCTCTCTGGCGGGGAGCCTGAGACAATGCCTAAGTACTGTCCAGAGGAAAACTCTTACTGAGGAAGCAGGAGATTGAGGAGGTCCACCTCTCCCCTCAGTGGCTTCTGTCCGGGGCTGTGACACAGACAGACTGAAAATGGAAATCACAAGGCAGGAATGTGACTCGCTGAAGCCAAGATTTATCTCTTTGGGGGCGCTCTACACATACAAACATAACTCTTCGGGGGAAAATACTTAATTTTTGTATGGGGAATTCAAAGCCACATTTTCTTAGAAGAGTTGAGGGTCGTGGGAAGTCCAGAGCAACCATCCTGATACACATCATTTAAGGGAAATTAGAAACTCCTGGGGAAACAAAGATGAGTAAAAGCAAAAGGAGGCCCTGCCCACCATTGCTGTGCGGGAATGGAGTGATTTGACAAGGGGCAGAAGTGTAATAATTACTGATGGGAAAGGGCTAAATAAATAAATGCGTGTGCATGTGTGTGTAAGTAGTATAAATGGGAAATATAATTGTAGAATTCAATAGAGAGTTCAGTTTAGCTTATTTTTCTCTTTAAGAGTGCTTGGATGCTTTGCTTTTGCTTTTTTTAATTTTTTGCCTCGATGGCTCACCAACCCTTCCTCCTCTAGATATACATTTTCTTTTTTAATTCGTTCATTCATTCCAGAAATTCTAGAACCTACTATATTCCAGGCACTGTGCTAGGTACTGAGATGACAGTGATAAATAAAAACAGTACCAGTTCCTTCAGTCATGGAGCGTATGGTCTGGTAAAGGAAGCAGACAGTAGTTAATTGCACATATCAATGTTAAATATAATGTGATAAGTGCTAAGGAGAGGTCTAGATGTCATAATGGGGGATTTGACCTAGCAGGGAGATCAGAGAAGGCTTCCCTCAAGATGCAACCCCTGACATGAGACCTGAAGGGGTTAAGGGGGATGGAGGTTGCAGACAGAGGGAGCAGCTTGTGCAAGGGAGAACTGGGAGCCTCTCCCCTTCCAGTTACTGCCCATCTCACCCATTTCCACTATACATACATTAATCTTGCCCCTTAGTTCTTAGGAGACATTTGTTCTCTTAATTCCAAGTTCTTAGGGAGTGCCTGGTTGTAACCTACAATGATTGTTAAAGACAGTGTTATTCAATAGGTAAGTATACATATCTAATATACATATCAATATACATTTAATATACAATACATATTAATATGCAGTCTAATATGCATTATCTCTGTTGTTTTGTATAAGAAAAATATACAATGACTGTAACAAATCGTAGGATATGATATATCTCAATAGAACTAAAAGTGCTGTAGACAAAGTAGTGAGAGATCACATGATTTTGGAAGACTCAAAAAGGCATCTTAGAGAAAGTAATTTTCAAAAATCATTGAGGTAAGATTTGGTCAGATAAAGATACAATTTAGTTAGAGCATAAGGTTCTAAAAGAAGAGTAAGGAGGTTGGACCAATCAGTTGAAATACATTCCAAGGGCTTTGAAAACCAGTCTAAAAAGTTTGTAGAAACTAAGCTAGTGCAGCGGCTTGCCTCTGTAATCCCAGCTATTCCAGAGGCTGAGATGGGAGGATTGCTTGAGCCCAGGAGTTTGAGATCAGCCTGGGCAATGTAGCAAAACACACTCTCTAAAATATTTTTAAAAGTTTGTAGAAATTAAAAAGTTCTATTTAAGTTTTAAGAACTTTCCTGAGATACTTTTTCTCCTCTAATATTTGTCTTGGAAAATTTTAAATCTACAGAAAAGTGGCAAAATTAACTCTGTGGTTATTCATAAACCCTTCCCACAGATTAATCAGTTTTGTTTTGCTTTGCTTTTTTTGAGACAGGGTCTTACTCAGTCGCTCAGGCTGAAGTGCAGTGGCGCGATCATAGCTCATGGCAGCCTTGAACTCCTGGGCTCAAGTGGTCTTCCTGCCTCAGCCTCCCAAGTAGCTGGGACCATAGGTATGCATCATCAGGCCCAGCTACTTTTTTGTTTTTTGTAGAGATAGCATCTCACTTTGTTACCCAGGCTCATCTTAACTCCTGGGCTCAATGATCCTGACTTGTCCTTCCAAAGTGTTGGGGTTACAGGCGTCAGCCACACCTGGCCTTGGTTTTTTTTTGTCGTCGTTGTTGTTGTTTTTTTTAATTTTGACCCATTTGCTTTATCCTAAGAACAAGGATATTTTTCTGCATAACCACAATACAATTATGACACTTCTGAGATACTTTTTTTTTTTTTTTTTGAGACGGAGTCTCTATCTGTCGCCCAAGCTGGAGTGCAGTGGCACAATCTTGGCTTGCTGCAACCTCTGCCTCCCAGGTTCAAGCGATCCTCTTGCCTCAGCCTTCCCAGTAGCTGGGATTACTGGCGCACACCACCATGCCCGGCTAATTTTTTTGTATTTTTAGTAGGGATGGGGTTTCACCATGTTGGCCAGGCTGTTCTCGAACTCCTGACCTCAGGTGATCCGCCCGCCTTGGACTCCCAAAGTGCTGGGATTACAAGTGTGAGTCACCACGCCTGGCCCTGAGATGCTTTTAAATTTAAATTTTGAATAAGTATTTATGAATTAATAATAAGTGACTTACCAATTTTAATTTTATAGCACGTTGTAAGTGCTATATGTTTGCTTAAAAAATATATTTTCTTGGCTAGAAAAATAAAGAATATGAAAAGGCATACAGAGAAGACTCTCTCTTTCATGCTTGTCCCCCATCTGCTCAGTTCTCACTCCCCCAGTTCCCTATCTTAGGCAACTATTGTTCTTAGATTCTCAGGTATCTTTCCAGAATTTCTTTATGCAAGCATGGACAATTGTGAATATGGATTTTTGTTCCTATTTTTGGATGAAAAGTATCATATTAAGCACATGATTCTTACTTGCTTTGTCACTTAATATGATTTGGAGATCCTTCTGCATTAATGCTTAAATAACTTCCTCATTGTTTTTTACAGTGGCATAGTATTCCATTGTGTGGATATACCATAATTTATTTAAACTGTTCCCTACTGACTTACACTTGGGCTGTTTCCAATTACTTAATATTGAAACCAATGCTGCAACAGATAACCTTAAACATATTTCTGTTTGTAAAATTTGATTGATAGATAGATAGATAACATTGCTCCCTACATAGGTTGTACCAATCTAAACTCCCACCAGCAATTGTGAGAGTATCTCCAGGCTTTTACAACAGTGGCTGACATGTTGTAAGTGCTATATAAGTGTTTGCTTAAAAAATAGATTTTCTTGTTTAGAAAAATAAATAAATGAAAAGATGTACAGTGAAAAGCCTAGACCTAAACCCACCTACTTAGGAGCTTACTCTTGGCTGAGGTGAATCAATGCATTGAGACCCTGGTCCTCTCTTCCCACGCTATCTTCTCCCTCCCACTCTTGACTCTGTTGTACGGTCTTGGAGATTTGGGGACCATTGCTGATCAAAGGCCAAATATTTCGCCTGGTTCTAAACCGGGAGCTTTAAATACATGAATGTGCATTATTGTTGCTGTTTTACAACTTTAAATGAAAGGAGAGCTGACTTCAAGACAAATGGAAAGGTAGTGCTGTTTTTAGATAAAGCTACAGAGTAGCCAGCCTTTTTCATACAACCCTAACCTAATCAACAAATATCTATTGAGTACTTCCTATGTATAGGGCACTGAGCTAGGTCTTAGAGTTATGAAATAGATACATGCCCTCAAGGATTTCACCATTTAGTTGTTTAGACAGGCACAAAATATAAATAATCATTATGTCAAGTTTCAACATGCTTTTGCTTTTGGCATACTCACTGCTTTCCTTCCTGTCTCCTTCCTCCTCTGCCCCTTTGCCTACCTAACTGCCCTGATCACTGAGCTGCCCAAGGCTTGTTGGTTTCCTTGTAGCTCCTTCATTTCTCCCAGTGTCCATTATTGAAACTTACCCAACTTGTATTTCTCTTTCCTGATGCAGATATTAGGGTTTGTATTTCTCAAGTGATAATTAGTTATGATTAGTTATTCTGTTAAACTAATAGTTACAAATCATTATGCTTTTGATTGGCACAGGCAGGCCTAGCCCATTTGGAAGTAGGTGAAATTTGTTCAGTCTTCCCATTTGATTCCTGTCTGGGCACCTTCTCTCCTGGGTGAGCTCTCAACCCTCATTGATGTCCTCACTTTTTTTCAGGTGATTGTCAACTAATCATTAGGGTGTTATTTCAAAATGGTTTGAAGTGAGGATCTCAGGAGTATGTTTATGTTTCAAGATACAATTTTATAGAAAACTGAAATTACAGGCAATAGGGTTGCAATTTTGATCAGAAGGCCGTAAGCCACCGACTTAGGGACTTACCCTTGGCTGAGGTGAATTAATGCCCTGGCCCTCCGTGCCCCACACTATCTCCCCCCTGCCACTCTTTACTCTGTCATGGGATCCTGCAGTTTTGGGGACCATTACTGTCAGAGAACTTTGAACCCAGCTGGCAGCTGTGGCTCAGTGGCCTCTGGAGGAGAGTGGGAGTGTAACGGTGGAAGTGAGTCGGTAGTCTCCAGTGCCCTCAGGCACTCTTCCCTTTATCTTCTCCCAGTCAGCTTGCAGCCTCGCTGCCCATGGTGAAAGGTGATTTTTTTTCAATCTCTATCACTCTGTGTAGGTGGCTGCCTTTTCCACTCAGCAGAAGTGGTTCTCACTAGTTGCCCAATGTATTTAAAAGTGTGGATTTGTATACTGATGCTGTATTTTTGTTGCATTAATTTTTTTTAAATCAAAGCAACTCAGGTTCATGGAAACAAATCAACTAGTACAGAGAGCTTATGTTGAAAAGGGGCTTGGACCAGCACCTGGCACATAGAAAGCCCTCTATTTGTTGAATGAATGAATAAATGAATGAATACAAAGTCAGTGTCCAGCCTGTCCTTTTCACCTCCACCCCATCCCACCATTCCATTACTAGCAGTGAAATTCCTTAATTGGTCATGTTTTCCAGTTTTCTAGATCCGTGATTCTTAACCCTGGGTGCATGTTAGAATTATCTGGGGAGCTTAAAAAACAAACAACAACAACAAACCTATGTGTAGTCTCATTCCCAGACTAACAAAATTACTTTTTTTTTTTTGAGACGGAGTCTCGCTCTGTCGCCCAGGCTGGAGTGCAGAGGCGCGATCTCAGCTCACTGCAACCTCCGCCTCCTGGGTTCACGCCATTCTCCTGCCTCAGTCTCCCAAGTAGCTGGGACCACAGGCGCCCGCCACCATGCCCGGCTAATTTTTTATATTTTTAGTAGAGACGGGTTTTACCATGTTAGCCAGGATGGTCTCGATCTCCTGACCTCGTGATCTGCCCGCCTCAGCCTCCCAGAGTGCTGGGATTACAGGCATGAGCCACCGCGCCCTGCCCACAAAATTACTTTTTAAGCCTCCAAGCTGATTGTCTTGTGCAGCCAGAATTCAGAACCAAACCAGTGTTCTAAATAATGTGCATTTACATTTATTCCTCTCTCTCTTTCTTTTCTTTTTTCTTTCTTTCTTTCTTTTTTTTTTTTTTTTTTTTTTGAGACAGGATCTCACTGTGTCTCCGAGGCTGGAGTGCATTGGTGAAATCTCAGCTCACTGCAGCCTTGACCTCCTGGGCTCAAGTGATCCTCCCACCTCAGCCTCCCAAGTAGCTGGGACTGCAGGCATGCACCACCACGCCTGGCTAAGTTTTTGATTTTTTTTTTTTTTTTTTTGTAGAGACGAAGTCTCACTATGTTGCCCAGGCTAGTCTGAAACTCCTGGGCTCAAGCGATCCTCCTGCCACTGCCTCTCGAAGTGCTGGGATTGCAGGAGTGAGCCACCATGCCTGGCCTGCTGCTATCTCTTGGTTAATCAAATTCATATCATTCATTGACTCCGTGACATGGCAGATGAGGTTTAGCGCATACTGCACCCTCTCTTTTTCTCATATTTGATGTTAAATTATTATTATTATTTTGAGACGGAGTCTTGCTCTGTTGCCCAGGCTGAATTGTAGTGGCGCAATCTCGGCTCACTGCAGCCTCTGCCTCCCGGGTTCAAGTGATTTTCCTGCCTCAGCCTCCTGAGTAGCTGGGATTACAGGTGCCTGCCACCACGCCTGGCTAATTTTTGTATTTTTAGTAGAGATAGGGTTTCATCATTGTTGGCCAGGCTGGTCTTGAACTCCTGACCTCAGGTAATCTGCCCGCCTCGGCCTCCCAAAGTGCTGGGATTACAGGCGTGAGCCACTGTGCCCGGCCGTTAAGTTATTTTAATACTTCTCTCTGTTGTCTTCATAAACTTAAATAATTTGCACTCCTATTTCTTATTTGATCCATGTTCAGCAATATCACATGAACTCCCATTTTGTAGGATAAAGATACTAACTTCCATGTCTTCTTCTCACCCAGTCTTCTGGAGCCTTCTATTTGTTCCCTATATTTTTTAATTCTTACATTTTTGAAGTTGTTACCATTTGCATTCTGGCCTCCAGCCACAGTCACCTCTTCCATGCTATCCGTAAGTTGTTTCTAAAAGTTACAAACCAATAAACTTGGTTTACATTATAGTATCTATATAGTGTCTATCACCAGGTCTAGTGATAGTAGCTGACATTTATATAATACAGGATTTATTGTATAGTAGGTACTTTATGAACATCATTGTTTAATAGTCATAATGATCAGAAGGTCCCTTTTTAAAAATGGGGAAACTGAGGCACAGAGAAGTTGAGGCTTACCTAAGAACAGGAAGTCAGAAAGTGACTGAGACAGAACTGGAACCATTTCCTACAGAAGGATAGGATGATTTTTTTTTTTCTTTAGGTACAAGTTTAGGACCCTTGCCAGCTGGAAAGACAATGCACATCAAGGTCAAATACATATTTTTCTCTTCTCTGTTTTGGGGAGGAATAAGGGTGGTCTTTGGGTCCAGTCAGTTTTCTTTTTTCCATTTCTGTTTATTCTTTTTAGAGATAGGGTCTGGGTCTTTGTCTGTTGCCCAGGCAGGAGTGCAGTGGCATGATCATAGCTCACTGCAGCCGCCAGCTCCTGGGCTCAAGCGATCCTCCCACTTCAGCCTTCTGAGTAGTTAGGACCACAGGTGCACTCCATCACAAGCGGCTATTTTCCTTTTTTTTTTTTTGTTGGTAGAGACAGGGTCTTGGTCTATATTGCCCAGGCTGGTTTCAAATTCTTGGGCTCAAGTGATCCTCCTGCCTCAGCCTCCCAAAGTGCTGGGATTGCAGACATGAGCCACCCTGCCCTGCCACTTTTTTTTATTTCTGGTAGTGACTAATTTCAAACACTTCAGGATCTCTTTCCTTCTTAGCAGATGGACCAGTCTCCTGTTTCATATACAAAATTGATGTCTTCAGGGGTAAATACCTGAATCTTCCTCTCACTTCTTCCAGACTTCCTTAAAGATCATCATATCTTATCTCCTCTCCTGTCTCAAAGGAAGGGGGAACCTTCCTCCTGTTCAAAACTAATCCTCATATTTGTATTTACATTCCTTCTTAACTTCTGGGACTTCACCTCAACAATTTGCCCTACTGTATTTCCCATTTTCTGTTGCTCCTGATCTAATTTCTCTCCTCAATCTGCAAACCTGCTCAAGACTCAACTAAGAAAATTCCTCCAACACACCTCCTCCAGCTACTGCCAATTCTCTCATTCCTTCATCAGGACACTTCTTAGAAGAGCAGTCTACACATATTGATGCCAAGTCCAGTTTGGTAACTCAAATTCATACTCACCGTCATGAAACTTTCCATTCATCCCCACTACAAGACCAGTTCTCTTTTCTTATACTTAGAACCTGGGTTATACCAGCAATTCTTTTTGTTTTATTTAATTAATTAATTAATTAATTTTTTGAGACAGAGTCTAACTACATCGCCTAGGCTGGAGTGCAGTGGCGCGATCTCGGCTCACTGCAGCCTCCACCTCCCAGGTTCAAGTAATTCTTCTACCTCAGCACCCCCTAGTAGCTGGGATTACAGGCACGCGCCACCATGTCTGGCTAATTTTTGTATTTTTAGTAGAGGCAGGGTTTCACCATGTTGGCCAGGCTGGTCTCGAACTCCTGACCTCAGATGATCCACTTGCCTCAGCCTCCCAAAGTGCTGGGATTACAAGCATGAGCCACCGCGCCTGGCCGGCAATTCTTTTTAAAGGATCAATTTGTCCTTGGCAAGAGACTTTGAGCCTTCCTGAGATTGATTTATAGGACTGCTAAATTTAAGCAAATTATTTCAAAATTATTATTCAGACCAAAGATTGTTAAGAATTAAACATTTAACTATGATAAATTTGATTATGAAAGGGCATGCCCTTTGAGTTGGTGCCATAGCTATTGATTTTGTACTTGAAATATTTGCATCTTCAAAGCGATTGAATTTAAAGCACTAGCTAATGCTCTAAAATCCTCATAAAAGAAACCACTTTCCCCAACTAAAAGAAGAGGTCACTTTGAGTTTGAGATGAAGCCTTGAGCTCTGGTGAGGTGGTTTGTCTCTGAGAAAGGGAGACATGTATTTTCCAATCTGGCAGCAGATGGCCCAGAATGTGGAGAGGCCAAGACTTCCAGTACTTTCAACCTCATTTTTTTTCCATGTTGTGTCAGCATTCCAAAGGTAATGTTCAAATACTTCCTTGAAATTCCTTTAACAGTCTGGGACTTAGGGGTGTTGGCTACCAGCAACGAAGACTCTGTCCTGGAATGACTTTACCTTGAGAAAAATCACCTAAAATTATGCCTAGTTATACAGATAAAGCCCTGCCAGGTTTAACACAGAGGAATATCTTTTTGGAAGGAAGTATAAAACAATCCCTTCAGTTTAAACTTAAACCACATTTTAATTTGCTTCATATTTGGACCATAAGCTTCCTATATGATCTTTTATTGTTTTCTGGACTTTCTCATTTCCTTTCCTCCCCTCCTCCATGTGATTTGTAATTATTACATCCTCAAACTTCCCTAAGTTCTCAACCATACAATCGCTTCCACCAAGTCTCCCTTTCCACTGGGAACTTCCCTTTGAGAGTTGTTATCTTGCTCCAATCTGGTTACTCTCTAGGCACACTGCACCACTGAGATTCTGGGACTTCCCTACACATGGGTTGGAGCCACCTTTTGTTAAATCTTGTGGTTTTTTCTTTCTTAATTTAGTCTTACTCTATTTATTGTGTTTTACTGGAATACTTCCTCAAGAGACTTCCTAACAAATGGTGTATGGAAGAAAAATTCCTGAGTCCTTGCATGTGTGCAAATGTCTTCATTAAACGCTCCCATATTTTTTATTTTTATTTTTATGTTTTTAGAGACAAGATCTCACCCTGTTTCCCAGGCTTGAGTGCAGTGACGTAATCTTAGCTCACTGTAGCCTTGAACTCCTGGGCTCAACCTGTCCTTCTGCCTCAGCCTCTTGAGTATCAAGGACTATAGGCTCATGCCATCACATCTGGCTAATTTAAAAATTTTTTTGTACAGATGGGAGTCTCACTATATTGCCCAGGCTGGTCTCAAACTCCTGGGCTCAAGCAGTCCACTCATATCAGCCTCCCAAAGTGTTGGGATTACAGGCGTGAGCCACTGTGCCTGGCCCCGCCTCTCACATATTATTGAGAGTTTAGCTGGGCATAGAATTCTAGATTGAAAATAATTGTTTATAACATCTTTGAGGGCATTAAAAAATTTCTCCCACTATATTATAATATCCATTGTTATTGATGGGAAGTCAGTTGCCAAATGAATTCATGTGTCTCCTCAAAGGTTTTAAAGAGTCTCCTTCTATTTATCCTTGGTGTTTTGAAATTTCAATATGTTCAAAGGGTGAAGTTTTTATTTCCCCATTTGCTGTCCTGAGAACTTGGTAGGAGTTTCTTTCTTTCTTTTTTTTTTTTGAGATGGAGTCTCGTTCTGTCGCCTAGGCTGGAGTGCAGTGGAGACATCTCTGCTCACTGCAAGCTCCGCCTCCTGGGTTCACGCCATTCTCCTGCCTCAGCCTCCCGAGTAGCTGGGACTACAGGCATCCACCACCACACCCAGTTAATTTTTGTATCTTTAGTAGAGATGGGGTTTCACCATGTTAGCCAGGATGGTCTTGATCTCCTGACCTCGTGATCCGCCCACCTCGGCCTCCCAAAGTGCTGGGATTACAGGCATGAGCCACTGTGTCCGGCCAGGATTTTCTAATATGAATGTTTGTGCCCTTTATTTCTGGGAAGCTGTTTTGCTTCGTTTTGATCATTTCCTCCTCTGTTTCACCCTCCCTGGAATTCCCATTAATCAGATGCTGGTCCTTTCATATTGTTTCTCTGTATTACCTATCTTTTCTCTCATGTTTTCAACTTCTGATTTTCTTTCTCTGAGATTTCCTTGACTTAACTTTTTTTCTTTTTTTTTTTGACTTAACTTTTTTTCAGGCTATCAATTGTATTTTTAATTTTGGCAATCATATTTTTTAAATCTGAAAGATTTTGTTCTAGGATTTTTCTTTTTTCATAGCATTCTCTTTTGTTTTATGAATGTAATATTGTCTTAAATCTCTCTCTAAACAGGCCAGGTGCAGTGGCTCATGCCTGTAATCCCAGCACTTTGGGAGGCCAAGATGAAAGGATCGCTTGAATCCAGGAGTTCAAGACTCCATTTTTTTTTTCTGAGACGGAGTCTTGCTCTCTTGCCAGGCTGAAGTGCAGTGGCGTGATCTTGGCTCACTGCAACCTCCGCCTTCCAGGTTCAAGTGATTCTCTGGCCTCAGCCTCCCGAGTAGCTGGGACTACAGGTGTGCACCACCACACCCAGCTAAATTTTGCATTTTTAGTAGAGACGGGGTTTCACCATGTTGGCCAGGATGGTCTCGATTTCTTGACCTCATGATCCGCCCACCTCGGCCTCCCAAAGTACTGGGATTACAGGCATGAGCCACCGTGGCCAGCCTATTTTTTTTATTTTTGTTTTTATTTTTGAGACAGAGTCTCACTCTGTCACCCAGGATGGAGTGCAGTGGCACAATCTCGGCTCATTGCAACCTCGACCTCCCAGGTTCAAGCGATTCTCCTGCCTCAGCTTCCCGAGTAGCTGGGATTACAGGTGCACGCCACCACGCCTGGCTAATTTTTGTGTTTTTGGTAGAGACGGGGTTTCACCATGTTGGCCAGGCTGGTCTTGAACTCCTGACCTCAGGTGATCCACCTGCCTTGGCATCCCAAAGTGCTGGGACTACAGGCATGAGCCACTGCGCCCGGCTCCATTCTTATTTTTAAAAACCTCTCTAAACACATACGTTAGAATTTGCAAAACATTATTTTCTTTCACTGAATTATGTGTTTTCTTCAGGATTACTGTTTTGTTTATCTGGTATTTGTTTTTTTGGCAAGGTCTTACTCTATTACCCAGGCTGGAGAGCAGTGGCAAGATCTTGGCTCAGTGCAGCCTCAACATCTTGGGCTCAAATGATCCTCTCACCTCGGCCTCTGAGTAGGTGGGACTACAGACACACATCACCACGCCTGGCTAATTTTTTGTTTGTTTTTATTTTGTAGAGATGGGGTCTCACTATGTTGCCCAGGTTGCTTTTGAACTCTTGGCCTCAAGTAATCCTCCTGCCTTGGCCTCCCACAGTGCTGGGGTTACAGGCATGAGCCACCTTGTAGGTAATTCTTTGTTATTTTAGTGAAAGATACACTGGATAGCTAGTGTGGGTTTTTTCTGCTGTTATGTGAGAACTATTCCCCCAGATGGGTAGTAATAACTAACATTTATATAGTGTTTACCTGTGTTCTAGGCACTGTTCTGTGTAACTCATTAAGTCATCTCAACAACCCCTCTATGAGGTAGTTACTATGGTATTTCTTTTTTCTTTTTTGAGATGGAGTTTCACTCTTGTTGCCCAGGCTGAAGTGCAGTGGCAGGATCTCAGCTCATTGCAACCTCCACCTCCTGGGTTCAAGCGATTCTCCTGCCTCAGCCTCCCGAGTAGCTGGGATTACAGATGTGCACCACCATGCCCAGCTAATTTTTGTATTTTTAGTAGAGACGGGGGTTTCACTATGTTGGTCAGGCTGGTCTCGAACTCCTGACCTCAGGTGATCCACTCACCTTGGCCTCCCAAAATGCTGGGATTACAGGCATTGAGCCACTGTGCCCGGCCATGGTATATCATTAAGTTCAATATTCCATCAATTGTAAGATGAACCATTATTTTGTTTACTACTAAAAAGGTAAATAATGCTGTTGAAATATGACATGCCATTATGAGATTATAAGACACATACTGATTATGCAGGTATTCAAGATCTTTGAATGAATAAAATAATACATTACTATTGCCATTTTACAAATGAAGAAGCTGAGGCACGGAGAGAATGGATAACTTGTGGCAGGTTACATAGTTAATATGTAGCAGATTTTATATTTGAATCCAAGCTTTCTGGCTTCAGAATTCTACCACTATGCCTAAGTGCCTCTCCAGGACTCTCCCGAATGGAGACTCAGATGCTGCATAGGAGGGTTTTGAGCTGTCTGGGCTTTAGGGAGATGAGTTAGTTTCTGGCTCCATGTCCCGCAAATGCCAGAACAAAGAGACCTTTAATTTGAGGTGCCAACGTCCATCAAGAAGCTTCTGCTTTCACCACAGGGTTTGACCTCTTCCATTAAAGAAGAGTGGTCTGGATTCCTTCCTTCCTTCCCTCCTTCCTTTTCTTCTTTCTTCTTGCTTTCTTTTCTTCCTTTTTTATTTCTTCCTTTCTTCTCTTCCTTTTCTTTCTTTCTGTCTTTCCCTCCCTTCTCCCTTCTCTTTCTCTCTCTCTTTCTTCCTTCCTCTCTTCCTCCCTTCCTTTCTTCCTCCCTTTTCCTTCCTTCCTTCATTTCTTTTTTTTTTTTCACTCTTGTTGCCCTGGCTGGCGAGCAATGGCGCGATCTCGGCTCACTGCAACCTCTGCCTCCCGGATTCAAGCGATTCTCCTGCCTCAGCCTCCCAAGTAGCTGAGATTACAGGCATGCACCACCATGCCAGGCTAATTTTGTATTTTTAGTAGAGACAGGGTTTTTCCGTGTTGGTCAGGCTGGTCTTGAACTCCCAATGTCAGGTGATCCACCCGCCTCGGCCTCCCAAAGTGCTGGGATTACAGGCATGAGCCACTGCACCTGGCCTTTCTCTCTCTCTCTCTCTCTCCTTCCTTCCTTCCTTCCTGGTCTTGAACTCCCGACCTCAGGTGAGCCACCCGCCTTGGCCCCCCAAAGTGCTGGGATTACAGGCACGAGCCACCGAGTCCCCCAGCCACCCTCCCTTCCTTCTTTTCTTTCTCTTTCCTTCCTTCCTTCCTTTTCTTTTTCTTTCTTTTCTTTCTTTCTTTCTTTTCTCTTTCTTCCTTTCTCTTTCTTTCTCTTTCTTTCTTTCCTTCGTCCTTTCTTCCTTTCTCCCTTCCTTCCTTCCTTCTTTTCTTTTCTTTCTCCTTCCTTCCTTCCTTCCTTCCTTCCTTCCAGACAGGGTCTTGCTCTGTCACCCAGGCTGGAGTACAGTGGAACAATTATGGCTCACTGCAGCCTCAAACTTCTAGGCTTAAGTGATCCTCCCACCTCAGCCTCCCGAGATCTGAGACTACAGGCACACACCACCACACCTGGCTAATTTTTTGTATTTTTTTCTAGAGATGCGGTTTCGCCATGTTACCCAGGCTGGCCTCAGACTCCTGGCCTCAAGTGATCCGCCCACCTCAGCTTCCCAAGGTGCTAGGATTACAGGCCTGAGCCACCTTACCTGGTCTGAATTCTCTTTTCTTTCTTTTTATTTGCCTGAACTCTGTGCTAGGTACAGTGAGCTGGGGGCACCAAGTGGTGCAGTTGATCCCCATCAGACTTCCAGTTAAGGGCGCGTCTCCCTCTCCCAGTCTCTGCGTCTTGGTGGGGTAGATGGTCTTCCAAGCATCAGGAGCCCCTGTGGTGGGTTCTCTGTGCTTTCTCTCCTGGTTTGTTTATTTGCATCTTGTCTCATCTGCTTTCTGCCTTCCAGAAACACACATAGGTCTCTCATCTGTTGTTGACCTGCCTCCCATTCTCTTCCGTGTTCTGGCCTTGTTCTTTTTCATACTTTGATTTTGGTGAGGTCTTGGGGGAGATTAGGAGAGATGGAGAAGCCAATGCTTGTGCTCAGTCTTGAACCAGAAGCCCCTAGACCCCTATTTTTAGTGAACAAAATCAGGAGTATAAATGGATGACCACTACGTGAGAAAATAAAATATTAACATTATGCCTGGCAGTGGAAAGGCACTTATAAAACCTTCACACCATGTTTGCTTAAAAGCTTGCCTAAATGCAACTCGAGGAACAGGTGATGGGAGGTCCTTACATAGGATTCTCAAAGTACAATAGTATTTTTTAAAGTTCCGACACATTGAGGCTGATTATTTCCTTTACAAAGTATTTTTTTTTTGAAACATGGTCTTTGTCACCCAGGCTGGGGTGCAGTGGCATGATCATGGGTCACTGCAGCCTCAACCTCCCAGGCTCAAGCAATCCTCTCACCTTGGCTTCTCAAGTAGCTGGGACTACAGGCACTACCATGCCCAGCTAATTAAAACAATTTTTTTTTTTTTTTTGGTAGAGACAGGCTCTCCCTGTGTTGCCTAGGCTGGTCCTGAACTCCTGGGCTCAAGGGATCCTCCCCCAACAGCCTCCCAAAATGCTGCAAAGCACCTGACCTACAAAAATTTTTTTTTTCTTTTTTGAGAAAAGATTAACCAAGTCCAGGCATGGTGGCTCACTCCTGTAATCTCAGTACTTTGAGAGGCTAATGACGGAGGATCACTTGAGCCAGGAGTTCTAGACCAGCCTGGGCAACATGGTAAGACTGTCTCTACAAAAAATAAAAAATTAGCTGGGCATGGTGGTACATGCCTGTAGTCCCAGCTACTTGGGAGGCTGAGGTGGGAGGATTGCTTGAGCCTAGGAGGTTGCAGTGAGCTGTGATTGTGCCACTGCAACAGAGAGAAGCAGAGAGAGGCAATAGAGAGAGACCCTGTATTAAAAAAAAAAAAAAAAAAAAGGCTGGGCGTGGTGGCTCACATGTGTAATCCAAGCACTTTGGGAGCCTGAGGCGGGCGGAACACCTGAGGTCAGGAGTTTGAAACCAGCCTGGCCAACATAGTGAAACCCTATTTCTACTAAAAATACAAAAATTAGCCGGGTGTGGTGGCAGGCTCCTGTAATCCCAGCTACTCGGGAGGCTGAGGCAGGAGAATCACTTGAACTTGGGAGGTGGAGGTTGCGGTGAGCCAAGATCGCGCCAAGGCACTCCAGCCTGGGCAACAGAGCAATACTCAATACTCCATCTCAAAAAAAAAAAAAAAAAAAAAAAGAAAAAGAAAAAGGATTAACCCGCTGGGCTTGGTAGCGACACATGTTGAAGTCCCAGCTATTTGTTCTTGGGTCAGGTGTCCACTTCTGATCCAATCCACTTTGGCCTGGGGTTGTGGTGGGAAAATGTAGGAAGGAAACTGATTGCTTAGGCAACAGGATAGATTCTCCTGGAGGGAAAATCTCTATCTAGGAGCAATAGGCTATACCTTTAAATAGGCTATACCTTTAATACAAGGACCTTAAGTTGTGTTTTAGGATTCTGAATCATCATTATTATCACACACTTTGGACGCGGAGGCAGGAGGATTGCTTGAGCCCAGAAGTTCAAGTCCAGCCTGGGCAACATGAGACTCCATCTCAAAAAAAAAAAAAAAAAAAAAAAAAAGATTAACCATGAAGTTTTTCCAAATTCCTTACTGGGCCATTTAGACTATGATTTTATCTTGAGACTTGTGTGTGGATGTATACATATTCCCACAACTTTTCAGTAACAATTATTACATAAAATGAGCAACTTTTTCCTCCTAGATATTAAAATTTTAATACTTGGAAAATAATACAGAGTTTTACTTTTTTCATTCATTTTGAATCTCGTTAAAGGAATTTTTTTGCCTCCAATATATAACTAGTTTAGAGCTGTGATCTAATGATTTCTTCCCTGTTACAATGTTTCTTACAATATGGTGGTATAGCTATCTTAGTGTATAAATGTCTATAAGGCAGGTGCACCAACTCTCTTTAGCTAGCAAATAATGTCATATATAGGTTGCGTACTGCACAGCTCTCAATCTGTTTTACATTGAACTTTTATGAGGAGTGGTAAATGACTAGAACTAAAAACACAACCTACTAGTATCACGAACTTAATTTTTAAATTCCACTTCCAGAGTCTGTGCTGAAGCTGATTTATAGCCAACATATACTCCTACAGTTTTATGTACATTCGACAGCTCTGGACAATGGAAATAATGGATATAGATATTTAAGATTATTTGTTTAGCTGCAGGGAAGAGAAATCTACTTCAGTCACCTCCAGAAAGATGTGGTTTCTGGTGAGGATGCTTATGAAAAGGAACTGAACTTGGAGGGCTTGGGCTCTGAGGCAGGCTGGCGCTGGGGCCCAGTCTTTCTTGAGTATTTTTTTTTTTTTTGAAATGGAGTCTCACTCTGTCGCCCAGGCTAGAGTACAGTGGTGCCATCTTGGCCCACTGCGACCTCTACCTCCCGGGTTCAAGCGATTCTCCTGCCTCAGCCTCCCAAGTAACTAGGATTACAGACATGCACCGCCACACCCAGCTAATTTTTGTATTTTTAGTAGAGACGGGGTTTCACCATGTTGGCCAGGCTGGTCTTGAACTCCTGACCTCGTGATCCACCCACCTCAGCCTCCCAAAGTGCTGGGATTACAGGTGTGAGCCACCACACCCAACCTCTTGAGTCTTGGTTTCTTTCTGATTACCTGTTCAGTTTTCCTTTATTAGCCAACATCCCCTGTCCTTTCAATGTTTTCTTCCTCTTCATAATTTTTACTTACAAGTGGCTTCAACTCATCATGGCCCCAACATAGTCCTATGGCATTTGTGATCCCAATGCCACCCATGCCCTTAGTCTCCTGAGTCTATTGAGCAGAGAGGAACCTGACTGACCCTGTTCCTTTTGGGACTAAGTTCTGAGTACTTGGCCAGGCAATGGATTATTTGTTCTTGGGTCAAGTGTCCACCTCTGATCCAATCCACTTTGGCCTGAGGTTGTGGTGGGAACATGTGGGAAAGAACCTGATTGCTTAGGCAACAAGATAGATTCTCCTGGAAGGGGGTGTGGGCAAATCAGATAGTGATTGGCATCTTTAAAACAAGGACCTTAAGTTGTGTTTTAGGATTCTGGATCATCATTATTATCACACATACACTCAAATCATTACACTAGTCATGTGTCAATGATGGGGACAGGTTCTGAGAAATCCATTGTTAGGTGATTTCATCATTGTGTGTACATCAGAGAGTGCACTTACACAAACCCAGATAGTATAGCCTACTACACACCTAGGCTAGACGGTATAGCCTGTTGCTCCTAGGCTACAAACCTGTACGGCATGTTACCGTACTGAATATTATAGGCAATTGTAACACAATGGTGTTTGTGTATCTAAACATAGAAAAGGTAGAGTAAAAATATGGTATAAAAAGTAAAAAGTGGTTATCTTTTATACCATAAATTGAGCCTGCAGGACTGAAAGTTGCTCTGGGCAAGTCACTGAGTGAGTGGTGAGTGAATGTGAAAGCCTAGGACGTTACTGTACACTACTGTAGATTTTATAAACACTATACTTAGGCTACACCAAATTTACTTTTAAAAGTTTTTCTTCAGACCATCCTGGCTAACATGGTGAAACCTCGTCTCTACTAAAAACTACAAAAAGCCAGGCGTGGTGGCACGTGCCTGTAGTCCCAGCCACTTGGGAGGCTGAGGCAGGAGAATCACTTGAACCCGGGAGGCAAAGGTTGCAGTGAGCTGAGATCGCGACATTGTACTGCAGCCTGGGCAACAAGAGCAAAACTCCATCTCAAAATAAAAAAAAAAAAACAGTTTTTCTTCAATAATAAATTAACCTTAGCTTACTGTAACTTTTTATTTTGAAACTTTTACATTTTGAACTCTTTTGTAATAACACAGCTTAAACACAAACACATTCTATAGCTGTACAAAATTATTTTCTTTATATCTTTATTCTATAAGATTTTCTATTAAAATTTTTTTATGTTTTACTTTGTTAACTTTTTGTTAAAAACGGAGACACAAACACATATATTAGCCTAGGCCTACACAGGGTCAGGATCATCAATATCACTCTTTTCCACCTCCATATCTTGTCCCATGGGAAGGTTTTTGGGGGCAATATATGCATGGAGCTGTCATCTCCTATAATAACAATGCCTTCTTCTGGAATACCTCCTGAAGGACCTGCCTGAGGCTGTTTTCAGTTAACTTTTTTTTTTTTTTGGAGCCAGAGTCTCACTCTGTCGCCCAGGCTGGAGTCCAGTGGCGCAATCTTGGCTCACTGCAACCTCTGCCTCCCAGTTTCAAGCAGTTCTCTGCCTCGGCCTCCTTAGTAGCTGGGATTACAAGTGCATGCCACCACGCCCGGCTAATTTTTGTATTTTTAATAGAGACAGGGTTTCACCATGTTGGTAAGGCTGGTCTCAAACTCCTGACCTCAGGTGATCCACCCACCTTGGCCTCCCAAAGTGCTGGGATTACAGGCGTGAGCCACTGTGCCCAGCTCCCCCCATCTTTTTTTTTTTTTTTTTTAGTAAGTAGAAGGAGTATACTCTAAAATAACAGTCCGGGCACGGTGGTGCACACCTGTAATCTCAGCACTTAGGAAGGCCAAGGCAGGTGAATTGTTTGAGCTCAGGAGTTTGAGACCAGTGTGGGCAACATGGCAAGAGTCCATCTCTACAAAAAACACAAAATTTAGCTGGGCATGGTGGCATGCACCTGTGGTCCCAGCTACTCAAGAGGCTAAGGTGGGAGGATCGCTTGAGTGATTGGCGGCACAGTAGGTTTGTTTACATCAACATCATCAAACACCTAAGTAAAGTGTTGATGATGTCACTAGGTGATAGGAATTTTTCAGCTTCATTGTAATCTTATGAGACCACCATTGTATACGTGATCCGTGGTTGACTGAAACACAGTTATGCGACCCATGGCTGTGTCCTTATACTGTAGTTAACCAAGTAACAGTGCCCATTAATACATTTTAAAAGTAAATTTTCAACAAGACTTGAAATATGCCTTTCCTGACATCATTTTCCTGGTTCCCTTTTTACCTCTTTGATTTCTTCTCAGTCATTTCTGTGGACTTTTGTTCCTTTGCCTATCTTGTTAACCATCTGTCTTATCCAGAGGTCCTGTCATCACCCTTATAAACTCCCCTTCAATCACAACCTCTTGCCTACATTGTTATTGAATAAATGAATGAATAATGACTCTTAAATCTTTATCTTAAGTTCTACATCCTCTGTGCTTCAAATGTTATCCAAATGCTTGCTAAAACATCATAAAGGTACCTACAATTTATTTATTTATTTTGAGACAGGTTCTCTCTCTGTAACCCAGGCTGGAGTGCAGTGGCACAATCTCAGCTCACTGTAGCCTCGACCTCCTGGGCTCAGTGATCCTCCCACCTCAGCTTCCCAAGTAGCTGGGACCACAGGCATGTACCACCATGCCCAGCTAATTTTTTGTATTTTTGGTAGAGATGGGGTTCTGCCATGTTGCCCAGAGTGGTCTCCTGAGCTCAGGCAATCTGCCTGCCTTGGCCTCCCGAAGTGCTGGGATTACAGGTGTGAGCCATCATGCCTAGTCAGTACCTAAAATTTATAAATGAACTCAAGTTTTCTTCTTTCCTTTTCTACTGGCCTCCTCTGCCTTCCACAGCTGCCCTCTCTCCATCACATTCTCTGTACAGGCTGATGCTGCCTTTGCCATTTCAATCCCCCAAGCCTGAAAAGTGGGAGTTTTTTCCCCCCTGTCTCTATCTAATACTAAATCCCAGCCTATTCTCTTTCTTAAATATATAATCTGTTTCCACTGTTACATCCCTATTAGTACTGCTTTAGTTCAGGGTCCGTGCTAAGGTTAATTGCATGGGCTTTGCAGCCAGACATACTTGAGTTTAAATCCTGACTCACATTCACTGGCTTTCAAACCCTAGGCAAGTTACTCAACTGCTCTAAACCATCAATCCTCAAACTTGCCTGCACATGGGAACCACCCATGGAGCTTAAAGAAAATACTGGCCAGGTGCAGTGGCTCATGCCTGTAATCCCACCATTTGGGAGGCCGAAGTGGGCAGATCACTTGAGGTCACGAGTTTGAGACCACTCTGGCCAACATGGTGAAACCCCATCTTTACTAATAATACAAAAATCAGCTGGGCGTGGTGGTGCTGAGATAGCACCATTGCTGGGTGGCAGAGTGAAACTGTGTCAAAAAAAAAAAAAAAGAAGGAAAGAAAGAAAGAAAAGAAAAATAAAAAGAAAAATACTGATGCTTGGTCCAACTGCAAGGCTCCTGATTTCACTGGAGTGGAGAGAGGCCTGAGCATTGGGAGTTTTAAAAACCTCCTCTCCAGGAGCTCTCCTTTATCTCTACTGGATAAAGTTCAAGCCTCTTCTTGTGTCTTCTCTGTTAGCTTTGTCTCCTATGTCCCTCCCTTTCAACAACAGCACTGCTTAGAGTTTATGCATAAAACCTCCCTGTCTGTCACCCCCAAGCTTTTGCTCACTTGATCCTTCTGCCTGGAATGTCTTGTTTGCACTCTCTCAGCTGGCTCTTCCCCAGTCTGTGTCTTCTCCAGGCTAATTCTTAGTCATCCTTTATCCTTCAAGACTTAACTCGGATATCACCTACTTCGTTTCAGATGTCTTCCTGACCCATCTGTGCAAACCTCGTTCTTACTCTAACATGTTGAATTGTAGTTTGTGTCTCTCTCCCGCTGGACTCTTTGAGTTCAAGGCTGAAAATCAAAGGTCCTCCAATTTTATTGAAATGAAATAGGTTCAACACAACTCTTGCTTTCTCTATGAAGCCATACTTATGTCTATGTTAGCCCAAATTCATTTCCTTCTCTTCTGTAGTCCTAAAGCACTTGGGAATATATCATCTCTAACCCATGGGTTCTAAGTGACTGAAGGACAGAAACCTTGTCTGTATTCTTTAGATCTTCCCCAAAGCACCTAACAAGTGTTAACTTATAGTGTTGCTTAAAAACGCTCATTGGTTGCTGGAAGCAAATAAAGTTTGGAGAGCTCATCAAGGAGAGTGGGTAAAAATATTAAATGGGGCTGGGCATAGTGGCTCATTCCTATAATCCCAGTACTTTGGAAGATCAAGGTGTGAAAATCACTTGAGCCCAGGAGTTTAAAACCAAGACCAGCTTGGGAAACAAAGAAAGACCCTGTGTCTATTAAAAAAAAAAAAATATATATATATATATATATATATATGCATGTATACACACATTTTTATATATAGTTATTCAAAATAGATTGTCCATTATATATATATACACACACATATATAATATATATGTTATATATATAGTGGAAAAATCTATTTTGAAAAACTATAAAGATCTATTACTGCTTGTCCAATACAATAGCTACTAACCACATTTGGTTATTAGCACTTGAAATGTGGCTGGTGCAATTGAGGAACTGAATTTTAAGTTTTAATTAATTTTAATTAATTTAAATTTGAAAACTGATCATTGATTTCATTGTTAGAGCCCTTTTAAGTATGTTTGAAATGACCTGGATATGTGAGTCTAATTTTTTTTTTTTTTGAGACAGGGTCTTGCTCTGTTGCTCAGGCTGGAGTGCAGTGGTGTGATCATAGCTCGCTCCAGCCTCCCCTCCCGGGCTCAAGCAATTCTCCCATGTCAGCTTCAGTCGAGTAGGTGGGACTACAGGTGTGAGCCACCGCACATAGCTAATTTTTAAATTTTCTGTAGAGACAAGGTCTTACTATGTTGCCCTGGCTGGTCTGAAACTCCTGGGCTCAAGTGATCCTCCCAGTTTGGCCTCCCAAAGTTTTGGGATTATAGATGTGAGCCGTTGCGTCTGGCCTGAATCTACGTTTTAAACTGTCAACTTCATGAAATCTAAGTATAGATCAAGATTTTCCAGTGAAAAGTTAGCATCTAAATTGAGGTGTCCTATAAGTACAAAATAAACACCAAATTTCAAAGACTTAGGTATAATTTAAAAATGTAAAATACATCATTAATAATTTTATATTTATTAATGTTATAATTATAATATTTTGGATATATTGATTTAGGTAAAATAAATTACTAAAATTAATTTTACCTGATTTTACTACTTGAAACTTTAAAATTACATATGTGGCTTGAATTATATTTCTATTGGAGAGAGCTGATCTATTCCAATAGATAGGCTTTGCTTTTTGATAATTATTATAATAACTGAATTTCAACTCTTTTTTTTTTTGAGATGGAGTTTTGCTCTTGTCACCCAGACTGGAGTGCAATGGTGCAATCTTGGCTCACTGCAACCTCTGCCTCCTGGGTTCAGGTGATTCTTCTGCCTCAGCCTCCTGAGTAGCAGGGATTACAGGCACCCGTCACCACATCCAGCTAATTTTTTGTATTTTTAGTAGAAACAGGGTTTCACTGTGTTGACCAGGCTGGTCTTGAACTCTTGACCTCAAGTGATCCACCCACCTCAGCCTCCTAAAGTGCTGGGATTACAGGCGTGAGCCACTGCATCTGGCCAACCCTCTCATTTTCTAAGACAGTTTTTAGTAACTAGTGGTAAGTGATTTTACAGATAATTAAGTGGGATTATCTCTTTTGAACTCTTTTTTCTCAATGCAGATCATGATCTACTTTCTCAGCCCAAGGAGCATAGCATTGTTCAGAAGCATCACCAGGAGGAAATAATTCACGAGTTGGCCATGCAGCTGAGACACATTGGGGACAACATTGATCATAGGATGGTTCGAGAGGTGAGGCTTCAGTTTCCCCAGCCAGGGCCTGTCAGGTAGGAGGAAAGAGCAAACAAAACTACGGCTGCCAAGTGTCTGAGATGCCCAGGAATTATCAGAATTAATGGAATAATGCTGTCTGGATTACCAAATATTAGATCTAAACATTGTGAACCTGAGCCAAAGCTGGCATTTAATCTCATACTTGCTACTCAGACTGTGGTCTGTGGACTGGCAGCATCAGCATCACTTGATTAGATGTGCAAGATCTGAGACTCCAGCCCACACAGTCAGACCAGCCCACACAGTCAGAATCAGAATCTACCTTTTTACACATTCCCCAGGGGATTTGTGTGCACATTGAAGTGTGACAAACTGTTTCACACCCTCAAAACTGGATGCAATTAGAATCACCTGTTGAGTTTTAAAAACGACAGATGCCTGGGCCCAACCTGGAGAAATTCTGATTTAATTGGCACAAGGTAAGGCCTGGGAACCTGGCATTTTAAAAACTGCCTCAGTGAATCTAATGCACAGTCAGGGAGGAGAACCTATGCCTTGGACTGTGGTTATCCTCCCTGAATCAGCCCGAAGGGTAGGATGCAGGCCCTACCCTGGCCGGTTTCTTAGAATCTCCTGATTATTATAACAGATGATAAGGGAAAATAGGAAAGACTAATGATTACTGTTTGAAATTTTGGGGGTGATGAAATCCACAGCTAACTTAGTTTTCCTCCGAAACAACCTGTATTTGGCAGGAGAGAATGATTACATGGGCTTTGTGACAGACAGGGTGGCAGACCTCTCAGAGCCCAACTTCTTGCCCTTAGATTCAACTATCCTGTGAAGCTTTCTTGGTGCAGCTTCCACCATGCTGTCCTCCACCATGCATGCCACAGGGAGTGCCGTGTCCTCTTTTATACTCAGGTCCAAATGTGGACAACACACAGCCTTTCCCTCAAATAAAACATCCTGGAGACAAAACATGAATGGGAGATCCCAACAATAATGCTATAAAAGCAAGAGGGGGCCAGGTGCGGTGGCTCACGCCTGTAATCCCAGCACTTTGGGAAGCCAAGGCGGGCAGATCACTTGAGGTCAGGAGTTCGTGACCATCCTGGCCAACCTGGTGAAACCCCGTCTCTACTGAAGAACACAAAAATTAGTCAGGCATGGTGGCACACACCTGTAGTCCCAGCTACTCGGGAGGCTGAGGCAGGACAATCTCTTAAACCTGGGAGGCAGAGGTTGCAGTGAGCCGAGATTATGCCACTGTACTCCAGCCTGGATGACAGAGTGAGACTCTGTCCCAAAAAATAAAATAAAATGAAATGAAATAAAATAAAATAAAATAAAGCAAGAGAGAAATAAAGAGAAAATAAACATAGAGAACATAGGCAATCAAATAAACTATTTGATAAGCCAATTTCATTCCAACAAATATTTATTGAATGCCTACTATATGCCAGACTCAGTTCCAGGCATTGGTGGCTACAGCAGTGAGCAGCAGGGCTCATAGAAATGATGTGGGGAGGGGGCAGATAACAAGGCAGATGAACAATAAACAGCCAAGTCAGACAGGGATGCGAGCTCCAAGCAGGATCAGGGCACACTGACTGATGGAGAGTGACTTCCGATGGGCTGTCAGGGAAGGCGTCTCTGGGAAGGTGATATTTAAGCAGAGCCTGGAAATGAAGGAGCTAGCCATGAGAACACCTGGAGTGGGAAAGTGTTCCAGGCAGAGGGAACAGCCAGTGCAAAGCCCAGCCCCACCAATCTACTTTGTGTCTCTGTGGATTTGCCTATTCTGGACATTTTATATAAGTAGAATAACACAACATGGAACTTTGTGTATGGCTTCTTTCACTTGACATACTTTTTTCAAGGCTTATCCACATTGTAGCATGTATCAGTATTTTACTTCTTTTTACAGTTGAATATTCTATCGTACGATATACCACATTTTGCTTATCCATTCACCAGTGGTTGGACATTTGGGTTGTTTCCACTTTGTGGCTATCATGTATAATGATGCTGTGAACGTTTGTATATAACTTTTTGTGTAGATATGTTTTTATTTTTTTGGGGTACATACCTAGGAATGGAATTGCTGGGTCATGTGACATCTCTATGTTTCACTTTTTGAGGAACTTCCAGACTGTTTTCCAAAGTGGCTGCACTATTATACACTGTGGCCCACCAGCAGTGTATGAGGGTTCCAGTTTCTTCACATCCTTGCCAACATTTGTTATTAACTATCTTTTTAATTGTAGCCATCCTAGTGGGTATGAAGTGTATCTCATTGTGCTTTTGATTTGCATTTCCCTGATGAATAATGTGCATCTTTTCATATGCTTATTGGTCATTTTTCTCTTTGGAGAAATGTCTATTCATATCCTTGCCCATTTATAATTGACTACTTATCTTTTTATTATTGTAGGAGTCTTTTTTTTTTGAGACAGAGTCTTGCTCTGTTGCCTAATCTGGAGTGCAGTGCTGTGATCATAGCTCACACAGCCTTGAACTCCTGGGTTCAATTGATCCCCCCACCTCAGCCTCCTGAGTAGCTGGGACCACAGGCACATGTCACCACACCTGGCTAATTTTTTAATTTTTATTTTATTTTATTTTTTGTAGAGACAGGCCCTCACTATGTTGCCCAGGCTGGTCCTGGATTCCTGGGCTCCTGCCTTGGCCTAGGAGTCATTTGTATATTCTAGATGTAAGTTCCTTATCAGATATATGATTTGCAAATATCGTATCCCATTCTGTAGGTTGTCCTTTTACTTTATTGATAGTGCACTTTGAAGTACAAAAGTTTTGAATTTTGATGAAGTTCAATTTATCTACTTTTCTTTTTGTTGCTAGTGCTTTTGCTTTGGGTGTCACACTTATGTTTTCTTCTAAAGGCTTTTTAGTTTTAATTGTTAAATTTAGATCTTTGATCCATTTGAAGTTAATTTTTACATACATTTTAGTTAAGAGTCTATCTTCATTTTTTGGCATATGGGTTGTTGTCCCAACACCATTTGGATTTTGTTGTTGTTTGTTTATTTGTTTGAGACGGGGTCTTGTTATGCTGCCCAGACTGGCCTCAAACTCCTCGGCTCAAGAGATCGTCCCACCTCAACCTCCTGAGTAGCTGGGACTATAGGTACATCTCACTGTGCCTGGAGTACCATTTGTTGAAAAGACTATTGTTTCCCTATAAATTGTCTTGGTGTTATGGGATCTTTGGGGTGTCAATTTTCTGGCCGGAAACCTCTGTGGCCATGGCATCTTTTGCCCAAGTTCTTGTCCTGCACCCAGTAAGAATGCATCCAGGAAGAATCAGGTATGCAGACAAGTGAAGGGTAAACAAGACAAAGATGAGCTTTATTGAGTGTTACAACAGCTCAGAGGAGATCCGCAGTGGGTAGCTCCTCTCTGTAGGCAGGTTATCCATTGAGTGTTCAGTTCTCAGCAGAGAGGAGGCCCTGGAGAGAGTAGCTCCTCTTTGCAACTAGTCGTCCCAATGTCTGCAGCTGTCAGTGGAGAGGCGGCCCTGGGAAGCGTGGCTCCTCTCTGCCAGCAGGTCATCTCTGCAGCTCTTAGCAGAGAGGGCAGTTCCTCTCTGCAATTTGTTGTTTCCTTATCTCCAGCTATCAGCAGGGAGGGTAGCTCCTCTCTGCAGCTGATCATCCCATTGTCTCTCTACCCTCTTTGTCCCGAGGACATCATCTGCCCTGCTCTGGCTGAGCCCAAGGCTTATATGGACCTCAGAGGGGAGGCAGTGCATGCTGATTGGTCGATGGGTGGCCATGGGTGGGCCTGGAAGAGGCACCACCAGTCCTCACTCTGGTCCACAGGACTGGCAGCCTAGCCCCCAGCCTTTAGGCCTTCCCTGGCCTGAAGGTGGGGTCTCACTGGGGACGCACCCCCTTCCACCCAGGAATCAATCTGCCTCCGGCGCCATGCAGGACTCGGCCCCAATCCCTGCTCAGAGATTGGAGCAGGCTCTGGGAGCAGAGAGAGGCCAGGCAGTGGCAGCAGACACCCCTGAGCCTTCAGGGGTAGGGGTAGGGTGCTTCCTGGGGCCCCTGAGGGTGCAAGCTGCAGAGATGCCTGGGTCCTGCAACTGGGAGGGTGGCCACAGTGGCACCCAGGGAGCTCCTGCCCCAACTCAGAAGGGGCTGGGCTCCTACTGGCTCCATGGAGCATGTGGCCCCAGCTGCACCTTCCTGCTGCAGCCAGCATGAGGACAGCAGCCATTGCCATCATTGGCACCCTTGTTGAAAACCAGTGGGCTGTAAATATGAGGGTTTCTTTCTGTACTCTCAATTCTGTTCCGCTGATCTGTATAGCTATCCTTATGCCTGCTCCAGCTTTTCTTGCAGAACTTTATAAGGCTGGTTTTGACCTAGACATTTGTTCTGTACTATAAACCTATAAACTTGTACTTTAGAATACCTTCTTTTGTTTGTTTGTTTTTTGAGACAGGGTCCCACTCTGTTGCCCAATTTGGAGTACAGTGGCACTATCTCACTGCAGCCTCAACTTCCCAGGTTCAAGGAATCCTCCCACGTAGGCCTCCAGAGTAGCTGGGACCACAGTTGCCCACCACCACACCTGGGTAATTTTTTTGTATTTTTTTGTAGAGACAGGATTTCACCATGTTGCCCAGCCTGGTCTCAAACTCCTGGGCTCAAGCAATCTGCCTGCCTCGGCCTCCCAAAGTGCTAGGATTACAGGCGTGAGCCACCACGCTCAGCCTAGAACACCTTTAAATAGACCACAACACATTTAAAAAATAATAGTTTGAAAAATTCCAGCCGAGTGTGGTGGCCACAGTCCCAGCTACTCGTAAGGCTGAGGTAGGAGGATCACTTGAACCTGGGAAGTCAAGGCTGCAGTGAGCTGTGATCGTGCCACTGCACTCCAGCCTGGGTAACAGAGTGAGACCCTGTCTCAAAAAAAAAAAAAAAAAAATCCTAAGTTTGGCTCTGAAATGCTGAAGGCTTTGCTGCTTCAAAGTTCAAATCAAGGAACTTTAACAGAATTTCAAGTCTGGCATGGTAACTTTCTTTCCTATATAGTCATCATTTATTTACCTTTTGTACTCTGTTTAATCAAGCAGTCACATCGATTCTCTAGATGCCTTCCTGCCATTGATGTATTTAAAGAAACTTTTATTCTTGCTCTTGGAACTGCCTATCAAGCAGCTCATCAAGTTATATTTTTATCTGCTAAATGGATTGTTGTTGAGCTGCCAAATTTTTTGCTCTCTTGTTCTTTTTACTTAAGCAAGTGCTCTGTCTTTTCAAAAGTGTTCTGTGTTTCTCAAAATAACATCTTTTAGGCCGGGCACAGTGGCTCACACCTGTAAACCCAGCACGTTGGGAGGCTGAGGCCAGGAGTTTGAGACCAGCCTGGGCAACAGGCTGTCTCTCTCTCTCTCTTTTTTTTGTTTGAGACCCCTGTCTCTACAAAACAATTTTTAAAAAAATTAGCCAGGTGTGGTGGTGTGTGCCTGTAGTCCAGCTACTTGGGAGGCTGAAGTGGGAGGATTGCTTGAGCCCAGGAATTCGAGGCCATAGTGAGCTATGATTGTGTCACTGCACATCAACATGGGTGACAGAGGGAGATCCTGAATCTGAAAAAGAAAAAAAAAATCTTCTATTTTGCCATTGAGTTGTGTGGGGTTTTGGTTCAAGTATCTGCTTTTTTTTTAATTCAGTTTTTTTTTTTTAACCCGGGACATATACTTTTTCTAGATATAAAGCATGTTTTAAAATAGTTAGGCTTCTCATCACTTTTAGAATTTTAAATATGCCTTTGAAATTTTTCTCTCCTTCTGGGTTCTGGAAACTGCTCCCTCCCTGTCCCTACGCCCCTGTCTCTATGCCCCAACAGAGTTGTCACCGGGTCTAGGTACTACACCATCCTCTGTGGTTTCTCCACACCTTTTAGAGTCTCTTTATTTAACTCACCTCGAATTAGCCTAATTTGGGTGTGCCATCTGTTTCCTCTGGGAATCTGACTGATATCATAATGCATAGGGAATTTATCAGTTTGTTAGAAAGAAGGGAGGGAAACAAACATTTATTAAAACATTTTTTCCAGGTACTGTTTGAGACACTTCTACATGTTTCATTTAATTCCCCCAATAACCCTATGAATTACTGTCATAGGTATTTCAGGAGAAGCAGTGGAGTTTCAGAGAGATTACAAAACTTATCGAAGGTCACTTAGCTTCTAAGTGGCAAAACTAGAATTTAAATATATGAGCATCTGACTCAGTGTTCTATACTTTTTCTTGTCTGCCATGCTGAAAGGAAACTCATTCCGTTTTCCTAGCTGATATCGACTATAAGAGGGGAAGAAAAATCCTTTAATGATTTTCGGTTACTAGCAGGACAAAGTCTAAGTTCCTTAGCCTACTGCTAATGGTTTTTCATTCCTTCCTGAATTCATTTCTTCAACTTATATTGAGCACCTGCTGTATGTCAGGCTCTGTTTAAGTACCGGAGATACGGGAGTGATCAAAGAGACAATATTACTGATCTCACGGAGTTTTTAAGGGAGACAAACAGTATCTACACAAATAAAGTATGTAGTTTATCAGATAGAGATACATGCTTTGGAGAAAAATAAAGCAAGGAAAGGGATAAGGAGTGTTGGGGTTTGCAATTTTAAGTAGAGACGTTAAGGGAAGGCCTCATTGAGAAGGTGACTTTTTTTTTTTTTGAGGCATAGTCTCACTCTGTCATCCAGGCTAGAATGCCATGGCACAAAGTCGTCAACGCAACCTCTGCTCCCAGGTGCAAGCAATTATCATGCCTCAGCCTCCCGAGTAGCTGGGATTACAGGCATGCACCACCACACCTGGCTATTTTTGTATTTTTAGTAGAGGGGGTGTTTCACTATGTTGGTCAGGCTGGTCTCAAACTCCTGGGCTCAAGTGATCCACCAGCCTTGGCCTCCCAAAGTGCTTACAGGCATGAGCCACCAAGAAGGTGACTTCTGAGGAAAACCTTGAAAGAAGTGTGGGACTGAGCTGTGGATATTGGGGAGGAGGCAGAGGATTGGAGGCAGGAGGACAGCAAAGCGCTTGGGGCAGGAGTGCGTCTCGTGTGTTTGAAGAATGGCAAGGAGGCCAGTGTGGCTGAAGCTGAGTGAGGGAGAAGGTCATAAAAGATATGGTCAGGGCCAGGCGTAGTGGCTCACGCCTGTAATCCCGGCACTTTGGGAGGCCGGGGAGGGCGGATCATCTGAGGTCGGGAGTTCGAGACTAGGCTGACCAACATGGAGAAACCCTGTCTCTACTAAAAATACAAAAAAAATTAGCCGGGCTTGGTGGTGCATGCCTGTAATCCTGGCTACTCAGGAGGCTGAGGCAGGAGAATCACTTGAACCTGGGAGGTGGAGGTTGTGGTGAGCCGAGATCGTGTCATTGCACTCCAGCCTGGTCAACAAGAGCGAAATTCCGTCTCAAAAAAAAAAAAAGATATGGTCAGAAGGGTGGGTGGTGAGCAGATTACGTAGGGCCTTGAGGTCACTGCAAGGACTTTTTTTCTAAGTGAGGTGGTGCCATCGGAGGGCACTGAGCAGAGAAGCCGCATTTCAACAGTCCACAGAGGGGGCTGTGCTGAGAACAGACTGCAGGGGGCAGGCGGGGGAGCGTTTGTGTCTGACCCACGGTCTTCTTTTTCTGATGTTCCGACATAAACAGTTGTTACTTTCTGCTCCAAAATACTTAATATTCACCTCACCTCTTTGCCCATCTAAGTCCTAGACATTATTAATTATTATTATTATTATTGAGACAGGATCTCCCTCTGTTGCCCAGGCTGGAGTGCTGTGGCACAATCACAGCTCACTGCAGCCTCAACTTCCCAGGCTCAGGTGATCCTCCCACCTCAGCCTCCTGAGTAGCTGGGACTACAGGTGTGTGCCACCATGCCTGGCTCAGTTTTTCTAGAGATGAGGTTTCACCATGTTGCCTAGGCTGGTCTCAAATTCCTGAACTCAAGCCATTCACCTGCTTTGGCCTCCCAAAGTGCTGGGACTACAGGCAGGAGCCACCATGCCCAGTCTTCTCTCCATTCTTCTAGCCTCAAGGCAAACTTGCTCACCTCTTTGAAAGAACTAAGAAAGTGTTTTGGGAATCCAGGGGAATAGGTTATCAGCCCTGAAAAGAGTGCCCCAATTTACTGATGAGCCCCAGTTTGTTGAGACCAGCCGAGGCAACATAGTGAGACCCTGTCTGCACAAAATATTTTTAAAAATTAGCCAGACATGGTGGCATGCATCTGTGGTCCTAGCTACTGGGGAGGCCGAGGTGGGAGAATCACTTGAGCCCAGGAGTTTGAGGCCAGATGGGAAAGACGGTCAGATAGGAAAATATGTCCAGAGGCGTTGTGAGGATATGACCATATGGAAGGTACTGTCCTTCAGCTCATACAATTCATAAAGCAACCCAAGAAGCTTGTTTGCAGCATGGATTGAATTAATATTTTCCATTGTGTTGAATTTTTAACTTTGGATTATTCTATCACTTTAAAAAAAAAAAAAACCTTTCTCTGTGTCTCCCTTTTTTCAAATAGGATCTTCAACAGGATGGCCGAGATGCACTAGATCATTTTGTCTTCTTTTTCTTTAGAAGAGTTCAGGTGTTGCTGCATTTTTTCTGGAACAACCATTTGCTGTAAAAGGAAAGTAAAGGTCAAGTGGTCAAGTTCTGTTTTCTTTTTACCCTCTGAGAAACATGAATCCCACTGGGACAGATGGGAAGAACACCCTTCTCCGTCTCCCTCTTTTTGTACCCATCACTGTTGGTCTACACCCAGTTTGTTGAAGAACTGCGGGTTCACGAGCCATTTGTCTCTTCGGAGGAGCTAGCTATGAGATGTCTGCGATCACATCACAGTAAAGCCCAAGGAGTAATTAGGACCCCAGGAAGCCTTGCTGCCCAGAAAACACCAGCGCTGTGGATGGTCCCAGGGCTCCTTGTGAGGAAACCTTGAACATTTCCTTCCAGGAATGAAAGAGAACCTCGTCCTCAAACTAAAGGCCACAGAAATGGGCACTACCTCCTGGCCCACTCCCTGGGCACCATGCCCTCTGGTGACCTGTTGGCTCCACTCTTGTCACTCATGTCCAGATCTGCAGTGCCAGCTTCTCCTTCTCAGTGACATGTCACCTCCCTGCCCCAATCCTGGCTCCAACCCTCTCTGGAAAATCGAAGTGAAACATTTGTCTCTAATACTCAAATTCAACATATGGCTCATCTCATCTACCTTCCCATTTCCATGCCTAGAGGCCCCACTACTACCACGAGCACCGTTGGGTGTTTCCTTCTCAGGCTCTGATTCTACAACATTTACGTTCTTTTCTCACCTTTGATCCCCTCACTCCTCTGTGACCCCCTTCAAGTCTTCCTTCACCACTCCAGTGTTTTCCCATACCACTCGACCCTGCTCGAAGGTATCTTTCCCTGCTCTGTCATCCTCTTTTAGGCATATGCCTGCTTAAAATCGGGAGTGCTTAGTCCTTGGCCAACAGTCCTGCCTTCTAGAAGAATGTAAGACCTGAAAGAGTTATGAATCTATCACTAGGCAAAAACTTCTCTTTTCCTATTGCTGGATGGTTTTGCTATTATTGGTTGGTGGGCCCTTTGCCTGTGGAATGTATTTCACTCATTCTCTCCTGCACGCTGTTAGGCAGTTCTTTCACCTGCATGCTTCTCCTTTTACCTTTTTGTCTACCTCATAGTCCCTCTCTCCCCTCCTTTAAAAGAATTATAAATATTAGGAAAGCTTGTTGTTATAAATTAAAAGTTTACATATGTATCTTGAGTTCTTCATAGGGGAAGTGTTATTTTTAAAAATTCTAAAAATGAAATAAATATTGTTATTTTATTGAGCATGAAACCCCTGTGCATATTTCTTTTTTGAAGGAGGAACCCCACGGCAGGGTCTAGCCACTTATTCCTGCTCATATTGGTTTGTAGACTTTGATTATACATAGCATTGACTTTGTCCTTCCAAAGGGAAATGTCTCCATTTTTTAGTCTGTCGCAGGCAGTGCATATTTATTTCTATTATTACTTAGGTTCTGGCTGACTAGCCCTAAAACTGTCTTTTTAAAATTTATTTTGAATAGGTTTTTATTTATATGATTCAAAAATCAAAACAAGGCCAGGCACAGTGGCTCACGCCTGTAATCCCAGCACTTTGGGAGGCCGAGGTGGGCAGATCACGAGGTCAAGAGATTGAGAGCATTGTGGCCAGCATGGTGAAACCCTGTCTCTACTAAAAATACAAAAATTAGGTGGGTGTGGTAGCGCGCACCTGTAGTCCCAGCTACTCGGGAGGCTGAGGCAGGAGAATCGCTTGAACCTAGGAGGCGGAGGTTGCAGTGAGCCGAGATCATGCCACTGCACTCCAGCCTGGCGACAGAGCAAGACCCCATCTCAGAAAAAAAAAAAAAAATCACAACCATATGAAAAGGTTTACAACAAAAACCCTTTCTATTATTTTCTACTCTAAATTCCAGTTATGCTTATTAGTTTTTATGTATTCTTCCAGAGGTTCTTTGTATAAATGCTAATTAATACATATATACATACATACACACACACACACACGTATATTTACATACAAGAGGTAGCATGTAATACACACTGTTTTGTACCTTGATTTTTTTACTTAGCGTGGGTGTTCAGGCACTGTTCTGGGTGTTTTATAAAAGTTAACTTACTTATTCATAACAACCTTATGGGATAGGTATTATTATTTGCTCTTTTTTACTGTTAAAAAATTGAGGCAGTAGTTAGTAGAGGGAGGCAGTAGAGTGGTTAACACAAACTTGCTCAAGGGCACACGGCCAGTAAATGACATGGCTGGGATTCCAAACCAGGCAGGTGTTCCTAAGTCTAGATTATTATCCACTATGCCATACTGCCTCTTGGAGAGCTTGCCATGATCCACAGAGAACTCCATAAAGTGTTGCATTGTATTCAGTTAAATGAATGTACATAATTTGGCTGGGTGTGGTGGCTCACATCTGTAATCCCAGTGCTTTGGGAGCTGAGGTGGGAGATCACTGGAGCCCAGGAGTTGGAGGTTAAGGTGGGCTTTGATGGCACCACTGCACTCCAGCCTGGGCGATAGAATGAGACCCTGTCTCTAAAAAAAAAAAAAAAAAAAAAAAAGAAAATTAAAATTAAAAGAAATGAATGTGCATTACTTTATCAAGCCTCCTTTTGTGGACACCTGAGTTATTTCTCATACTTTGCTATTATAAACCATAATTAAATAAGTAACTATGTATACTTTGGATATTTGTTGAATAAATTTCTGGTAGGCAGATTGCTGGGTGAAAGGAAAATGCATTTGTAAATTTGCCAGACCCCGCTGTGGGGCTGCACCACTTTACCTCAGCTTTTCCAGCAGATTATGTTAGTAAACTTTTAAATTTTTGCCAAATTTATGGGTAAAAATTTCTATCTCAGAATAACTTTAATTTGCACATTTAAAATAGTGAGTTTGTCCGAGCATCTTTTTCTTTCTCTGCTGCCCAGGCTGGAGTGCAGTGGCACAGTCACGGCTCACTGCAGCCTCCAACTCTCAGGCTCAAGCGATCTTCCATCCTCAGCCTCCTGAATAGCTGGGGCTACAGGTGTAGCCCCACCATGCCCGGCTAATTTTTTAATTTTTCAGTAAAGACAGGATCTCACCATGTTGTCCAGACTGGTGTCCAACTCCTGGGCTCAAGCGATCCTCCCACCTTGGCATCCCAAAGTGCTGGGATTACAGGCATGAGCCACTGCACCCTGGGCATCTTTTTGTATATTCAGGAGCCCTTTGGCATTTCCTTTTATGTGGACTGTTTATTCATATCCTTTGCTCATTTTTTTTTCCTACTGGGTTTCTGGCCTTGTTCTTACTGGTTTCTTATTGCTGGCCTAGAGCTTGTGATGATATACCAGTGCTAAGCCTACTTTGTAACAGCGTCTACACCCTCAGATTTTCAGCAGAAGGTTGTTAATGCTTTTCTTTCCTTTTCTTCTGCTGGTTTGTTTTTATGCGCACAACCTCTCTTGAGACGGGGAGCTGAGACAGATGGAAAGGGTGATGGGTGGGCAGGCACCAACCCTGGAGCACCCAGAGGCCCAGGAAAAGGTGTCAGTCGGGATCTCCGAGTAGTCTGGCCCTGCTCAGGAGAGCACAGCCGCTCTGATGGTGGCGCGACGGTTCCGGACCTGTGGGGCCTCCGCGGGGCCAAACGGCAGGCCGAGACAGTATCGGGGCCGGGAAGGTCACTCACCCCTAAAGGGAGAGGCACCGTGCGCGGCCCCTTCCTATCCTATGTGCGGAGACGCACAGGGTCCTGGTCCTGGGCTCGGGACCGTGAGAGACGCAGTTGGTTCCGAGTTCAGGACCAGGGGTCCCCTTAGATCCTCAGATCCTGCAGAATCCCGCCTCTGCCCCAGTGGGAGCCAAGGCCAGGTCGCCAGAGGGACTGTCCGCCGGCTGGAGGCTGTGTGCAGGACCCACGCCTCCCAGGCTAGCGAGCGGGCAGCGCCCCGGGGCTGCGCTCCCACGGGGCCGGCCCCTGCCCTGCCCTGCCCTGCCCCTAGCCCGCAGCGGCGCAAGTGGAACCGCATCCCGCTCTTTCGTTTTCGTTTCCCGGAAGGATAGCGATTACCGGAGCGCCTCGCGCGCCTGCCCGCCTGCGGAGGACCCGGGCGCACACGCCTTGGCGCTTCTCGAAAGAGATTTCCTCCCACGCGACCTTCCAGTTCTCGGAGCCAGGTTAGGGGTTTGGCGGAGGAGGACTGCGGGGCGCGGGCCTAGGGCCCCAGCAGCCACAGCCAGGGGAGCGCTCAAGACAGAAAGCCGGTGGCTTCCTCACCTCCACCTGTAATGCAGGTAAGAGCCTGGCGGCTGAACACGCAGCGCGCACGCAGAGCCACCTGCTCCCGCATCCTTTCCTCACCACCTAGATTTCCAAACCTATTTTATCTGACCTTTTACCTGGCGGGAATCTCTCTTTCCAACACATTCCTAAACCTCACACCCATCCCTCACTCACTTCCCCTTCCACCTCCAGACGCAGGTCACCGCCCCTGACTCTCTCGGTGTCATACACAGCTCTGAAGGCATCACGCACAGCCCCTGCGGGCCCTTTCCGCAGCCCCCTTACCACTGGTCGCCCCTACACCAACCAGATGTGAGGTCTTTGGAAGTTCGTGCGCCAGCCGGGTCCTCACAGCTGGTGAACGCATTCTCGCAGGGAGCCCCTCTTTAGCAGCCCCTCCCCACTCGCCGGTTTTCTAGGTGCCTCGAAACTGCCCCCAGAGCTGGCGCCCCGTCCCACTCCAAGGCCTTTCTCCACTCCCCTCTCGCCAGGACCCATACCCATTATCAGACCCTTCCCTGGCCTCCATGCTGAAACCCAGGAGTCTGATCCTCAGCAGCTCCGTGGCTGGCGTTTCCCAGGCAGCTACAGCCTCGGAATTCCCCGCTCCTCTTACTTGGATGAGGATAGAGGAGTAGACAAAGAGCTTCCTGCAAGCCTCCTTGGCAAGTCCGAGGCAAGTCCTGTGCCTTGAGCCCCTTCTCCAGCAAGGCAAGCTTCCCTTTCCCCACCAGGAGGCAACCCCTGAGGTCTGATTACTTGGGAAACAGCACCAAAGGGGGGCCGGCTGGAAATGAAGTGAGAACGACCCCGAAAGGTGTTGAATCCCCTTTCGCAGCAGCCAAGGCTTCTGGAGTTTGCTTTGCTGGCTCCGATCCAAATTCTCTCTCGGCAGATATCTCTCCTCGGATCCCAAGAGATGAAAGTAAAGCTTTTGACAATCCTAGAGTGAAAAATGACTTGATGGAGCTGGTTTCACTTTTCCTTTCCGTACTGTGGCAGCCTGTGGCTGGGCATGAGCCCGAAGGAGCTTCCTGTTCCTACAAAATCCTGCCACTTTCTTCATTTTCTCATCTGAATGGATGAACCCCGTCATCTCTGGGGGCCATGCTGATTGTTGAATTGTAAAGATACAGGCTTCCCGTGGTGAGACCTTAGGATTCAGAAATTTATCCTTATCCTTTCTTTTTCTCTTTTGAAAATAGTGTTTGTTTGTTCTGAGACGGAGTCTTGCTCTCTTGCCCAGGCTGGAGTGCAGTGGCGTGATCTTGGCTCACTCCAACTTCCGCTTCCCGGGTTCAAGTGATTCTCCTGCCTCAGCCTCCTGAGTAGCTGGGATTACAGGCGCCGGTCACCACACACGGCTAATTTTTGTATTTTTCGTAGAGACAATGTTTCACTATGTTGGTCAGGCTGGTCTCAAACTCCTGACCTCAAGTAATCCACCCGCCCCAGACTCCCAAAGTGTTGAGATTATAGGTGTGAGCCACCGCACCTGGCCTGTTTATTTCTGATTTAAGGTCTTTTGATCCTGGCCCCTCAGGTTTCCTGTGTTGTCCTCACCAAGGATCCAGTGAGGATTCCTAGGCTTTCAGATTTCAATCATACAAGTCTTGGCAGGGGATCCCTCTTGGAGTTAGGCACATGCATGGAAAGCTTGAATTGGAAGGATGTCATTTATTGTGTCCACTGGGTACAACATGTTGATGGTACTGAGTTGAAGATATACATGGTTCCTACCTTTAAGGTTGATGCAGTCTACTGGTGGAGATAAACACTCTTTCCCTTCCAAAAAAATTCTTAAGACATTTAAAGATGGCTGAGCCGTCACCAAGATGCTCTTCTTTGACTGTCCTGGTTTTTCTCTCTCTAGGAGGGAGAATTGGCTATTTCTCCTATAAGCCCTGTGGCAGCCATGCCTCCCCTAGGCACCCACGTGCAAGCCAGATGTGAAGCTCAAATTAACCTGCTGGGTGAAGGGGGGATCTGCAAGCTGCCAGGAAGACTCCGTAAGTAGAGGGGAGGAGAAAAGCTGAGTTTTTAAAAGTAAATTTTTATTTTGTTTTAGATCCAGGGTCTTGCTCTGTTGCTTACTTAGGCTAGAGTGCAGTGGTGTAATCATAGCTCACTGCACCTTCAACTTCCAGCTCCTGGGTTCAAGTAATCCTCCCACCTCAGCCTCTGCAATAGCTGGGACTACAGGCACACTGGTTAATTTTAAAATTTTTAGTAGAAATGGGAATCTCAGTATGTTTCCCAGGTTGGTCTTGAACTCTTGGGCTCAAGCTATCCTCTCACCTCTGCCTCTCAAAGTGCTGGGATTACAGGTCTGAACCACTATACCTGGCCCTTAAAATTAAATTTTTTTTTTAAAATAAGAGACAGGGTTGCTCTATGTTGCCCAGGTTGTTCTCAAACTCCTGGGCTCAAGTAATCCTCCCATCTTGGCTTCCCAAAGTGCTGGGATCACAGGCATGAGCCACTGTGTCTGGCCAAAATTTTATATATATCTCATAACATAACTTTGTATCGCATAAATATATACAATTATTATTTATAATTTGTCAATTAAAAATTTAATTTTCTCCAGGTGCCAAGATTAACTTACCTTCCCTCTGTTTGCTGTTTCTTTGCTGAGTTTTCTTTAGCTTTTTGTCTGTGATGGAGTCTCACTCTTGCCCAAGCTGGAGTGCAGTGATGTGACCTCAGCTCACTCCAACCTCCGCCTCCCTGGTTCAAGCGATTCTCCTGCCTCAGCCTCCTGAGTAGCTGGAACTACAGGTGTGCGCCACCACACCTGGCTAATTTTTGTATTTTTTAGTAGAGATGGGGTTTCACCATATTGGCCTGGCTGGTTTTGAACTCCTGACCTTGTGATCCACCCGCCTCGGCCTCCCAAAATGCTGGGATTACAGGCGTGGGCCACCACGCTCGGCCAAGGTTAGAAATTTTAACACAACTTCTAAGAAACACTTTCTAATAGTGAGGTTCAAGCACAAGACCCACAACTCTCCTCTGAGCCCTGGGAAATCCTGTTTCCCTAAGACCAAACTTCCTAAGCTCAGAAGCTCACTAAATATCTATTGAATGAATGAATGCATGAATGACTAGGGATCTTCATCCAGAACACCAGGACCTCCAAACAATGCAGGATCACTTCTGTGGGCCCTTCTGAGATGGTCACCAGATCTTCCTGCACACTTCTAGGGACAGGCATTTCCTCCCCTCTTGAGGCAGCCTATTCTCTGATTGCATAACTCAGGGTGCAGGTCATCGTGGCCTATTTTCTCCTAGATTAGAACTCCTGAGCTACCAGTTCTGTTGCCTTGGGTTAGATTTCCCCAGGAGCAGACCCTAAAACACTGGTGAGGAGTGGGGAGGAAAGACAGAGAAGAGAAGGAAATCCCAAAGGTGTTCTTTTGGTCCAGTTAGCACCACGGGGGTCTCTGGGGACAGTGAATCCTAAGTTATTCCAACCAGTGGGTAAGGGGATTATCCACTCACTTCCCTTCCATGACAGCATGAATGCTGTTTCCAGGGGTATTGGCTCTCCAGCATTTCCAAGTTACCCTGTACACTGGCTAAGGGGTTCCTGCAGCCAGAAAAAGCCCAAGGCAGAGTCAGATGGGGCATTCGGCAGCCTTCAGAGTGTGGAGGTGAGAGGCAGGGCCTATGGGCAGGGCCCCAGCAGCATCTTCTATACCTGTCATCTTAGATTCCATGACTCATATTTATTGGAACATCTGCAAATATTCAGACAATACAGTTTTGGCCCTTAGTAAACACCTGACAGTTTTAAAAGATAGGGGATGCCAAATGACTCATTTTCCTGTCAACAGCATCCCAAACAAGCAAACTGCTGACACCAAATGAAGGTTCAACTTTTCAGCCCTGTTGGGGGTGATCTCAGCCCAGTTTCCTAAATTTCTGGAAGCTGGGTTTCCATCTCTGCCCATCTCTCTGATGTTTATTCCCCGTCACCCACCCCATTCCCTCCCCTACCTCCAACCTCCATTTTAGTAGTCAGGACTGATTTGCCTCAGCAGGAAGTGAATAAACAAAACAGATCTTGTTTAGCCTTGTGAGTTGATGCTAAGAGGAGCACGGAAGTTATTTTCCTGTAGAGCTCACTTTTTTTGTGCCGATTTTCCTGACAAAGATGTGTAGTAAAGCAGTGGAAAGTCCACTCTGAGGACAACCGTGATGTCCAGGGTTGTGGCAAGGGTCGGGAGGTCTACTGGGATGGAGGAGTGGGATTCACGGAGATTCACAACTATGCTTCCCTGTATGGAAATGGGGAACAAAAGAGGATTCTCACCTCCCCATCCCTGGTCCATGGCCATGAGGGTCTGCCCAAGGCCAGAGTGAGTCAGGAGCTATGGGGGGACGCAGCTGCAGGGCAGGGACAGCTGGCAGTGCAGACTCTAGGACCATTTTCAGAACTGGGCTGATGTCACAGGGGAGTGGGAGGAGGTGATGCGCCCTCAAGGGACAACTTGGGAGAATTTTGAGAGGAGGCAGTTCAGAGATGGTCACCACCATGGCCTCACTCAGTGACAGAGAAACTGAGACTCAGGGAGGGCAAGAGTCAACTGTGATGCTAATGGCCAGACTAGGCCTCCAACCCAGGACTCTTACTTCTCGGTCCTGCGTCTCTTCTTTTCCCTGGAGCTTATTCCCCAGAGAAAAGGTCTGTGAACTTCTCACTTTGGATGCAGAGGAAATGAGACTTCTTTGTGTTTTGAAATTGACTTTCAAAGCTCCTAGCTGTAAATAAGCCATGGGAAGAGACGTAGAGTGCCGTGTCCTATATTCAGAGTCGCAAGGAGAGGGATAACACCTCTCTGTGACTCCCTGGAAGTGTAAAGCAGGAGAAATGGGCCTTTGGGAAGCTTGAACAGATTTTGGGTGCCCATGCTGAAGTTCACATCCTTCACATGTGAGAGAGTTCCTGGGCACTTCATTTAATAGATCAGCGCTAACAGTTGTGGCTTCCCGGTATTCCAGACCAGGGCTTCTCAGATTTTAATGTGCACATGAATCTGCTGGGAACCGTGTTGAAATGCAGATGCTGGTTCAGCAGTAGGTCTGGGATGGGGCCTGAGATTCTGCAGATTTCTAATAAACTCCTGGGTAATGCTGATGCTGCTGGTTTGAGAACCACATTTTATTTATTTTCAAAGTGCTGGTCAAGACTTACTAAGGAAGTGAAATCCACTTAGTGGACCAAGATAAATATTTTTAAAAATTGAAATAGAACAACACATCAGAGCGCATTATAAATAGTAAAGGTAGCTGAGATTCGTGACTACTTTGTTTAGGCTATTTATATATACGTGTGTGGGTACAAAATGTTATTTGTTTACCATGGGTTGAGGTCAAAATGGTTTGAGAAATGCTGCCCTAGATCATGGCCTATGAGAAGCAGGAAATTAGATGGATGTGGGTGTAAAACACCAGAGAGGTGGGGTGGAATGGGAGGATGGAGATTAAAAGCGAATGTTCTAATTCACTGGAACGTGTGAGTACTGACAGTGACATCACCTGGCAATGAAAAGGAATGTGGCGGTAAGGACCCAAACAAACGATGGGGAATTCCAAGAACTATTAATATGAGGATAAAGAACCTCTCCCCTCCCTAAATGCAGGGTCTGGGCTAGACCATATGCATCTTTGTGCAAACTGGAAAGACTCCTCCTTTGGGGAGAAACCAATCAAAGTCCCAGCTGGATTTCACCTCCATCCTCCCATTCCCCTCCTCTGATGGTATCTTTGTGCAGTACACAACGTGAACTGTATGCACTGGCCCTGCCCCGACAGTGTGGTGATGACCGTAAAGCTTGGTGTGATTACCAAGAAAAGGATTATCGACCAAGACAATGGGGCCAAGCAATGGGGTGACAGATTTAAGGAGTCTCTGAAGACACCATGACACACAATAAACTAAGGACATGATAATTGATAAACCGTAGTCATCATGGCAGAGAAGCAAGCTAGTCTCTCTGTTTTCAGGCTGGGGTCTGATGATCAGCATCCTGATCATCAGAATAAAGGCCATTCATTCGTTGGGTTTTTATTCTTGACGAGGTATTGTGATGAGCATACCGTATTTATTATCTGATTGAATATATTCAGTATGCATGGAAAGTAGCTTTTTTTGTTATCTCCGCCTTACAGTTGTGTAAACTGGGCCATAGGTGAATTATCTTGTCCAAAGCCACCTACCAGTAAAGTGGTGGAGCTGGGATTTGAATCGGCATCCCTCAGACCCCACAGCTGTCATTTGCTTTGAGAAACTGCCTCTAGCCTCAGGTGATGATAGCTCCCATTTTTAGGGTACTGGCCAAGCACTTTAACTGCCTCCTGCATTCTTCCTGCAAGGGGATCTTGCAAGGTAGGGAGAAGCCAGCTGTGCATTCTGATTTGGTTGCTAAAGGCTGGTCAGGCTCTGTGGCTCCTGGAGCTCACTAGACCCAGTAAACTGCAGGGGTGTGGTGGGAAGTGGTGGGAAATAGCTTTGGTCAGGTGGGGAGGGGCACTTTGAGGGGTCTTGAAACCAGGACAGAGGGGTTTTGACTTGATGGGCTTGGTAGTTGGGAACAATAGTTTCTTCAGCAAGAGAGTAAAAGGGATGCTGTGGGAAGAGAGGTCCAGTCGGGGTCGGGGTGGGAGTCAGGGGCTGGAGAAGGGGCAGGCAAGGAGGCCCTGGGGGTGACCCCACACTGCTTTGCTCAACTCACTTATTTAAGCAATTTATTTTTATTGAGCAGCTACTATGTGCCAAGCATTGCTATAGGGGCTGGAGAGACCACAGTGACTGAGACAGGCAAAGTCTGTGCCTCCTGGAGCTTACATTCTAGTTGGGGATTCAGTGACTATGTAAAGAAGCGCTATGTCCACAGATAAGGGCAGTGGACGTGATATAGCTGGGAGGTGGAGGGGAGCCCCCACATGTAGCCCTGCTCTGGGAGGAGGTAGGGGACACAGTGTTGACTCTTCAGGGAGACACCTGAGCCCTCCAATTGTGTCCTGGACAGGCAGCTCCTCTTGCTGCCCCAGCCAGGGGACTCTGTCCATATCTGCCTTGGGAGCTGGGAGTCGGGAGCTGGCCAAGCTGGAAATCCTCAGTTAGCAGGCCACTGGGCCGGGAGAGTGAGGTGACATTTGCCTGGAGTCTTGAGAGACAAAGATGGTTAATGGGAAAGAACTGAAAATGCAATGGATTATTGCCAAGAGAGGGAGAGGCCGGGGGCTGATCTGCAGGTGAAGTCCCACATTCACCTTACATTGGGAAGGGGAGCCCCAGTTACTCTCATCCTGGCAACTGGGTCAGGGAGACTTCTTGAGGGTGATTGACGCCCTAGATAATACCCACCAGGTGTTGGACCCTGTGCCACGCATTTTACGTGTATTACCTAATTGATATTTATAGCTCTATGTGTGTCAAAAAGCACATGCCACATGCCAGATGCTGCTTTAAATGGGTTATCTGAAAGCATCCTTGTGACAGCCCTGTGTGGACAGTACAATTTTTTTCATCATCCTTGGTTTTACTGATGATGAAACTGAGGTACTGTCATTTAGGTCACATTATTTACAGCTGGCCTGGCAACATCATCTATGCTTTCTGTTGTTGTTGTATGTTTTTACTTTTTTTTTTTTTGAGATGGAGTCTTGCTCAGTCACCCAGGCTGGAGTGCGGTAGCTTGATCTCAGCTCACTGCAACCTCCACCTCTGGGGTTCAAGTGATTCTCCCGTCTCAGCCTCCCAAGTAGTTGGGATTACAGGCACGTGCCACTGTGCCTGGCTAATTTTTTTATTTTTAGTAGAGATGGGGTTTCACCATGTTGGCCAAGCTGGTCTCAAACTCCTGACCTTGTGATCTGCCTGCCTTGGCCTCCCAAAGTGCTGGGATTACAGGCGTGAGGCACCACGCCCGGCCTTCTTCTTTTTCTTCTTCTTCTTCTTCTTTTTTTTTTTTTTTAAGAGACAGGGTCCCACTCTGTTGCCCAGGCTGGAGTGCAGTGGCACTATCATAGCTCATTGCATCCGTGAACTCTTGGGCTCAATCCCTCCCTCCTCAGCCTTCTGAGTAGCTGAGACTATAAGCATGCACCACCATGCCTGGCTAATTAAAAAAAAATTTTTTTTTGTAGAGTCAAGGGTCTAACTATGTTGTCCAGATTGGTCTCAAACTCCTGGTTTCAAATGATCCTCCCTCCTCTGCCTCCCAAACTGCTGGGAATTATAGGCCTCAGCCACCACAACAGGCCAGGAATCACAGTTTTGAATTTTCAGGCTGACGCCTCCAATATGGTGAACTAGGGAACTACACAAAAAATATGAGTTCAGGTACAATGCAATTGGCGGTTGACACCCTAGCCGCGGAAGCCCTGGCTGGCTGTGGAGGCCTGCCCTCGACCCCTCAGGAATCTGCCCATCGTGTGGCCTCCACATTTTACACTAAGTCAGCTTTTGGCGTCTCATGTATCACCAGACTCATCTCCCATCGAGGCTCTAAATTCCTATCTTCACCAGCAAGGCATCCTTTTCCCTGCACTCCTGCTATTAAATATCTTATTCTTCTCTGATGGTACATTTCCCTGACTATTGAGGTGACATGTCTTGTCACATGCTTATTGGTGGATTTGCTGTGCCACAGGGGATCTCACCTGGCAGCAATTTTGCTGCTCCTTTCCCCCCGGGGACATTTGGCCGTGTCTGGAGACATTTTTAGTTGTTAGAACTAGGCTGGCATTGAGTGGATAGTGACCAGGGTATTCCTAAACATCCTACAACACACAGGATAGGCCTTCACAGCAAAAAATTATCAGTCCCAAAGAGTCAATAGTGCTGAGGCTGAGAAATCCTGCTTTGCTGGGATTGCTGGAAAGATTTTTTTTGTCTTTAAAAAAATCAGTTTACAGATGCTCTTGACCTATGGTAGGCATTAACCTTTTATCTGTCATCTGCATTGCAAATATTTCCCCGAAATCTATCCTCTTTTAGTTTTGTTTATGGTATCTTTTGCAGCAAACACAGAAAATTAATGTAGTCAAATGTGTGTTTCGTTTTTATTACAGCCTCTGCGTTTCCTGTCATGGTTGAGGTCCCCTCTGCTCTTATTGAGTGCATTTGGTTTTTGATTTCTACTTCTATTAAGATTTGTATTGTTCTATTCTTTAGGCCTTTAATCTACCTATAATTAATTTTTGTGAATGTGAATGGTGGGAGGTGAGGACCCAAATGTATTTTTTTCCAGGTGGAGAGTCAGGTTTTTTTTTTTTTTTTTTTTTTCCGTATTAGATTAACTATCCTTTCCCTCTGAATTAAAATCCTGCCTCTGTCATGTATTAACTTTACAAAATATACATACACACATAGGCACGCGTGTGTGCGTGCATGAACACTTACTTGCTCCTGGGCTCCACCTTCTTTTCCAATGATACTTGCCAATCGTAGCATAAGACCATTCGATCTTAGTTGCATGGCTTTGTCACATGCAGTACCACAGAGGCCAGTTCTCACATGTATTCTTTTTTCCTGCCTTAAATAATTTTTTTGGCAATTTCAGACATTTACTCTTTTCTCTTACTCATTTTTAGGTCCCAAAATAGAAGTAAAGGAAACCTTTCCTCACTCTTAAACTGGGCTCTAGCGCCTTGCTTTCTGTTTTCTCAGCACAGTGAACGTTCCCTGTGTGCCGTCGGGAGGACTATCGTTAGAGTTATTGGTGGTGGGGCTCCTCCCTCCTGCCAGCCTGGTTCTGTGCCGTGTCCCTAGCCCTGCACGGTGACTGATACAAGCTGGTACTCATTAGATATTGGCTGAATGAATGAACAAGGAAGAATGCAGATCTCCTTTGTTTTAAATGTTAAAATTAAGTTCATTTCCTGTGTTGCTTTGAGTATAAGGGAGCAGAGGCTGGTCTGGTCTTTATCATTGCCAAGGTGTGGCCTTGGACAGTTGCTTCTCTCTTCTGCCTCAACTTTCTTACCTGTAGAACTGAACCCAGTGAGCTCTGAGTCTTTACACTAGTGCAGTCATAAAATAGGATTTAAATTTATGTATTTTTTTGATACAGGGTCTCACTCTGTCACCCAGGCTGGAGTGCAGTGGAGCAATGATGGTTCACTGTGACCTCCTGGGCTCAAGCGATCCTACCACCTCAGCTTCCCAAGTAGCTGGGACCACAAGTGTGCATCACTATGCCCGGCTAAATTTTCTTTTTTGTATTTTTGGAGAGACGGGGTTTTACCAAGTTGCTCAGGCTGGTCTTAAACTCCTGGGCTCAAGTGATCTGCCCACTTTGGCCTCCCAAAGTGCTGGGATTACGGGTGGGAGCCACCACGCTCAGTCTATTTTAAATATTTTTTGCCCACAAAGGCAAATGTGTCAAGGGCTCATAAAGTCATAACGTAGCCCTGCTGAACACTATCCAAAACTTGGCATTAGGAGCGTAGCAGTCCCAGGCAGAGTGGAAACGTGGGGAGAATAAGCAGCCACTTGTCTGGCTACTGCCAGAAATAAAAACACATGCACTGAAGGTGAGTGTAGGAGGCTCCCTTGTCCCCTGGGCTGTTCCCTGAGCAAACCTGATTCCAAGTTGGCGCAATGGAGCAGAAAAGTTCAATAGCCAGACAGCCTGGCTGTGCCTCATGCTGCCTGTATGCGTGTGGGCTAGTCACTTAACCTCTGGGAGCCTCACTGCCTCATTTGGGAAACAATAACATCCCTTCCTTTTTTTTTTTTTCTTTAGAGGGAGTCTCGCTCTGTCGCCCAGGCTGGAGTGCAGTCGCACGATCTTGGCTCACTGCAACCTCCGCTTCCCGGGTTCAAGCGATTCACCTGCTTCAGCCTCCCGAGTAGCTGGGACTACAGGTGCATGCCACCATGCCCAGCTAATTTTTGTATTTTTAGTAGAGATGGGGTTTCACCATGTTGGCCAGGATGGTTTGAATCTCCTGACTTCGTGATCCGCCCGCCTCGGCCTCCCAAAATGCTGAGATTACAGGCATGAGCCACCGCGCCTGGCCAGTAACACCCCTTTCATTGGGTTGTTCAGTCATTCAAGTACTCACTCAACATGTGTTTTTTGAGCACCTACTGTGTTCCAGGCACTGTTCTAGGTGCTGAATACACATAACAGTGTGCTCCAGCACACCTGGTCCAGTGCCGGCACATAGTAGGTTCTCGTTAAACACTTGTTGAATGAATGATTGGAAAACAGGTGGTGGGGAGGTACCAACAATAAATAAGTGAATACATATATGATACATACATAATGATAAACACGAACATATAATTCTATCCAATGTAAAATGTAATTACAAAGAACGTAAGGTGCTAGGAAGGAAAGAAACAGGTGGCAGCGACAGAAGATGATGGGGGTTGGGGGCCAGGACAGGGGAGCATCTGCTCAGATGAAGTGTTCAGGGTGGGCTTCTTTGAGGAGGCCCGACGGGGAGTGATGGGACTGGTCCTTGCTGGTTGCAGGCATCCAGCCCGCACTGTGGAGCAGGGAGGACGTGCTGCACTGGCTGCGCTGGGCAGAGCAGGAGTACTCTCTGCCATGCACCGCAGAGCACGGGTTCGAGATGAACGGACGCGCCCTCTGCATCCTCACCAAGGACGACTTCCGGCACCGTGCGCCCAGCTCAGGTCAGGGAAACGCACAGGCTTTCCTCTAAGCGGGAACCCTGGTAGGCCAGGATGGCCCAAGTACCCTCGGGTCGCCCAGGGAGGGAGATGGAGGGGTCTTCCTTGGGGAATCATGCTCATTTCCGGCACTGCAGATGCCCCTCTGCATACGTGTGTATCTGGTGGTTCCTAGCTAGAGCAGGCCTTCAGCAAGGGAGTCCATTTGACCACTTGTTTTCAGAGCTGTAGGGGCCTGTTCTGCTCTCTCGCTTTCTCTTCCTCTTATCTGTGGCCCTCGTCTCCTCTATCCACTTCCATCCTGTTGCCTCCCACCCGCTACCCCTACTGAACAAAAAACCAACTAGAGAAAGATCAAATATTCATTCACACTGAGGTATAAATGGGTGGTAACAGCAAAAGCCTTGACTTCCAATATGACTTTTGATTTTAACCAGAAACTAGGTCTGAGGGCAAAGGAATGAATGTCAGATGATGGTGTTCCAGCAGCAGGGAGTTTGTGGGGAGGGACTGGTGGTGGGAGGGAGGGTGGCCAGTGGTAGCGGGCAGCAGGGCCTTCCAGGAACCTCTAGAATTGCATCTGAGTCTTGTGTGGCTTGTTTTCAGGTGGCTCTTTTGTTTGTGCTGATTTGGTGTCTTTTTCTTAAGAATTCGCTCATGTTTTCTGTGTTCCTTGTCTTTTGGCCAAGCAGGCCCACAGTATATTTGGCAAAGAGACGTTCTGAAATCTGCTGATTTGCCTGTTTATACCTAACACATACAGCCCAGTCTCATGTCACATCCCAAGTTCTTTTTTTTTTTTTTTTGAGATGGAGTCTCACTTTGTCGCCCAGGCTGGAGTGTAGTGGCGCGATCCTGGCTCACTGCAACCTCTGCCTCCCAGGTTCAAGCGATTCTCCTGCCTCAGCATTCTGAGTAGCTGGGATTACAGGCACCTGCCACCACGCCCGGCTAATTTTGTATTTTTGGTAGAGATGGAGTTTTACCATGTTGGCCAGGCTGGTCTCAAACTCCCAACCTCAGGTGATTTGCCCACCTTGGCCTCCCAAAGTGCTGGGATTACAGGCATGAGCCACTGCTCCCAGCTGACATCCCAAGTTCTATCACCCACTTCCCACTGTGAGCCTCCTGTAGCAGCTGCTGGAACTTTCGTCTCTCTAAGAGCTTGGATTCAAGAGCTCTAGTGGGAGGGGAGGGGAGGCGAGGGCAGGGACAGAGAGACAAGGCTTCCAGCTTCCCCACAGCCCTGATGGTCCTGCACTGAGGCAAAGCGGGGAAGCAGGTGAGCTTGGGGCTGGTCCCCTTCATGCCCTTGTTCGTCTCTCCACCCTCCTACAAGCACTCCTGGTCCTCGAGTGCCCACTGTCTACATTGTATCCCTCTGGCTGCCTGGGATCCCCAGATTGGCTCTCTACCCACAGATCCCCTCTTTCCTTCCCTACTATCAGCACCTTAGCCCAAGGTATGAGTCAAAGGAGATTTCTGGGACCAAGGACAGAGCCCAATTCTGGCTTTTTTTTTTTTGAGACAGGGTCTCACTCTATTGCCCAGGCTAGAGTTTGGTGGCGTGAACACAGCTCACTTGTGCCTCAACCTCCTGGGTTCCAGTGATTCTCCTGCCTCAGCCTCCCAAGTAGCTGGGACCACAGATATGCACACCATACCCAGCTGATTTTTAAAATTTTTGTAGAGACAGGGTCTATCCATGTTGCCCAGGCTGGTCTCAAACTCCCGGGCTCAAGCAATCCTCCTGCCTTAGCCTCCTAAAGTGTTGGGATTACAGGTGCGAGCCACCGCACCTGGCTTTTCCTTTCCTCAACCATTTATTGAAGCAGCTGCTCATTCTGCCTTTTAGGAAGAGGCTAAGACAGCTTTGCTCCTTAGAAGGCAGGGCAGACTTTTAATAAAGCTTGGAATCCCATGAGCCTTAGAACTGTCTCTGCTCCCAGGAACGTGAGGTACAGTTGTACAGTTTATGCATGTGCACAAGCCCTCAGCCAAGGGTGTGTGCGAGGGTTGAGAAGCAGCCTGACCTTGCAAGCTGCATGCCCTGGAGGCGGCTGCGTCTACCGGCAGGAAAGGATGTCTTTCTAAAATTCATCCACCACGGGAGCAGCAGCGTCCCTGCCCATCGCCAGCCCAGCCTCCTGTTAGCGGCAGCAGGAACCCCTTTGCCATCGGCATGAAGCTGTGACAAGACATGCCAGCCCTCGCCCTGAGGCAGGTGGCTGCAGGGGGACGAGGCTGGCCCTCCCCACGTGGCCTGTTCAGCAGCCTGCCCTCCCTCCCACCCACCTCCAGGTGACGTCCTGTATGAGCTGCTCCAGTACATCAAGACCCAGCGGCGAGCCCTGGTGTGTGGGCCCTTTTTTGGAGGGGCCTTCAGGCTGAAGACGCCCACCCAGCACTCTCCTGTCCCCCCAGAAGGTGAGGAAGCTCTCTGTGGTGCTCGGAGTACCTCCCTCAAATCAGCCTCACTGGGAGGGCAGGACATCCTCAAGGCGAAGCAATGAAAGAGGTGGCCAGTGTGGGCAAGCTCCCCTCCCGCCCCGCCCCCACCTCCTGCTCTGGGGCGCTCCTGGCAGCCCTTCCTCTGTGCTGCACCCTCCCTGCCTCCCACCTCCCCATTCTCTGCTCTCTCCAGCAAAGAGTTGTTTGTATCATGTCTCAATTTCCTCTCTGCAGCCCTCCGTGGAAACCACTCTTGTCAAGGTCTCCAGAAACCTGAAAATAAGGATGTCCATTCCATGGCCAGTCTCAGTCCTGATTTACTGTGGTCTCTTGCAGCCTTTGACCCTGGGGGTCACCTCTCCTTCCTTCCCCCAAAACTCTTTCTTCCCTTGGCTTCCAGGACACCCCACTCACCTGGTCTCCTCTACCCCACTGGTGTCTCCTCGACCTCCTCTTCTGGTTTCTACTCTTCTCCCCTGCTTCTAGATGTTGGGGTACCCCTCTCTGCGTCTCTATCTGCATTCAGATGCTGGGCAATCTCATCTGATCCTGGGTCTTAAACACCATGTGGTGCCAAGGATTCCAATATATATCTTCCTCAACCTCTCCAAATTCCAGATATGTGCACCCACGCTGCCTGCCCCACCCCTCCACTGGGGCGTCTAGTAGGCCTCTCAATACCCCCAGCCCCTAAACCAAATGCCTGATATCCTGCCCTTTCCAGTCTTCCCCAGCCCCACAAACCCCGCCTCCACCCTTCCAATTGCTCAGATGTCATCTTAGATTTCTACCCCCACCCCCACTCATCCCAACTGTCCACAAATCCTGTCAGCCCTACCTTCAAATCTGTCCAGAATCCAACCTCTTCTCACTCCTCTCCTGCTGCCCCATTCCAGCCCCCATTGCCTCTGGAGAACGTCCTCACTGGTCTCCTTGCTTCTGCTCTTGACCTCCTATGATCTATTCTCCACAGCACAGAGAGTTTCAGAAGTCAGGTCACGTCACTTGTCTGCTCAGCATCTTCCAGCAGCTCCCTTCTCACTCGGAGTCCAAGTGCAGTTCTTCCGCTGACTCCTGCCCTTGCCTTCCCCTCCCAGCCTTCTCCCCCTTGCTCCTGCTGCTCCAGACACAGGGGCCCTCTTGTTCATTGGACACGCCTGAGACGCTCCTGCCCCAGGGCCTTTGCACTTATTGTTCCCTCTGCCTGGCATCCCCTCTCTGCTCTAGATACCCACAGAGCTCACTCCGCTACCTCCTTCAGGTCTGTTCAAATGCTAATGTCAGGGAGGCCTGAGCAGCCTCTCTAAAGTGGCAACCCCTGCTCCTTTCCCAGATTTCCCTATCTGCCTTAGGGTGATTTATTTTTTTCACCTCATATTGTATACTGTTTCTGTTTCCTTTTTATTTTAATCGTCCATCTCCCCTGCTCTCAACTAGCATATAAGCTCCCTGAGGGCAGGGGCTTTTGGGAGCTCAGCGATATATGCTCAAGATTCTTAGAACAATGCCTGGTTCATAGAAGGCTCTCAATAAATACTTGTTGGGCAAATGGAGAGGACGTGGGATACAGGGCCCCTGGGTTCTAGACCTGGCTCTGTCACTGCTTGGCTTTGCAGCCACTTTCATAGATGAGGGAACAGGCTTGACAGGTTGTTACTTGTGTGGGAGCTGGGGTTAGCACTTAGGCTGTCTGGCCCTCACCCACTGCCCCCCACTGCCTCCCTGACCTTCTAACCAGGGGCTGGTTGGAGAAAGAGCATCAGGAGTGCTGCCCCACAGGGCTCCCAGGCTCACCATTGAGGGATTGAGTTGGGGAGGCTTGGGGCCCACTGCCTGCTACCACTGGTGCTCATCTGCTTGCAGAGGTGACTGGCCCCTCTCAGATGGACACCCGAAGGGGCCACCTGCTGCAGCCACCAGACCCAGGGCTTACCAGCAACTTCGGCCACCTGGATGACCCTGGCCTGGCAAGGTGGACCCCTGGCAAGGAGGAGTCCCTCAACTTATGTCACTGTGCAGAGCTCGGCTGCAGGACCCAGGGGGTCTGTTCCTTCCCCGCGATGCCGCAGGCCCCCATTGACGGCAGGATCGCTGGTGAGTGGGAGGCTGTTCCTCTGGCCATGGAAGGTGCACTGAGTCTGAGTCTCAGAGTCACGAGTGATGAGGACAGGGCTATTTTGACCTGGTGATGGGAGGTCTGTGGCTGGGGGATTGCGGGGTAGCATTGACTGTCCTGTGTGCTAGCCACAATCTGGTCACAGAGGGCAGTGATACCTGGGATCACCAAGCCTCACCCTGTCTCCCACACAGGGACAATTTACCCAGTCATATTCTGACACTCACATTAGCATGGAGTGCCACACCTGCCTTTTAAAACTTTATCTGTTTTAAAATAATTGAGCATTCACTATGTGCCAGGCGTGGTTCCCAAGCCCTTATTTAATTCTACAATGGCCTTTTGAGTTTGGTACTATTATTAGCCCCATTTCACAGATATGGAAATTGAGGCACAGAAAGGTTAAGTAACTTCTCCAAGATCACACAGCACTGGTAGAGGTGTGATGTGAACCCAGGCAGTCTGGCTCCAGATCCTGAGCGCTAACCAAATGATACACTTCCACTCTGCATTCATTGTTAAAGGATTAACAGGCAGACAACCAGACAGACTGACAGATAAGCTGAAGGGTGTTTTTCTAGTCATAATAGTGACACTGCATTTATTCTTTTTTTTTTTTCAACTTTTATTTTAGGTTCAGGGGGTACATGTGCAGGTTTGTTACATGGGTAAATTGCGTGCCACTGAGGTTTGGTGTATGAATAATCCTGTCACCAAGGTACTCAGCATAGTACTTGATAGGAAGTTTTTCTTTTCTTTTCTTTTCTTTTTTTGAGACGGGAGTCTGGCTCTTTTGCCCAGGCTGGAGAGCTGTGGCATGATCTCAACTCACTGCATCCTCTGCCTCCCGGGTTCAAGCAATTCTCCTGCCTCAGCCTCCTGGGTAGCTGGGATTACAGGTGCCCACGGCCACACCTGGCTAATTTTTGTTTTATTAGTAGAGACAGTTTCACCATGTTGGCCACAGGCTGGTCTTGAACTCCTGACCTCAGGTGATCGACCCACCTCGGCCTCCTTTGGTGCTGGGATTACAGGCATGAACCACCGTGCTGGCCTGTGATAGGTAGTTTTTTCTACCCTGGCTCTTCCCCTGTAGTGGTCCCCAGCGCCCAGTGTCTATTGTTCCCATTGTTATGTCCACACCACATTTATTCTATGAAGCCACAGAGTGGGCAGAAGCCTGGCTTTTGGGTTGGAAATGACTAGAAGTCACTAAAAAACAATTGGCCCAACACATAGAAATGATGAATACTTGAGGTGATGGATGCCCTAAGTACCCTGACTTGATCATTACACACTCTATGCATGCAACAAGATCTCACATGGACGCCAGAAACATGCATAAATATTATGTATCAATAACAAACACAATGATCCACAATTACTGGATTTTTTTTTTTTTTTTTAAGAGACAGGGTCTCACTCTGTCGCCAGGCTGGAGTGCAGTGATTCCACCATAGCTCACTGCTGCCTCAAATTCCTGGGCTCAAGGAATCCTCCCACTTCAGCCTCTTGCAATTACTGAATTCTTCAATTATAATGCTTAACATTCTTCGTGCACTTACAGTATACCAGGCACTGTGCTGAGGGTTTTGTGGTCTATTATGTTACCTAATTCTCTCACCACCCCATACAAGGAAACTGGCTCAGAGAAGGTTGTGTAACTTGCCTGCAATGACCCAGCCGACAGGCCCAGGTCCTGGGATTTCAGATCACACAGTTGCTCCCGGATGCCCACTTGCCCTCCCAATGACATGCTTGGTTTTCCTGAGCCTCACCATTAGGGAGCTTGAAGGGGTGGATGTTACAATTAATAGAAGTCCAGGGGGCTGAGTGAGTGGGCCAGGGGCAGAGAGGGACCTGGGGTCAGGGGCCCAGCCCCTCAGCCTGTGGGCCCAGCACCTGCCCTCACATGGCTCTGATGCTGGGTGCAGCCGGTCAGACTCCCTGCTCTACCTGCCACTTAGGAGCTTGGCAACTTTAGATACCTCTGTACCTCTGAGCCCATTTCCTCACCTCTTCCTGGGGATAAAGGTAACGACTTCCCAGACTCATGAAGACTGCCTGAGACAATGCGTGAGGAGCCCCGTTAGTGGCTGTTTCTGTTGATATCATCATTTTCACCTTCCTGCTGGTGCTCCTAGGGCTCTGGCCGGGAGGCTTCCAAGAGTGCCTTTCTAACACCTGTCCTCACAGCTCCAGTAAAGCTGCGCTGCCTGCACTCCCTGTGCTAAATTGCAGACTGCCGCCTGCTGTGGGATTACGTGTATCAGCTGCTCCTTGATACCCGGTATGAGCCCTACATCAAGTGGGAAGACAAGGACGCCAAGATCTTCCGAGTTGTGGATCCAAATGGGCTCGCCAGACTCTGGGGAAATCACAAGGTGAGCCTCGGCCAGCAGAATGGTCTCAACATAACCAGAAGGGGACAGAGTTGGGGGTCAGAGTGGACCCCTAGCACTATGGGACAATCCTCAGCTGATGGGGCCTTCATCAGCAGCCCCAAAAGTGACAGGATAATTTTATTTGGGGAGCTATTGAGGGACAGGCAGTTACCTCTTACGGATGGGGAATGTCTCTGAAACTGAACAATTGTGTCTTCTCATTGCTTAATCTTATCTTTGCTTAGTATTTCAGGCTTTAGAAGCATGTTTACATGAACTGCACAGTTAGGCCAGATGAGGAAGCTGCTTTCCTGCGGGGAACTGGACAGAAACCCAGGTCTCAGGCCCAACAGGAGCATCTGATGTCAGGGCTGGAAAGGCCTGGGGATGACTGAGGCCAGCATTCCCATGATGAGGAATGCCTATACCTAAATGGGTGTCTGCAAGATGATCTTAGGTGGTTTAATATCCTCATAATTATTTTTGAATTAGGATTACAAAATGTAACTACCATGACCATCTCATGATTTACAGCAGTGATATAAGGAATGTAGCCTTTTAAAATAAATAGGTTTCTTTAAGTAAAAAAAATCTTTTAAAGAAAATATTAACGATAATGATAATCATCGATTTATAGCCTTTCCTAAGATGTAATGTGCCTGATTGCCAGGCACTGCCCTGAGGGCTCCACTTGTACTAATTCATTTAATCCTCATACCAAGCTCCTGAAGTAGGTGTTGTCGGATGTGGAGACTGAGGCTCAGTGAGGGCTAACAACTTGCCCCAAGTTTACCCATCTCCTGCTATGTAAGAGGCAGAGCAGGGAGTTGAACCCAGGCCGTGTGCTGCACTATATTACATTGCTCTTAGCAGTGCTGGTGGCTGGAAGGATGCAGATGACTAAAGTTCGGGAGGACTTATTGGTCTAATCCTCATATAGAACAGGGAGGAAAACAGGCCCAGAGAGCAGCAGTCCCATTTAATGAGCATATACTACATGCCATACACTGTGCTAATTGCTTTCATGGATTAGCTATTAATAATTTAATCCTTGACTTATGCGATGGGTGTTCTCCTTCTCATTATGTAGCTGGGGAAGCAGACTCAGAGAGGTCAAGAAACTTGTCCAAGGTGACACAGCTGACAAGCGGTGGAGCTGGGGCTTAAATTGATGCCACACCCCAGGCTCTTTGGCCCTGCCTCACACTGCCTACCCCCGAGAGAGAAAGAAATGACTTGGCCAAAGTCACCCAGGGTGTGGCCTGGCAAGGCCATCCATGCCACCCCACCATACTGTCTCTCTGATTGCATTTCCCACAAATATATATATTTATTTGTTACTGTTGTGACATTTGCTGTTTAAAAGTAACATGCAGTTCACTCCCACACTATGTTCTCAGCCAAGTAGGCAGGAGAACCTTTCCATCATTTCCTTCCTTCCTTCCTTTCTCCTTCCTTCCTTCCTTTCTTTTTGTGATGGAGTCTCAATCTTTTGCCCAGGCTGTAGTCTAGTGACATGACCTCGGCTCACTGCAACCTCTGCCTCCTGGGTTCAAGGGATTCTCCTGCCTCAGCCTCCTGAGTAGTTGGGACTACAGGCACGCACCACCACGCCTGGCTAATTTTTGTATTTTTAGTAGAGACAGGGTTTCACCATGTTGGCCAGGCTGGTCTCAAACTCCTGACCTCAAGCGATCTGCCCACCTAGGCCTCCCAAAGTGTTGGGATTACAGGTGTGAGCCACCCTGCCCAGCCCCATCATTTCTTCCCCAACCTTCCCCTGCCTTTTTCCTTCCAAACTCAAGTGAGCACTCATAAACCCTCACAGATCCCTGGAATGACAGGCTTAAGAAGCTGTCCAGTCCACCCTGCTCCCTTCCAGGTGTGGAAGGAGCAGGACATGGAGAGTGGGGCTGATGTGGGGCTGCTTTGCTTTCCAGAACCGGGTGAACATGACCTACGAGAAGATGTCTCGTGCCCTGCGCCACTATTATAAGCTTAATATCATTAAGAAGGAACCGGGGCAGAAACTCCTGTTCAGGTGAGTAGCCTAGGGGATGTGGTGAAAGGGGAAGCAGAACTGGGGTTGGGTGGGCTGGAATCCCCCTGCAGCTGGGGCAGGAGCTGATTTGCAGTTGGGGCCTGAATTCTAGATTTCTAAAGACTCCGGGAAAGATGGTCCAGGACAAGGACAGCCACCTGGAGCCGCTGGAGAGCCAGGAGCAGGACAGAATAGAGTTCAAGGACAAGAGGCCAGAAATCTCTCCGTGAGGGGCAGGTGGACTCCAGGCACCCGGTACCCATGGGGCAGGGACCGAGTCTCCCATGAAGGCAGCCTCCTCCTCCCAGCAGAGCAGCAGGATCCCCAGCCAGACTCTGTACCCACAGGATTACAGCCATTGCTTGGGAAGGCTGGGAGGCCTCCCATCCAGGACACTGGGGGCAGGAGTGTCATCTTTTGGGCAGGGCAATCCTGGGGCTAAATGAGGTACAGGGGAATGGACTTTCCCCTGCTGCACCCCTGGGAGAGGAAGCCAGGCACCGATAGAGCACCCAGCCCCACCCCTGTAAATGGAATATACCAGATGAAGGGAATGAAGTCCCTCACTGAGCCTCAGTTTCCTCACCTGTGAAACGGGCTGAGGCAGGAAATGGGAAAAAGTGTTAGTGCTTCCAGGCGGCACTGACAGCCTCAGTAACAATAAAAACAATGGTAGCTGATGTTTCTTTCTTTTATTTTTTTGAGACAGTCTTGCGCTGTCACCCAGGCTGGAGTGCAGTGGCACGATCTCGGCTCACTGCAACTTCCGCCTCCTGGGTTCAAGAGATTCTCGTGCCTCAGCCTCCGGAGTAGCTGCGATTACAGCTGCCCACCACCACGCCTGGCTAATTTTTGTATTTTTGGTAGAGACACAGGGTTTCACCATGTTGGCCAGGGTGGTCTCGAACTTGCGACCTCAGGTGATCCTCTTGCCTCAGTTTCCCAAAGTGCTGGGATTACAGGCGTGAGCCACTGCGTCCAGCCGATGTTTCTTAAGTGTTTGCTATGTGCCAGGCCTTGTGCTAAGGGCCTTATGGATATCTTATCTCATTTAATTCACTCGGCACTCAGGGGTGAAGATGAGGACACTGAGGGAGAGGCTTGTGGAGCTGGCCCGCCTCTGCAGAACCCAGGGCTTCGACCTGTTTTCTTTCAGCACCTCTGTATGTGGACGCTTCTTAGCCAGGCCCCGGCCCCACCTCTCTGCTCTTGGCATCTTCACTGAATAGTCCATTTCACTTGGCCCAGCCCCCTCATCCCCAGTTTTCAGTGACTACGACCCAGTGAAGACTGGCCCCCGTCCCCACACCTGTGGCTTCCTAAGCTCCTGTCCCTGTATCTGCTGTGGGACTTTAGGCAAGGTGTTCCGCCTCTCCGGGGCCTCAGGTTTCTCGTCTGCAAAATGGGGCTCCTTCTCCTGACCTGACCTCTGGGGTTGTTGGAAAGTTTCCATAAGGCAATGCTTGTGAAATGCTTAATGTTTGCCTGCTCTGTGGGGCGTGCTTCACCTGTGTTAGCTGAGAAGGCTTTGCAGACCAGAAGCTGCTCTGAAGCATGAAAACACCTCGGTCCAATGGGTCAGCTTCTCCCTCTGTGCCCTAGCCCCAAGTACTGATTGGGGCCTCCTGAGGGCCAGAGCCTCTGCCCTTGCAAGCCGTCAGGTAAAGCTCGGGTAGAAGGAGAAGGGAGTATTTTCATTTAACCAAGAATAGAACTCCTCGGATTCGTATCTTCTTTCTCAGAAGGAGGAAACTACCTCAGCCTCTTGCCCCCAGCCGGTCAGGAAATCCCCGTCTCTGCTGGCGCCTGCACTGGCCTTGAGTCACTGCAGAGAAGTCCTTGATAAAGACTCTTGGACTTTGGGGCTCAAAGCTGTGATAGCCCATGAGCAGGGAAACTCCAGGCTTAGTCCTATCTGGGACCCTCGATAGTACTCACCGGCAGGGGGGCAGGCAGGTGGCTTTGGAAAAAGGATCGATGGGAAAATGCTTTGCCCCTTTCACTTTCCCTCTGAGACTGTTCCAACTCCTTGACTTTGCTCTGCGATGAGCCCATGCCCCATGGCCTCTCTTATTGAGAGGTGACAGCGTGCTGGCAGTCCTCACAGCCCTCGCTCGCTCTCTGCGCCTCCTCTGCCTGGTTTCCCACTTTGGCGGTACTTGAGGAGCCCTTCAGCCCACCGCTGCACTGTGGGAGCCCCTTTCTGGGCTGGTCAAGGCCAGAGCCGGCTCCCTCAGCTTGCAGGGAGGTGTGGAGGGAGAGGCACGAGCGGGAACTGGGGCTGTGCGCGGCGCTTGCGGGCCAGCTGGAGTTCCGGGTGAGCGTGGGCTTGGCGGGTCCCGCACTCGGAGCAGCCGGCCGGCCCTGCCGGCCCCGGGCAATGAGGGACTTAGCACCCGGGCCAGCGGCTGCGGAGGGTGTACTGGGTCCCCCAGCAGTGCCACCACACCAGCGCTGCGCTCGATTTCTCACTGGGCCTTAGCTGCCTTCCTGCGGGGCAGGGCTGGGGACCTGCAGCCTGCCATGCCTGAGCCTCCCACCCCCTCCATGAGCTCCTGTGCGGCCCGAGCCTCCCTGACGAGCACCACCCCCTGCTCCACGGCGCCCAGTCCCATCCACCACGCAAGGGCTGAGGAGTGCGGGCACACGGCGCCGGACTGGCAGGCAGCTCCACCTGCAGCCCCAGTGCAGGATCCACTGGGTGAAGCCAGCTGGGCTCCTGAGTCTGGTGGGGAGGTGGAAAACCTTTATGTCTAGTTCAGGGATTGAAAATACACCAATCGGCACTCTGTATCTAGCTCAAGGTTTGTAAATACACCAATCAGCACCCTGTGTCTAGCTCAGGGTTTGTGAATGCACCAATCCACACTCTGTATCTAGCTACTCTGGTGGGGCCTTGGGGAGCCTTTATGTCTAGCTCAGGGATTGTAAATACACCAATTGGCACTCTGTATCTAGCTCAAGGTTTGTAAATACACCAATCAGCACCCTGTGTCTAGCTCAGGGTTTGTGAATGCACCAATCGACACTCTGTATCTAGCTACTCTGGTGGGGCCTTGGAGAACCTTTGTGTCCACACTGTATCTAGCTAATCTGGTGGGGACGTGGAGAACCTTTGTGTCTAGCTCAGGGATTGTAAACGCACCAATCAGCCCCCTGTCAAAACAGACCACTGGGCTCTACCAATCAGCAGGATGTGGGTGGGGCCAGATAAGAGAATAAAAGCAGGCTGCCCGAGCCAGCAGTGGCAACCCGCTCTGGTCCCCTTCCACACTATGGAAGCTTTGTTCTTGCGCTCTTTGCAATAAATCTTGCTACTGCTCACTCTTTGGGTCCACGCTGCTTTTATCAGCTGTAACACTCACCGCGAAAGTCTGCAGCTTCACTCCTGAAGCCAGCGAGCCCACGAGCCCACCAGGAAGAAAGAACGACTCCAGATGCGCTGCCTTAAGAGCTGTAACACTCACCGTGAAGGTCTGCAGCTTCACTCCTGGAGCCAGCGAGCCCACGAGCCCACCGGGAGGAACGAACGACTCCAGACGCACTGCCTTAAGGGCTGTAACACTCACCGCGAAGGTCTGCAGCTTCACTCCTGAGCCAGTGAGCCCACGAGCCCACCAGAAAGAAGAAACTCCAAACACATCCGAACATCAGAAGGAACAAACTCCAGATGCGTCATCTTAAGAGCTGTAACACTCACCGCGAGGGTCCGCGGCTTCATTCTTGAAGTCAGTGAAACCAAGAACCCATCAATTCCGGACACATTATCACCTTCTCACCCTAGAGCTGCATACCTGGCTCAAGAGGGACTGTCGAAATGAATTTATCCAGGCCCTCATTTTACAGAGAAGGGAACTGCCGCCAGAGCGAAGTGACTTGCCCAAGATCACATGGCCCAGCCCAGCTTCCTGGCTCCTGAAGCCACCTCATTTCCTCTTCTCGGCATTGTGGTTGGGTTCAAGATGAAGCAGGAGGATGGATTCCTAGATCACTTCTTCCAGTTATAAGTGGTGTTTGCCTGTTGGTGGGTTGATGGATGTCAACAGCTACATTTCCCAGGGATGAGGCCTTACTTAACTCAGGCAATGAATCTCACCCAGCACTGAGACCATCACGGCCAGGGGTGGGCTACTAGGAGAGCAGGCATGAACCACTGCCAGAGATCCCGACTCCGGAACTCTGCCCTCAGCCCTGGGGCCATGCCACCTTTTCTCCATCTCCCCAGGGAGATCAGGCCGTGGTCTGGGGATGGACCCCTGGGTGCCCAGAGTAAGGCGGTTCATTTAGGCCTTCCTTCTACAAACATCAATTGAGTACCTGCTGTGTACCGGGCACCAGGTGAGGCATTGAGTTTATATCCATTTTTCATACAATTAAAGTCCTGAAAAGTGGCAGGTCATTGAAAATGACATATGTCAAAGTGAACTTCTCACAAATAATTTTTTTTTTTTAGGTGTTTTGCTGTCACTCAGGCTGGAGTGCAGTGTTGTGATCTCAGCTCACTGCAACCTCTGCTTCCTGGGTTCAAGTGATTCTCCTGCCTCAGCCTCCCGAGTAGCTGGGACTACAGGCACCCGCCACCACACCAGCTAATTTTTTTTTTTTTTTGAGACAGAGTCTCGCTCTTTCACACAGGCCGGACTGCAGTGGCGCGATCTCGGCTCACTGCAAGCTCTGCCTCTCGGGTTCACGCCATTCTCCTGCCTCAGCCCCCTCCCCGAGTAGCTGGGACTACGGGTGCCCGCCACCGCGCCTGGCTAATTTTTTGTATTTTTAGTAGAGACAAGGTTTCACCATGTTAGCCAGGATGGTCTCGATCTCCTGACCTCGTGATCCGCCCGCCTCGGCCTCCCAAAGTGCTGGGATTACAGGTGTGAGCCACCGCGCCCGGCCACACCAGCTAACTTTTGTATTTTTAGTAGAGACAGGGTTTCACCGTGTTGGTCAGTCTGGTCTCGACCTCAGGTGATCCGCCTGCCTTGGCCTCCCAAAGTGTTGGGGTTACAGGTGTGAGCCACCGCACCCAGCCAACAAAGAATTTTAAAAAGCAGGAGATACATTCTCATGGTTTGAAAAAGTGGCCAGGCATGATTACATTACAGTTAAAGAATTGACAATAGATAAAGAATTTATGAAAAATGAGTATAATAAAAAGTTCATTAATGAAACAAATAATACAAGTCACTGTCTCGGTCCAGTTGAACCATTTACAGCATTAACCCATGAGCATGAGCTCTGGTCTTCCTCTTCTCTGTTAGGTGGATTCTTGCTTAGAAAGGCTTTTTCCCTCACAGGAAAGTTCCAGATCTAGCACTTGATTTAATCCTGGTGGCTTTGCTGGGTCTTGTGCTCTTACTGCAGGAAGCCTGGGCTGATGCTGGGGACCCATCCTCTTTGTCACAGAGGATCCTAGGGCCACAGTCTTCCTTGGCTTCCTCCTCTGGTCCCACGGTGTTAGTGATCCACATTTTCTACTCAAATGTTCTCACAAAAGGTTTGTAGAGACACACAGAAAACACAGACCTTTACAGAGCAAAGGCCTGTACCGCAGAAATGTCCTTATCTGGTGGTAAATGCCAGGGCAGTGTGAGCTCAGAGGGAGCCTGTTGAATGCCGGTGTCAGGGCCCTGCGCTGCTGGCGAGCTCCCTCAGTGAGACCTCGGCCCTCAAAGGACCTCAGTGGGAACTAAGCCACCAATGGGACAGCCCCAGAACTTGAGTGAGGAGTTTAAAGCAGGTTGTTCTGAAACCAGTATATGCAACTCAGAAATATTTTAATCGTGATCTTGATTTTTTAAAGTCCCGAATCCTTGTGAGTTAATTGCTCATATACTGGGGATGGGGAGTGATGGTGAGTAAACAAAGGGGAATAGGGCCCTGGCTTGGAAAGTTTGCACAGAAGTAGGGGAAACAGATGTAGCTGATGAGCAAACCATTGCAGTCCCCAGGGAGAGATGACGTGAGAAGTGTGCCCACTGGGGACAGTACTGGACAAAGTGGTGCTAGTGAATTCAGCTTGAGAGGCACCAGGGAGACTTTCCCTCCGGAGAATCACAGGCTTCTGCTCTCTTTTTCCAACTTCCCTTTTGGAGGGCTGAGGTCTGGAAGCACAGTGGGGCTGTGGGCCTTCTGATCCTTGAGGGGGTCAGGGAGACTGCACGGGAAATGGGATTCTGGGCTGTGGGCCTTCTGATCCTTGAGGGGGTCAGGGAGACTGCACGGGAAATGGGATTCTGGGCTGTGGGCTTCTCTCCACGGAAAGGCCTGCAGTTTAAAACCATGTCCACTAGGTGGTGCAAAAGCCTCTTTTTGTGTTAGTGTGGGGCCGGGCGGTGGCTGACTGAATGTTCTATGGACAGCAAGCCTGGCTTCCCTCACGGGGAGATGTGTACTCTCCAGCTCAGGCATGCTCTGTAAGTAGACATCCAGGCCCTGCTTGAACACCTCCAGTGATGGGGAACTCACACCTCCAGGGGGCAAAGTAAGTAGCAGGGGTGGGGGTGGAATTGAGGGGCACCAAAAAGCCAGCTGTCCGTTGATAGCGTCAGCCTCCTCTCCTAACCCACAGGCCACTGGTTTCTGCAATTCCTATTTTCCCATTCTCTTTATTGGGAATAACTTCTTATCTCTTCTTCTTATGATCACTTTATCCTTGAGTAGTTTGTCAGCAGGGGCCTAGATGAGGCCTCTTACAGATCTGGGACATCTGCTAGGGGCATGTCAGAGCCTCTCTACCCTCACCCTACCCATGTAGACCTGATTAGGAATCAAAAAGACTGGCCGGGTGCAGTGGCTCACGCCTGTAATCCCAGCACTTTGGGAGGCCGAGGCGGGCGGATTACGAGGTCAAGAAATCGAGACCATCCTGGCCAACATGGTGAAACTCCGTCTCTACTAAAAATAAAAAAATTAGCTGGGCATGGTGGCGCATGCCTGTAGTCCCAGCTACTTGGGAGGCTGAGGCAGGAGAATCACTTGAACCCGGGAGGTGGAGGCAGTGAGCCGAGATCGCGCCACTCACTCCAGCCTGGCATCAGAGTGAGACTCCGTCTCAAAAGAAAAAAAAAAGGACTGAGGCTTCCTTAGTTTTCTACTGGCTTTAGTTACACCACCCTTCTAGGACTCACTTTCTACTTTTGTAAAATGAAAGACAACATCCTTTGCCCTGCTTAGCACATGGAGTTGTTGAGAAATTTCAAATGAAATAATGCATTCATTTATTTAACATTCATTGAGCACCTACTGTAGGTTAAGCACTGTCTAGAAACAGGAATATTGTGGTGACCAGAACAGATAAATAAACAAATCAATACAGAATAAAATGGCAGGTGGTGATATGTGCTATGAAGGAAAATAAAATAGAATCAAGTGAGAGGGGCCAAATTTAAATTGAGCTGTCAGAGATGTAAAAAACGTGTAAGCAGGAACAAATCATCTTTACCTATGTCACTTTCTCTCCTGTAGTAGTCTGTCCCCTTTCTTTCTTTTTTCTTTTTTCTTTCTTTTTTTTTTTTTTTTTTGAGACTGAGTTTCGCTCTTGTTGCCCAGGCTGGAGAGCAATGGTGCAATCTTGGCTCACTGCAACCTCCGCCTCCTAGGTTCAAGTGGTCCTCCTGCCTCAGCCTCCTGAGTAGCTGGGATCACAGGCGTGCACCACCACACCTGGCTAATTTTTGTATTTTTAGTAGAGACAGGGTTTCTCCATGTTGGTCAGGCTGGTCTTGAACTCTTGACCTCAGGTGATCTGCCCACCTTGGCTTCCCAAAGTGCTGGGATTATAGGTGTGAGCCATTGCGCCCAGCCTGTCCGTCCCCTTTCTGTTTAACCTGCAGGTCACATCATGAAAGATGGACACTGTTGTTAGTTTGTTATGTGCAACCCAATGCAATCTTAATGGATATGAATAAGGTAGACAGGCTGGGAGGAGAAGACCATCTTGGCCTAGAGCTGCCCCTCTCCCATCCTCTTTCTTTGGGGGAGCCGTCAGCTAAGACCACTGAGATCATAAAGTCTCCTGAATAGACCTCAGCTCTCTAGATCTGGCCTATCTAAACATCCTAACTCAAGGAAGCACGGTGTATTGTTGAAAGTGCTCTGGCTGGAAAGCCCCAGAGTTCTAAATATGGCTCTTAAAATTCCAGCAATTCTGAGCGGGAAGAGCTTTCCCCTCAGTCACATGATCATATGCTCCAGCCAGTGACAAGCTCAGGTTCTCGACCTGTGGTGTGGGGTGGGGAGTACATATCAGATTCTCAGGGGACAGCTGATTGTGGGTGGCTGAACATGGCGTGCAAATCTCTAGAGAGCTTCTAAAGCACCAACAAAGGCACTTTCTTCTCCACCACCCCCACAAGGGTCAGTGAGCTGACCCAGTTTTAGGGTTTGGGGGATGGGGAAACTGAACATCATGGGGACCTTGAGAGTCTGGGATTCTGGGCTTTCAGCCAAGGACCCTTCCGACCTTAGGAACAGAATATGCCAACTGTAGCCCTCTGCAAACTCTAAAGTGATTTGCAATAAGAACATTATTTTTTCCTGACTGACCAGTGAGTAATTTACCAAGCTGGGTCTTGATTGGCCACCAAAAGAAAAAAGGGCCTTTGACAAAGCAGGAGACCTGAACTAGAGCCAGCAGCAGAAGGCCCCCAGTGAAATGACAGAAACAAAAGCTTGGCAGCTCAACCACATCTTTATTTTGAGCAAGATGAAGTGCCTTTCTGACAATGCAAATTAATTCACCCAGCTTTTAAGTGAGGAAGACATGTCCAGATCAAAGTCCAGCTTCCCTTCTAGGGAGGCCAGCCCTACGTCATCTGCAGCTACTGTATCAGTTAGAGTCATGCTGGCCATATCATCTCAACTGAAATCTCAGTGGCTTGATGTGATAGACATTCATTTTCTTGGCCACATAAAGCTTGGTTCATGGGTGGGGAGGGGTCTTCCCCATGAAGTCATCTGGGGACCCAGGCTGATGGAGGTTGCACTGTCTCCTTCATGTGGCTTCTGTGTGGGGGCTTGACACCCAGCCAGCAGGTAGGGAAGAGAAAGCATGAAGGATTGGGGAGGTGTTTTTTTGTTTGTTTTTGTTTTTGTTTTTGAGACAGAATCTCACTCTTGTCACCTGGGCTGGAGTGCAGTGGCACAATTTTGGCTCACTGCAACCTCCACCTACCAGGTTCAAGTGATTCTCGTGCCTCAGCCTCCCGAGTAGCTGGGATTACAGGTGTGTGCCACCAAACCTGGCTAATTTTTTATATTTTTAGTAGAGATAGGGTTTTTCCATGTTGGCCAGGCTGGTCTCGAACTTCTGACCTCAGGTGATCTGCCTGCCTTGACCTCCCAAAGTACTGGGATTACAGGCATGAGCCAGCGCACGTGGCCGGGGAGGTGTTCTTATGGGAGGCGCCCATCATTTCTGCCCATATTTGTTGTCAGAACTCAGGCTTGTGATATTCCACCTATATTCCTTGCTCCTTTTGAGTGACTTTTCCTCTTATTTACACCATTCTCCACCCTTCTTCATCCTGCTCTGTGGCCAGGAGACTGTCCTGTATGGATTGCCCCAGTGGGCTTCCTGTCCTCTGGCTCCTGGTTGGTTTTAGTCAAGAAACTCTCTGGTTGGAGATTGCCAAGGTATTTTATTTCTCTAGTCCCTCCCTACTGGCTCCCACAGGTTGGCTGTGTTCTCCTACTTAAGGCTGCAGCTTCTGTGCGCTGCCCTCTCTGTGCAGCCATATCCTTTCCAAGCTGTGTCACTGCTCCTTCCCCTGGACCTTTTAGGCTTTCAGTTGAAATCTGTTCAACCGACATTCAGCAGCCCTCTCAGTGGCAAATGGTATCTTGATTTTCCTGAGATACCTGGCTCCCTACAAGTAGATTAAAACATAGGTTTCTCCTTGTGGATCCAAAAAAAAAGAGATAATTTGTAATGCACTGTCTGCCATATATCTTCTCCCAACTTCCCATCAAAACTCCATGCTGGCTTCCAATCCTTTATAGCTGCTTCTTTGCATTATGGCATAGAACTTTGATGAATTAACCTGTGATGATGTTTTCACGGGTGGCGATGGGGTCCCCCAAATTTCCCTCCATAGTGTATCTCCACTTGATACACACATCTTCACAGGACAATGCCTTAATCCTTAGGAGAGACTGGCTGTGAAGTAATGCAGGTGTCAGCCCAGCATTCCATCTACCATCCTCCTGGTAATAACTTTGTCTCTGGGAGCAACTCTTTTCCTACTCCATCACAGTGTCCTGCCCCCAGCAGTTGGGGAGGGCCCTGTAGCCCAGGCTGGGCCATTAAGAGAAGCCCATTTCCGTGGCCACAGCAACTGGTCCAGATGGTGCATGATCCAGGATAGGCCAATCAGGGCCCTTCCCTGGGATTTCTCTTTCTGTGTCTGGCTGGGAAGTTACCCCAAGCTAGTGGCAGCTGTGTCTTCTGCCATGAGGGGACACCAGAGGGGCAGAAAGGTGAGGTGAAGTCCCTGGAGGGTCTGGTCTCCACTTCTAATCTTGGGGCTCTTGGAGCTGTCATGATCCCTGCAGATCTTTCTTCAATTCTTTTTAAAAAATTGATATATAATAGTTGTATATATGTTTGGGATACATGTGTTTGTTTGTGGGGTTTTTTTTTTTTTTTTTTTTTTTTGAGACAGGGTCTCACTCTTTTACCCAGGCTGGAGTGCAATGGTGCCATCATTGCTCATTGCAACCTCTGCCTCCTGGGTTCAAGCCATTCTCCAGCCTCAGCCTCCTGAGTAGCTGGGACCACAGGCGTGCGCCACTACATCTGGCTAATTTTTATAATGAGATGGGGTTTCACTGTGTTGCCTAGGCTGGTCTCAAACTCCTGAGCTCAATGCAGTCCACCTGCCTTGGCTTCCCAAAGAGAAGGGATTACAGGCATGAGCCACTGCGCCCAGCCACATGTGAAATTTTGATAGCTGTAATTGCTTCAATTCTTTGACAATCCCAATAGCTTTCGAACACATCTCCTTTTCACTTCTGTTGGTTTGAGTTGTGGTTTCTGTCTTGCACAATTATGAAAGGTCTATTTCTTAAGGAGGTACAATTTTTAGTCAAGGGATTGTTTGATACTCTTTAAGTTCACTGCCAGGCCTACCACTTATCTCTGTCGTAGGAGGAGAGTTCCTGTAACGAGAGGTTTTTAAGACATCCTTTGTTCTGGGATGAATCAGAGGGAATGACTGCCTTGGAGCTCAGGATATTAATCTGAGTGGTGTCAAATATTCCCAGGATCAATCGACAATGCCATGTGTACCATCTCCTCCTACAGGGATTAAAGGCCTGACATTTGGATATGATTCTAGTTTTCTCTCAAATCCATACTTTAAGAGCTTATGGGCTGGGTGCAGTGGCTCACACCTGTAATCCCAGCACTTTGGGAAGCCAAGGGTGGGCGGATAAGTTGAGGCCAGGAGTTCGAGGCCAGCCTGGCCAACATGGTGAAACCCTGTCTCTACCAAAAAATACAAAAGTTAGCCAGGCGCAATGGTGCATGCCTGTAATCCCAGATACTTGGGAGGCTGAGGCAGGAGAATCACTTGAACCCTAGAGGCGGAGGTTGGAGTGAGGCGGAGAGTTGGAGGTTGGAGTAAGATCATGCCACTGCACTCCAGCCTGGATGACAGAGTGAGACTCTGTCTCAAAAAAAAAAAAAAAAAAAAAGTCTATGAACATCAGTGTTATATACCACACTAATAAAATGAAAGACAAAACCCACATAATCATCTCAATAGATACGGAAAAAGCATTTGACAAAATCCAAGTGTCTTATCATAAAAATATTCAACAAACCAAGACTAGAAGAGAACTTCCTCAAGCTGATCAAGACCATCTGTGAAAACCCCACAGCTACCATCCTACTTAATGGTGAACGACTAGATGCTTTTCTCCTAATATTGCAGGGTTCTAGTCAGAGCAGTGAGGCAAGAAAAAGAAATAAAAGGCATCTAGGTTGGAAAGGAAGAAGTAAAACCATCTCTGTTCATAGATAACATGAATACTGTGTATAAAAATTCTAAGGAATAAAAAAACTATGAGAACTAATTAATGAGTTCAGTAAGTTTGCAGAATACAAGACTAACCTACAAAAGTCAATTGTATTTCTGTCTATGACAATGAACAACCTGAAAATAAAATTCAAAATAATTCTATTTCCAATACCATCAAAAGAATAAAACACAAATAAACTTAAAGCACAAGACATATACTCTGAAAACTACAAAGCATTGTTGAAAGAAATTAAAGCAAATTTAAATAAATGGACAGATATAACGTGTTGCTGGATTGTTAAGATGGCAATACTCCCTAAATTGGTCTACATATCCAATGCAATCCCTATCAAAATTCCAACTGCTTTTTTTTTTATTGCAGAAATGGACTTCAGCTGATCTTCATATTCATATGGAGTTTCCAGTGACCCCAAATAGCCAAAACAGTCTTGGAAAGAAAAAAAAGTTGGAGGACCCACACTTCCTGATTTTGAAACTTGCTACAAAGCTATAGTACTCAACAAAGATTGGTACTGGCATAAGGATATAGATTAAGAACAGTTTTTTCAACAAATAGTGTTGGGACAATGGGTGTCCACATGCAAAAGAATAAAGTTGTCCCCTTACCTTACACCATCTCCAAAAATTAACTCAAAATATGTCAAAGACATAAACGTAAGAGCTAAAACTGTAAAACTCCTAGAATAAAACATAGGAGTAAATCTTTATGACCTTGGATTAGGCCATTGCGTCTTAAATATAACACCAAAAGAATAAGTAATAAAAAAATAGATAAATTGAACTCCATCAAAATTAAAAGCCTTTGTGCTTCATAGGACACCATCAAGAAAGTAAAAAAAAAAAAAAAAACAACCTATAGGATGGGAGAAAATGTCTCCAAATCATATATCTGATAAAAGAATTGTATCCAGGATTGATAAAGAATTCCTACAACTCAATAATAAAAAGACAAATAACCCCAAATTGGGCAAAGGACATGAATAGAGATTTTTCCTAAGAAGATACACAAATAACAAATAAGCACATGAAGAAATGCTAACATCATTGTATTAGTCCGTTTTCACACTGCTGATGAAGACATACCCGAGACTGGTAATTTATAAAGAAAAGAGGTTTAATTGACTCACAGTTCCACATGGCTGGGGAGGCCTCACGATCATGGCAGAAGACAAGGAGGAGCAAGTCACATCCTACATCGTGGCAGGGGAGAGAGAGCTTGTGCAGGGAAACTCCTCTTTATAAAATTTTATGGGGTCTCATGAGACTTATTCACAATCATGAGAACAGCACGGGAGAGACTGATTCAATTACCATGATTCAATCACCTCCCACTGGGTCCCTCCCACAACATGTGGGAATTCTGGGAGCTACAATTCAAGATGAGAATTGGTGGGGGTTGGGGGGGACACAGCCAAACCACAACAATCATTAATCATTAGGGAAATGAAGAACAAACTACCATGAGATACTACTTCTCGCTCACTAGGATTGTTAGGGAAACAGAAGCATAGGAGAGCCATGGTGACATCATTTTAAAATCAGCTCCATCTTAAAACTATCAAGGCACGTTCCTTGCCAGTCATGACTCATGGTCCTAAGATGTTTACAGTTGAGGAAACACCTTAAAAATACCTGCAAGGACACACTCCTACAATAACAAAAAGTCCAGATGTCCCACTATCCTTAACAAGATATGCTTTTAAGATGACTATAGTCATGCTTTGATGTACTTATGTACTAAAATGCCAAAGATAGTTTCTTTAAATCAACAGAATACTAAATTTTATCATGCTGTCAGCCCACCCACACAGACATAATTTATCTTAGCTTTTACATAGATGAGACTCCTATATGAGAAAAGTTTAAGACAGAGATGGCGTGTTCCTCCTTTTGCTTTCTGAGGATGCCCTATTCTATGACTGAGTAGCTTTCAATAAACTATCCTCTCTCTGCACTTTGTAACTTACCTTGAATCCCTTCCTGTGCGAGATCCAACAATCCTCTCTTGGAGTCTGGATTGGGAGTCTTTTTCTGGCAACAGCAGAGCTATAATTTAAAAAAAGATGGACATTAACAAGTGTCGGAGAGGATATGGAGAAGTTAGAACCCTCATACATTACTGGTGAGAACATAAAATGATGCAGCTGCTGTGGAAAACAGCTTAACAATTTCTCAAAAAGCTAAAATAGAGTTACCGTATGACCCAGCAATCCTGCTTCTAAGTATATACCCAAGAGAATTAAAAACATATGTCCACACAAAAACTTGTACACAAATGTTCACAGTAGCATTATTTGTAGTTGCCAAAATGAAAAACAACCCAAATGTCCATTAACTGCTGAATGGATAAACAAAATGTGATCTATCCACACAATGGAACATTATGCAGTCATGAAAAAGGAATAAAGTTCTAATACATGCTGTAACACGGGTGAACCTTGAAGAAATAGTGTTGAATGTAAGGAGCAAGTCACAACATATGATTGTATGATTCCATTTATATGAAATGTCCAGAGAGGCAAATCCACCCAGCCAGGTGGGAGATTAATGGTTGACTGGGGTTGGGGGTGAGAGGGCCTGGGAAGGGACTGGTAATGGGTATGGGATTTCTTTCCAGGGGTATGAAAATGCTCTGGAAGTGGGCAGTCGTGGTGATTAATGCACATCTCTGTGAATATACTAAAACCCACAGAATTGTACACTTTTAAAGAGTGAATTTTAGCCAGGCGTGGTAGCTCATGCCTGTAATCCCAGCACTTTGGGAGGCCGAGGCAGGTGGATTGCTAGAGTCCAGGAGTTCGAGATCAGCCTGACCAACATGGCAAAACCCCGTCTCTCTTAAAATCACAAAAATTAGCTGGGCGTGGTGGCACGTGCCTGTAATCCCAGCTACATCAGGAGGCTGAGGCACAGAATTGCTTGAACACAGGAGGCGGAGGTTTCAGGGAGCCAAGATCGTGCCACTGCACTTCAGCCTGGGTGACAGAGTGAAAAAAAGAGAGTGAACTTTGTGGCATGTGAATGAGATCCCAGTAGTTATTATTTAAAAAAAAAAAATTATGAGCAAACAGAGGCTCTGCATAGAGTAGCAGCTTCCCCAAAGAGGGCAGCAAATCAGGGACACTTTCCTAGGCCTGGCAAAGTGGGATGTAGCATGAGGATTAAGAACCCAGGCTTTGAACCCGAAGGTTGTGGGTCTGAATCCTGCTTCCACGTCTCATGAGCTGTGGAATGTTGGAAAATGGACTCAATCTCTCTGAACCTCTCAATTGTAAAATGAGAATAACTCCTACTTTGTGAAGTTCTTATGAGGGTTAACTTCTCGGTAGCTTCTTGATAAATTATAGGTAGTTTTATCATTTTTTTCTCTGGAAAAAAGAAGGAAAGAAGTCTCTGGAAGACAACTTTGACCTTGGACTGAAGGTGGAAAGAATAGGCTCAGTTTAAATAAATACAAATAGATTTCAGGTTCTAGCTTGGGCTAGAGGGATATGGAAGACCCTCTCCAGGCATGGTGGGTGGTCAGCAGGGGTTCAGGGAGGGTGACTGGAGGCAGAAAAAGTACAGACACTCATCCTCCCACTAGGCTGCCAGGTCTGTGGGTTAGAACTGGATGCTCTGGTATTCAAGTTTTCTGCCAGGAGAAAAATGAGATAAGTTATTACCATCACGTTTTGTTATCGCAACTTTTCCCCTCACTCTCAGAAGGGAGCTGGGAGCTCCTCTGCAGTCTCACATCAGATAGTAAGTGTGAGCCCAGATCAGCCCAGGCTGTCCTCGGCTGAGCTGGTGAATCTGCGTTCAAATGAACAACAGCAGCTGGCCTGCTAGGCCCGGCATCTCAGTGGGGCTGGCTGTTTTCTTCTCATCAATATTTGATTCTTGTGGAATAACAGATGATGTTTATTTCATTCTTTGTGCCTCTGCTTAGTTTTCACATTGTCTAAAGGGACGAGGTATCTAATTAAAGTGCTGTTAGGAAAACCGTAATAAGCGTGATTCATGCCTGTGTTGCCCTTTGTCTAGACTTTTCTTTCTCTTATCTTGCATGGCTGCCTCGGTCAAGATAAAGCATATTTGTGAGCTGTATCAGTCATGGTTCAGCTGGAGGAAACCACAGCAGCTAATTTTAGCAGGAAACGCATCAGGGGTTTACAAAGTCATTGGAAGGGTGGAGGAGTGGGTTCCTGGTAGGGCTCCAGGGATGAGCCGGAATCTCAACACTGCAGCAGTGATGCAGAAGGCGGGAACCATGCTGCCCATGGAGGAGTGTCAGCACGTGAGCCTTGCTGGAATGCGCAGCTTCTCCTTGACCTTGCTTGTTCAGCAGCATGGGATCCACAGGAAAATGCCCTCACCTCACTTTCTCCTACCAATCTGGGCCAGGGCATCAAATTGTCAGATCCTAATTCACATCAGAAACTCCAGCTGCTAAGGGGCCAGGGGAGTTTACTTTTCAGCTTTCCCACCTCTGAGGGAGAAAAAGGGCCTTTGATGGTGTGGTCCAGGCCAACCCACCAGGACCTTACATCAAGATTTTAACATGTAATTTGGTTCAGTACTTACTTGAGATAACTGACAACAATCCTTTCATTTTTGTCTGTATAAAAACTATATTTGCGGTGTGAAGTGGCTTCCTCCTGTCTGTGGCGTCTATAAGTTGACCTCTGAAGTCCTGTCTGTGAACACGGGTGCCCTTGAAAGATGGAGAAGTGGCTTCCTGTGGATCAGTCTTGGAATCGGCTCCCGGTGTGTGGCATTTGGTGGGTGCTGACATCAACAGTCTCCTTTTCCCTGTGAGGTGAGAAGGGTCTATGTGTCATAGGAAGACAGAGCTTCCACGTATTCTCTTGGTTATAATGAGCACTTCCAGGAGGAAACAATAGAACTTGTAAGTGGATTTTTTTTTTCCTAATAAAGAATCTGCTACTTAGGAACAAACTCAGAGGCCAAGAAGCATTTAAGAAGATGTTTAACTTCACTGTGAAAGAAAGGCAAATTAGGGCCAGCACGGTGGCTCACACCTGTAATCCCAGCACTTTGGGCGGCCGAGGCAGGAGGATTGCTTGAGCCCAGGGGTTGGAGACCAGCCTGGGTAACATAGCAAGACCCTGCCTCTACCAAAATAATAATAATAAGAATAAAGAAAGAAAGAGAGAGAGAGAGGGAGAGAGAGAGAGGGGGGGAGGGAGGCAAATTAAGACAAGAGTGGCTCATCTGATGGACAGCAATGAACAGGCTCCACAGTGTCCACAGTGAGCGTGAGGGTGAAGAAGCAGCCACACTCATTGACACAGCTGGTGGTGGAAAGAGGCACACACTTTTGGAAGGGAATTCGGCAGGGCCTACCCAGGTTGTAAGTGTGTCTCCCTTGTGACCCAGACATTCTGTTTCTGAGAATACACCTTTCACAAAACTTCTCACATACGTGCAGACATACATTTTTAGAGATGTTCTCTGGAGCACTGGTTATTCTTACAAAACATGGGGAAAATCCAAAGGTCTAGCAATGGGGTTTGGGTAAGTAAATACAGTGGAACACCCTGTAGCTCACATAAAGAGAAGATCTGCAAAAACTGATGAGGAAGAACACGTGACGCCCCTGCAGGTGCAAGGCTGGGGCTCCTGGGCCACCTGCCAAGTGGTGATGCTACCCTGTCTGTGAACATGTGGAGCTGGTAAAATGAATGATGATTCAGGGAACATGGCACAGCAAGGCATAGTTGCTTTTGTTATATAAGATAATTTCTATAAACTATTTTGAGGAATTAGACAAAGTATGGGATATTCTCTAGTCTGTATATCGTCCACATGTCATGAGAATTTTACTTACCTCTCAAGTGCCCCAAGTGAGAAAAAAAAATGGACTTGGATGTGTTGTCAACTGTCTTGGGATTACAAAAGAGAGGAGCATTGCCTTGGGGAGAGAGGCCATGAGTGACTTTGCTGGGGACAAGCTGACTTGGGTTCACCTCCTTGTCCCCTTACCCTATCCCTGTCTGCCTAAGTTGGAGTGGGAGTAGGGGCTGCAAGTTCCACTCCAACTTTGCAAGGTTTCAAAGAGAAAAGTCATCAGCAGAAGGCTGAGAAGTTCATGTGGGTGAAATGCAATTATTCCTAATGTCCCCTTGTGTGGAAACCCCCCCTTCCTGAGAAGTGATGGTATCTTGGAGTTCTGAACCCTTTCCTTCACTAAGTTTTAAAAAAGAAATTATTTGGGGCTTGGAAGAGACAAGGGAGTCTTCCCTGCTCTGTGGCCAAAAGCTCCCTTAGGATAATGTTTTTGGGAACTGCCACCACTGGAACAAAATACAACACCACTAACAACAAAAAGGCCAGGCCAGTAGCTCGCACCTGTAATCCCAGCACTTTGGGAAGCTGAGGTGAGGCGAGTGGATCACTTGAGCTCAGGAGTTCAAAACCAGCCTGGGCAACATGGCAAAACCTATCTCTACCAAAAATTTTAAAAAATCAGTGGCCAGGCACAGTGGCTCACACCTGTAATCCCGCACTTTGGGAGGCTGAGGCAGGTGGATCAGAAGGTCAGGAGACTGATACCATCATGGCCAACAGGGTGAAACCCTGTCTCTACTAAAATACAAAAAATTAGCTGGGCATGGTGGTGCACGCCTGTAGTCCCAGCTACTCGGGAGGCTGAGGCAGGAGAATCGTTTGAACCTGGGAGGTGGAGGTTGCAGTGAGCCGAGATCGCACCACTGCACTCCAGCCTGGGCGACAGAGCAAGGCTCCGTCTCAGAAAAAAAAAAAAAATTGTCTTGGTGTGGTCGTATGCCTGTAGTCCCAGCTACTTGAGAGGCTGAGGTGAGGGGAGGTTGAGGCTGCATGAGGTGTGATCATGCCACTGCACTCCAGCCTGGGCAACAGAGTGAGACCCTGTATCAGAAAAAAAAAGAGGAATAGTAATAATATGATTCTGTGTGAGTAGAAAAAATACCTTGGAAGAGCTTTTTCTAAACAGTGGCTATTCCTAGGCAGGAAAGTGGCAAACAACAGTAACAAAACCCTCAGTGGCCATCGCTAAAGTGTGGAGTCTCTGGTGTTGTAAATGAGACACAGGCATGTACTAATTGTTGCATTACAACAGCCTGGCTCCCAGCAAGCTGTTTCAACAGGCTCTCTGCTCTTGTTTTGATAAGACCAAAGTCTGTCTTGGACAGCCCATTTTCTGGTTAATGGGGTGTTCTTATCAACTGAGAAGACAGTCACCTGCTAATGCAAGGGCCTGCCCCTTCCCTGAAATATGGCTCCTTCCCTGAGATACAGCCCCTTCCAGCTTGGGCCTAGTGCCTGAGATCCCGCCATCTGATCATATTTCCTGGGAATTGCAGTTTGTTGGGCTCAGAGGGCCTGGCCCTCAAGTTTCACCTTGTGGGCAACCTCTGTGAGTGGAAACCTGGTCTCACCCTGGACTTGAAAGTCAGAGCTAATTAAGAACAAAAGTCACCAAGGGCAGGAAAAAGGGCGAGGAGATGCTTTAGGGATCAGCCTCGGCACTGGTTTTACATTTTTTACTTCAAGATTAATTATTTTACATCATTTTATTTGCTTATTTTTTAGGGCCACAAAGGGAACACTTTGAGAGTGACAGGATGGAAGATCTTCAGGCGCTGCCACCTACCTGGCACCCACCCCTTCTGTGGGACAGTCAGGATGATCAAAGCCAGTGCTCCTGAGGGCCCCTGCCCTCCAGCAGGAAGAGGGACACTCCCGGTTGACAGGCTGCTCAACCGCGAGCCTGAGTGAGCCAGGTGGGGGCTTCAGGACCTGGAGACCCAGTCAGCTGAGTGGCTGGGTGTGAGAGAGAATGTGTTATTTTCCTAGGGTGCTGTAACAAATTACCACAAACTTGGGGACTTAAAACAGTGGACATTAATCGTCTCACAGGAGGTCGACATTCAGGCAGAGATTGATTCCCTCTGGGCACTCTGAGGGGGAGTCCCTTCGCTGTGTCTCTCCCACCTCCTAGCGTCTGGGGGTGGTGGGCAGACCTTGGCATGCCTTGGTTTGTGGCTGCATCACTCCCATCTCTGCCCCCATCTTCATGTGGCCATCTTCCCCCTGTGTGTCTCTGTGAATCTCAGGTCTCCTCCTGCTCCTTCAGGACCACTCTCACTGGATTTACACCCCCTCCAAATCCCGGATGATCTCATCTTGAAATCCTTAATTATGTCTGTGAAGACGCTTTTTTTCCAATCAGGTCACATTCACAGGTTCTGAGCGTTAGGATGTGGACGCATCCTATTGGGGGCCGTTCTTCCGGCCATGACCGAGCGGGACCCACACAGCTGAGGCCATTTGCTGCTCTCCTTCCCTCGATCTACGGCGATTAATTAGTCATGGCTGTGGCGTGATGGCGGCAAACCTCTCCTTGCCTAACCATTCACATAACCTCGTATCTGTAAAAGAAGTCCCAGCTCCTGAGGCCTCAATTACATCCTTTTGATGCAGGGCAGGCGAGCCTAATATTGGGGCTTAGCCCAGGAAGTTTCTTGGCTCTGCCCCAAAAATAATCCAAGGTCAAGCTGGTGATGTTAAAACAGCAAATGTTATTGAAGCGACAGTGTACGGCAGCAGCAGAGGTCCTGCTCCCTGCAGAGCAGGGCTACCCCACAGGCAGTGTGCCCAGAGCAGCAGGTCAGAGGCAGGGCTGCACTCATATTTATACCCACTTGCATTATATGCAAATTAAGGGGCAGATTATGTAGAAATTTCTAGAAAAAGAGTGGTAACTTCCAGGTCAGGAGGTAGTTGTCATGGAAAGGGGCGGTAACTTCTGGGTGTTGCCATGGCAATGGTAAATTGACATGGCGCACTGATGGGCGTGTCTTAGCGTGTCTTATGGAAAGCTGCTTCGCCCTGTCCTGGTTTTACCTAGTCCTCAATTTGGCCTGGTGTCCAAGCCCCGCCTCGGCAGTTGAATCCTGACTCCTAGGACTCAACTTACTCTCAGCCAGTTCACGCCTGGCTGGAGAGTGGATATAATGGGGCCCATTTGCAGAAGAAACTGCAGTGCTCAATGGAAAGAGAA